>NC_143551.1:44775000-45515833 GCF_054136105.1 Typopeltis vanoorti | reverse complement strand
TCCCCAGTAGGCCTACTCCACGATCTGATAACATAAATTTGAAATTGTCATGGAAAAAGCAATAAAGATAATTTCTCATATTAAGAATTTCAGTTTGCTAAAAAGTCACTTTTTGCTATGTCAAGCAATAGATAAAAAACTTTATAATCACAGAAACGTTCAGGATTACACAACACCATATGCTGTTTTATTAACACCGGCTTGATGTTTCATTATTTTTGAACGGGGTAGATGATATGCCTCAGCCACTTAAGTTGTACATAAGCAATACACATTCTTGTAATCCTTCGATATGGAGAACAAAGATTGCTCAATGCACACTGGAAATGATCATTTTAGATAACCATCATCCAATGATAGAATATTACCACCCATCTTATTGGACGCCTCATTATAAACTCCCTGCCACATCCACTTCACTAACATTCGTGGTCTTAACACCAGCATAAATGATATTCACCATCACTTGCAATTATCCAGACCAGACCTCCTGCTCTTCAGAGAAACCCAAATATTACTTACATCCACCTGACCATCACATTATTTCTCCAGTGTTAAGATTCCATAGTTCACAATTTCTTTCGCCACTAGGGGAGACACTTCTGCCTTTTGGAGATCAGATATTACATTCTAGAGAATGGATAATTTAGAATCCCCTGCTTTAGATCTTCTCTAGTATAAGGTTTCCTTGTCCTATCTCATAATATTTATCTGCTCTAATTACCTTTCCTCAAACTCTGATACCTACTGTGACCATTTTATATTCTCTCCATGAAGTTCGACACCTGCAATCCAGCAATTCTCTTTTCCATGGTCGAACTATTGCTTCATTCACTTGATCCTAACTCCTGCTGCGAACGAATAAAAAAATTATTTTTACCGGCATGGAGGCCTTCATCCTTTATTCTACTCAGAATCCTCGTCCACTTTCGAAGCGCAGGTTTAACAAGAGGTGTATAACAGTAGTCAAAGGAAAAACCTCTGCTTATCGCATTTGATTCGGATCAAGAAATCCAGTTTAATACTTTGCTTATACTAAAGAAAGCACAAATGCTAAACAGTCATCAGTAGATTTAAATCTGACTTCAAAAAGGCCTAAACAGAAACTTTGTCTCCTGTCCAAAGGAACGCTCTACCTTCTGGTCCATTTCTGAAGCCATTAGAGGCACCTTATTCTGAACGGCACTTCGACCTCTCTCTCATCCTGACGGCACCAATTTTATTTCATCCCAAGAGAAACCTGACCTCCTTGCATCGCTGGTTACATCAGCACAGACCGAATTCTGAGCACAGTATCTCTCCTGTAGTTTTGCGACACAAAGACAAACGAAAATTAATAAATAACGCCTGCAGTAAAGTCTCTTGGTCCTGATGGTATCTCTTATTTATTTCAAACATTGTGCTCCATAGATAACACCCGTCCTGTATCGCCTGTTCAATCTGTGATACATGGCTAGTACAACTCTCAACACGCGGAAGCAATTGCATACCTAGACTTCTAGAAAGGGATAGACGTCTGTCTACCTTTAAACAACCCAACAATAATATAATCTAAATCCTCCTCAAAATAATGGATCAAGTCCTTCACTACCCAGAGCCCCACCAATAAATCAGCGACCACCAGCATGGATTACGCCATTCAAATTGGGCATCTGAACTCATATCACCTTATATGCAATGAAAAGGTCTGGACAAGGTGGTAGTTTGACGTTTCCAGAGCTTTTGATTGTGCCATGGTATTGAGACCTGCTAAACATATTGTGGGGGGGGGGGGGTGGGGGGGGGGGGGGGTGGGGGGGGGGGGGGGTGGGGGGGGGGGGGGGTGGGGGGGGGGGGGGGTGGGGGGGGGGGGGGGTGGGGGGGGGGGGGGGTGGGGGGGGGGGGGGGTGGGGGGGGGGGGGGGTGGGGGGGGGGGGGGGTGGGGGGGGGGGGGGGTGGGGGGGGGGGGGGGTGGGGGGGGGGGGGGGTGGGGGGGGGGGGGGGTGGGGGGGGGGGGGGGTGGGGGGGGGGGGGGGTGGGGGGGGGGGGGGGTGGGGGGGGGGGGGGGTGGGGGGGGGGGGGGGTGGGGGGGGGGGGGGGTGGGGGGGGGGGGGGGTGGGGGGGGGGGGGGGTGGGGGGGGGGGGGGGTGGGGGGGGGGGGGGGTGGGGGGGGGGGGGGGTGGGGGGGGGGGGGGGTGGGGGGGGGGGGGGGTGGGGGGGGGGGGGGGTGGGGGGGGGGGGGGGTGGGGGGGGGGGGGGGTGGGGGGGGGGGGGGGTGGGGGAAGTGAGTGGTACAGGCAGAGACAACAGATAATGTATTTCATCTTCAAACAGTATGCCATATTAATTACAGCTACAGTCACGACGCACCTTATTCCTATAAAATGGGATTAAGGTATGAGGAGACGGTCATTAATACAAGGTATTTAGGTAGTTTCAGATCGATAATGTTATGTGTCTATTTTAATGATGGGAATGGGCTTTATCACGGAAATGTTCACAAGAGGAGAACTATTTCGACTTTGTCTTTATCTGGTTCGGAGCCATCAAACGTTTGCAAAGGCAGTAGAGAAGAATAGAGATCTGCAATTGCCCAACTGTCTCATGCAGACAAGAGTATACCATAGAATGTCAGGGAGATTATTATGTCTATACACGAATTCCAATAGTACCAGAAACAAAGGGGAAGAGTTCATTGCCTAGGTCAATATGTTGGGACCTCAGATTGTACGTATTAGTGAGAACTAGCTATTAGAATCAAATACACTAAATGGTATCGAGTGCAAAATGTACAGTATTTTTAGGAAGGGAGAGAGGGGATAGGAGAGAAGGTGTGTGCTGCTTATGATATGACTTGAATCCAGTTAGAGTTGACTCCTATGATTGTAATAGAACTACTAATAACAATATTTCACGTGGAATTGAGTTTGAAGCCATGTGGTGCGAGGTGGAATCTGACAATATCAGTTACAGAGTAGAATGTTGTTACAGACCTGGTGGATCGGTTGCTAGTGATAAAGAAATGGATCACCAAATAGAAAAGATGAGCGCAAACAGAGTAATCATAATGGGAGACATTAATTATCCAAATACTGATTGCGTAGACAGTAGAATCAAATGAGAAGAATGAAAATGAAATTATTGAGCTGTTGCGAAAAAATTTCCTCGTTCAGAATGGGGACAGTAAGAACTCGAGGTCAAAGAGTGTTAGATTTGATTATAATGTCAGAGTCCGGTTCACTTAAAGAGGTAACGCTTCTGTCCCAGGTTGGTGACAGTGATCATGCGGTACTCACTTGGGAAGTGACTACGTTTATGAATGTTCCATTCACAAAAGGTTGAACTACAAATCAATTACAGAAGTAATTATGACCAATTGAGGAGTATACTGAGTTCAGTGGATTGGCATTTGTTGCTTGATGGGAAACATTTCAACAGTACTTCGATTCATTTGCATTTAAATAATACATAAATGATGTGACATCAGAATATGTCCCGAGAGTTCGAAGAATTAATAGGATAGGAGTGAAATGGATCTGTAATCTCATTAATCAAGCGATTCGTAAAAAAGGATGATGTGGAAGATATCCGTTATGAAACTTACAAGCAACAGGCTAGAGTAGTTACAACTGTTGTACGGAAAATGAACTCTGAGTAAGAAAACAAGCTGACTCTGCGTGCTTAGAAATAACTCTTTGAAATACAGATGTAGAAGATGTTGTTAAGTTAATGAGTGCCAAATTTCGTTTAGCACTCATTAACTGAAAGCCTTCAACCTGGTGAACGTAACATTCAGCTCACTGTCACCTCTTCACATACCCGACTGGTGGCGTGTACGAAATGTGCAACATACACAGGCGCCTAAATATGTCAAAAAATATGAGATAAGAGTTTAAACGAACTACGAATGGTACATATAATTATGAATGTTCAGGTCTTCCCGTAAACGAACAAATAAATTCTGAAATTGTATTTTCAGATTCTGATTATGTAATTTGTTATTATAATTTACGAAAATATACCTAAAATAGTTCTTCTTTAGTTTTTGATGTATCATAAATAAACTTATGATTAATTGTTGAGTTCTGTGTAAGGGCTGTATCCCAATTGTAATCGGATCGGGTGCATGTGGTCCGGCCATAAAAGTCGGCTTACTATTGATAACTCATTCTTTTCGAAGAAACATTGAAGAAAATAGAACACACGAGAAATGGTTTTTAAGTGGATTTCTAACAACAACAACAACAACCTTGAAAAACGTTTTGCAAATTCACTGATTGCATAGAGAATACTATTGACTTTGGCCGTTTCAGTTGCTAAGGGAGAGAGAGAGAACATTTTCTAAATGAAAATTAATGAAGAACTACCTGCGATCAAGCATGAGTGAAAAAAAAAATGGTTTGGCACTAATTTCAATAGAAAATAATATTGCTCAGTCTATCAACATTGATGTACTGCAACAGGATTTCGCTAAAATGAAAGCCAGACGAGTTCCTTTTAGCAAACTTAATGTAAAGAATATTTGAATAAATCTCTTAACTTGATATTACTATTTTATATTATTTTGAAAATGTATATAACTTCACAAAATTTGTATAATCAGGACTAATCCGTAGGTAACATTATACTGTAAAGCGATTTTCATTTGTTTTTCTTTTCCTGTTCGTTTTATTCACACTTTATTAAAAAAAAAAAAAAAAAAACGTTTTTGGAAAGGTGCCGAACATTAATAGCACACACAAGAAAAATACCATGCCCCGGTCCTGCCTTTAACTAGATGAAGAAACGCACGTGTGTGCGACCGAGATATTACAGCTGTCGCACAAACTGAATAAGAATTCAGCAATAGGAACGGATGGGATATCATTACGTGTGCTAAAAGAATGTTCAACTGACTGTTGAACTGGCTATTCCTTCGACCAGAGTGTTTGATATCAGTCTCAGAAAAGGAAAGATTCCGCAGGAATGGAAAGAATGTATAGTAATTCCATCGCACAAGGGTGATGCAAAGATGTAGCCAATTGTCGACCAATTAGTATCTCAGAAGTGGTGGTAAATATTTTGGAAAAATTGGTTAGGGCTCACATTCAGAAATGGGTTAACAGTGAATCTCTACTTTGCAGTGAGTAACATGGGTTATTATATTATACTAATGAAAGATCATGTTTGTTTGCAACTTGATCACATTCCATAACAATCCTACCATTGCACTAGACAAGGGGAATGGATACACCATGGTAGTTTGGATTTTGCTAAGGTTTTTGGCAGAATACAGCATTGCAGACTGTTGCATAAATTGGAGAAAAAGAGTTTGGGTAGTAGAATATTATGAATAAGAGGATGGCTGACTGATAGATATCAAAAAGTGTATACGTGGAAATGAGCCTGCAGATTTTAAGGTAACAAGTGGTGTACATAAAGGATCAGTGCTTGGTCCACTGTTATTCATTCTGTACATTAATGATATTGGGAAGGATATGGCAAGCGACTTACAGTTATTTGCTGATAACCCAAAATAGGAAGGGTAATCAGGAATGCTGCTGACATGCACTAATTGCAGAATGATTTGAATAGGATTGAATTGTATGAATAGGAAAGTGAATGTCAGTAAATGTAAAGTCATTCACTTCGGTGGTATCATATTGGTGTGACTAGGCTGGAAGAAACTGATGAAGCTACGGATCTTGGAGTGTTAGTAGATAGGAAGTTGAAATTGAACTTGAAGTTTGCCATGTAGCAAACATTGAAAATGCAACTCAATAGATAATTGCAATGCTGAAACGAATGTTCACATTCTTATCTTTGTGAACATGTGAACGTTCGTTTCAGCAAAATGTTATTTTGCTGAAATGAACTTAGGTCTTATCAAGGCCTTGCAAAGAGGCAAAATGTAATTTTGCCTCTTTGGGCTATTGTGCGCAAGTCTGGTCTCCTTTTTTCTGTTGTGATTCTATTAGATTGGAGAGAGTGCAAAGGATAGTGTGAAAATGATATCAGGATTGCGAATACTGATTATGAAGTCATATTGAGAATTTGTAGACTGAAGATATTAGCAAATAGGAGAAAGTGGGATGGTATGATTGAGACCTACAAACTTATGAAAGGTTCATACTGGATTTCAGTTGTGGGAAGTTTCCAATTTATGGAGGGCTGGGAAAGGACATTTGTGCATCCGTGGAAGTTGAGAATGAATGCCTCTAAGAAGGGGTGGGGATAGGTCTTTCTCTGAGAGGATGGTGCGTGATTGGAATGGATTGCCATTGGATTTGTGAGTGCAAGTCATGTCATGTCAGTGAATTCAATAATAAGTCTGAGAGTTGGTGCGTGTATTATGTGGCCTACCTCGATGATTCCATGTCTCCCTGGAGGTGTCTCCTAATAATAATAATAAAATGAGGAGTCTCTGATGCATCCGGAGTGCCTACTATTATTATGCCAAGTAGTCATAAGTTTTGTGATCAGCAGCCTCAACTGCAAGGTTAGAATGTCGCTAGAAGAAGGTACATAAGCCAGTTCATTATTCTTGAAGGTTTCTGCTAGATAAGGTGATAGTCTGCAACAGATGTTACATTATGAAAACCAAACAACATCATCATAGGAGGGCGCATGAGAAATTCAGATATGAATCGTCGTGTTGTTATTAGTTATCTTATCCAAATATAAAAGCAGAGTAGGTGAAGAAGAGACAAGCGTTGAACCCTATATGTAGTGAAATGAAAAGAATTATACACAAACATGGAAGAATGAGTTGAAAATAGAATAAAACATGGGAATATGAACTGGCTAGCGAATGATTCGAGAGTGGCTCTGTATGGAAATTGCATTATTAAAGGTGTGGTGAAATGAGAAAAGTACATAAGGTTTGTTTTCCTAGAGGAATAATGAGTAGAGTAAATGAGGCTTTGGATATGAGGAATCCGAGAACAAAAGAGGGTCGAATGATGTGGATGGGAACAAGGAAATGTCAGTTTGGATATCAGGATTTGTTGAAGAGACTAAAAGATAACAATGTTGTAGGAGAGTGGTCGGTGTCTTGCTTGGGTCTGAATGGTGATATGATTTTTTGTAGATTACTCGAAGTTGGGAAGAATTAGTAGAACGGTATGTATGGTGGAATTGAAAGGGATCTCAATTGCACTTGTTGAATGGCAAGTGAATGGAAGAGTAGTTCATTGTTGTGGAAGGCTCCAGAGACGATAGATCAAAGTGGTTTCTGGTTTTAAGTAGAATAGGCAGAGAATAAGAGGTGATTCCCGGAAGTTGTATAAAGAAGATGAAAGCAGGGTTGAGGGCAGGTT
Organism: Typopeltis vanoorti; assembly: GCF_054136105.1. Taxonomy (NCBI): domain Eukaryota; kingdom Metazoa; phylum Arthropoda; class Arachnida; order Uropygi; family Thelyphonidae; genus Typopeltis; species Typopeltis vanoorti. The sequence continues at coordinate 45,508,556 of NC_143551.1, read as the reverse complement.
TTACAGATGGAGAACGGGGAGCGAATGAAATGCATTGTCCTGCATATACAGTGAAGGTATTTAATGCACGGTATGATGAACTCTATGGGTGACACTGGGATCTTTAGTAATACTAGTATAATCTCTCTTATAAAATTCCATCGTAAATGTTTGTATTTATTTGTTTATCAAATTCTTTAACCCAGATTTACTTAAACTTTTCTAATATACCGTATAAAGTCTTCAAGCTATCGTAATAGTTTTGCTATTTCTTCTTTGTATTTACAATGCTTAGTAAAATTCAATGCTATATCAGAAGAATAGTCCAGATGTTGGCAAGTGCAAACAGGTATTCATTCTTGTGTACTAATAATAGGAAATCTACTCAATGCCACTTTGAAGAAAGAGTATATCAGTGTCAGGTGATTATTCTGTCTTAATTTGGTCCATTAGCTAATAACCGTATAATTTTCTTTGAAACTATAGTTGGGCAACGAGATTCACCCTCGTTTCGTCATATTTACAAAGCCAGAGTTAAGTCTCAAAATAAACAATAAGAAATGTACGAGTATACTGCCTTCTTCAACGAATGTCTGGATATCTCACCGCAGTACGTTCGTCTGCATTTTGAAAAATCTTTCAAATCTTCAGCAAATCAATCCTCTTCTCTCGTCTGTTCCACTCATTTTCACGCATTATGTTATTTTCACTTGAGCGATAAACATTGACGAAACTTCTCAGTAGAGAAATACTTCCATGATTGTGTAGGTGAAAATTGTTTGGTGGTACACATTTATTGTCGTCCTCTGAAGTGAGACTAGCCACTGTACGAGTGCTACTAGAGGCTTGAAGTAACAAGAATTTTAGTAAGTGTTCCCATTAAGAATGTGCAGTCAATAAACAGTTTTCCCACGACAATTGTTCCATTTTTTGCTATGCAATGAAAAAAAATCTTTCAGTGAACCTTATAATTCGAAGACGAGTTAGCATATAAAGGCATTACTGACATTTAGAATTTACTTCGGATTCATTGAAAATTAGCGAAAATCTATAGAAAATTGCCACAGAAATTCTCCATGGAATATTCTAAATATTCCCAAATAAATCATCACATCAAATTACTTTTGTTGAAAAGTACACTGATAAGCGTACTAAGGATATTATTGCTCTTCTTTACAATACCACATTTGGACTAGAAGTGCAGATCTGGTCACCTGGATCCCATGAACATGAAGAAGTAGTGGAGAGGACCCAGCGGCGAGTGACGCAGATTGTGGCAAGTCTATGGAATGCCCCCTAAGAGAATAGATTGAAGGTGTGCAGGATTCAAAAAATAACTGATAGGCGAATAAGAAGGGGACATAACAGAAGCAAATATAAGTTAATAAAAGGGTTTTATAGGATTGATGAAGAGGTCACCAATGGAAATTATCTAAGGTTAGTAAGGGTGTTAGGACTAGATGCTTTGCTTGGAAGATGGTAAATGAGAGGAACAGATTATCAGACGTCGTCGAGAGTGCTTTGTCAGTGAATGAGTATAGTGAAATGATATGATATTTTGTGAATAAAAGTTAGCGTGGATCTCCCACAATGAGTCTTCTGACTCTGAGACATTTGTGTAATACAACATTTTTTAGCTAAACAAAAATTATTAGAAACATGTCAGATATGTCGAGATATGTTAAAATAGTCTGAATATAAAAAATATGGCCAAGTGCAGAAAATCAGTTGTAGCACTCCTTGACGCAGCGAGTTTGGGTTGATGGTAAATAAAATGAAAGAAAAAATTGTAAAAATTTTGCCAATTCTCCAGTGACATCATTTTCAAATTTCCTGAGTTATTTCATTAATAAAAATTGTCGATCATTGAGACATCGCGTTCGGTATCGTTCTATTTCCATTCTTTCTTTTTTGTGCTGCTTAGTTAGTGGCTTAGGACTTACAATAAGAAAAGTGTTGAGATTTAAGAAATCACCACTTTTGTCTTTCACCACTGATTATTGTCAGTAGAATGCGCATAAACAAAAGTCTTATTATTATGATTTGTTTTCAAAAGCATACGTTATCTGCAAACAATTGCACCAGAGGAAGAGACAACTACAAGTAGTTTTTCCGTATCACTTCATCATACTTGGGTTATAATGATGATATGAGTACACTAGAAAATATAAAATCTTAGCTTCGTTGAATATTTGTCGTAGGTTTCCATGAGTAAGTTTCCATACTTCCATTTAGTAAAGAAATTCCTTTAAAATCGGCTAAATTATTTAAACGCTTAGTCGAATCCTTACGAATGGATAAATGTACTGTTTTTATAGTATGCTGAAAGTTTATAAGTTTATTCGATTTTAGAAGAATGGATCCATATCTCAAGTAGGATTCTTGAACTGAGAATAATTTAAATAATTTTCTCGAGTCATGGTATTGAGTTATAAGTTCGTGTTGGTTTGATAATTCACTATTTAAAGTAATGTGTTTCTTAAAATTCTATATTTTTTTATCGCTTTTCGTTCTCTTCATGGTTACTCAGATCTGAGAGTAATATTTGTTTACTCGTTGGCTTTGGTATTGTTAATAATAACAATATTACACTGACACGGACATAAAATCTGGGACTTATTACAATAGATTTTCTGCATGCATCCTTTCAGCTTATACCCGGCTTGTCCACCCTCGCGGGCCGCATGCGGCCCAACAAAAAAAAATCGTAAATTTAACAGCTTTATGAGATTGCGACTAAAAATACCATTAATAATAATAATACTACAAATACAATTTTAACATGCTATTAATTTATATGCGATGAATTTTTGAATTTAACACGTTCTTTAGCAAAAAGAGATTCATAAAATCATTCTCAAATAATTGTATTTATTCAAAATTTCCGCCCATGCGAGTAGTTACTTCTCGACGGTGTGCTAGCGCTCTTGCTTCCAACTTTTACTACGCAATAGATGTCTCTCTATGTGCGCCATGGGTACGCTGGTACGGCTTTCAATCCGCACTTGTGAACAGTCGAGTTGACACCGAAGAAAGATGCAGACGTTACGTGTGTTTGGGACGATTTGGCGAGTAATTTTTTTAGTAGTAAAAATTTGGCGATTATTAAATCTTGCTTTCTAATTTTCAATCTATTTTTGTTTTAATTCCAGCATGGCTTCCACAACGTCTCCAAAGAAAACCGAACCAAAAAGAAATATTATAGAAGAAGGAAGATTGTTCAAAGAAAAGTGGACAGAATGACCTTTTTTGTCGAGGCAAATACTAAGGCAATCTGCTTAATTTGTAGGAAATTTGTGCCAGTTTTCAAAGACTAGAATTTGAAAAGAAATTACACGCCAAAAACATGCTGCGAAATTCAGTGCGTATAAAGACAAAATAGCGGAACTCAAAAAAACGTCTATCATCTCAACAAAGATGTTTTTAAAAAATAACAACTGAAACGGATTCTATTGTAAAAGCTAGTTATTGGTTGGTTGCAAACCTGATAGCAAAAAAATCAAAACCGTATGCCGATGGTGAGTTTATTAAGCAATGTATGAAAAGCGTGGAAGATATAATTTGCCCTGATAAAAAAGGGGATTTTTCTAAAATCACTTTGTCTAACCAGAATATAGCCAGGCGAATTGATGAAATAGGAAAATCTATCGAAAAAGGTTTGGAGAGTAGAGCTGCTAATTTTAAATTTTATGCTTTGGCGAGAGATGACGGTACTGATGCTACTAATACAACTAAATTGGCAATGTAAGGCAATACCTTTTATTAGAGGTATTGATGACGAATATAATATCACTGAAGAAATGGCTTCTTCAGTGCCATTAAAAGACACAACTAAATCAAGAGATTTATACGAAGAAGGTTTGGAGAAATACGTTAAAGCGATTTTCTTTGTCCATTGGGAACATATCTGGTATAGCTAATGATGATGCCCTGGCGATGATAGGTAAAAGAGATGGACTTGTAAAATTAATAGAAGACGATGCAAAAATTTACGTATATCACTGTAGTACACCAAGAAAATGTATGCTCAAAAGCTTTAAAGATAGATGGATAACGTCATGTAGATTGTTATCAAGGCTATAAATTTCATAAGGACCAAGGGATTGAACCATCCCCAATTCTAGGACTTCCTGAAATTTATGGATGCTGACTAAGGAGACATCATTTACTTTTCGGAAGTAAGATTGTTAATTTGAGGTAAAAAGTTGAAAAGATTTTATGATTTGCGAAAATCAAGTCGTTTATGGGATCAAAAAGAAAATATGTGCCAGAATTTGACGATGAAAACTGGCTCACAGATTTGGCATTTTTAGTAGACTTGACCGTTCATTTAAATGAGTTAAACATGCGTCTTAAAACCAACTGATCAATGCAATGTTTCAAACTATAACAGCGTTCGAATTGAAACTGAAACTATGGCAATCTCAAATTAAGGCAAACAATTTTATGCATTTCGACACGTTGGCTAAACACGGTCCTCTGAACAACGAAAAATATGCAGCCTTGCTTTTTCGATTTGATACAGGAATTTGAGAACAGGTTTCAAGATTTCCGGAAAACTCATTAATCTTTTAGTATATTTGTGACTCCATTTTCCGTCGACATAAACATATTACCTGCCAATTTTCAAATGGAATGCATAGAGCTACAATCTGACATTCAACTTAAAGAAAAATTTGATCATGTCTCTTTACTGGACTTCTATAAGATATATCTTCCCAGATAAAAATACCCCTTGCTTCACAGTCATGCCTTATTCATGTCATCGCTTTTTAAGTACCTACATTTGTGAGCAGCTATTTTCAAGGATGAAGCACACGAAGAATAAAACTAGAACAAAATAGCTGATGAGCACCTTGAGAACTCACTGAGAATTTCATCTACTTCCATCGAACCAAATATCGAAGCATTAGTGTCTCAAAAACAATGTCAAACATCTCACTAATTTCATGCTGGTGACTCGTCTTTTACTTTTACAATAAAAAATTTATGAAGTTTAAATTACTTAAATATGTTAACTATACATTCTACGTTCTTCTGCTCATCAGCCATCGTTAGTGTTAGTGTATTTTATGTGTGGCCCAAAACTCGTATTCTATTCTTCCAATCTGGCCCAGGGAAGCTAAAAGGTCGGTCACCCCTGGCTTATACCATCACGGTCTACAAGAAACTTACAACTAACATATAACTGCGACAATTTTCATGGGAGATTTCTAAGCTCACACAAAGTCTATATTTTGAGGACCATATTCTCGAACTGGAGGGAGATGGCTGGAGTGTTATGCGATAAGAGGGTGCCGATCAATCTGAAAGGCAAAATTTATAGGACAGTAGTGAGGCCAGCTATGACATATGCTATAGAAACTGTGGCCCTTAGGAAAAATAATATCAGCAGGATGGAAGTAGCACAGATGAGAATGCTTAGGTGGATGTGCGGTGTGACCAGATAGGATCGTCTGAGAAATGACTATGTCAGGGGAACAGTGAAAGTTACGAACTTAGGAGCGAAAATACAGGAGGCAAGGTTGAGATAGTTTGGTCATGTGATGAGGAGGGAGGACGAATATGTGGGAAGAAGGGTCATGCAGATGGATGTGCAAGGAAGGCGGAAGCGTGGGCGGCCAAAGAAGAGATGGATTGAGCTGGTAGAAGAGGAATTGAAGATGAAGAACTTGGATGTGGTGACAGCCCAAGACAGGAAGGTGTGGAAGAGACTCATTACAAACCGTGACCTCACTTAAGTGGGAGAAGCTGCAGAAGAAGAAGATATTCACAAACAATCCAAATCTAATGCCCTGCATCTCCTTAGTAGTGTGGCAAATCCCTCATCTGCGGAGACAAAAAAAAGAGACCTATGCCAGTGTATCAAAACTTTCTGAAGTAATTCTATATCAGATTGAATTTTTCAACTCTCCCCACTTGACCTCACTTGGAAACAACTGAATTTTCTATTTGAATACATACCATTTCCTTATATATATATATATATATATATATATATCTATATATATTGAAAAAATACAACGTTTTTATGTATCGATTATGTGAGGCAATTTGTACCTGTAATTTCCAGTTTGTTTAAATAATTCAATGTTTATTAGTATTCCTTTATAAATACCTGAAGAAGGCTGCCATATGCCGAAACTAGTAGTATTTATCATTAAAACCTTTATATATTATCTCGGTTTTATAGTCATTAAATCTATATTTTCTTCAAATGTACAACAACCGAGTAAAAGCCGATCACCACACACACACACACACACACACACACATATATATATATATATATATATATATATATATATATATATATATATATATATATATATATATATATATATATATATATATCAGGACAATACAATGCACCTGCCCACTAAGGTGTTTTGGCAATGGGAAAATTAAGGGATCTGTACTATGAATTGTACAGATCCCTTATCATCCACTCTATTCCTCCCTCTATCTCTTCCCAAAACTAAAACTCTTCCTCGCTGGTTAGAGTTTTTCTTCGAATCAAGAGGTGATTACAGCTGTAGAGGGGTATTTTGCAGATCTTACTGAGAACAACTACAGGGACGGGATAATGGCGCTGGAGCATCGCTGGAATAAATGTATTAATCTTGATGGAGATTATGTTGAAAAATAAAAATTATTTTGAAATTATAAATTCGTTTTACACACACACACACACATATATATATATATATATATAATTCCCATCCATTACTATTTTCAGTTTATTGTAAACAACTGTATTCGAATTATTAGAAGGAAAGCTTTCTTTCTGTAATTCTGAATGTCAGAGTTACTGAATAATTTCATTTGTCATATATATAGGTAACATGGAGGCCTTCAATTATCTGGAATTCAATCTTCTGACCAGGCCATTTTAATTATGCAGTGCACGGACTATAAACCTTTAAAACATCAGTATTATACTCTGACCAGAATAAAAAATATTGATATTTCATACTGCTGCTCTCAGAACATATGTCCTATATCTTAATTTTTTCTATAAATATTTAAATGTCGAGTTGAATAACTTTTAAGAAGAAATGAAAGAGAATTATATAACATTCCCAGGGAAAATTCGCTAACATGAGCCATCTTTATACTGATTTTTTATTTTTTTTATTGATTGGAGTGAAATTACGTTTCATAAAGTACATTAGTGAGATGTGAAAGAGAAATGAAAATATACCACAAAAAAAAAAATAAATAAAAAAATCCCAACCATACAAACTTCAAAAATTTATCCAAAAATAAATAGAAAACAACAGAAAACCTATCAGAACCCCAACTGGCAATTTTAACAGCCATTTTCCATCTCAACTACATATTACACAGTTCTTTCTGCTTCGTAATGTGCTTTTCCTTGTCTTACTTTGCCCTTCTTTGTCCTAAAATTTCTCTACCAAATCAACCTTCTCTTTTTCATATATTCTAACTCAATAACTCTCCGAACACTCAATTTCTTCAGGAATCTCTCTAAAGCTCGACTTCCTACAGTCGCAATAGTGAGGTTGTCCTTCTTGGAAATTTCAATATCCTCAACTCATATTGGCTCCAGTTAAGTAGGAAGGGATGCCGAGATTTTCGCAATCACCAATGACCTATCTCAGGTCATCAATCTTTCTACTAGAATACCTGTCAAACAATCGCCTCTCCCTCCAGTTTGCCACCACACTTGATCGCTTCCTAACAAGCTGTCCTTCCAGGTAAACTGTTATTGTCTACTCTCCTCTTGGTAACCCGGACCACAACCTCATATAAGTCCCTTTTCCCACAGAACAACCCGAGACAATCAGTTCACAGTCTCGTGAACTGAAGGTTTCGGGTGGAATTTTTTCTTTCATTCAAACTTAAGGGTTTGAATTTCTCCTTCCCATGGTCAGACTATTGTTTTTCTTCTGATCCAAACACATACGCAAATCGAATAACAGAAATTCTCCTCACAGGAATGAAGGCTTTCATCCCTTATTATACTCCAAATTTTCAACTACCATCCAAGCCTTGGTCCTTAAAAAGGGCACCAATGCTGTAAACGTGAAAACCTCTCCTTGCCACAAATGGCTCAAGACCAAAACTGCAGCTGCCCACTCTGCCTACATTGGAACTTGCAAATGAATTATCGCTTAGTCCAAGTAAGACTTTGAAAGGACCAAGTGATGACACCTCGCCTCCTGCCAAATGACAGTCGCTCCTTATGGCGCTTTGCCATGGTCATTGATCACAACCCCTGTTCAATCTCTCACATCCCGATGTTACTGTAATTATCTCACCTATAGACAAAGACAACTTACGGGCATCACACTTCTCTTCCAATTTCTGCATTGATGAACTGGGCAAAGTTCCCTCCACTCCCCCAAGATCAACCCACTTCATGTCTCCCACAGTCTTCCGATAAAAAGAAATCCTGGGAATCCTTAATAACCTGATCAGAAACATCTAATCCTGATGGTATCCCACGTTTTGTGTTAAAAAATTGTGCCCCAGAACAAACACCTGTCCTATTCAATTGGCATATACCCCGCAAAATGGAAACGGGATGTTATCCAGCTCATCCCAAACAATGCTGATATATGTCAATCAAAGAATTACAGTCCAATTGCTATCACTTCTGTTCTCTTTGAAATTATGGGGAATGTCATCAACAACCAACTCTTGAAACACATAACGACATACCAACTAATCAGTGACTAGCAGTATGGATTCTGTCACTCGCGATGTACAGCTGACCTTCTTGCTTCCATAACCCACCTCTGGACTCAAGTCAAAGAGAAATTGAGAAAGTTTCCATTTGCACTACAAAGGCATTTAATTGGGTTTAGAACAGGGGCCGACTTAACAAACTACCATTCCATAGTCTGCCTTCTTCACTGTGCAATTGATTCGCCATCTTTGTCACTGGTCGCTCATTACGAGAGTTGACGGTTTTCTCTGCTCAGATTTCCCTACAATGCGGAGTAACACAAGATTATGTTTTGTCATCCACTCTCTTTTTGTTGTGGATAAATATTCTCACAGACGTCAAATCCCATCCATAGATTTGCCGATGAAAGTACGCGCCATTCCTTCTTTTTCATTCGGCAATCCTTGTAGTGCTCAAGTATTAGAATTAACAAGATCTACTACGAACAGGCACTGACATCAGATCTCCCAACAATATCCCACTGTGTCAAGGACAACCTTATAATCTTCAATGCCACCAAAACTCAGTTCTGTCTGATATCTCGCAAGAAGGAGCTCCCACCCCTCCCCTTAACTTCAGTAATAGTGAAATATCCATAAAAGGTTCGATTTCACTTCTTGAACTGACTGCACTTCCGATCTTTACAGGAAGAACTAGATTTCATCTATAGCTCCTGTAATCGCCAAAATTGCTGTATACTTTTTCGATAAAGACTCTACTCACACCTTCACAGCTGCTCACTCAATTCAAAGCTCAAATCCACCAACTTTGGATATTTTGTCGACATTTTTGAGTTGGGACAAGACATTTATGAAATTAGTTAGCTGAAACACCACAGTCACGATAGCGTATATTATTCTAGTGTTTCAGTAGATAGCACCTAAACAAAAGCGATCTCATTGTGTTACATTCTGAACATTATCTGTACAACTTTTTTTTTTCAAACTGCATAAATTAACTGCAATATTAATGCCAGGTGATATGTTTGTTATGAAATATTTAGTAATATTTCATTTCTAAGAATTATAAAATAAACTAAAGTTGTATCATATTTAAATGATAAATTAAAATTTATTGTTTAATTCACTAGTATCAGGAATGATTCTTTTAAGTTAATTAACAATTCAAATTAAACATATTTGGTCGTTTGAAAGTTAAGCATAAACAACTTATTGTTTAATACTGACCATACACAAATATTTTAACATTCTTTGCCTACCAGTTTCGCTAGCAAACTGTCTAGCTTTTTCAAGGCGTTGACGGAAAAGTATAAAAAATATTAGTAAATGCAAATTGAAAGGAGCATAAAAAACGTTGTAAACACTCTAGTATTATAGCTAAGGTTGCACGTTCGCGTGACAGAGACTGAGTGGACGTATTGTTCTTAATCATTATCACGCATGCGTGTTTTTTGTAAACGCATAATGTGATTACTAGCTAGCTGTAGTTCAAATGGATTTAGAGTGAAGATGAGGTTTTTCCATGAACTGATAAGAATAGTACCCTGGTTTCTGTTGATGGAAGAGAATTATAAAGAGAATCAAAAACTGTTTTACAAAGTGCTAAAATATGACAAAAGAGAATTAATGCCCCATAAAATTCAAAAAGGATAAAAAATAGAAAAATACTCAAGCAGGAGAAACAAATAATGAAGAGGCAGAAGGAGTATTTTTCAGAATTACTGATATGTGAGAAGAAAGTTCAAGAACAATCCTGGACCCATATCGAAAAACAGAATCAAGAAGGAGAAATAGATATACAGGAATTGCAAAGCAATAAAGAAAATGAGTCTGAGGAAGGCACCAGGGCATGAAAATATTACTCCAGAAATAATTAATTATATGGAACCAGTAGGTGAAGACGTTCTCCTAAAAAGTATTAATATGACATGGAAACTGGGGGAAAATACTCAGTGACTGGGAAATATCAGTAATCATCTCTATATTCAAAAAGACAGATAATAGAATCTGTGAAAATCGTAGAGGCATATCTGTGCTTAGTGCACCAGGAAAAATATACTTGAGAATATTGGATACAAGACTCAGAACTCAGGTATGGCAGAATTTAGATGAACAATGGGTTCACACCAAACAGAGGTGCACAAGATCATTTACATACTATAAGAAAAATTGTTGAAAAAGCAATAGAATATGGGAATTTGTATAGGAATTGTTCGAATCATGTACGAACAGCAAATGCAGAATCAGATACATTTAAAACTACAGCTGGAGTAAAATAAGGCGATATGTTATCGCCATATATTTTTATCATTCTAATGGATGATGTAGTTAAAGGCTGCAAAATGCTAACGAAATAGTATCAAGTGGCAAATTTGAAAACGAAAGCTGTGCAGATATCAGAATTGGTATTTGAAGGTTATGTCGTACTTGTGGCCTCATCATAATCGAATCTACAGTATAATTTAAATGTATGGAGAAGAGAGGGATGGTATAAATATAGCCAAGACGAAAACAATGAGGATAGATAAATCTCATGAAGAACATAATCTAAGTATAAAAAAACAGCATCTTGGTTAAACAATAACATTTAAATATCTGGGAGTGATTATAAATTAAGATGTCAGAATAGATAAAGAAATAAAAGCTAGAATTAATAGTGCCGGGAAGTGTATCGTGCGGTTAACTGCAGATTTTTTTAAATAGAAATGAAACAAGTAAAGGAAAAAAGAAGGCTATATTTAAAACAACATTTGGCTTGGACTTTGTCAGATAGACAACACAGTCGGTTACTGGCAGTGGAAGTGAGGTACCTCAGGAAAATAGAGAAGAAATCAATGCGAGATAGAAGTCGTAATTAAGACAAAATCTCCAGATTTAACCATTAATGAAAATCATTGAGGAAAGTTAGCTTAGACAGTGTGGACACATAAATAGGATCGATGATTTGAGAATACCAAACTGGTATATTGTGCAAGAATTGGATATCCGGTCAAGAGGAACACCTGGAACAAAATGAGAAGATGGAATTAAAAAAGCTCTGAGAGAGAGAAGAATAGATTGCAATCAAGTCAGATAACTCACACAAAATAGGAAAAAATGGAGAGGGGTCTGAAAACTCTCGACACTGTAAAGATATAAAAGGTGGAATAAGTAAGTAGTCAGTAAGGAACTTAACTCAAGGACGAAAAAGAAGCAAATGTAACCACACTGAGTTAGTTGGGGGGTCCATGATTCTGAAACAGCCTAATTCAAAAAGGCTCAACGTTTCGGTGCAGCTGCCAGCAGCAGACTGATTCCTTAATTATGCGAATGTTTATTTTGTTAGCCAAATTATGTATCAAGCAACTTCACTGCTTTTCGTGGTACATAAGCAATAATTAAAATAAAATAAGTTGTGCAAAACAAGTATATGAAGTAAATCCATTAAAGTACAAAACTAGTTCCTAAAATAACAGATTTATTTTAAGAATGTTCATTTAAAAAATGACACTTTTTTTTCGTATACATTGCAGAATTTGGAAGAAAATATTCCTACTTTAGCATTCAGACATTCCCTAAGATGGGACCGCCATACTGACGAAATAATATTTGTATCCGGATTGAATTCCGTGTTGGCTGAATTGCAGTGGAGATCACAAACTAGATTCTATACGTTTAATACAGCCATTAATATTAGACCAGCTCTATGCAAGTGTCATAGCTCAAGACTCGTTCATATGGGTAAGTTTTTATGCCATAACTTGTGCATTTTTGATAATATACATAAATAAAAAAAATGCGAAAGAGTTAACAAGTTTATAAATATTATTATAAACAGAGAATCTGATAACAGTGTTAACAATAATATTATTCTTTACCATTAGGATATGGAACATTCGTGTGGACGAATATAACAGACGTCTTCGTTCATGATCCTCATGGAATGAGCTTACTTCATTTAGCAGTGCTCAACCGCAATTTGCAACTGGTTAGAGAGCTCGTGAACATTGGCGGCAACGTAAATGACAGAACAGCGCACCAGGAAACCCCTTTACATCTAGCTGTTAGGATTTCAAGTAAAAGTAAGTCATTTTTAATCAATTTGTCTCTCTTCTTCTTTCTAATATTTTCGATATTTATTATTTAATGATTAACACTGAGTTATAGTAGTATAATGGAAATCAAGAATAGTGGCGTAAAAAGGTGATGTTCCTTGAGCTAACATAATTTGTATAGTCTTGATGTGAGTACGTAGTCTATATCTTATCCTGTAAACGTGGAAATACGTAAGTCAGATAAGAAAAACAATTATTCGTGATTACTTCAGCAGACTAATTTTACGGACAGAGGACATTTTTATAACTGTCGTAACTGGGGGGGGGAGAAGAATTACTTCATGGGGGTGTCTGTTTTAGAAAACTGAGTAGGTTATGTAAAAGATGACTCAGAGTATGTGGTTCGGTGAATCAGATTGTTCAATTGTCATATATACCAAGTTTTCTGTAAGTTGGATTGACACAGAACTGATGCAATTATGCCATGAGAAATAAGACTCATTACAAGAGAGAGAGAGAGAGATCTGTTCTTGACTGTGAGTTTCAGCATTGCCAAAGCAAAAGAATTAAGGTGTTTTTTACGAAAGAAAATTAAAAAAAGACCTGTATACTTGAAGCATGGTGTGGTGATCAGTGTTTATGGCACTCATTATAGATGGTTTTGATTATATACATGCTTGAAGAATACAATTTTTTCCAAAAGAATGGAAAGACAGATCCATAGCCATCTCCTTTCATATGTGCCAATAGGATTTAAGACATGGTGACAGCAGGTCATTTATGTCTATGGTAGAGATAGTGGGTGTAATAACAGAGCTCCTATGAACACATTCATTAACCCCAACTGGCCATGACGTCTATAGACGTCCAGCTAAATCTGGATACGATTCTGTAACACCTACTGAATAACATGGATAGGAAGTACAATTTGTTCTCTCTATTTCATCCACATGGCCATAGGGAGGTAGAGTAAATTCTGAAGAGGGCATATCTTTCGCCATTACATCGAGATAAAACGGTAATCCAGTTACCTAGGAGAAATGTAGATCATAAGATGGCAATTTGCTGGAAAGCCTTCAAAGACCAACTTTCCCAAATGCCTTGAAAATGTCATTTTCAAGGCATTTGGAAGGGGAAGGGTTACGCAGGAGAGAAGATCTGCTGTGGATTTTGATTGGTGATATAGAGATACGAAGATAACCAGTATTAATATTTCCACTTTATATATTAGAAGTGCATCGTTTTGCTATTCGTAATGTTATTTGAATAATATAAGCATAAGGCATTACCAAATATTTTGAAAAAATTAAAATACATTAGTTACATCTATTTTCTCTTTCTAGAAATCATAGAAGTCCTATTAAACGCAGGAAGTGATATCGACGCAGAGGATAAATTTGGTCATACTCCTTTAATTACAGCCTGCTTGTGGTACAATTTCAGAACTGCTCAATTTTTGATTCAGAATGGAGCCGATGTGAACAAGCCTGATAAGTGTGGGAACACTCCGCTTTTCTACGTTGCGAGTTCGATATGTCCATCTGTTGATCTCTTAACCATGCTACTGGATAATGGAGCAGAGGTAAATATTAAAAGATTTCAAATTAACAGTAAGATTAATTAGTACACTCCCTGTAACCAATAGGCATCCACAACGGCAATGTTGAGTAATTAATATAGTTGAATGTTTCCGGGACATTACAATATTATTAAAACCTTAAGATTTGAAACTTATTACTGGAAATATTTCCGTAAGAAAGGCATTCTGCATTATCTTTAAAAAATCTTTTCACTACATTCTGTATCTCGAATACATCCCCATTGTGTGCAATGTACATGCACAATGCATTCGTTATATATCTATATGTGCGATTATAAAACTATTTGTGTGGTATTCCATATTAATATGAACAATGACCTCTATTGTGAACTCTTTCTCTATTATGAACAATTACTGTGGTTAAATCAATTTTGGAGAAAATACGTTTGTTCTTATGGTTGTTAAAAATTATGAAATGAAATATTAATAAGTATTAATATTTCGCTTCATTTTCGTTTCTTTTTTCTTGCAGGTTAGAGAAATGTGAGCATTTGTTGAACACTCTAATTCATTCAAAAAATCAATATTAAGTCATGTGAATAATAATAAGCTTATTTGACTCTGAAAAAAGAAACATTTGAATAATAGTCTTAACACTGCAATTGCATTTTTCAGGTCAATGTACAGAATCGTCATAAATGGACACCACTAACTGCTTGTTTGGCTACCCTGATTCCAAGGAGAAATCAAGGCGTACGTGAACACCCAAAACTACAACAAGCTGTCCAAGTTCTACTCCAATACAAATGTGATGTGAACATTTATCCTCATCCTGATCTCCATCCCTTGCTCTTAGTTACGGAACATTCCTTGCATTCCCTGGCATGGGACTTCATTAGTCATGGGAGTGATGTGCACGTCATCTGCAGCTGTGGCCTAACGCCTTTGTTTTATGTGGCAAAAGATAACAGACGAGACCTGGTGGAGCTTCTACTTTCATTAGACCAAAATCCCCAAAGACATCGATGGATGAAGGTAACCGAAATATTGAATGCCATCGAAAACGAAGACATTCGAAAATACATCCAGGAAAAGTGTAAAGAGGTCCCAAGTTTGAAGCTGTTATCTCGACATTGCCTTCGAAAACAACTAGGCATAAAACTACGCAAGGCAGCAGAGAGTTTTAGTCTACCCCACACTCTTGTTTCTTATTTGAAATTACAAGACTCATAAAGTGAAAAGAATAATGGATGAAGTTAATTGTAAACTCATTTGAAGAATGTACCAATTTATGATATTGTTCACTATGTTGTAGAAAGATCGTGCATTTGGAAAGCTGTTTTATGCATCACCATTTTAAATGTTTTTTTTCTTCAATTGTAAGTAGTAAAATACAAAATAAATATATATCAAATTTATTATGAGTTCTTTTTTTATTTCTAAACACGTTGCTCTTAAATCTTGAACAAGAAAACATCATTATATATTTACACAGTGTATCAGGAAGGTTTATGAGATTTTATTGTCCTGAGTTTCGAATTTTAATCCTCAACTGTTATAGTTGGATAAAATCTTGAAATACTCACCCTATGAACTTTGAAATACCTCTTAAAAATTTCGTAGCTGGATAATGTTCTGTAATTGAATTAAGCTAGCAACATGTTACCAGCAGACATAATATTGAACTTCCAATGGGAATTTGACAATACTTCATAAACACATTATTTTTTATTATTAGAAAAATAATTGTTTACGATATCTGGCTACATATACAAAATATGAGAACTAATTAAGACGCCCATTATATCTGAATCAATCTTTATATTTTTTAAAATTTTATATACAGTTAGGCTTCAGCTCACTCTTGAAACATAATTTGTTAACACGAGAAATGTTTGATATACTCCGTAAAAATATAATAAAATCACAAGAACAATAGGAATTTTTCATACTGGTCGGAACCGTGGATGTTTAAATCCAGTTTGGGACGCCAGCAATATTTCTATAAGCCAGTACCCGTAACCTCCTCCCTAGGGAAATTCCCATCGTTTTTATCTGGAAAGGGAGATAAACGGTCTGAAGGATACGCACAACATCAGACACAATACACTAGTCTGAAATGTTATTCAGGCCAATGTTATTATTATTATTAAATCTGTTATTTTGATGTTTGTTTTAATTTATTGCCATGGAAAATTTCTCTTCTGCATTTACAGTTAAAATGCTTTCCTCAACTTTGATGCCTTTTATGCTTATTTCTATGTTTTCTAAGTTCGAAATCCAGTGTCCCTTAATCTATCTTCATACTAACTTCCCCAACCATCTGGCTTTGATCATCCTTCTCATCAAAACAATTATCTGCACCGAAAAATCATTCAATTCCTAAACACTTCCACCGTACATAACGCTTATCTCCATATGGAGATTGCAGTGTACATGACACTTAATACACATATCAGGGCCAGTTTTATCTGCGTAAATCAAAAGAAAATATTTGATATCTTTCAGACCACCTTGCTCTTATCCATGATAATAGTGAATTACACTTGATCATCTAATTTAATAATAATGTATATGGTAGTTTAGTCTGCGATGTCTTTTGGAAAAGTTAAATAAAAGAACAAATACAATATTCCCTCGCTTCTCATATCATCATATCTATTTCTGATACAATTAAAATCTATGAGATGATTAATAAGAAATTATGTTTTTCCTTGTCAAAATTCATTTCTTTTTCTTTTTTTTTTCTTTTCTTTCTTTTTTTTTTTTTTTTGAAAATTGGCAATATAACAAATGACCTCCAGTCGTCCGTATATGTTTCTGATAGTTATAAAATTGGGAAATGTATTTAATTGACATAATAGTTTCTTATGCAGTTCCATGTCAGCATATATTTAGCTAAGTGTTTGTCAATCTGATTGGATTGTTGTACGCTCTAGAACAGTTTTTCCGAAACTTTCAGTACCCCGCGTACTGCTTTTAAAATTTAACTAAGATCTGCGTAACTTCTATGAGATAAAGGTAATTTCGGGAGTAGTTACAGCAGTATTTATTTCAAACAGTATTAATTATAAAGGTATTTATTTTTTCATATTAGCGTTATAATGAATTAATGGCTCATATTCATTACTTTCACGATAAATATTTCATCTTGATAAATGAAACTATACGTTTCAAATAACCTGATTTTAACCTGCGATCCATATTAAAGGACTTATGAAATTCAAAAGAGAAATATTAATAATAATTAATATTTTATTTTATTTAACGCTCCTAATAATTGCTGAGGCGCGTTACAGTTAAACGTATTAATAACTCCGAAAATCAGCGAACTGTTTTGACCGTACGGTTCGATTTTTCTGAATTTAAACTTAAGTATAAAATTATTTTTATTACGTAACACCTCCAGGGAGTCCAAAGATTCATCAATGGAGGGCGTCTACTCTACAACTCTCTGTCTCCACACGCAGTCTACAACTACAACCAATATATAATGCACAGTGTTCGAACCATCCGGTTGGAAGGTGTTCGTTCCATTCGCCAGATGGCCTTAAAATTTGATTAAATTTTCCTGCAGATTTTTTAGGTATAAAAATATAATGTACCACACTTTTGAACTCGCCTATTGGGCCGAGCGGCAAGCATATCTACTTTTCACCCAATAGTCTGCGGGGTAGAATGCCGTCTTGGGCATTGGTGTTTGTGATTACCCTACACTCTCTGTGTGGAAAAGGTATCTGCGACCCTATTACGTCTTTTAGCAGAAGACTTCACTCCCAAACTCTCTAGAAGGTACGAGAGATATAAGTTATTTAGTGACATCAAATGTGAATAACTATCAAACACACACCTGGGGAAGCATTACTCTGGAGACTGAACATGGAAGTTTATCAAGCCATATCTCACCTCCAATAAAGAAAATGGCGGCTTCACACAAAGCGATGAAATTCATCTTCCGCTAAAGAGATTACATCCATAATATTGTTGAGATTTATGAGGCCTTTTATAGAGTTATTTGATCTCGTATGTATTGGAAAGTTATTTCTAGCAGAAGTGTAGCAGTTCAATCTGAAAATCAGATAAACCGGATAGAAAGGCAAATAAAACATAAAATATATTTTGTTTGTTGCTTCTGGTTAGTAAGAACACGAATGCAGTTCATTTTGATCGACAGATCTGATGTAGAGGAAAGTGTAAAGGCTTTCTTCTGAAAAATAAGAAAGGCATTTTGGTAGCAATCTTGAACTCTAGCTTCTATTCCTGAAGAACAGAAAGGAGATTAGTGTTAGATATTTCTTACTGAAGATCTTCAGGCTTATATCAGTTAGCATTACAAGATTTCCGAATAAAGAAAAACCAAGCCATGGGGCGGTATTCTAGAATTGGTAGGAAATCTTAAAAGAGAAACCATGCACCATGACATGTTATGAACTAGGAGAGAAGAAGAAAACCACCTACTTGAAGAAACAGAATGTAGAATTAGATGGCTGGTTGCTGTGTCTATATGCTAGCTGCTATCATTGTGCTGGAAATGTCTATAGCGACCACATGGTTTCTCCAATCCATTGCATTTCGTGTATCCATAGCTGGCAAATGGAGCGGGAGTTTAAAACACATATTGGTACTCATTGATGTGTTCTTTAACTTTGGGTGATGTTTCGATTGTACAGGGTGGCCATAAAATAACTTTCCTTCTTTGGAGGCAGCTGTAGCTAAAACTAATAAACGGAATGAGACTTTTGAAGGCACGCGGAGATGATTTCCGCGTAAAAAAATATTTAATACCAAAAGTCCCCGATAGGGGAAATTTCACCGCTGACGGAGCCGAAAACAAGCCGATAATTACATTAAAGGCAAATAAAATGGAATAATAACATTTCGACGGTGTTAGAGACAGCCGCGTCACTCATTTCAGCTGGGTATGTGGCGCATTACAATGATAATAATAATAATAATAATAATAATAATTAAACTAAAACAACAGATTTGGAGAGACACAGAAATTAATGTAGTGATTGAACTCACAGGAAATAATGTTTTATTCTTCAGAATCTGGGTTCCCTGGACCACATACACGAATTTGAATGTACTGACCTTTCTTGTGTACAACAAATTGAATCCTGTGTGCGACTTGCTCTACAGCTGAGCATAAGGAGTCGGACTGATGCTCATAACAGCACGTTTTATGTTCTCTTTCAAGACATGAAATTTGAAAACGCCACCAACATTCACAATGGATTTCAAATACGCCCACGGCCAAACGTCACATGGAATGATGTCCTGGGATCGTGGCCTGAATGTTCCGAATCCGTTTTTAAGTGGAAGTGGTGGCGCTGCTCTCACGTACGGACAGTAAAATTTGCACAATCCTTTTAACCTGAGTTTACTGCAAATATCTGACTGCTTTCGGCTCCGCCAGCACTAAAATTTCCCCTATCGGCACTTTTGTTACTAAATCTTCTTTATGCGGAATTCATCTCCCCATGACTTCAAAAGTCTCAGTATAAAATGTGGTCTCATTCCGTATATTAGTTTTAGCTACAGATACATCCAAAGAGGGAAAATTAATTTATGCCACCGTGTACTTATCAATATATGAAGGAGAAAGAAAGAGATGAGCATGGGAAGAAGTTGAGCAATAGCTTTGCCGAGGAACTTGAACACTCTAAAGCAATTTGAGAATAACGCTTTCAGGTATTTGCAAAGTTGGTTTTCACTTTTTATATATTTTACAACATGCTGTGTAAGTTGAAATCACGCTGGCCTTTATTTCAGGATCTTTATCTAATCAGAAATCATATCATCTGCAGAGATTTTCTAGTGCACCATCCTTAATTTTCTTATCGTATTGTCTATCTCCAATTAGTCAGTTTCGACAAAATATTCGATATGCCTCTTTCTCCTCGTAACAGCTACTCTCCCTACTCAAGTGAGAAGGATATTCCATCTTTTCCCATTCATTGTTATCTTCTTGGCACAGTCAAGTTTCTTCCTATATTCAACGTCCTATTTACAATCAATCCACAACTGTTATATTCATGCTGAATTATCAAGATGTCATTTAAATAAATACCCAATTCCGTGATATTTATATTCATTTTATCTGTTTATACAAATCCTTTTCCACTAAACTCATTCCCACGATTAAAATTCTGAAGTTGGTTTTTCTTGCACAGCTATTCTTTACGGCATTGGCATTTAGAAATCGTTTCATTCTCCACTCACTTCTCAATAATTCTTTCTGTTCTTCCTTGTTATCTTAAGAAGTCCCGAAAAAAAAGCCTCCTTTCCAACAATTTTGTCGTCTTTTTTTCATGCACATGTTATATTTGCGACAATTCAACATGAAATTGTGATAAAATGTGACTCTCTCTGCTGTATGTCATATTCCTTATTTTATTATCTGAAAATCGCATCCAACTTTTTTATTGAGTGAGATAAATAGGGCTTGCCCATAAACTACATAATGTATGATGCATTGACCTTTCTTTTTTTGCATAATATCGCAAGACGGGATTAACAGAAAGCTACACGATATTCATAGTATTTAAATGAATATACAAAATTTTCTGTGGTGCACCGTGGAAGAGTGGTATAAGGCGCTGGATTTAAGCACCAGTGTCAGAGAAGCGTGGATTTGAATATCACCATTACCAAACATTTTCAATTCCACATAACGGATGCCTATTACTTTTTACCTAAAATTCATACTTGAGTTACAAGAAAGACCTTCATTAGCTTTCAAAGCAATAATGTTAAAATACATCAAAAATAAATTTTGACATACTTTATCATTACGTTTATTTATTACATGACACCTCTGTGGATTTCTAGGACTGATGCATAAGGAGGCTACTCTACACTACACTTATTCCTCTCCCAACATAAGAGTTTTTTACTGTAAAATGTATTAAAATAGTTACATGCGAATAAAGACTAGTTCATAAATTACATCTATAATTTTTCAGATCCTTAAAGACATTCGTGCCTTGCAAGAATGATATTCACTTCAATGCAGATGTTTAACAGCCTGCGTATAATCCTCTCCGTCACCGTTCCAAGAAGCGTTCTAAAGAGTGAAGTATTCTCTAATGAATAAAACTATGAATAGTTTCACAAAGATTCTTTAATAATTACAAGAACATTGATCTGATTCAAACGTATTAATACTTTTAGAAATCCGTCTGTATTTATCAGAATAAGAACAGGGAGATTCATTGCATATTTCTAATTCCACCGATTAACTAAAAAAATAAATGAATATAGGCTGGTATCGTTGACTAGATATTAAAACATTCTTTTAATCACATAATATGATTTGAAATAAACGAACAATTTTAAACAAAAACTTTCCAATACAATCTTATTTAATATCATTTTTACATTTTTAAAATTGTTGTTCAAAGCCCACCCTCTACGGTTATTTTTATTATTTACGTCATTTAATATGTTCCAAATCATATTCAGAAGTTGAACGTTGAAGAAAATCATTTAGACTCTGCTTTCAAAGTGTATTCGCTTTGGACAAAACATTACTAAAACGAGTCCTCCGACTGAAGAATATTTGTTAGTTTGCAATTTCAAGTCGTCCATTTGAAGAAGTCCACTTTTATTAACGTGATGTTTATTTTCTTGGATTGCATTAAGACACTTTATTGAAGAATTTATTGGGAAGTCAGCTGATTAAGAAGAAATCCAAGGTGCACGATCGTGAGTATAGTGTTGAATTCTGGTGTATTACTTTTTCTATGCAGTGAAACAAATTCTCGTCTAAATTACGGTTTGTATTAAAAATACCTCACTTCGGCACCGATGAGTTTCTGCAAGTAAAGAATTTCAATCTAGTTTCGAATTACAACAGTGTTTGCATTAATAAACATCATCGAGCGTAAAGTGAATTCATTATTTTTTTGAAGAAGTGTTAATCGTATATTTATAATTCTTCAAACATCTCCAGAATGGAATGGTTGTAAATGTTTAATCTCACAGGCAGTTCTTCCTGTTTGAATATTTTCAAAATAGACTGTGCTTATATTTAAGCAAAAAATCTTGTTAATTTTACTTAATTAACAAGATTATTCCGGATATTAATATATCTCGGAAGTCAGAGAAATAAGCGATACAATGTTAAGAATGATTGATGATTATCATCTATAGAGAACTTATTATTTTACTTTTTTGTATTAATTTTTGAAAACGACATCACTTTCTCTTCTATATAAATAGAAGAAATAAGAAGTGATGTCATAAAGGTATATAATATGCTACTGATGTGTTAATTCCTGTGGATTATTCGAATATTACTGGGTAAAATTTGTGATACGTTTTCAAAAATTAATACAAAAAAAGTAAAATAATAAGTTCTCTATAGATAATAATCATCAATCATTCTTAACATTGTATCGCTTATTTCTCTGACTTCCGGATATATTAATCTCTAACCCAATCCTTCAAAATATATATTAAAACGTAAGGCCTAATGATACCTTTAAGTAGACTGGTTGAGAAGATACCTACTCTCTCACCCAGCAATAATTATTATGTATTTAAATAGCAGAATATGATTGCAATCTTAGCTAAAATTTTTCTGTTTTTTTTATATTAATCTGAGAAGGTAACTCGCCTCTGTTTCGTTTAATTTCTTGGGACAGTATGGAAAACGAAGAAGAAGCATCCGCAAATCAAGTAAGTAGACTATTCATACGATCACATTCAGTGATAGTGATCAAATTCTGTTAAAATGTCCGCTAAATTAAGTATAAGTTGAGTGGATCTTGAAATTAAGTAATACGGTATTCTGTGATTTAAACAGTTTAGTGTACATCGTGTAAGTAACCTCTTATAACAATACAGGTCCTGTAAGTTATTTAAGAGTACAGAACTTACAGAAGCTTTTTTACGATTGCGAAAAAGATTCCGTACGATCACTACTGAAATTGTACTTTTTTTCCTTTTCTATTCCTTCTAATAAATGTTTTTGAGGACTTTTGATTACTCAAAATATGACCCAGACATGGTATTCTGTATGCTCGTTGTTACTTCTATGTTAGTGCCATTCACTTCATTACACTGAGCTGGATAGCGTGAGATTTCAGAGGTAGTTCTTAATTGCGAATATAGCAATCTTGGCAATTTCCAATTTACCCGATGTTTATGTTTTTCTTTAATATTATGAAAATACAGAGTTGATTTATGATCTCTCGTTTTTCCATGTTTCATGGGTTTTTTTTTTTTCATATAAATTTCTTACGAATGTCCTGTTTTTCAAAAGTAACAGATTCCAAGTTTCTGTTACCAAAAATAGAAACTTATTCAAAATAATGCATTCCATCATTCTTAATCCGGTATTTTCCCTTAATTTTTCTTGATGTTAGTAAGCTTTTCATTCTGTTAAAGATTGGCCCTATTTCTGTTCTCTTAATCTGTGGTTAAGAGAATAGAAATATTTCTATTCTCTTAACAGAAATCGTTTCGGCCTTAGACGTCATCGTTTAAGAGGACGTCCTGGTTTTCTTTTTCCTAATGGCTTGTACTTTAAGGCTTCTTTTGATAATCTTTCTGATTTCATTAATATTATGATGTTTCGTAAAATCATTAATATTACGATTTTTACGATATTTTCCCTTATTTTTTCTTGATGTTAGTAAGCTTTTCATTCTGTAAAAGATTAGCTTGTTTTGGTAATTTTCGGATTTCATTCTTTGAACGTGTTCCATCCATTTGTGTTTATATATTTTTTAATTTTTTCTATTAGTGATTCCTGGTTTAATTCTTTCATAATTTCTTCGTTTCTTTTGTGATCGAATAGCGTATACTTTGCACCTTTTCTCATAAATTTCATTCAGCTGTTATTAATCTGTTTTTTTTTTTTGTTTTATTGTCCAGATTTCTCTTCCATACAATAAGACTGGTAGGGCTAATGTATTGTACACTTTTAGTCTGGTTTGTTTTTGAACTCGGTTTGAGTTTAAATATAGAGTTAATTACATATGTTATGTTTAAATATTTTGCAATTTTCAGGTTTATATCTTTTTTAATTCCATATGTAATCATACAACCTAGGTAGTTAAATGAGTTCACCTGTTCTAAAGTCTTGTTATCTATTACTATTTCAGTTCTTACTGAATCTTGTCCTTTAAAGGCCAAATTTTTTGATTTTTCTGTTGATATTATCATTCCTTAATCTTTGACTATCAGATTTAAATTTAAAATAGCTTTCTGTAAATAATATTCAGAATTTGTAATTATTATTTGGTCGTCGGCAAAAATGAGAGTGTTTAAGTTCACAGTAGGAGAAAGTTTAACACTTTGATGGAAATTTTTATTCCATTTTATTATTATTTCATTTAGGTAAATATTAAAAAGACATGTTGAGAGGGGACATCCCTGTCAGACTCTTTGGGTTATCTCTCTTGTACATGATAGCAAATGATTTAATCTAATTTGTATTTGATTATTTTCAAATACACTTATGAGAGCTTTTAAGATATTATTTGGTATTTGTATTTCTTTTAACATGTTAAATAATATACTTCTTTTAACTTTGTCGAATGCTTTTTCATAGTCAGTAAATGCAATATGTGTTTCTGAATTGTATTTTCTTCTTTTCTCTATTATTAATTTTAGTCAAAAGGCTGGATCTAATATGATCGTCCTTTTCTGAATCCATTCTGTACTTCTAAAATAAAAAGTTTTCGAAATATTTCATTAGTTTGCTATTTAAAATTCTGCTATAGATTTTGTAACAGGAATTTAGTAAACTGATACCTGTATAGTTTTTAAAGTCTTCTCTACTACATTTTTTAAAGATAGGAGTCACGATTGCTTTTTGTTTTCGATTCCATCCCATTGGGGGCTTACTAGTTGATTTTCCATCATATCATCATATGTAATTAAATGTCCTAAGTAAATACAAGATTCTCAAAAAAAAAAAAAAAAAAAAAAAATCAGCTAATGCCTATTAGTTGCCATGTAGGGGGGGGGGGGGCATTTACCCTATTGTTCTGTAATTTATTATACTTTTTTTTATTTCGGGATATATTTTTATCTGATTACAAATTATTTATTTATTTGCTCTGCCAGTTTTTGCTAATCATCTTTTTTATATCCTAGCAATAATCTTGATTCCGATTATTGAAATTTGGTTCTACATACGTAGCATATCAAAACTATAAACAATCTTATTGTTTATAGTATTATTCCATTCCTGTTATTTTTTCTTTATTAATTTTTCGATTACTTCTTATGATGAGTACTCAAATGCTCTCTATGTAATCTTTAAAATAATGATAACTATCTTGCTGCCTTTTCACGTTTCTCTCTCGTGTCATTTTGATACGATGATGACCTGTTTTGTTCCTTTCCTGTTTTTTTTCATAACACCACCCCGAATATCCGTTATTTCATTCGCTTTTTTAATGCTGTCTAGTTTACTTCATAAGAGTAATTTTGATTTTGTCAGAAAGCTTATTGGCCCCAACGTATACCTATACGTTCTTAAAGATGAAAGAACGTTCAAAATAACTTTTAAAATTTGTTGATTATTTCTTTTTAATTTGAATAGGTAATTGAAAACAAAATCTTCTTATGTTTTAGTTGAGCAATGCCATTTCAAAATCTTTTTCTCATCAATATACTATTGATCTAATTTCAACTTCACGAATAGTGAGTCGGCTTTTGGATTGCTCAGAGAAGGTCGTTTTTATAATCAGATCAACTAAATATAATTGAGAAATATTATTTTGTTTTAAACAATAAAACATTACTTGTTTTTTTTTATTTCTCCAAAAGTAATAATACTGATTTCGAAGTATTATTTCTACTCACATTAAAATAGCACCAGGAGACTATTTGTTATTATTTAACATTACTGAAACAGTATAATTTCAGTAATGTTACGATATGGTTTACATTGATTGCTTAATAGAAGTGAGATCCATTTAATGTATTAAAGTTGCCTATTCAGCACAGTGTGATGGTCACACCGACAACAGCCAGATGAGTCAGCAGTGTCCTCATTTCTATTTTCTAACTAAAACGTTTTAGAGTTCTTAAACATTTTCCCGACTCGAACAGTTCTGGATTTAGAGCAATGGAAGAATATTATGTCATCCCCACCCTATCAAGTAACAATGTTTTGGTAATCTTCATTGCTGTTTATCTAAGATCATTGTAGTTAGAATGATAAACTAGGAGATGTGTGCCTATAAAGTAATAATCGGTTTCAGTTATAGACACACCCGCCTCCTAGTTTCGGACAAATAACTACATACTTGTACATAAAAAACGATTACCTAAAAGTAAATATCAATTTACAAAATAAGAGATGTATTGTAACAAAGTTAATATTTCAAAGTTATGATTATTAATATTTTTTTGGTGTTACAGATTTTGGAAGAAAGAGCTTCTGTTATATCCTATAGGAATTCCCTATCATGGGACAGTAATTCTGACAAAATCATTTTAGTACCAGGAGTAAATTCATCTGTGGCTGAAATACTATGGAGATCAGAAACCAGATTCTTTTCATTCACCGAAACGAATATTA
Organism: Typopeltis vanoorti; assembly: GCF_054136105.1. Lineage (NCBI taxonomy): Eukaryota > Metazoa > Arthropoda > Arachnida > Uropygi > Thelyphonidae > Typopeltis > Typopeltis vanoorti. The sequence goes on along the minus strand of NC_143551.1, from coordinate 45,481,801 downwards.
ATATTAGACCTACCCTTTGTTATTGTTATGGATCAAGATTCGTCCATGCAGGTAAGTATTTGCACTATAAAGCATAAATCTGCTACCTGTACAACTACAGGATGGAAAAGTGCTGCAAAGAATCTTCCCATTTCTCAACAACTATTAATAATAAGAAGAATAAATATATTTATTGGATAGCTTAATGAAACTTAAGGGTTATCGCGATTACTGTTATCACACGCAATAATTCCTCAGCATCATATAAAACTCATTAATATGAAAAAATATCACCATTCTTTGTTTTCAGCTTATTTATGAATGATGTCCTTTTGTTAATAAACCTGGATTCGAATCTTATCTGCAGCGGGAAGATCATTCGTAGAAGACTTCTCTGAAGGAGAGTTGTTTGGTCTCGTACAGACATGGTAGGATTTTTTCATCACGGAAATAAAAAATACAAGCCCGTCAAATGAGCACGCGCAATTTACAAACATTATACATTGACCTCAGCTACTTCGTGTTGTTCATTCTATACCTCTAATATCATTTACTTAGTTTTCTTTCAAGTTTTTTAAATGTTTTTCAGTTCACCGAAACCCGGAGGGTTAGGTCTCCACCATTAGTATATTATATCACCATCAATGTTTTATAAAGGATGAACAATACCTTACTTATCATCTTCCCCAAAGTCCTTTGTTGTCGTACATGCACTATTAGCTCCGTGAAGTGCATTCCCAGGAATACGATAAGCAGCTTAAAATCTGTTCAGTCCAAAATGTAAAGCGGTACTTTCAGCAACATTAAATTCCTCTGTTAAAATCACCATCCACAAAATTTTAATACTAAATGAAATAGTAGTTCAAGAAAAGAGACCTGTGACATCCCACTTATCATCTTAACTCTTTGAGTACATCCTTCTAAACTTCTTAAACATTTCAGACAGCAGTCTAAAACAATTTTAGAGTCCATTTTAATATCACTAGATAAAATGACCAAGTGAAGATTTTCCCTTAAAAAGTCATCTCGTGTAAAATGTCACATTAATACTTTTATTATTATTATTATTATTATTATTATTATTATTTGAGAAACCTCCAGGGAGTCAAGGACTCATCGAGGGAGGCTGTAAATTACCGAACCCAGCTATCATACCTTCCCTTAAATTCATTTACACTAGATGCACTCACTACCCCTAAGGGCAAATTATTCCGCTCAGGTTTTCTGACAGAAAAACCTGAGCGGAATAATTTGTTTCTGTCAGAAAAACCTAGTTTCTGACAGAAACTAGGTTTTTCTGACAGAAAAACCTAGCTCTTACCCCTTAAGGTTGAGAACATCCTTAACTTCCATGGATGCCCCCGTGTTCTCTCACCGCCTTCCATATAACGAAAAATTTTATCATTTGAAATGCTATAACACCCATTCAAAAGTTTATAGACCTCTATCAATATCACCCCTCTTTCTCATGTTAACCAGAGTGTGTAATCCTCGCAATCTGTCCTCATAATCTAAATCCCATAATGCGGATATAATCTTGGTAACTCTTCTTTGCACCCCTTTTCACAGCTTCTTTATCCCCTTGAAACTCGTGAGACCAAATCTGCACACAGTAATCCAAGTGTGGTCTTATCAAAGCCTTATAAAGAGGCAAATTACTTCCTTATCCTTATATGTCAAGGTTCACGTCAGCATATAAATTATCCACTGAATTGTATTTGCAACTTTTGCTATTGACCTTTCAACTTTAAATTCTTATCCACCAATACACCAAGATCCGTTGCCTCTACAGTTTCTTGTAGCATAACCCCGCTAATATAATATGCCACTGAATCTCTAATCACGCCAAAGTGCATAACTTTACACTTACTAACATTAAACTGAGAGCCATTTTCGTATGCCTAGATTTCCATTCTATTCAAATCATTTTGTAATTGCTGAATATCAGTAGAATCCTTGATTGTATCATCAACAAGCAATTGCAAATCTGATGATAGACCCTGCTTGAAGTCATTAATGTATAGATTGGACAATAATTTCCCAAGGACTGAACCCTGAGGTACAACACTGGTTAGCTTAAATCTGGTAGATTCACACCCGCTGTATACCACTTTTTGATAACTGTCTGTTAACCATCCCCTTATCCAAGTCAATAGATTATGTTCCAATCCCATATTCTCCAGTTTGTACGCAACAGCCTATCGTGTGGTATCCTATCAAATCCCTTAGAATAATCCAACATTATCATAGTGTATCCAACTCGGCCTTAACATTGTTATAAATTATGAGCAAATTGCTAAAACATGACCTCCCTTTAGTAAACCCATGCTTTTCCCTGCAGAGTATAGAATGATTGTCTACCCATTTCTGTATGCGAGTTCTTATTAATTTCTCTAAAATCTTCACTACCACACCAGAGATACTAATAGGTCGCTAGCCAATTCAGCTGAACATTCCTTTAGCAAACGGGTTGATATTCCATCTGTCCCTATTGACAAGTTCTTATTCAGGTTATGCAAGAGCTCTTCAACCTCATTTTCATGAACCTCTAACCCTTCATTAAATGTAGCAGTAGCACTGTGCACCATACTACATTACACCTGGTTGATATATCTTAGCAAAGTGAGCACTCATTAACTGAACTTAGTTTCCTACACTCGTGTACCATCTGCATTCAATACTTATATGAGTATTATAAATAGACATATTACTAGGGCATTAAGTTACGCACTTAGAATACGAATTTCTCTTGTTATGTATGAAAATAAGGTTAAATAATATTGTCTTCTATCCTTTTCAGGATATGGAACAACTGTGGAGAAGAGCGTGAGAGATATTGTTCTTCATGACCCTCATGGCATGAGCTTTCTTCATTTGGCGGTGCTTCACCGCAATTCGCGCCTCGTGAAAACATTTGTGGAACGTGGTATGAATGTAAACCTTAGAACCGCACATGATGAGATTCCTTTACATATAGCAGTTCAGATTTCATGCAAACGTAAGTAATCTTGAAGCAACTTTTCTTATGTCATTTTCGATTTTCATATATGAGCCGTTATTTTTGAAAGGTGGTATAAGTCCATTTATTCATACATTGAGATATTTAAGAGTTTGCGTTTGAATCAACTAAGAAAATATTGGCAAACGTTAATAAAGTTTGATTAATTTATGAGGATGTTTTACACTATTGACTGTGTTATTAAAAATATAAAAAGAGGTCATCTATGTCTCACTACTAAAACTATCATTAACTCATTTTGTTCCAAAAATGGACTTATACCACTTCCAGAAAAAAAAAATAACGGCTCATATATAACTGTGTTATCATTTAGTCTCAAATATATCACTTAAAACTCAAACTAGTTATCATTTATAATTATTGGCAATCTCATTATTTTAAATTAGACGGCGTTCTGATTAATATAATCAAAGTGTGTGTGTGTGTGTGTGTGTGTGTGTGTGTGTGTGTGTGTGTGTGTGTGTGTGTGTGTGTGTGTGTGTGTGTGTGTGTGTGTGTGTGTGTGTGTGTGTGTGTGCTTAATTTCATTATCACACGGGTGATCTCAAAACGTATAGGCGCAATAGTGCCTTGATGCGGATAATTACTAAGACAGAATGAACTAATCTATAGCAACAGATTCAATGGGCAGTTAAATGATGTGCTATTCCAAAGAACAGACCTATATGGAATGAAAGGGTACGATAGAAGGTGGTTCGATATATTCGAAGCTGAACTCTGTAGAGATCTTTAGTTGCTACTCAGGTGTTTGCAAATTGAGAGAAAAGTGAATTCTGGCAACCAAATAATTCCAACTGATGGAACATGGGCCAAGAAATATCTACAGAAAAGGCAAAATGCAGTAACAGACAATCTGCGTGAAGGCGTTTGGAAATAATCTGCGTGTGAGAGAGAAAGGTTACCTTTTAAGAAATTGCATTCGTTTATATTTCGTTAAGGGTAACAGTTCTGCTTTCTTTAAATATAAATAAGTTATTTCTTTCTGTTCCAATTATTCATTATTGTCATGTTACTTGAATAGTATGAAGAAATACTAACTGCTTACAGAATATTTTTCGTCTTTATTTTTACTAACTCTCATTTTACATTCTTTCTTCCCTAGCAATTACAGAAGTTCTATTGGAGGCTGGAAGTGATGTTGATGCCCAGGATGTAGGAGGCCACACACCTTTAATTACAGCCTGCTTATGGTATAATTTTCAAACCGCATTCTATTTAATACAGAATGGTGCCCATGTGAACAAGGTTGATAAATGTGGTAACTCTGCACTTTTCTATGTTGCAAGTTCGATATGCCCATCTGTTGAAATGATAGCCATACTATTGGAACGTGGTGCTCAGGTAACTACTATTATAACTAAATACTAAAAGTTAATATTATACATAATAGGCTAAATTATATAACGAATAAATATTTTTAGTTTCCAAAACATTTAGTCCATCTTATCTCATCTGCTCTTTTGAATAATTTATTTCATTTTTATTGTCGTTATCTCCTTTATAGAGAGGCAGCATGGTTGACGAAGTGGGCTGAATGCTTCTCAATCAACAAGGTACAGATTAGAACCCAATTGTGGAATTCATACTGAGTCGGGGAATTCATTTCTTTATGCGTTTTCACGAGATGATTATTTTCATCTCGTGATTTATTCTTGGAAGGTTCCAAGATTACCTAACTCTTAATCCTTTCACTTTATAGACTTCAGTCAAGCCCTTTCCTGAGTATTAATGAAACAAAAATTCCGAAAGAGTTTTTGATGCTTGCAATTTGCTGACTTTAATTGGCGCGTTCAGAATCGGAACATGCAGGAATCTTTAGTTCCTCTGATATGTTATCATTTGGCACGTCTATAGTGTCCCAGAATTCAACTCGAGAAGCCATTCTAGAGTTGAATTCTGGTAGAAAAATAATAGTTCTAGGCATGTGCTTCTGCGGTATTTTGGTTTTCATCCAGTCTTTAATGCCATTTGACGATATTAGAGGCATGAAAGTGAATTTTTAAGCAAAAATACAGTAAACAAACGTGAACAATCGTGTTGAATCCTAGGTAAACTTTTCAAAAATATAAACCTGTTTCGCCATTCGTATAAAATAAAAAAGTGGTGATTATTATTCAATATATTTGCTTTTTTAATAATTTTATTTTTATATAATTTTTTAATAAGTGAATTAATTTTTTTAGGTCAACATGCAGAATAATCATGGAATGACACCCCTAACCGCTTGTTTGGCTACTCTGAGATGTAGAACTCATCATGGAAAATTTGAGCATCCAAACCACCTGCAAGCTGTCCAACTTTTCCTTCAATACAAATGTAATGTAAACATCTTTCCTTTTCCGGATCTCCATCCCTTACTCTTAGCTACGGAACATTCCTTGCATTCTTTGACTATGGATCTCCTTCGACATGGAAGTGATGTTAACATTACTTGCAGCTGTGGCCTGACACCTTTGTTTTATGTGGCAAAAGACAACAGAAGAGATTTGGTTGAACTTCTACTTTCATTAGATCCAAAGCCCCAAACTCATCGGTGGATTAAAATGACCGACGTATTGAATATTATTCCGAATGAAGAGATTCGCGAATATATCCTGGAAAAGTGTAAAGATGTTCCAACCCTGAAAGTTTTATCCCGTGATTTTTTTCGAAAGCAGTTTCGATCAAGATTATGCAATGCAGCCGATAATTTAACTTTGCCCCACACTCTTGTTTCATATTTAAAATTAGACGATTCCTGAGAAAAAAAAAATTGGAATGATTGTTATGCGTTTGGAGCGATTTTGTATGTAATCATCTTATTATTTTTACATTATGATTAATAAATTGCATGGATAACTTAAAAAAGTGTGCTTTCTTAAAATGTGTTTAGAGAACTTTTTATAACATTTATTAAGCCGAATATTCTCTTAAAAAAAAGAGCATACACGGTTTCGATAAATAACCTTTCTTTCTTAAACAGTTCGTTCCCTCCTATCACGTGGTCAACAGTGTTCCCCACATATGTCTTATATTTTTTTCTTAGGAATTTCTACGTTTTCATTACATTTCCATCTCTGATAAACTTTGTAAACCATAATTACTTACTCTGTTCTCACAGGCCCTGAAACCGCCATATGTATTCTTCTTTGAATTTCTAATGTTTGTTTAAAACCAGGAGACGAACCAACTACTTATACAATGACAGAATGGAAGAATAAAAAACAAACAAACAATCTTCTTCTCGCAACACAAGCTTATCTAAACTTGCTGAAGTAATTTAATATTTAATTTGGTTTTTATAACTGTCCCCAACTTGGCATCATCAGAACTGAATGTTTCCATTTAAATCAGTTGTTATATCAATAATATAAGTTAAATGTGAGGGGGGGGCTTACTTGTAACTGCCTATTTCAGATACATCACTCCTCCATGATCAATACCTGGATATCTGTTGCTTAGTCATTCTCCAGTCCTTAACACCAATCCCTCAGAATTAAATACTATAATAAAGGGAATTATACACTTGTTCTAAAGAAAAGCCCCTAAATCTGTAGAAAAGACAGTGTAAGAAACAGGCCATTTGAAAAACAGCGGCTATAGAGAGAGAGAATCTGTGTATGTGTGTGTGAGTGAGAGAGAGAGAAAGAAGAGAGAAAAATGAATCTAAGTTTTTTAATCATATTTAAGCTTATCTTACGAAGGTCATTCATGAATATGATAAAGAGATTAGATACAATTGCATTAGTCGAGAAATTTAGAGAGAGAGAAAAAAAAACGAAAACAGCGTCACAATTATATGCAGCAAGGAGAGAGAAAAACTGGCAACGAGTTTGAAACGGGGCACGGGCCCATAATATGGAAATTTGCTGAGAGTCTCCCAGTCAAATCCTATTAAATCAGCTTTATCCAAGCCTTTTCATTATGAGTTCATCTTGAGCGATGGATTCCGCACTTAGTTTTGCTTACAGTATTAACAATGCTAATAGAGGGGGGGGGGGGGAATATATTCATTAAACTCATTAATATTTCGCTGGTTTCAATCAGCGTCACCAGATAACTGTGATAAACACACATACGTAACTGAGGAAAACAATTAAAATTGTAACTGATAATAGAACTACTGTCCTTACATGGCGCCCTCTATGTGTTCGGATAATCACCTTAATTTAGAGAAGTCAGCCATCATATCTTAAAATGATAATCTCTCAGATTTTTCATAAATTAATGAACCATATTAAAATTGTCACGACTGCTTCATCGACTGACGTTCTTAAAGAGATGTCGGGACATAATATTCCGACAGAAGTTTCATTTCTCAAACGCTAAACGTATATATGGAGATAACCCTCGTATAACGCGGTACTTATACAATGCGGTTTCGATAAAAATATGGTCTACAAATTGTAAACCAAGTGTGTTACTACAAATTTTAGTAACCCTATATTATCTTTTCATTTATTTTTCACCGCGTGACTTAAAAATCAAATTTTATGTTCATTAAATTTGCTTTTGCCCGTATCGCGCATGTGTATATATATATATATATATATATATATATATATATATATATATATAAAAGGGAAAATACCCTTTAACACTCATGCACGTCAATTGTTTACCGTATAAAGTGTGTTTACTGTTGAAAGTTCTCTTCGTTTTCTGCCAGGAAACTCATTAAAATCATAACTGTGTTAATCTCAAGTTGAGCACTTTATTTTCTGGTGAGTTACATACAATATGTAAAAATTTTATTTTTTTTAGTAATGGTCACTTAGAGGGCTTTTGCGATATGGTTGAAAACGAAATTAGTAGATTAATTGATGGGGAAATAGATTTAATGAAGAGGAACTGGTACAATTAATAGCTGACGTCGAACCAACTGGCGGGGAAGGTTCTGGCGAAGATTCTGATTATGATGAATCCGTTAAAGAATTCAGTTTAAAGAAATTAGCAGAAAGATTGGACTTGGCAAGAAAGTTAGGAAGTTATTTTACGGATAATGATCCCTCAATGGAGGGCTCCCAAAAATTAGATATTTGTTTAGCTGAATATTAAGAACTTAAAAAACTGCAGCATTGTGGTAAGCAAGGACTTATTACTGACTTCTTGATAACCAAACCAGCCGAAGTAGGCAATGAGAATTATAATAACGATGTCCAAGAGATTTCAAGTGATGACGACGTCCGGCCACTCTTAAATAAAGAACATCTACGAAATGTTTGTTTTGAAGACAGCGATGACGATTAAAATATGTACTTTATTTTATTTTGCCTAAAACATTTGTGTAATACAATTTTTAATTTTATGTTTATACTGTGTATTTTGTTTCATAGTTTATGTTTTCTTAACTTACATGAATTACCTGAATTAAATAAAATTATTTTTTGTTGGATATGTCATTGTTGTTTATGTAATAAAAAAAAACGATTTCGGAACATAACCCTACTTTTTCTATGTGATCTGAGTCTCGCATAACGCGATTTATATAACGCTGCATTTCTGTGGAACTTAACATCCGCGTTACACGAGGGTTACCTGTATTGTGTGTGTGTATATATATATATATATACAGGGCTTTTTTCAGACGGAATGCGTTCCGGTAAATTTTTAGGACTTTTATTGGTCCCTAAACACATATTTTCTAAGTATTTCAAAACTAGGACTGACTCAATTAAATTCTTCAATTTAAATTCTCAATTATGGTCGTTAAAAACGTAAATCAAGGGTCATCTTTGGTTCATCCAATCTAGTGCTGCCATCTTGTTTTGTTGACACTGAACCTCGAAGATCGAAGTTTTCGATTAGAATCGGTAGTCGGCCGGAAGTTACGGTAGTTACCCGAAGGTGAACTTCTATGTGAACAAGCAGACGTTCTCTACTCAAGTAGAGTCGCACTTTTACAACGTGAGTGAGAGTGAGATTAACGTGTTTCATGGAAATTTCACCAGTTTTACGCGATGAATAGTAAAATAACACAATTTTTCTCTTCCGCTCCCGCAACTAAAAAGTTAAAGCTCGAGAACAGTAAGTGTAGTGATAGTGATGGGGCAAAAACAGACTCGATGGACAATGATACAAAAACTGGCGGGATAAAACACGTGGCTGCTACGGTTGCTACAACGATGACTACGACAAGTAAAGACGCACAAGAAGATCTGCCCGACTGTTAGACTATAGACCAAAAAGCTGATTTTCGCAACAAAAATGAATGGCTGTTGGTGGAGAATGAAAACATTGGCTGTAAAATATGTAAGAAAGTCGCAAGTTTGGGAGTGGAAAGGAATAAGCAAGGTATGAATATTTCAAACCCATGGAGAAATATTCAAATTTCTCATTATGGTAGGAATAAAAAAGAGCAAATGACTTCACTACTTAAAAAAATTCAGCTCATATTGCTGTCAGTAAAAGTATAGAATCTGCAAAAGAACGAAAACTGCAGGTAGCTTATTCAAAAGCATTTGAACATGAGAAAGAAGTCACTCGTAGAATCGTCAGAACAGCATATAAAGTTGCAAACAAAACTCAGACTTTCAATGACTTTGAATCAGAAATTGACCTCCAAGAATTGAATGGCAGGTGACATGGGTCGAATTCTGCAAATACTTGTATCAATATAACAAATCATATTGGAAATTAAATGAAACAAAATCCTTTTTTAAAAAGTAATAGAGTCAAACTGTGAGATTTCTCTTTTGATTGACGAAAGAAGCAGTTGTCATCATTAATAATATATGTACGCACAATGCTACCTGATATGGAGCAACACACAAATATTTTTATTGACATTGTAGAGTTAGAAAATGTATCCGCACAAGGTATTTTCCATAGCTTGATGAATTGAGGTTTCATGATGATTATTTGAAACAAAATCTTGTCGCCATTGCCTGTGATGGAGCAGCCATGATGTTGGGTAAGAAAAAAGAGTAGTGGCTGTGATTAAGGAACGTTATCCTCACATTTTGGTTTGGCGTTGTGCCAACCGTAGACTCGAGCTCTCTGTTGATGATGTAAAAAAGACTTCCCAAAAAAATCAACCACTTCAAGTCATTTCTTGACAAACTTTACTGTCTCTATCACCAGTCACCCAAAATATCAGAGAACTAGGCAAAGTAGCCGAAGATCTTGACAAGGAAATCTTCAAAATTGGAAGAGTTCAATTAAGTACACGTTGGGTGGCTTCTAGTTTTAGAAGTGTTTCCGCTGTGTGGAAAGATTATGAAGCACTTGTGGCTCATTGTACAGCAGAAAAACAAGATGAAAACAGAGACAAGTCTGAAAGAGTAATGTATGAAGGCTTTTTGAAGAAAATAACAAGTGTTGGTTTTGTTTTGGATCGATTTGTGATCCTCTCCAAGAATTGTCAGAGCTTAGTGTTGAACTGCAAGCACGGGATATTCCATTCTACAAAGCTCATAGCAGTATATCAAGGCAGGAAAGTCAATGACCGAGTTTTTTATCTTGAAGCTGTACAAGCAGTTGAAAATCTGAACTTTAAAGGAGTGACTTTGGAGAAGAGGGTAACCAGTCGATCAACAAATATGAATCGTTCTCTTGATCCTACACAATTTTATGACTGTTTGAAAAGACGAATGGAAAATCGCCTTCTATCTGCAGAAGAGATGCAAATTCAAGAATGGACAAAAGCGTTGTATCCAAAACGTTGGCCAGACGGTGCTGAAAGAATTTTACTTTCGGTGAGACTGAAGTCGAGCGTTTGTGTAAGAGGCTAAAAATTCCAGAACGGCAGGTTGTTAGAAGTTTTCGTTTTACAGTTAATCAACAGCATCCCCCACTTCTACTGCTGAACGTGAGCGTGGCTTTTCCCAGATGAACCTGATTATCACACAGACAAGAGCTTCTCTACAAACGAAGACAGCGAGTACACGGTTCATCAAGCTAGAAGGGCCTCCTCTGCCTGTTTTTCAACCCTTACAATACGTCAATTCCTGGTTCCTGAAAGGCAAACATCTAGCAACAGACACGAAGAGTAAGGAACAAACTCGTGATGGCAACACCAGTGTGATGAGTCCAATTTGCAAGCTATTGTGAAAATTAAGGTATTTTTTAAACTTTTTTTCACCTTTGCTTTAATGTTATATTTCCATTTGTCAAAAGTAAAAGAACGAGAGCTTCAAAGTCCTAGAATGTTTCGATTTTCTTGTGTTATCAGATGAGGTGGTAGAGTTCCGGCAAACTTATATTTAGAAAAAAAAGCCCTGTATATATATATAGGCGAGAAAGCTAGCGCTAATTCGAGAGCAGATCGTGGGACCTCGCCTCGAGTTAGCAAAAATTAATCCCCTGTTATCACACGTTATATGAACGGCTTTCGTAAATATTGAATCCAGTGGACAATTCTAATCACCTTCTCTGAAAATGCTACTAGTAAAGAATTTTTAAAAGTTAAGAATTGCGATCTTAAAAAAGTTTCAACTCTTCAACAGCAAAACTATTCTCGATTGCAACTACGACAAGAATGATTAGAGAAGATTCAAACGAAGCATCCACTCTCAGAAGACGCGGTCAATGCATTTAGTCGTGGGCATTATTTTTCCATTGAGCTCAGAAAAAAGTATGAATTCTGGAATTTGTGACAAGCTTCGAATATAGTATGAATGATCTCATACCCACAGTGGCTAAGAAGATTCGTTAGGATGTGGTGGTATTCTGACAAAATCCAAACCTCTCAAGAGTAACATTCCAACTAAACAAATATCAGCACTTAAAAAGTTATACAGGAACAAACGAATTCTTTTAACTAAAGCCGATAAGGGAAATAGTACTGTAATTATGAACCTAACAGATTACAATAGAAATATCAATCATCTTCTTAAAGATTCTTCTACTCATCAAATCACAGATTGGGACTCTAGAAAATCCTGCATCCCCAAAACGCGTACAAATGATTAAAGAAATTTACATCTTGGCCGAAAGAAATTACCAAACAACTCAAACCTTATCATGTCAGACACTTCAAATATATGGGACCCTAAAATTCACAAACCCAATACCCTCCTTCATCTAATAGTAGATGGAATAGACGGCCCCATCCACAAACTGGTCAAACATTTATTCAAATTACTTTCTTCCTTTAGAGGCAACTCTCCTTCATCTAATAAAAATTCTTTGCATTTTACAATATAAATAAAAACAATCTAAGTTTGACATATTCTGACATCAAATCCAGTTTCGATATTACTTCCCCCTTCACTAATGTACCAGTGACAGAGACCCTGAACAAGAATAAGGCATTTTCCTTCCTGGCATTCTTGAATTATTCAGATTCAATTTAACAGCAGGTTATTTCCCATGGAAAGGAAAAATATACAAAGAGCTGAATAAGACGGCTATGGCTTCTCTCTTTCACCCCCTTTAGCTGATTTCTATATGTAACACTTTGAAAGCCAAGCACTCAACAAAGAAACACTTAAACCGATAATTTGGCTGCGCCATGTTCATAATTTGTTTACTTTTGTGCACATCGTCCAAATACATTTGATACATTTTTTGCTCATCTTTACAGCCAATAAACTAAAATAAACTTCATCATAGAAAACGAAAGCAACAACTGTTTTTCCCTTTTAGATAAACCAGCGACACCGCTTCCTAATGGCTCATTGTCCTTCTCTTTTTATAGAAAGTTCACTCATATAGGATGGTAATATATTTATTAAACAATCACACCACACCACAACTCTTCCCAACAGTATGGCATCCTAAAAACACTTGCTCCCCCAGCTATTAGGCTATTAGTTCAAATGACACATTCCTTGAAACTGAGCTCAGGACCTTCGCAAGCACCCATGTTTAGCCAATGCTTACAGCCCACATAAAATAGATAAAATATTTGCATGCATCCCTATCCTTCCAACATCTAATACACTACAAAACCATTCCCATGATATATGATAAGGGTCCTTCAGAAAAAAAAAGCTAAACTTCTATGCAAATATCCTGGAGTGTATAAAGTTCCTTGTGTCTGCAGTTTGGCATCCTTTTGACGGACTAGTAGGTTAGTTAATATCCAAATTACTATCCTTAAAGAATACAAAAATTACATCCGCACTTATCTATATGTCAAGTCTGGATTGTCAGACTATGCTCTGGATACTCCTTCAAGGATTAGATGGAGAAAAGCATCTCTATTACAAAGAAGGACTGAGCGACTATTTTTAGAATCATGATCAGTTTGTAACACTCTTCTAACTTCAAAAATTAAGTTGCATTAATTTACCAAAGATTTAGGAGACTATCATTTTAAGCTCTGATATCATGACATCTATAAATTTGCTTTGTGATTATCCGACTCATGAAGGCAGTCATCTACGGACATTAGTCCGTAGATGACTCCCTCCATGAGGGGTCGGTAGATGACCCTCCCCGCACTAAACATAATTCCAGACATGATCTCTTGTTCTTCTCCCACTTATCGTGTAATTAACCGACTATAGTTCATCCTTTTATAGCTTATTTCTTAAAAATTCCTGTAACCTGATTCCGTCCTCAAGAACATATCATACACAGATTTGGAAGAGACTGTATATTTCATGCACAAGAAGGAAGTAAATATTTTTCAAAACATTCCATAGTAATCCCGGAAGTCAAAATGTAAGGAGTTTTACAGAGATTGCAATGTACATCAGGATGTTTTTAGTATTGATCTGCACTTGGAGGGTAATCACCACTTGAGTATCCGGACCTTGTTTCTTATTCAGATATAAGTAAACCAACACTGGGCAGAATTACCATAATTAAGCCGGAGAAAAAGAGGAAGATCTGAGAATAGATTTCTTAGCGATATTAACGGTAAAGGCTAAATATGAAAGTGACATCAAGAACAAATGAACTAGACTCGGCAGAGGATATTTCCTGGAAGGTAAAGTCAAACAGAAGTGAAAGAATTTCAGAGTTATAAGAACCTAACTATCTGCTAACTCAGGTTTCTGATACTCATTGAAATGTATATCCCAGTCCAGCTTATAACTTACGTTGGTATGGAGTTCATTGTTGATGGACGGACCTCGAGAAGGCGAAGATACAGTAATTGAAATGGTAACGACTAAGTCACTGGTACAGGCCGAGAAAACAGGCAGTGCATTTCCATCTTCAAAGGGTCTGCACCAAGATGTCATGAATTACAGCAATAGTCAAACAGCAACTTAATCACATAAATTCTAGACTATGTTGAGACCGTCATTAAAACAAGGTAGTAAACCTGGAGTCTCGGATGCATCCGGAGTGACTACTATTATTAAAAGTATACTCATAAGTTTCGTGATCAGCAGCTCCAACTACAAGTCAGAATGGCGCTCAGAAAAAGGTACAAAAGTCAGTGTATTATCCTTGAAGGTTCTTGTTACATCAGTATACGGTCTGCTACAGATGTTATACTATGAAAACCAAACAACATCAGCATAGGAGGCCGCATGAGAACGTCACATACGAATCGTCATGTTGTGATTTCTGATCCAAAAATGAAAGCAGAGTAGGTGAAGATGAGACAAGCGATGGAGCTTATATGGTGAAATGAAAAGAATTATAGACAAACATGGGAGAGTAAAGGAAAATAGAAGACAAAATTGAAATATGAAATTGGTAACGAATGGATCGAGAGTGGTTGTGAGTGACTGAGTCTTTAGATATGAAGGATTCGTTGCAAAAGAGTTGGTACTGGTTGTAGGGTCGAATGGGAATAAGGAAATGTCAGATTAGATATCAGGATTTGTTGATGAGACTAAAAGATGGCAATGTCTTAGAAAAGATGGTTGGTGTGTTGCTTGGATCTGAATGGCGATATGAAGTTTTCGTAGATTACTCGAAGTTAGGCAGAATTATGAGGAGTAGAGCAGTATGTATGGTGGTTTTGCAAGTGGACTCGATAGCACTTGTTGAATGGTAAGTGAATGGAAGACAAGATCAGTGTTCTGAAAGGCTCCAGAGACGGTAGATTAAAGTGGTTTCGGAGCTTACATAAAATAGGCAGAGAATAAGAGGTCATTCCTGGAAGTTGCATAAAGAGGATGGAAGAAGAGACGAGAGCAGGTTTTATGGATGGAGAGTGGTGAGCAATTGAAATGCTTTGTCCTGCAGATACAGTGAATGTATTTAATGCACGGTATGATGAATTCTATGGATGACAGTGGGGTCTTTAGTAATACTAATACTAATTTAACCTGCAAAATTCCATCGTAAATATTTCTGTATCAAATTCCTTAACCCAAAGTTACTTAAAGCATTCTAGTTTAGTGTAAACAGTCTTCAAGCGATCTTAGTAGTTTTGCTATGTCTTCTTTGTATTTCTCACGCTTAATGAAATTCAATGCTATATGAGAAGAACATTCCAGATGTTGGCAAATGTAAAAAAGTATTCATTCTTGGCTACTACTATTAGGAAATTTACTCAACGCCACTTTGAAGAAAGAGTATGTCAGTGTTACCTTATTTCCTAGTTTGATCAATTAGCAGATAACCGTAAAACTTTTTTGAAACTATAGTTGGGAAATGAGATATTGTCTTTTCATCCTCCATATAATTCCACAGTTAAGACTCAAAGCAAACAATAAGCAATGAATACTGCCTTCCTCAAAATACCTGGAAATATCACCTGAATACTTACGACTGTATTTTGAAAAATCTTTAAAACCTTTAAGAAATCAATTCTCTTCTATCATCTGTTCGACTCAGTATCACGCATTATGTTATTTTCACTTGCGTGATAAACATTGAAGAAATGTCACAATGAAGAAATCCTCCCATGCGTGTGAAGGTGGCAATTGTTTGGTGGTACACAATTTTTGTCGTCTTGTAGAGTGACTAGTCACTCTTCTTCCAACTGTCTACTGGAATAGCTTGAATTTGTAGGAAGTATTCCCATTAAGAAGGTATGTCATCAACATTTTTTCCCACAACAATTTTTCAAACATTTTGCTATACAATGAAAAAAAAATAAATTTTCAGTGAACCTTATAATTCGAACAATTAGACAAGTTAACACATAAAATCATTTACAGCGATTTAGAATTTACTTGGGATTCCTTGAAAATCAGCGAAAATCTATAGAAAATTTCCACAGAAATTCTCCATGGAATATTCTAAAGATCCCCAAATAAAACAGTACATCAATTTACGTTTGTTGCAAAGCACACTGATAAGCGTACTAAGGATATTATTGTTCTTCTTTATAACACCACATATGGACTACTGGGAAGAGATCGGGTCACCTGGATTCAGTGAACATGAAGAAATGTGGAGAAGATCCAGAGGCGAGTGACGTTGATTGTTGCAGATCTATGGAATGCTTTCTAAGAGAACAGATTGAAGGTTTCAAGAAATAACTGATAGGCGAATAAGAGGGGGACATAACAGAAGAATATACGTTAATAAAAGGGTTTTATAGGATTGAAGGAGAGGTCACCAATGGAAGTTGTGTAAGACTGGTCAGTAAGTATGTTAGGACTTACTAACCAGTCTTACACAACTTCCATTGAGAGGTTGTGTAAGAGAGATAATCTGTAAATGAGAGAAACAGATTATCAGAAGTGGCACGGAGTGCTTCGTCAGTGAATGAGAATTGTGTAGTGATATGATATTTTGTGTATAAAGGTTAGTCGGGGACTCCCACGTGTGGTTAGTAAGAGGTACTGACTATCTTCTTTACTTGGAGAGTGATGAATGAGTGGAATGGATTGCCGGAGGTGTTTGTGAGTGACCCAACAGTGAATAAGTTTAAGGAGATGTGTAATTGTTATTGGATGAATGGATGGTGTGAGATTCTTGCGATGAGTATTTTGATTCCACGGAGTACTCACATAAATAATAGTAATAATAATAATTCAGTTGTCGTCCGAGTTTTGCATAATGTCTTGGTCTGTAGCAGTTGCGTTTGTAATGTCTCCAAAGTGAACCCTTAATATGCTTTCTCATATGTAGAAATACATATGTGAGTCATGCGAAGAAACTGAATAACTTCTGGAGTTCATAGCATAGGCTTTTTAATGGAAAAATGATTACAAACGTGTTCGGATATGTCAAGGTTAAAGTAAACTGCATATAAAAATATGGCTAAGTGCAGAAAACAAGTAGCCAAGCACGAAAATATACTTAGTGGAGATTTACTGTTTTGAATAGCGTAGCAAAAGTAGCGCACTTTATTATAAGTTGCAGCATTCTTGACGCAGTGAATTTGGGTTCATGGTAAATAAAATGAAAGAAACAATTGCAAAAATTTTGAAAATTCTCCAGTGACATCACATGCAAGTATCCTGAGTTGTCCTATTAATAAAAAGTATCGCCCTTTGAGTCAGGACATCCTTTTTTCCACAGAATAATAAATCGTATGCGAAAGCTTTTAGTGATGGGAATAATTAAAACATAGCGTTCGGTATCGTTCTATTTCCATTCTTTCTTCTTTACGCTGCTTAGTGGTTTAGGACTTACAATAAGAAACGTGTTGAGATTTACGAAATCATCAATCCTGTCTTTCAGCACAGATTAAAGTCTTATTATTATGAATTTTTTTCAAAAGCATACGTTATCTGCAAACAGTTCCACCATAGGAACAGACAACTACAAGTAGTTTTTCGAAACATTTAATAATACTTTGGTTATAATGGTGGTATGAATACACTTTGTAGTTTTGGTTATGGTCTTTCGGCTGTTTAGGGGGCAGCTATATATATATACGCCACCATCTAGGGAAATGACTATGAGCAAGGTGGTTTTCCGTTGCCTTCCTTGCCATATACGATATTACAAGGCGTCAATAGCGTCCCGACCAGTTTGAATGTGAAAACAATAGGCATTGAATACAAAGAAATAGTGAAAATCCTAAAATTACATTTAATCACGTGATTTTTATTGTGTTCAACCTACGTTCTGCCAAGAGGGTTTGATCTATCTTAACCCTTAATTATTCTTTGTTTTTGTGCGAAATCAATCAATAAACAAATAAGAGTTCAGGATGTTTCTGTTAGGATTTACTGGTGTGAATGCAGTGCGCAAAATAAAAAAAGGACAGAATTTTTGCCAGCCACTGTCTCACGGACAGATAGTCCGTGAGACAGTGGCTGGCAAGAATCTGAATGAAAGGAAACGTTAATGAACCAAACTGCTGTTTTCAAATTTGTATAGACCAGACAGACGGAAAGTAACGTCTTGAACGAAACACGGTGTCGAGAAGTTGACTACTGATAACTTCCATTATATTAGCGAACACTGGGTTCAGAGCAATAATCTGAAAGTTAGACATTTATCCCTTTCTCCTCTTTTTGTCAAATGAGTGTAATATACTGTACAGATGACAAGGAGTAGGTGTTATTTCAGAGCACAACTGGTGGATTCCTTGAGGAAGAGATGCTTTCGTTATTCATGTTTTATATTTGTGCCAGTTTAATATTACAGACTCGACTGTTTTTGTATGTTGAACTGAATACTGAAGGTGAAATATCATATTGGTAAAAAAAAAACCGCAACAATAATTTTGGTATTTTCAGTTTATATGAAAATCAGTGTAGAGTGTTTTGGTACTATTACATATTTTATCTTTAGTAATATATATACTGTATAATATACTTATGTAAATATTTTTCCTCCTTATAGAAATCATGGAAGCTCTATTAGATGCAGAAAGTGATATCGACGCAGAGGATGAAGGTGGTCATACTCCTCTAATTATAGCCTGCTTGTGGTACAATTTCCAAAGTGCACATTTTTTGATTCAGAATGGTGCTGATGTCAAAAAGGCTGATAAGTGTTGATGCACTCCACTTTTCTACGTTGCAAGTTCGATATGTCCATCTGCTGAACTCTTGACCATTCTTCTGGAAAATGGAGCAGAGGTAATTATTTCAATATGTAAAATTATTAGCAAGATTAATTTGCAAATTCTTTATAACCAATAGGCATACAACTACATCAATATGGAATAATTGATATAGTTACACTAATGCTGAATAATCGATACAGTTAGATGCTTTAATATTTTAGAGACTTTCATTAGACTAGTTAAGAATAACCGGTGAAAAGAGCTAAATCCCTTATCATTTAAATTTACTTAAACTTTCTTGGACGTGTGAAATCCCTAATGAGCAAGAATCTTTTTTATTGATATTCTGATTAAAGTTTCCAATCTCGTCTCAAAATGGCCGCTCTAGTAATATTTCTGACGAAACCCTCATCCCTTTGATCTTTCTCCAACCAAATTACTCATTCAGTAATCTCTGCTGCGTTTATCCTGAAAACTCTCTTAACCAATTTTGCATCTCTATATTATTATTATTGTATGGGCACCTCCATGGAGTCTGAAGACTGATTGCGGGATACCCAAACTATCTGCACTGTATCTATGAAACCTCTCTTTGAACCATTTAACAGAAAAAGCTCTGACAACCCATTCTACTCATTCACAACTCCCCAAGAAGCAAATCTACTCCTCACACTAACCACACCTTTATTCAACTTCCAGGGATGACCTCCTGTTCTGGTGCCTCTAATCAAGTACTGAAACATTAATCCTCCATCTATCCTATAAAATCCTTTAACAATTTAAATGTTTCTATCATATCCCCTCTTTTTCTTCTATCAACCAACTTCTGTTTTCCACACACCTCAATCTGTCCTCATATGGAACATTCCAAAGGCCATTCACCAACTGGGTCACTCTCCTCTGAATCTTCTCCACTGCATCCTCATCCCTAAGAAACCCATATCATATGCTTACTGTTCGTTAACTTATAATAGTTTTTCATATGGGTAAGTTCGTTCAAGATAGCTTTCTTAAATTTTTAATCCAAGTACTGTGTATTACAATAGTCCACCTGTTTTAGAATTAAAAGTCCTTGGAAAGGTTGCTGGAAAATGAAAGCGCAATTTGTGTTTTATACATTAGTTCATGATAATACCACAATAATTTCTCTATTAAAGTGTAAGTATTGATATTCTCCCAGTAATGAATTCTCAACAAATTATATTGCTAGTTTTCAAATGTCGTGAGATGCCTCTGGTATTAGTATCTTTGGAATGTAACGGTTTGAAACAACATTTGTGTAGAATTAAAGTTCTATTTTTTTCTGTGTTAACGAATAGATTGTACACTACTAGAGCAAACTTCTGGAAACCGTTTCAGTAATGAACAACTCTAGAGTTGTTCATAGCATGTATATTTAATGTCATTTCCTTCTCTTCATGGTATATAATCAAAATTCTGGGTTCCACTTTTTATTATGATAGGGGATACTATAAAGTTTTCCTTTATCGGTTAACATAAAGTATTAACAATTCATTTCTTATTTAGTATTTTGGGCGGAGAACGATTAGTATTTATTGAATAGATATATAAACATGATTATTCACATAATATATTAATAACAGGATTTAAATATCCTCTGAATAACATCCTTAATACATTAATTTAATGTTTCAGATCAACCTGCAGAATCGACATAAATGGACACCTCTAACTGCTTGTTTGGCTACCCTGAAGCTAAGGAGAACTCGAGGCGTACGTGAACACCCAAATCTGCAACAAGATGTTCAAGTTCTACTCCAATACAAATGTGATGTGAACATTCATCCTCATCCAGAATTCCATCCCTTACTCTTAGCTACTGAGCATTCTTTGCATTCCCTGGCATGGGAGTTCATTAGCCATGGAAGTGATGTGCACGTCACCTGCACCTGTGGCCTAACGCCTCTGTTTTATGTGGCAAAAGATAATAGGAGAGACCTGGTGGAGCTTCTACTTTCAATAGATCAAAATCCCCAAAGTCATCGATGGGTCAAAGTAAATGAAATAATGAATATAATCAGAAACGAAGACATTCGCAAATACATCCAGGAAAAGTGTAAAGAGGTCCCAAGTTTGAAGCTATTATCTTGACATTGCCTTCGAAAACAACTAGGCATAAAACTACACCGGGCAGCCGATAGTTTTAGTCTACCCCACACTCTTGTTTCTTATTTAAAATGACAAGATTCATGAAGTGAGCAAAATAACGGATGAATGGAATTGTAAACTCATTTGAAGAATGTAACGAGTTATGATGCTGTTTACCATGTTGTAGGAAGACGATGCATTTCAGAAGCCTTTTTATGTACCACTATATTAAATGTTTTTTTTTGTTGTAATTAAAAAAATACAAAATAAATATATATCAAACTTATTATGCGTTTTTTTTTAATTTCTGAATAAGTTGCTCTTACGTCTTGAACAAGAAAACATTGTTCTATTGATACAGTGTGCCAGGAAGGTTTATAGGATTTTAGTGTGCTGAGTTTCGAAGTTTAATCTTGAAATTTTCTATTTAGATCAATTTAAATTCTTCAAATAAACACTGTGAACCTTGAACAAACTCTTAAAAATATGTGATTTTTTTTTTGGAAAGTAAAGTGAAGTTAGTAACAGGTTCTACAAACATATTAAGCTGCCAATGGGAACTTGCCAACACTTCATGATCAGATGATAATTTTTTTATCATTATAAAAATACTTTTTTTCCAATAACTCGATACATCCACGAAATATGAGAGCTCTTTTTATTTTATATATAGTTAGTAAGCTGCTGCACCCTCTTAAAACATAATTAACTATGAGAAATATTTCATATAGTCAGTCCTTAGTAAAATCACAAGACAATAGAATATCTGCATATTGGTTGGAACGACTCATGTTTAAATTCGGTTTGAGATGCGAGCAATCTTCACATAAACCAGTCCGATAGTAATACCCCCCCCCTCACGATATCAGACATAATGCAGTTTCCTGAATGTTATACAGGCCAATGTTTTATAATCTGTTATTTTGAGGATATCTTTTTTAAATCAGAAAAAAATATCTTCTGCATTTAACCTTGAAAATACCCTCATCAAATTTTACATATCACTTTCTCCTGTATTTTTCGTACATTTCAATCCACAGTCCATCCTTTTTCTGCCGTAAATCAAAACAAAATATTTGATGTCTTTCAGAACATTTTTGATATCCCCGCTTCTCTTATCATCCCATCTATTTTTAACATAATTAAAAACTATGAGATGATTAATAAAACTATGAGATGATTAATAAAACGTTATGCTTTTCCTAGTCATCCCAATGTGTATTCCTTTTTTTTTTTTTGAAAATAGCAATATACCGAATTACCTCCCGTCGTCTGGATATGTTTCTGATTGTAATATAATTAGAAAATTTATTTAATAGATATAATAGTTTCTTATGCAGTTCCAAGTCAGTATATTTAAATCTTTAGCTAAGTGTTAGTCAATCTGATAGCATTGCTGTACGCTCTAGAATAGTATTTCCTAAAATTTCCATACCCGAGAACTCCTTTTAAAATTTTACTACGACCGCCGTAACCGCTCTGAGGTAAAGGAAATTTTGGGAGAAGTTACAGCAGTATTTATTTCAAACAATAATAATTTGAAAGATATTTATTTTTTCGTATCGTCATTATAATGAATTAATGTCTCGCGCTCCTTACTTTCATTGCAAATATTCGATCTTGATACATGAAACTGTACGTTTCGAATAAGCTGTTTTTAACCAGTGATCCATATGAACTGGTTTACGAAATACAAGTGAGATATTAATAATAATTAAATATTTTAATAGTAATTATCATTATTAGTGCGTACTTCAAGGTTTGTTGAAAGTGGCACGACTGCTGAAAAAGTCAGAGTATTATCCGTACCCTTAAATCCTGTACATACGCCACAACTTGTGAAACAAACACGATTAAACATGAATAGATTAACGCATGGGTGGTGAAATGAAACAATCGCTGAGGAGCGTTATAGTTGCACATATCAATGACTCTTAAATTTAGCGAAACGTTTTGACCGTACGGTTCGTAATATCTGAATTTAAACTTATAGCGCACACCTAGCTCGAACCATGCGGTTTGACGGCTATCGTTCCATTAGCCAGAAGCGGTCATAATTTTGATTAAAACTACATTTCGATTTTTTAGTTATAAAAATATAATGCACCACATTTTAGGAGCCATGCTGGTTGGCCGAGGGGTATGAGTATCTACTCTTCAGACAAAAGGCTGTGGATTAGCGTGCCGTCATGGATATTGGTGTTTGTGATTGCCCTACTATCTCTGTGTGGAAAGGGCATCTGCGAACCTACTACGTCTTTTAACAGAGGGCTTCGCTCCCAAACCTTCTAGGAGAGTACGGGAGTAACCAGGCGGCATCTAGTGAACTCAAATGTGAATAACTAACAAACACACTTTGGGAAATATTACTTTACAGACTAATCATGGAAGTTTATGAAGCCATTTTACACCTCCAATAAGGAAGATTGCGACTTCACACAGAGTGGTGAAATTCATCTCCTACTAAATACATTACATCCATAATATTGTTGCGAATTATAAGGCCTTTTCAAGGGTTATTTGTTCTCATATGTGTTGGAAAGTTATTCCTACCGGAAGGGTAGAATTTCAACCTGAAAAATAGATAAACCAGATAGAAAGGCAAATAAAAGATAATATATGTTGCTGTTGCTTCCAGTTAATAAGAACAAGAACAGTTTCATTTTGATGACAGACCGGATGTAGATGAAAGTGTAAACTCATTCTTCACAGAAATAAAAAAGGCATTTCTTTAGTAATGATGTCTCTAGCTTTTCTTCCTGAAGAATAGCAAGGAGATCAGTTTTCGATATTTGTTACTGAAGATCTTGAGGCTTGTATCAGTCAGCATTACAAGATTTCCGAATAAAAAAAAATCGAGCCATAGGGTGGCACTCTAGATTTGGTAGGAAATCTTAAAAGAGTAAACCATACGCCATGACATGTTATGAACTAGGAGAGAGGAAACAAACCACCTACTTGAAGAAAAGAATGGAGGTTCCTGGTCCATGTATCAAATGTACTGGAAATGTCTATAGCGACCACATGGTTTCTCTAATCCATTGCATTACGTGTATCTATAACTGGGTAATGCTGGCAACTGGAGCAGGAATTTAAAACACATATTCGTACGCATTGAACTGAACGTTATCTTTGGGTGTTATCACAATACTTCTTGTACTTATCAATACATGAAGGAGAAAGCAATAGAGCAGCATAGAAAGGATTTGTGTTTGCCGAGGGACTAAAAGACTCTAAAGTCATTTGATGACGCTTTCAAAGTTGGATTTGAATTTTTATATTTTTACAAGATGCTGTGTAAGTTGAGATCATGCTAGTTTTTTCCCGATCTTTTTCTAATTAGAAATCATATCACCTGCAGAGATTTTCGATTGCAGTATCCTTATTTTTCTTTTGCGTATTGTCCATCCCTAAATAGTCACGTGCGACATAATATTCGATTTGCCACTTTCTTCTCGTAGCAGCTACTCCCCCTACTCATATGAGACGGCTTTCTCATCTTCTCCCATTCACAGTTATCTTCTCCACATAGTCGAATATGTTCTTGTATACAACCTACTATTTGCAATCAATCGACGACATTTATATTCATGTTCAATTATCAAGATCTCATTTAAATAAATACCTAATTTCCGGATTTAAATTCATTTTATCAGATTTATACATATCCCTTTCCACTAACCACCTTCGGAAGATTAAAATACCGAAGATTCTTTTTCTTGCACACCTACTCTTTACGTCATTAGCATTTAGAAATTGTTTCATTCTCCAGTCACCTCTCAAAAATTATTTCTCACATTCCTTGTTATTTTAAGAAGTTACCTTTCCCCTGTTTCCAACTATTTTGTCACATCGTTTTCTTTCATGCCCATGTCATATTTGTGAAAATTGAACATGAAATTGTGATAAAATGTGTCTGTCTCCTCTATGTCGTAGTCTTTATTTTATTATCTGAAAATCACATCCAACTTAATATTGAGTGAGATGATTAGGGTTTGTCCATAAATTACATAATTAATGATGCATCGATGTATCTTTTTTTTTTTTGCATAATATCCCAAGACGAGATTAACAGATTGCTTCATGATGTCGTCAGTATTTAAATAAATATACAAAACTTTCGGTCATGGTAGTGCGGCTGCGCCGTCTAAGGCGCTAGTTTTAAGCACATGTTTCAGAGAAGTGTGGATTTGAATCCCACCAACAACTTTTAGAATTTCGTATAAATGAAGTCGTTATTTCTTTTTTCTTTCTGAAATTCATTCTTGCCTTACATGGATGACGTTTATTTAATAGCTTTCAAATCAATAATGTTAAAATATATCAAAAATAAAAATGTTTGATATATTTTATCATTACTTTTATTACATTACTCCTACGTTGGATTTCGAGGACTGATCGCATAAGGCGGCCACTCTACACTACACTACATAATCCACTCTCAATATTTATCATTTATAATTATTGGAAATCTCGAAACTAGTGAAATTTAACCAAAACAAAGTAAGTAATAATTAATATTGTTTTAAAGTAGACGGTGTTCTGATTAATATAATCAATGTGTGTGTGTTTAGTTTCCTTATCACACGAGTATGTATAGGCACAATAGTGCCTTTTGTGTGGATAAATAGCAGTAAGGGAGAATGAACTCTGTTAATACGTTCAATGGGCAGTTAAGTGATGTGCTATTCAAAGAATAGAGTTATATGAATGAAAGCGTACGAGAAAAGTTGGCTCGATATGTTTGAAGCTAAATTCTGATGGACCTTTAGTAGCTACTCATGTGTTTGAAAATTAAGAGAAGAGTTGAGGAATGGTGGTAACCAAACAAATCGATGGAGTAGATTCCAAGAAAATACCATCAGAAAAGATAAAATGCAGTATTAGAGAATCTATATGAATGAAACTGGAAATAATCTGCGTGTATGTGTGAGAGAGAGAGAGAGAGGTTACCTATTAAGAAATTACCTTCTTCTAGACAGTATCGTGCATGCATAGGGATATTTTTGGTTGATCGTTCTTAAAATGAAAAAGGAACCAAAGTTGAGCGGATTTATAGCGTTAGTTGTTGGAAAAAAGTATCGACACCATATTTTTATGCCGGCGACATGAGTTAAAAGGAAATATTAATGTCTACATTGAAATATAAACAATAGGATACAGTTATGCCAATCTTTCGACATGGCAGACAGTGAATTGGGTTGATATTACAATTAGATGTAAAATGGTCGATAATAATAATAATAATAATAATAATAATAAGCTAACATTACTAAATAAAGTGTTTTAAAAACCCAGAGATAATAATTTCAAACACTTTACAAAAGAAGCTGCGAAGCAAATTCCTTTTTAATATCATTTCTTAATAGAAATTACTTTTACCAAAGCCCACGGGTTTATTCCTCGATATAAGGTTGACAATTCTGAATTCTTTAAATATAAGTTATTTTTGTCTCTCTCAATATTTAGTCTTGTTAATGTTACTTGATTAGTATACAGGAATACTATTTGTCTAAAAATGCTTTTCATCCTTTTTACTAACTGTTATTTTACATTTCTTACCCCCCCCCTAGAAGTTCTATTGGAAGCTGGAAGTGATATTAATGTTCAGGATGTTGGTGGTCATACTCCTTTAATTATAGCCTGCTTGTGGTATAATTTTCAAACCGCATTATATTTAATACAGAATAGTGCCGATGTGAACAATGTTAATATTATATATCAGGTAACTATTATAACTATATACTAAAAGTTAATATTATACATAATAGACTAAATTATATAACGAATAAATATTTTTAGTTTCCAAAACATTTAGTCCATTTTATCTCATCTGCTCTTTTGAATAATTTATTTCATTTTTATTGTCGTTATATCCTTTATAGAGAGGCAGCATGGTTGACGAAGTGGACTGCATTTCTCTCAGTCAAATAAGTACGGATTAGAATCCAATTGTAAAATAGATATTTTGTGAATAAACATCCAATTTTATTCGATGTTTATTTTTGGAGGAAGGTTCGTAGATTAGCTCACGCTTATTCCACTCACCTTATAGGAAAAGCATCCCTCGTGGGTATGAAAGAAATAAAAAATTCCCAATATTATTTGGTTTTTATTACTTTTAATTTGATAACCTTAATTGATTGATTTATTCCCTTATTTCTCCACCCAAGATGGAGAAATAAGAAAATCTTGAGTTCCTCAGATATGTTATCATTTGGCACCTCTGTATCATCCCAGAATTCAACTCGATAAGCTACTCCGGACTGTTGTTGCTGTTTAGAATTTCGGCCGAAGCAACAAATTTTTCAAGTTGGCGAACTTGAAAAATTTGTTGCTATACACAATATTTAGTGTGACAGTTGCATTCTCTGCAGCAGAATATTCTGCCCACCCCCTGGCAGGGGAAAGAAGTGCGCACACTTACGTCATGGATACCCAGCTAAACCCTACCATGCGCACAATTAGTGGAACACTGAGAAGCACTCCTCTCCCCTGGCTCTTCCTGTCCTATCCAACGCTGCTCCGCAAAATATATGGAGAAGACAAGCCTCGATTAAAGAATTTTATAAAGTAATGAGCAACCCGCTCCTGCCCCTGCATCGAAATCTCAAAATCAACATCTGACACGTAGAGACAACACTAATTCAACAAGTGGCTTCCTGGTTGAATTGGTGTTCAACCCTGCTCCGCAGCCTGTTTTGCTCTTCCTTGGAAGATTTGGTCATCTGTCAACAGGATCAGAACTAGGGCAGATGTGACTACCTGCTACACATGTGGAAACTGTCAGACCACTCTTATTGTGACTGTTCCCCATAGCCTAGACGATCACTCATATTGTGAACGACTGCCCAAGGCGCCAATTTCATGGTAACCTCCAAAATATCCACGAGGTGGCGGATGAGGCCCTCGATTGGCTATGCTATCTGGATTAGACATTGGCCTATAGCTGCATTGTATTCTTTTCATCATAAGAATAAATAATCAAATAAATAAGTGTGACAGTTTCGATAACTGATAAAATATCCTGTCAATAAAAACTGCCCCAGTGTCATAGCGTTTCCACTCTAATGGCCAGAATACCTCAGGAAATTTGTCTAGATCATGTACGTCTATGTTGTTGTGAAGGAAAAACGTTTTTTTAACGATCAATAATGAATTTCTTAATAAGTCAACACCCTCAGTAATCTCTTTTCATTTTAATTTATGATTCATTACTGATCAAGAGTTCATTTACGCAATAATAGTTCCATGATTATTTTGGAGGGATGAAAGTGAAATTTTACGACAAAGCATACTAAAGCAGTCTTCTTGAATCCTGGTTAAACTTTTCAAAAAGATAAACATTTTTCCCCACTGGTATAAAATTTAAAAAAAATACTGATGAATATTTAATATGTTTGGTTTTAATAATTTTATCTCATCTCATCTTCCTTTTACCTTGCGGTGTCGAGGGTTTATTAATCATCGGACCTCAAACCGTTCACACGATAAGGCAGTCAGCCCTACGTCCCGGTGTATCCCATGTCCGTAGTGTTGAATTCACAAGGCCGGTTTGCCTACTTTGCGGGATGAAAAACCCCCAGGATAAACTGGGGAAAAAACCCTACTGTCACGCCCAAGACCGGCTAACTTGGCTATGGCTATGGAAGATCCTTCAGCTCCTCACGTCTCAGAAGGAAATCGAACCTAGGACACTCCTTCCCCAGGAATATGGTTGCGAAGCTCACAGCCACTAGACTAACTGCGCGGACAATAGTTTTATTTATATATATAATTTTAATAAGTGAATTTAATTTTTTAGGTCAACATGCAGAATAATTATGGAATGACACCCCTAACCACTTACTTGGCTACCTGGAGATATAGAACTAATCATGGTAAATTTGAGCATCCAAACCTCGAGCAAGCTGCCCAACTTTTCCTTGAATACAAATGTGATGTAAATATTCATCCTTATCCGGATCTCCATCCCTTACTCTTAGCTACGGAACATTCCTTGCATTCTTTGGCTATGAATCTTCTACGCCATGGAAGTGACGTTAACATTACTGGCGGTTGTGGACTGACACCTTTGTTTTATGTAGCAAAAAATAACAGAAGAGATTTGGTTGAACTTCTACTTTCATTAAATTCAAAGCCACAAACTCATTGGTGAATTAAAATGACCGACATATTGAAAATGATCCCGAATGAAGAAATTCGCAAATATATCCTGGAAAAGTGTAGAGATGTTCCAACCCTGAAAGCTTTATCCCGTGATTTTTTTCGAAAGCAGTTTCGATCAAGATTATGTAATGCAGCCGATAATTTAACTCTGCCTCACACTCTTGTTTCATATTTAAAATTAGAAGATTCCTGAATTGAGAAAAAATTTGGTTAATGAATGACTTTTGTATGTGTTCATCTTATTCTTTTTACATTATGATTAATAAAATGCATGGATAACTTAAAAACGTGCTATTTCTTTAAAAAAATCTATAACATGTTTATTTCATGATTTTTTAAAATTGAATTTCAATTGATATGCATCCATATATTTACTACGAAGTGTGTGTGTGTGTGTGTGTGTGTGTGTGTGTGTGTGTGTGTGTGTGTGTGTGTGTGTGTGTGTGTGTGTGTGTGTGTGTGTGTGTGTGTGTGTGTGTGTGTGTGTGTGTGTGTGTGTGTGTGTGTGTGTGTGTGTGTGTGTGTGTGTGTGTGTGTTAGTAGCCTGCAATTAATATGAGTATCAACAATCCCCAATACCTTATTTAGAATATAATATGTGACCTAACTAATCTTCAATTTTAAAAGTATTTCAGTAAAAGAGAATTCATTTATACTAAATGAATACCCATCCCATTTTATTTAGGTCACCTTGTAGTTGTTTAGAGAACTATCGATACAGTACTGTTCGGAAGTATCTCGCTAAAGTAGCGATGCTTTTTTGGAGTGAAATTATATTCCCCAGCGCATCACTCTTGGGAATCTATAAAAATATTGATGCCGAAGTCTTCATTAAAAATGGTCAACTATTTCTGATACCAGTCTTGTCACACCTCATTCCACAGAAATATTTCATTTTTTCATCTGCCCTGGCAACTTCTGTGGAATGGTAATTGTGCTGCTGATGATGAGTATTTCAGTGCCACACTCTCTCTCTATGTTCACTGAGCATCCACAGATGCCGTATGGTCACTCCGATGCTCGATGATGTTCCACACCAGCCCTTGCCATGTAGTTCTGTTGTTTGCTTTTCTGGCAGCCTCAACTCTCTGAAGATCAGTCACTCTACACACACCATCCATCCATCTCATTGATGGTCTACCCCTGCCTCTTTTTCCAGGAATTTTACATTCTATTACTGTTCTGAGAAGTCCTCCTCTCATCCTTTCTATGTGTCCAAAATATTTTAACTTTCTTCTGTCAATATCCTTAAGGAGCCTTAATGTTCTACTAATCTTTTCTGACACCTATTCATTTGTACGCCTTTCAGTATATGATATCCTCAACAGCTTTCTGTAACACCACATCTCAAAAGCAGATATCCGTTTCTTATCTGACTTCTTTAGGTTCCAAGCCTCGCATCCATAAGTCGCTGTTGGAAAAACAACTGCATTTAAAATCCTCAACTTTGTTCCCATGGAGATAGATCCATCCTTCCAGATTTTAGACAGGTCTCTGACTGTTGTTTTAGCCATTTCTAACCTTTTCCTGACATCTTCTGAACAGCAATTCTTCACATTAATAATGGATCCCAGGTACTCAAACTTGTTGACTTCCTCAATTCTTTCTCCATTAAGATACACTTGTTTCTCAATGAAAAACAAACAGCTTCTCTGTTTGCTTTTCCTTTGAGAACCATGATCTTTGTCTTGCTAGAATTGAGTTGAAGTCCTCTGTTATTACTGATCTTGTTAACTTTGTCAAGAATTAGTCCTAGTTCTTCCATGTCATTACAAAGGAGTACTGTATCATCAGCGTACCTCAGATTACTGATCAATCTACCTCCTATCGTAATTCCTGTCCTAGGCTCATCCAATGCTTCACGCATGATGTCCTCTGCATATATACTAAACAAGTGAGGAGAAAGTAAACATCCTTGTCTAACTCCTTTTCTAATTTGAAGCCAGTCAGTCAATCCAACACCTGTTCCTATGTGGCTTCTTGCTCCTTATACAAGTTGGCTATCAACCTGATTGTGTGTTGAGGAAAACCCATTCTTTTCATTACTTCTCACAGTTTCACATGCTCAACACAGTCAAAAGCTTTAGAGTAGTCTAAGAAACACATTACCAGAGGGAGTCTGAATTCTTTATATTTTTCTATGATCTGTCTAAGGCAAAGGATCTGATCTCTGGTGCCCCTACCTTTCCTAAAACCTGCTTGTTCCTCGGGCATCTCTGCCTCAACTTTGGCCTCAATCCTATTTAGCATGATCTTTAATAAAATTTTGCTTGTATGAGATATCAAACTAATAGATTTATAATTCTTGCATGCCTTCGTATCACCTTTCTTGTGTAGTGGTATGAAAACTGACTTCTTCCAGTCTCTAGGCCATGATCGTGTCTCCCATATCCTTGTAATCAATCTATGAAACACTCTTATTCTTCCATCTCCTGTGGCCTTAATTAACTCTGCTGGGATTTCATCCGCACCTGGGGCCTTGTTGCTGTTGAGCTGCTTAACTGCCCTTTCAACTTCATGCCTAAGTGGAGAAGGTTCCAAATCAAAATTGTTTTCTTGGTGGGAGGACTCCACATTTTCTTTATCCACTCTGCTGTACAGTTCCTCACAGTATTCTTTCCATCTGTTTTTGATTTCCAACTCTTCTGTTAGTAATGATCCATTCCTGTCTTTTATGACATGCAATTTAGGTTTAAAACTGTGCTTTAAATCACGAACTAAATAAAACATCCTTTTATAATTATGCCTTCTCATCTGGAACTCTATTTCTTCACATTTATTAGTATAGAACTTTTCCTTGTCCTGCTTGATGCCTCTTCTGATTTCTCTATGTAATCTCTTGTATTCTTCGGTCCCTGTGTCTCTTTGTTTTTCCAACCGCCTTCTTTTGATTAGTTCCCATGTTGAATCTGATATCCATGGGTCTCTTGGTTTTCTTATTGGGCCGAGATACGTCTTCGTTGTATCCTGTATTATCATCTTAACTCCTTCCCAAAGCATTTCTGGTGAGATTTCCTCATTGGTCTCCAAACAATCATCCAGCCGAGTTGCTGTTTCTTCTGTGAATCCACTAGGAATTACTCTAACATCCAATCTAGTGGAATGTGCCTGACCTGGAAGTTTTCGGAGTCTTAGTCTTACTTTGGCTCTTACGAGCTGATGGTCTGTACCACAATCTGCTCCAGGACAAGTATACACATCAGATATGCTTGTCTTCCACCGCTGGAGAGCCAGGATGTAATCAATCTGGTGCCTTGACCTATCAATGTTAGATGTCCAAGTATAGGTCCGCTTTTGGAAGCAGGTATTGGTAATAACTAATCTGTTAGCACGGGCAAATTCCAACAGTCTTTCACCATGGGTGTTACGTTCACCCAGACCAAACATGCCACACTCCGGCCTTACTCTCATACTCTTTCCCACTTTTGCATCTTTTGCATTTAAGTCTCCTAAGATGTACAGTATGTCTCTCCTTGGTAGGCAGTCCAAAACAGTTTGTAAGTTTTCATAGAATTCTTCACTCTCTTCTTCAGGCCTATCTGTGTGTGTGGGGGGTGCATAAACTACCACAATTGATACATTGGTAGGCTTAGCCTTAAGTCTAGTGGAGAGCTATGATTAATAGGGTTATAACCAAGAAGGCTTCTTGCCTGAGCTGTCTTCAGTATCACAGCTACCCCATGATATTTTGAGTCACCACCTGAGTAAATAACTAGTTTACCATCCTGTCTTTTGAAGTGACCTTCTCCATTCCATCTGGTCTCTGTAATTCCCAAGATGTCAGTTTTAGACCTATCCAGCTCTTTACAGACAATCTCAAGAGTACCCATCTGTAAACCCCGGACATTCCATGTGTCTATGTAAAATTCCTTTCTAAGATAAATCTTATACATTCTGTCTTGCTCATTCACAGTATCACTGACTTTTGATACACTAACTCGGTTATTTATTGATATCATTCTCTTGGAGAGAGATAGATAGATAGAGAGAGAGAGAGAGAGAGAGAGTTTAAAAAATGAGTAAAAGAATTAGGGAGCAAAAATGTGAAAGTGTGAAAATGATTCGAAAAGTAATCCCATTGGTAGAAAAACTTGAAATAATAAATAAAATGAACAAGGCGAGTCCAGAGCAAAGATAGGAGAAGAACACAAAAATGGGTGAAATCAACTATAAGAGCAATTTTAAGCAAAACTGCTGAATACACAGAGAAAAGTAAGGTTGTTTCCAGTTCTTCATGCATGCACTCAAAATCAAAGTATTATAATCATTGAATTAGAGGGACGTCTTTCTACATGGATCGAAAATTGTAACCAAAAACGAATCCACTGACCTCACTAAATCAAAAGCATTAAGTCTCTTTGTCTTTGAAAGGAAGGGCTATCTATGTAGAAAAGAAGAATTCCACGCTAGTGCTGGGTGGTTTGAACGTTTCATAAAGAGAAATAGCCTACATAATATTCTAATCACAGGCGAAGCTGCAAGTGCAGATAAGGAAGTGGCCGCAAATTATCCAGAGATTTTGAAGAAAATTGTGGACGAAGAGGGATATTTTGACCAATAAATATTTAATGTCGATGAAACCGGCCTTTTTGGAAGTGAACGCCTTCCAAGACTTTTCTGACCAAATCAAAGAAATCTCAGCCTGGTTATAAAGTCGCAAAGTCGAATGAATTTACTGCGAGCCGTTTGGAAGCATATTCTTCCACATTGTGCAAATGATTTTATAGGATTTTCAAATGAATCTAAGTTAATTAAATCTCATTTTGAGGAATTGAATGATTCCGACCCTGCTAAATTTAGATGCACAGCGGAAGATCCCAAAGAATGTGAAGAAAATTTAATCACCGACAAGCCCAAAGAGATTTGGCAGAAACAAATCGAAATATTTTTCGTGCAACCGAAGTTCCTGGAGGCTGACCTTGATAAAGAGAGTAGCAGTAAAATTTGCAGAAGAGTAGAAGAGGCAATAGAGCCATACCGTCAGTTGTATGAAAAAAAGAAACAGAATGCCCACCAAACTACGTTAGCTGAATTCTTTGTTAAGAAGCAGATAATAAATTTATATTCTGAATATGTTTTATTGTCTTTCAGCTTCATGGTTTTCCTTTAACATAGGCCCTAAGACATACCCAAATTCGTTTATAAAAAAATTAAGGGTCAAAAAAGAAATTTGAGTAACGAATTATACATTTCTCGATAGGTTATTACATTGGAGTAGTGCGTTTTCGATTAATGCGCCTGTTTTATAGAACGCATTAGGAGCATTAATCGAGGGATTGCTGTAATTAATTTTTTTGAAGTGAAACGTTATCAATATTACAACAGATTTTGTTTTACAGAGTAAGCATGGACTCAGCGAAAATTGTATAAATATTCTCGATTGTTTATTATATTTTTAGTGGAAATTATTAGTTTAAGACAAACCGTGAATGCATTCTTACGCTGTGCTTTGCCCTTTGTGGATGTGTGATTGCGACTGAAACAGTGACATTGTTCTGCAAATTTCGAAGATAAGAAACTAAAACATAATTGATTTTTTTTCGACAGTAAACATTTGGTGAGACTAAAATAAAAAGGGCGGTAAAATTTACCAGACAAAATAAATTTGATTTTAATTGAACCTCTAGTTTTCACGAAAAACATTTAAAACATTTAAAAATAATAATAAACTGTAAATGACTGTTATTTTTGTTGCATAGTTAAATAATTTTCATTTTT
This sequence comes from Typopeltis vanoorti, assembly GCF_054136105.1. Lineage (NCBI taxonomy): Eukaryota > Metazoa > Arthropoda > Arachnida > Uropygi > Thelyphonidae > Typopeltis > Typopeltis vanoorti. The sequence continues at coordinate 45,447,062 of NC_143551.1, read as the reverse complement.
TTTTTTTTTTATAAATTTACCTATTATTTTCTTCGTAACCCCTTAACCGATTAACCCGTATACATACGGGTCGCTGATGAGGGACCATAGCTAAAAATCCTGTATATAAGCGAGGAAGACTATCGTCGTTCTTATCGGCCCGTCAGGCTGATACGGCGCTACTTCAGTTAATAAATATAGGTTATTTATGAGCTATAAAACTCTTTAGATGGTTTAGGCTTGTTTACACATACTGCAATTGGCCCTTTCTTGATACTATTTTGATGTATTTTGCATGATTTCATTTTGTGCGTTAGTGTTACTGTGCAGTTGATTTTTGTTTTATAAAATATATTTATTGTTGCTTAGTAAATTGTTTGTGAATTTGGATTATTCACGTAAAGTAAGTACGTCTATTATATTTTTGCTAAGTTTGAAAATCAGTTAAATTGTTTCATTTTTGTTATCTTATTTTGTAAACAAAAGATTTTTATCTTATGTTTCGTAGACGTCTAGAAAATAAATAATTTTCAATAAGAGATTTATTTATATATTTCTTCTTGTTCTGGTTGGAAGGGTTGGGGTCCTTTTACTAATTTCTTCAATAAATAATTTTAATATTCTGGAAATTTCTTAATTATTAAACAATTACCAGAATGTAAAAAATATTAAATAAATATCACTGAGAAATCACTCAGTGGTTATTATTCAAAACATCTGAAAAATAAAATTCTGTAATAAAAAAAATAGTCAGTTTTGGGCCATTCACCTTAAAAAATAATAGTCGGTTAATTGGTAAAAAAATACGTTTAAGGGGAAATTTCAGAAATTATTATTATTCAGAAATATTGGCGGAGACAACTTTTAACGCTCTTCTTATTTTAAAGTCTAACCAAGTATGTTAACCCCTAGACGTCGGAAAAAAGCCAAAGAAGTTATCTGGAGCACAAAACAGGAAAAGACAATTGCGACGAGAACAACTGGAACATAAATTGGCCAGCTCACTGGATAAATTTTTAACTTCAGGACCATATAAAAAACGAAGAACAGAAAGTTCTGACGAAGCAAATACTCCGTGTAGCTCTACTACAGAAAAAGAGAGGACACAAGATAACTATGAAGAAACAAATATTACATGCGAAAATGTAACTGGCCTGACTGGACTGTCTACAGAAGTTGCAGCAGAAGAAATATTGGATTCCGATTCAGTGAAACCCGAAGCTTCAAATTTTACTTTAAATTTTAATATTAATGATCCAGGTACTTAGCCAAATCATATAACTACCAAAATTAGAGATTGTTTCGTTGAGCATTGCCCGCGTCAAGTAGTTAATAAAGAATTTCCCAAAGATTAATCTAGCCGCAAGTTTTCCGATTCATACTATTATCGAACTTTAGCAAATGGAGAAAAACTTTTACGAAGTTATTTAGTTCATTCAGAATCGCGAAAGACGGTTTTCTGTTATCATTGCAAAATATTTGGTAGTCAAAATTCCCAACTTACTAACGAATATGGTTGTAACGATTGGCAACATTTGAGTCATACTAAAAATACATGAGACAAGTTCACCGCACATTAAAAACTGTTCAAAATACAGCGAACTTAAAATGTCGTTGATTAAGAAATGCATTATTGATTGCACACAACAAAGATTATAATAAACTGAGAACAAATATTGGCAATCTGTTATAGAAAGGTTAATCTACATAATACAATATTTATTAAAACCTTTTGAAAATGATAACGGCAATTTTTAAAGTTAGTAGAAACTGTCGCTGAATTATATTCGATAATGGCCGAACACCTGCATCGCATTGAAACATCACAAAAAAAGAAACATTGCTCATTATTTAGGTGATAAAATACAAAATGAAATCATCCGTATAATTTCTGAAGCTATAAAACAAAAAATTTTAGAAATGGTTAAAGAGGCGAAATATTATTCATTAATTCTTGACACTACCCCGGATATAAGCCACACAGAACAATTATCTATTGTTATTGGATTTGTTAATCAAAATAAAGATACAAATATAGCAGAAATTCATGAACATTTTTTATTTTCAATCTGTAGAAGATACCACTGGGCAAGGACTATTTGAATTTATAAAAAAATATTTTAAATTATTGAATATTAACATTTCGGATTTACGCGGCCAAGTTTATGATAACGGTTCAGATATGGAGACAAACGGTTCAAATATGGAGACATGGACTGCAGAAAAAATCCTTGAAATAAATTCAAGGGCTTTTTTTTTTATTCCGTGTGCTGCTCATTCATTAAATTGGCCAGCTCAATGATGCAGCTAAGATATCCTGTGAAACTGTAAATTTTTTGGGGGGTAATACAGAATTATATAATTAATTTTTCAATATCTGTGAAGCGTTGGGCTATATTAAAAAACATATTCGTGTTTTAAATTTAAAACCACTTTCTGCTAGGTGGGAAAGTAGAGTAGAAGCAATAAAGCCACTTAAAAATAATATCAAGGAAATTTACCAGACTCTTTTTGATATTACGGAAGATGATACTGAAGATATCGATTCTAGAGTTCAGGCAGACAACTTAATTTCAAAGATTTATTCGTTTAAATTTATTTGCTCTGTTCATGTTTGGTACGAAATCTTAAGTCTCGTAAATGTTGCAAGCAAAATAATGCAGAATCCGACGTTTGATATAGGAAAAACTACAGGAAATCTTGATTATGTTATACAAGAATTAAATACTCGCCGAACAGACCAATATTTTGAAAATATTACTGCAAAAGAAGTAGCAAACGATCTTAATATTGATCCTATTTTTAAAGACATTCTCAAAATAACAAAAACAAAAATTTTTGAGTACGAAGCATCAGATGAGACAACGCATAATCCTAAACAAAAGTTTAAAATAAATTTTTTCTTCACGATTTTAGACACGACAATAACTTCAGTCACGGAAAGATTCATACTCTTAAAACAACATAGCGAGAACTTTAAACTTATAAGAGACATTAGCAAATTAAAAGATTGGAGCCATGAAGATTTAATGAAAAATTGTGAAGATTTAAGCTTAAAACTGTGCGACAATCAAGATTCCGACAATCGCGATATTGATGGTATGACTTTATTTGAGGAATTAAAAACTTTGAAATTTTCATTAAAAAAGAGTCGGCTCCTCAGGATGCTTTAAATTCTATATACGAAAATAAATTAACCCACACATTTCCGAATACTGCAATTGTAATGCGTATTTGTTTAACATTACCAATATCCGCAGCATCAAGGGAAAAACGTTTTTCAAAACTCAAACTAATAAAAAATCATTTGCGGTCAACAATGTCTGGAGAGCGTCTAAAAGATTTATCAATTATATCAATTGAAAACAATATTATGAATTCATTAGAGATATTATTAAAAATTTTGTGGCGGTTAAAGCAAGACGATAAATATGTAAAATAAATCTACGTTTATCCTAATTGTTATATAGAAGCATATCTCCAAATTACCTTTGTTATGTAATAATATTTCTTTTTACATGAAAATTGAAGTAATTTGTGTTTATATATATATTCTATTGTATTTATATATTAACGAAATAAATATTTTTGAAACTTTTTATGATTAAAAATTCCTTTTTAATGAATTTTAGTGATTATAATGTTCTACTATTTGTTAAATAAAATTTATTTTTATGTATGCGTATAAACTTTGTACTTTTATCAAAGTAAAATTTTTCATGGAAACTTATTTTATGGGGGGGGATGAAAAAGTTCTGCACAAGGCGCCTCCTACCCATGGCGCGGAATTGCATGCAAAAGATAATATAATTCGTTTCATGAATCTCACTTTGTAATAAGCAAAAATTTAATATCTTAATATGCCAATCTGTAAATTGAATTATTAACTTTTCTAATATAACTCATTGGGACTCCGCTTCTTTTTTTTTTTTTTCGTTTGTACAATTACGAAAAAAATCAATAGGCCTCCGACAAACAACAAGCAGACAGAATATGACGCGATCTGATTAAATATACACATGTAACCATTTATAATATGCGTTTGGTACAACAGACCGTTTTAAATATTTTCTATAGGTTTATTGATATAACAGAGATTGGTTACAATTTATCATAACAAATTATTATGAACTTTGTTATGCGAGTATTATGCGTCTGGTAGAACTTTTAAGAGACATTGTTTTTAATGATCGATACGTTAAAATCATGCATATACAGGATAGTCAACCTTATGTAAAAAATATTGAAAGGAAACCAACCAACATCATTTAAATTACACAGTTATAAGCAGTGGTGAGCTATAAAGGGCTCGCGCGAGCCCTTTGTTAAATTTTTCTCAAATTTGCGAGCCCCTTGTTCTTCTTGTTTAATAATCTCGTAGAACTAGAAAATATCACCGTGGAATGTATATATGCTACTTTAAAATCATACGGATTTTCTGATAACTATATAAAAAATCATTTCATTGCATTTTGTTCTGATGGAGCTAGTGTCATGTTAAGAAACAAATCAGGTGTTGCAATCAAACTTCTACAAAAATTTCCCAACGTTTTGATTTGGCATTGTGCTCACACTTAGCATTAGACGATTCGATAAAAAAACATTAAAGAAATAAATCATTTTGAAATATTTATTAATAAATTATATGTTTTTTATTCAATCACCAAAAAATCAACGAGAATTAAATACGATTGCAAATGACCTTGGTATCGAAATTTTAAAGATCGGCCGTGTGTTTGGACCACGATGGGCAGCTTGCAGTTTACGAACGGCTCTTGCTGTGTGGAGAAATTACCCAGCTTGATGCAAGCATTTTACATCGAACGATAAATATAAGGGCTTTTTAAACGGACTTTTCAATTTGGAATTTTTAAAAGATCTAGCATTAATGATTGATTTCCTACAGGAATTATCATATCATATCATATCAATTAGCGATAAAATAACCTAAAGAGCATCAACGATGAAACTTACAGTTTCATCGTTGATGTTCTTTAGGAGAGAGTTTCTCTTTGAAGTACAATAACAAGGCAAGTTATAATCATCTGTCAGAAGCTCTATAAGGTATTATAAGTCAGAAGCTCTATGTCGCAATATAAGTATTATAAGGGCTAAGTTAGGCCTTTTTTTTTTTTTTTTTTTTTTTTTTGCTCGACGATGCGAGCCCTTTGTTAAAATTTCCACAGCTCACCACAGGTTATAAGTATTATTTGCTATCCATATAAAGTGCTAAAAAAAACCAGATTCGTGCTCATCCAAAACACACATACGTGGATTGTGGTGGTTTATCGAATAAAATCATTTTATTCATACACGGAGATAGAATATCACATCTTCCTTAAAGTAAAAGGACCATCATTACAAGAATGTACTTATAATTTCAATCAGTGACAAGGATGGTCATAAAATGATACACAACATATGATAATTGTTAGATTTTCTTACGCCAATAATCCTTCAGAAGAATTCCAGTCTGTTGAGTGATAAAATCGAGATAGCTTTGGACACGTACATACACGCCAGGGTAATTTTCTCTTCCACATCCGATTCCCCAAGATACTAATCCCACAAGGACCTGAGTACGATTAGAGTTAGTGGAGCAGACGAGAGGGCCACCTCCGTCACCCTAAAAGACAATAATAAATGAACAGTATTTAGTCAAGTTACAAAGATAGACACTTTTAAATCCCGTCAAGGTTTCATTTCGTAAAGTAAAATCAATGAAATTCAAAATTACCCGAATTGTCATTTGTGTAATTTTGGATTTCATTGATAACATGTTAACATAAAAGTGGCCATGTGTTGGAACTAGAGACAATTATTGCCCACTCGGTGGCGCCTCTGTAGCACTTGGAAGACCGATGGATCAATGTTTCCTTCAATTAGAAACGATTGGACTTCGACTTCGTCATAACAAGAGAAATCTTTATATAACGACTTTTTCTGTTGCAGATGAGCTAGCCGATCTCGTACTAAGGTAATAGAGTTTGTTCTCCATTTAAAAATGAAAATGATATTATTCACTTGTAATTAGCGATAAAATAACCTAAAGAGCATCAACGATGAAACTTACAGTTTCATCGTTGATGCTCTTTAGGAGAGAGTTTTGCTTTGAAGTACAATAACAAGGCAAGTCATAATCATTCGAATCAAAGTTTGAAATTTTTTGCGTTTAAGATACTTTGAACATTTTAAAAATATTTCAAGAACGTTCCACCACTTGTCACTGTTCAATATAGCTACTCTACATTTCGGATTCCCACATTTCTGCTTTGCTATTCACTTAACAACTCATTTCGATCTTGGCTTTCCTGCTACTGTGCTTTCTTCTCGTATTGAAAATAAGACCTTGATTGTGTTACTGTCTTTCAGAAGGATAACATAACTAACTAATCTTAATCTCCTGAATTTTTACACAACAGTATCAAGATCCCCCCCCCCCAAAAAAAAGTAGATTGATCTATTTGTTGTAGCGCCTACTCCAAGACCCACCATCTTGAATGGACCTATAAATCCTTTCCAGGACTTAAAAATAACTTAAGTTCTTTCTCTCATCTGTTTTTAGTTATAGTTCATGTGTCTTCACCATATGTAAATATCGTATAATATCAGTTTAGTAGCCTAGGATAGTGCTTGACTTTTATTTTCTATAGTGGATGTAGTTATTCGAGATTTATATCCCTTTCTCCTGTCATTAACCTATTTAGAATTATCCGAGTTTGTTTTGGCTTCTCAGTGTTCGCACTTATTTTAGTTCCTTAGTTCCCCTGCTCTCGTCTCTTTTTTTTTTTGCGAAGTATTTTCCTCGTTTTCACTTCCTCTTATATAATTTTATTTCTTTACTCGTCATTTTTGTAGTAGAATCATTTGATAGGCTATCATCTTTCTTCGTTGTAGTGGCTGTTCTACACTCTTTATCAAACAAGCCAGATCTAAATAAAACTCTCACTATTACCATCCTCCGCTGAATTCAGAATGGTTTTCATTTTGTTATCTCAAAATTCATCGATATATCATTCGCATTGTACTTCTCCGCTTGCTCCGGTACTTGTATTTGGAAACATTCCAATTCTTTCTTTTTCATTTCTGTTACTTTTTCCTATGTTTGAAGTTGCGTGTATACGAACGATTACATGAAAATAGTCAGAGTGCACATTAACGCCCTCTAAAGATTCTCACACTCATTACGTTAGACATAGTCTCGCACTGATCAATTTTAATAAGAACAGTATTGAAACGAAAATCAAAAATGTTAAAAATTAAAGAAAATTACATTTCACACTTGAAATGTCTTAATTATATTTTTATGTATTTACATACATAAAAATGAAATATCACTTAACTCACCTTGCAGGCGTCGTCATGTTCTCTGCCACCAGCACATATAAAACCATCATGAAGCTTGAAATACTTTCCAAGAGGAGTTTTTCGCAACATTTGTTGGCATTTTGCATTAGTAATTATTGGTACACGAACTTCCTTCAAAATGTTCGAACTCGGGCCTTCTATTTGGAAAATCACTGAATCAAAACACAACTAACAGAGCATAAGCCTTTTTTTTTTCTCTACAACATTAACAGCTTTCAGATTTCATTTAAAGATAAATTACAAGATAATTAAACTCTATTTTAATGTACGAGTAAATATCAGTTCTTTCTGAAAATAAAAATTGGTACGAAAGTAATGCTACCTATTTTTCTGAGGAAATATAATTTAATTAATCTGAGCTGGAGAGTCGTCATGGAAATGAAGGTTTCACAACTCCAAAGTGTGTGACCCAGCATCTAACTATGCTGACGTCAGTTTCCATACACATTTTATCAGAAAGGCATGCATCTCTATTCAATTTCTCACATCTTCCGCAACAAGGAATTCTAACAGTAATCTCTGTATTTTACGTGCATTTATAACAGCCATCATGTGACCAATCACAGCGTCCCAGCCTGTGGCGGAACTAGAGACAATTATTGCCCACTCCGGGGTGGCTCTATAGCACACATGAAAGAGCGATAGATCAATGCGTAATTCAATTAGAAAATATCGTCGATTATGTCATAACGAAAGGAATTTTATATGGACTTTTCTATTGTAGACGGCTTTTTCAATACAGGCAAATCGGTCAGTGAACACGCATAATTAATAGAAAAGTACTAATTCTGGGCGATGGATGAAGTGGTGTGTGTGCATCGCGAATTATTATAGTGTAATCTCAATTGAGTGGTTTAACTATAGACATTGTTGATGATTGTATTTTATTATTATATAACATTATTTATTATTGGTTTAATCAAAGCGGTAAGCAAATATCAAATGCTTCTGAGAGATACATAAAAATAACGTGTGTGTGTGTGTGTGTGTGTGTGTGTGTTTCTTTTTGTAGAATTGAATTTTCGATGTCATTTTTGATACAAAAGTTATACTTATCAAAGCGGATTTTTTAAAATTCAATTTTATAACGATTATTTACATTGAGATATCAATAGGTTTGGAATTAGGGTAAATTTTCAATTTGAAATTGGAGTTTTCGGATTTAAAATTTCAAAGAACTATTGCAACAACGGAAATTCTGGATTCTGTAAAGATTAATAAATAGCCACGTAATCTAAAAATGATTTCATCATTATTTCAGGGACTTTTTGAAGGTTTATTTATTTTCTTCCACTCCCCCACATACTAATTAAATCCTTCATGCAGTTATCAGAAATGAATTATTTGACTGGCGTAATCCCGGTTACAATCACTTAGCGCGAAATGACATCATCATTATATTCCAGAAAACGTGGTGAAATATTGTAATATTTATATAGTAAACACGCTTATCGAGTATAACCAGAAGTCACCGCAATTGGGTGTACGAAACCTTGTTAAATGTTTCTAAGAATTGCTTACGTTTGGAATCAGTCGATGACAAAATTTTTAAAGATATCACAATTTTTAAAAGACGTGTGTTGAAATGTAGTTACGAGTATTCGAACTTTGAAATATGCTGGTGAAACTTATTTTCGTAAAAGTAGGAAAGTTCCTTTTTTTTTTCGTATTAGGTTTTGCCATATTATATTTGCTTCTTAGTATTATTATATTACTATTTATTTTTTGAGATATCTTATTTGAATTATTCTGAATAAATGTGGAAATGAATCGAAAATTATAAAAAATATGTTTTGTAGGTCAGCTTTGAATTAATTATGCAATTAAAGAAAAAATATATAGCTTGGAATTTGGCACTCATTTCTGACTGGCTCTAGTATATGTACGAAGAAAAAGGGATGCTAATAAACACGCGAACAACAACAGCTAATTTCTTCAAATACATGATCATCCGTGACCATCATTCGCTAATATCCGATTCAGTTATGTGTCTATTAGTATTGTAAATTAATTATTCTTCTTGATAAATTTCCTTCAGGAAAAAACGACCATATCGCCTAAAAAATTCCGCTTGTCAGAGACACAGTTTCAACAGAGATCCACATAAAGGATAGCAAACCGGTTGTTAGCTTTTAAAGCCATATTAGAGCCTTTCAGCACTACACCTTACGTGTCATTTATTATCTTTCCAGCAATTTTGCCTCATCTTTCTATCTTGGATATATATAGTATTTATAAAATAGGAGGTTTTTTTTTTTTTTACTATTAATATTTTCTACACCATATCAAATTCTTCTTAAGCAGACTATTTTTAAGCCGTCTTTTCCTATTGTAACTTTTGGTTCTTCAGATTTTTAAAGGGGATAAGAACTAATAATTATTATTATTTCAGTACTCTACCAACAGGCATAAGTCTACTTGGGATGGTAATGGCGCTTTAGACTGGTTTCAAAGGGGAAAATCATTTCCCCGAGGAAAAATTCAAAAATATAGCCTGAGACTGATTTACATAGTACTATATTCTGAATTAAAAAATAAAAATAAAATGTCTGCAACATCAAGTGGGGCCACTTGCGGATTAAGCCTGCTGGGGTACCCCTAAAAAGTGTCTATATATGCTACAAAGAGAACTAAGGCTTCACTATAACAAAAAATTAAATACACATTTAATTTTAATGTGATTTAATATTTTTATTTCAAAACAATGCAATACATTTTTCTTTATAATATCATCAGACATAAAATATATAAAAATTAAAATTACAACAAAATAATAAAATATTTTAAGAAAAAAGAGAAACAATAAGAAATATATTTAAGTTGGAATAAGAAGTTAAATAAATTTTTTCCTCGATTTTTCTCTAGCAAATTCATCAATTATTTTCGAAGTATCGATGTTATTTAATACTTCTTGTTCCATATACAATAGCGCCATACTGTTTAACCTTTCTGCTGACATCGTACTTCTTCGATTTTTTTTTACCCTTTCTAAGACAGAGAAAGATCTTTCTCCCGATGAATTGGAAATAGGAATAATAAAAAAAACTTAAATAATTTCTACATTTGGAAAAGTTGCCGCTCAAGGCCCCCCCCCCTCGAGTTCGGGGCCCCTGGCGGCCACCAGGTCCGACACTCGCCACTGTGGCCGACAGACTGGTTAAATGATAGTATCAATAAATAATTACGTTGGAGAAGATTCTGATGGATTGTGTGGCGCAGAGCGCTCTTTGGCGTCGATCCTTGGAAGCATCACGTGGTAATGATGAGTATTATTATTATTATTATTATTATTATTATTATTATTATTATTATTATTATTATTATTATTATTATTACTTGACACTTCCAGGGAGTCCAAAGACTCATCGAGGGAGGGCATCTACTCTAGAAGATTCCATCTCCACTAACCGCAACTACCGTCATCATCTACACCAACGCAATCTACAGCTGACCACCACCACCACTAGCATTTTCACAGAGAATTATAAATACATCATTAATAATAATAATGTATTCGCAAAACATGAACTCGCATAATAAAAAAAATGGATAACATCCTCAGACATCATGACTTTACTGGCATATATAAACTTTTTTAAAGATTTTCAAGAGACCAATCGAAATATGGAAAAATATTCTAAAACATGGCACAAAAATATTTTTTATGTTCTGAGTGTTATACAAAAGCAGATTATTCGTATTTTAGAAAAGAATTTATGTCGGTATCCAGGTACTATTTTTTTCAGGAATTCCTTGTCATTTGTAATTCTATCATAATGGAGAACAGCGACACAGCTAAGGATGTTATTACCTTTAATGCAAAGCCCATCTTCTTTCTACATCTATCTCTCATCCTGAGATTTTTATTTAATAACGTCAAAGCACCTTTTGGTAACTTGTTTTGGTAAAATACTTATAAGCTCTGTATTACCTAACCTTGGTATTTCTAAGCCTGGCTCCCACTGATGAGATCTCAATAAAGGTCGAAACCTGTCTGGGTAGTAAACCCTTGCCTTTAATACATAACATCATACATCTCCTCAAGGAGATGAGCTTTGCATTAAGGGTAAATATTAAGAATAGTGATCAGAGCTTATTCAACCTTTACCACGAGTTGCCTAGACTTGCACTACCTTGTGGGTCAGTTAGACTCACACTACGTGCAGGCGCAAACTTGACTTATTTGTCTGTTTGCTTACTTGGGAAATGGGGTAAAACCAGGTTTAAAATAGCTTGGTATCTTTAACATATATTATGCCCAAGGTAAAAACCACTTTCTACATATATATATATATATATATATATATATATATATATATATATATATATATATAATCGTTACAGACATGTCCACATGATAGAAACCACTCGAAATACCATTTAGTCTGAGATTCGAATAGAATGTTCCTTCGTAATTGTCTGATTAGGTAGCAGATAGACATATATACAGTGACATCTTCTAGTCTTAGCTTTGTTGTGTTTCTTTTTCTTTTTTTTAGTAAAATTCCAAAATATTCATTTTAATTAATATGAAGTTCATAATGATCTGAGCTGAGAACCATGAATATTTTAACCAAACATCAAGTGATCTAAGTGATCAACTACTGTGTTTTTGATGAATGGGGATGGACTTATCATGACTCCACAGAGTCACTTCGTCGCAGTACATTTCACTTTAAGATTAAAAAAAACAAAACAAAAACAAGTTATTGTTGATTAAATGTTGATTAGAAGCTATAAATTATAAAATGTTTACAATGTTATAATTGTAAATTTTATAAATTTCCATATCCATTGAGTTTCACTTCTTAAGAAAGCAACTATCTTTTTAAGTTGACTTTAGTAATAACTGTAATAACTTTATAAATAACGCCAGAGAAATATATTGTTTATTCATATGGCTGTGTAATCTGAAAATTTTTCACTTAATTCTAATATTTCTAATCGAAATTTTATGACCGAAATTGTGAATTAGACCCAACTGCCTAGTTCAAACTTTCAAAAGCCTAGTTAAAACGTGTTCAACTAAGTTTAAAGTTCAACTGCCTAACTTACTTCGTTTCTTTCTGTTTCAAACAGCCACAGAAGTTTTAAAATTAAAAAAAATAGTAAGATATTAAAACAAAAGTTTAAGAAGAGACAAATATTTTAACAATAATTAAGGAAACGTTTTCTACGGTACAACATAATATTCAACATTCATTGATTCGTTTCATTATCCGCTCACTGTGGTAAGTTATAATATTGTATCATAACTGTCGTAATAGTAATCTTCTGGACTATTATTTTAGGATATTATCGAGGGCTATCAGTTCTCATCCCAGAGAATGGATTTGAATTCGTGTCTTTTACGACTCGGTAACGTACATTGAAACCTTGGAGCCACGAACATGGTATTTCCTAACCTGTAGTTTATCTTCGGATCATCATGACGAAAGAATAACTTTCATTAATTATTTCTTTGTACATATTACATTTTATTTTTAATTTTAAACCATACAAGCAATTATTTTTCAAGTAAAGATAGCATGCTCTTAATATAAATACAAATATTCTTTGATTTTCATTTTTCTAATATTTTAATTTGGTTCCCACCCACGAAAAGATTATTAGTAAACCTATATCACATTTGTACTGTGGGTAGGCAAAGCAGTTTTTTTTTTAAATCATTTTTATCAATTTCATATATTTTTTGTAATTTTTCATTTATTTTTACATAGTCGGGAAACCCTGCTGTGTAGAGACCAAACATGGAATTTTTCAAGCCTCCAAGCGTGGTGGTGGTCTCACACCGGGTGATGAAATTTAGTGGCATACCCAGAGATGGGCAGGGGGCTAGCGCGCCCAAAGAAAAAGGAAAAAACACTGGAAAATTTTCCAAAAATCTTTTCCTAATTAAAATTAATTTTTTAAAAATTTATGTTGTTCGTGTCTTCTATTTCTATACTACTTATAAATTAGCGATCATTGCAGACAGGACCTGCGCATAGTAGTTTTCTTGTGTGTGCGATTAATGTTCGGCGCGTTTCCAAAAAAGTTTTTTTTGAATAAAGTGTGAATAAAACGAACTGGAAATGAAAAATAAATGAAAACCTCTTTGCAGTATAATGTTACCTACGGATTAGTCCTGCTCATTCAAATTTTTTCAACTTATATAAATTTTCAAAATAATATAAAATAGTAATATAAAGTTAAGAGATTTATTCAAATATTCTTTACATTAATTTTACATTAATAAATTAATTAATTTTGAAGATTCAACGAAAATAGATAAGAGAATTTTACAAGAATGTTTCGCATTGGACTCGAGAGTTCGCCGATTATTTTGTATCGCTGACCTCTCCCTAACAGCCCGCTAATATATATAACAGGCTCGAATGTCGAAAAGAATGAGTTATCAGTAGTAAGCCGACTTTTAGGGTCGGACCACATGCATCCGATCCGATTAAAATTAGGATACGGCCCTTACACGGAACTCAACAATTAATCATAAGTTGATTTATGATACATCAAAAAATAAAGAACTATTTTAGGTATATTTTCGTAAATTTTAATCAAAAATTACAGTGATGTAATCGGGTCCAGGATACAATTTCGGAATTTATTTGTTCGTGTCTGGGAAGATCTGAAGGGGGTCCGAAGGGAAGACGACATACATTCATAATTATATGTACCATTCGTTGTTCGTTTAAACTCTTATCTCATATTTTTTGACATCTTTTAGGTGCCTTTTCTTCTTCGGCGCCTGTGTATATTGCACACTTCGCACATGCCACCAGCTGGGCCTGATTGCAGATGCTCAGTCATAGGCCGTATGCGTGCGCGATGCGTAGTGTGTATTCTCAAATCGTCTACTTAACTCGCCCTTCCCCCAAGATTAAATCCTGAGTGCGCTACTGATGAAATTCATCTTCCTCCTGAAGATCATCACAAACATCCATCCCTACAGTGGAATTCGATGTTACTGTTTTCAAACTACTATACCAACTTCTGTGAAATAAACTTACTTAAGGGTACAACTTGAAATTAGTGTCATGTAGGAATCAAGAGAGAAGTAAAAATAACATATAGAAGTTATTTTCTAAATAGTGTATTGAAGCAATGACTAGAATATACTGTACATAATACCTGACATTACGTTTTAGAAGCATTACGAGTTATCTTAAAGTTATAAATCAGGTTTTCATTGGTAGAAAATTTCCCTTCATTGAAGTAATGGCCAGTTGGAATGATTCAGCATTTGTAGACATATATTTCGTTATTGGTACGGACAAATGCTCTTTATTTGCATTTATCAGTAAACAACAAGATGGTTCGAAAATATATTCATTTACTTCTGATCACAAAAAAAGTCAATATTCGGCTTTTCCGACTACCAAGTTAGGACTACTTTGGTTGTTTTGAGACAAGCGCCTTTCTTATTTACACACACACACACACACACACACACACACACACACACACACACACACACACACACACAAGGAAGCGCCATTGTGGCCAAAACACAAAAGGTTTTATTGTTTAGAATATATGTAATTAGAAAGAAAAAATTATTTATTAAAACATATAATTATAAATTAATACATACTAGATTTTTTTTCTCAAAAGTAATGTGACGTGAGATCTTGTAAAAAGCAACATACTTAACCTACATTCAGTAATAAGATATTTAGAAAACAAGAAATGTCATTTTTTGTTTTCATAAAAAGAAATATATACTATTTTATCAAGAAACTCAAAAACAAGCTTTCATTTGATTGTTGCTTGAATTATTTTAAATTATTCATAAAAGCGTCAATATATTATGCTTCTCCATTGTACCTTTTTTTTCAAAGGAGAAAATATTAAGATTATATTAAAAGTAGACAAACACAAGAATGATCGTGAAAAAATTTAGGGAACTAAGTCAAAATTAAAACTAATAATATCAAGTAAAATTGAGTAACAGTTTTTAAACATGTAGAAAATATTCGAGATTTCGTTTTTAAAAAACCTATTTTACTTTCAAGAACTGAAATTAAAGTAAGAATGTTTCACAAATAAGCATAATCGTCAAGCTTCACTACTTACTCATGCTGTCGCCCCAGCCTGTAAGGGTGCATTCACTCCCATCAAAATTATCTTCTTTCGTAGGTAAACACACTGAATTGATATGCGGCTTGAAGTCTACCAGTCTATTCAGCTCCAGAATAGCAATATCATTATGCAGATTTGCACTGTTGTAATCTGGATATAGAGTAATTTCCTTAATAGCAATTTCTTCGTGTGGAAACGATTCGCTATTACTTTTCTTGTCCCACTCTCCCAATCGAACTCGAAGTCGAGACACACTTTTCCCGCTGTCAAAAAAAAAGAAAAAAAAAGTGAAAGATGATATCAGTTATGAAGTCTAACGTCCTCATTATAGGATAAGATAAACATGATAAAAAAATAAATGCATGAAATATAAATGTGCAATTAGGACTGGTTATATGATTGGGTAAAAGAAAAAAAGAAAATAACATTTTATCAATTATAATCTACTTTATGATCCAGCAGTAAAAAGCTTTCTTTGCATTCATTTGGACTATCCTCTAGGCGGCATTTTCACTCTCTCTTTCTTCCCATTTTCCCATTTATAATAGACATTTTTCTTTTCTTATTTTATTCATTTCAAGTTTCATCTTTTTATTGTTTTTTTCTTCACTCTTTGATATTCACCCAGTGGCATCAAATACACATAATTTCAGTCTATATACTTCTTTTATATGTTTGTTAACCAATGTCAATGTCTCACCGTCAAATATAAGAACTTCAAAAATATAATCCAGCATTTCTGAAGAGGGTTTCTCTCTTAACGCATCTTTCAGAATGAAAATATTACACTTAATATTTGCATATCTGGTTAATATCAGAAAATTCGTGTCAGTTGCTTTCTCTAAAGTCTCAAAAAAATTTCTCCACTTCTATCTTCCCTATGGACTCTCTGGAGGTGTCACATAATAATAATAATAATAATTATGTAGCAAATCATTTATCTGTCTGGGTGGACTATCTTTCCTACTTATGCAAATTCTCTTATTTGTGCTATAAGTTTATCAATTATGATTAATTAACAACATTCGATTTTTTTAAAAGCACAGTTTTTTTTTGTTGTAAATTTTTCATAATGAATTGTTTTACTGTCGTATTAAGTATAAAAATATTTATTTTCTCATTCAAAAAGATGATCAAACACTTGAATCTTATAAGAATGTTTATATATTTTTTTCATTATCTGAATTGCTTTTAGTTTTTTGTTCAATTCTTGCATATTTTCATTCCTTGTAAATATAAACAGTTTCAGAGGAAACCTACTATTCTATATTAATCCATTAACAGTTCAGACTGATTTTAACATCATCTGACCCGAACAGGACAGATAATATAACTCGTATCCACAAGGTTAGGCGTCGTTTATTACTAAAATGCAGAAAAATGATGGTGAATTAAAGTTCAGAGGGAATATTACAAAAATGTAGACAAAATAGCTTAAAGGAATACGTAAAATATGTAGAAACAACAACCAAAGGAGAAATGCCAGTTTATAATTGATAATATCCGAAATTAGAAAAAAATTATTCGAATATCCCGTGAGATAATCAATGTTCCAAATATCTTGAAGTATTGATTACTCTAGATAAAAAAAAATAATAACGAAATGAAAAATGGAATACATCCCTCCAGTACATCTCATCATTCACTACACCATTTGCTATCTTCCACCATTTTCTTAAGAATAGACTTAGCTCAGATGGGAATCTTGGAGAATAACATACCAAGATACAGATATTTGAAAATAAAATTATCAGAAAAATATTCCTAAGAGATAACATAACAGATGAATGAAGGAGCAGACATAACCAAGAACTTTACGAACTTAATGGGTCCGCATTACTGAGTGAAATCAGAACTTGCAAACTGAGATGGACTGAATATATGGAAAGAATTAGTGAGAAGAGATGGCTAAACAAGCGTTCAAGATGAGATCTAATGGAAAGTGACTTAGAGAAAGGCCACTACGACGTTGGGAGAATAACATCCTTTAAAAGACTCAGCTCAAATGGGAATCGTGAACTGGACCAGAAGAGTTCAAGACAGAAGAAAGTAGAAGAAGTCATTCCTTGTAGTAAAGAACCTTAGAAGTTAAGTAAGCTGGAAAAAAAAAAAGACGAAGAATGTGGCAACAGTATAGCGTTGTTTAACTATGGTTCTTAGTTACATAATTATTAATGTTCATATTTCATTAAAATGTATTGCTGTTTCATGACCATACGTTTCTCAAACACATTCTGCATCCTGCATCGATTGTTCTGGGAGTGAAATAAAAGTTAATTATATAGATTCCCGAAACAAGAATTTAGTAACATTTACTTGAGATTAGAAATCAATAGGTTTAACATGATCTTAATTACTAATCTTTTTTATAATAATAATGATGAAAAAATCTCACTTTGTTTGAGTTCTCCCGTGGAAACTTATTTTTAAGTATTTCTACATTTTACGTTTAGCATCATCGCTAAACGTAAAATGTAATGTTATTACTAATCAGTAATAACATTACATTTTACGTAATCAGTAATGTTATTACTGTAGTCCAATTCGTTCATATGTACTACATTCTTTGCCTAGATGCTGAAATGCAGTAACACTCATTTGTTAAACAAAAGCGCTGATATGTTTCTTTGAAAATGGTAATATAAATCATTATACACAAACGAACTTGGAGACTTACAGATATTCTTGAACACAATGGGCTACAGTAATCACGTGTTCTCTGTCGATAAGCGTGCCTCCACACAAGAATACGTCATGTGGATCTTCTGATAAGCGTATTGCAACCTGAAAAGAGATATCAATAATCTATTAAATGGAAAATGAAATTCCGAATTTTTAATAATCTCTTACTGGAAAAAAAAGAAGGCTTCACTTCGGCGATGCAAAATTATTCAAATTAAGTGCATATTGAATCCAATGTTATTTCAAAACCGAATAGAGAAACAAGAGTTTCGTGCCGAATATAGAAACTATAAAAGTTTCGGCGGATCTAAGAGAAAGCAAACCTTTCATGACAGCGACAACTCGTATAACATCATACATGTCCGCTAGGAGATGTGTTTTACATTACGGGAAATACTAAGGAAAGTGATCAAAGCTTACTCCACCTTTACTACGAGTTGCCCTTGTCATGAAAGGTTTGCTTACGCTTGTATCCGCCGAAACCTTTATAGTTTCTATATTCGGCACGAAACTCTTGTAGATTCTCTATTCGGCTTTGGAATAATGTTGGATTCAATATCCACTTAATTTGAATAATCTCTTATTTCTTTGCCCTTCGGGCAAAGTCAAAATTGTTGCCAACTCAAATATAATAACATTAAAAGTAATAAAAAAAAGTCCGTAATATCGTGATCTGGCAACAGTAAAAGCAGTCCCTTCAAAATTAAGGTGTTACACTTAAGTAATCAACAGTACTGACAATAAGAGTATCTGCGCCTAATTAAAATCCTCTTATTGTCAATAGCTATTTATGAGTTTAAAGGAGGAGGATAAACTAACCCTTCGTATGAGACATATTACGGTTGAAAAGCCTCTATAAAGATTCTTCGAATTCCTAAATGGTAAAGTATAAGTTCTGCATCAAGTTTTTGGAAGCCAAGTGTTTGTAGCCGAAAGGCATCGTGCATATTGACTGAGCTAACGCAGATTCATACATAGTTTAGAAAATTTCAAACTGGATTGAACCTACTGTTAGGTCTTTTATCTTCTACTATTTTGAATTTTTCTTTATCACTACAGTGGTCCCCCCCCAAGTTTGAATTTTTTATATTAAGATAAAGTACTTTCTATTTTGAACTGTTAAATCGCGAGTTTCATTTATGTAACCAATGATATATCGCATTTAAATCTACTTTAAGCAAATAAGCAAATAGTAAAGAATGAATAACCCTTGTTGTTCATTCTTTACTATTTTTTTCTCTTCAGTGTCATCTGCTAAGGTAACATTAAGCTCTTAATTTGATGATCATATCAGTGAAAAAAAAAAAAAAAAAAGAACAACAGTGAACTTAATTGCATGGAATTCTCATTGTTATTATAGTCCAATCGGAGGCGTGTTTATTCAATACCACTCTCTGCCTTCTCGCCCTTATTCTCTCCTTCTCGTTAATATCTTATTTCTCCAACATGTAAATAAGACAGCAAGAACGAGCGTTTTTCTAAAATTTAAAAATATAATTTTGAAATTATTTCCAGCTTGTAATACCTACTGAACAGTATTATAATAAGGGATTATGTTTGACAAACGGAACTTGCCCATAATATTTCAGTGTCGTCTGTTCATAACGTTTATTGATATTCAAATACCATAGTAAGCTATCCTTAACACCGAGTATATTACTTTATCTACTAAGGGTGTTAAAGTAACAGGATTGTAGTTTCAATTTCAGTTTTCTGTGCTTTATTATTATTATTATTACTTGAAACCTCCAGGGAGTCCGAAGACTCATCGACGGAGGACACCTTCTCTACAATTATTCGTCTCCACCACTCAATCCACCAACTACAACGAACCGCAACTACACCAACGCCATCTACCACCCACCATCACTACTAGCATTTTTACAGACGATCACAAACATCCATGCCCACGGCGGGATTCGAACCCTCAGCCTTTTGACGGGAGAGTGGATACGCTAACCACTCGGCCAACCAGGCCGGCTATGGATAGAAACAGCGCTTGTTCTTCTCCCTCTGAAGAAAGCCCCCAAATCTAATGATACGTTCATTATTAACGTTAAAAGTATCTCAACTTCTAAGCATTGTTAAGTTTCTTATTTTCACATTTTTTTCAAGTTCATTCTCATTTACAAATAATTGTCTAATAGATGGTGAAGTTTACTATTAGTTGATTATCCCATAGTTCCCATAATGCTTTAGTAAAGGATTTGAAATTATGACTAAGTGGATGTTTCCAAGTAGAATCTAACTTATTAATTACTGATCAATAATATAACCCCTCCTCACTCTTGCTCTTTACTCCACCTATAAGTTACATAAATGTCATATTCCAATTCAGAGTCATAAATACCAAAATAACATCATGTGTCTGTTTGACCCACTATATCCGAAGTATCATTAAAAATGCTATAGCATGTAATTTTTAAACCGCAGAATTTAGGATAAAAATCAATTCATTTATATTAAAAAAATTGAAGAATGCAGTAGCTATGACTTAGAACAACCCTGATCAAATAATGCTATTTTAGACAAGAAACATCTCGTAGGACTAAGGTTTCACCTGCCCAAACTCCCTCCCCTCCTCTCATTACTGGCCGAACTCTTTTAATTCAGTAATGGCCAATACGGTAGTTGGAGATATTTTTAAACTGGGAGACGTATCTCAAGGTACTCTGGATCTGGAGTCCGGACGACAGCCTAGTTGCCTAATGTTGAGATCGGTATTACTTAAAATGTTACTCTACGAACAATACCGCTGTCAATGATGTGTTACAAAAAAGTAGCCATAGTTTTACTAATATTTTAACTTTTTTTTTTACATGGAAAAGGGTTGCTTTAGCTAGTTTGTTATAAAAGAATAAATGGAGCATGAAAACATAACAACAACAACAACAAAAAAAAAAAAAAAAGTTGCAAAAATTAACAGTACAAGAACAAGTGCAATCTTGAACTACTCGCCTGCCATGGCCATTCACCGAAGTTTGTTTCCTCTTCACTCCGTATGGAAGTACGATGAACATCTACGCCATTTGGGTTATAACTGCCGCAGACAGGAACGTACTCTGGAGCGATGTCTTCCCTTGTGACGTTTCTGCAACACACTTCATATCTACTGCATTGGACCTAGAAATATACACGGTATTCATATATTATGTTTATTTTTAAAAAATAATAATTGTAAGAAAAATAATAACAGAAATAAAAGTGTAGTGGCAACCACACTTACTCTTTTTCGAGGATTAATTATTCCTCTACCATCATCGATCAGAACATCACCACCTGGACACAGATAATCCAAAACGCAAACAGATGGAAGTGTACACCACTTATTCTTGTCTTCGGAGTTTGAGTACTGTCCTGTCTCTGCCAGAAAAGATGGAACTTCCGATGATGATAATTCTGGCATGGAGTGGTTGGATTCAAGGGCCATAGGAATAGCACTACTGGTTAACACACTCATCAGAGCAAACACGTAAATTCTGTGAACCATTACTATAAAGTGGGGAGAAAAGACAGAAAAATCGAGGCTATGAGGGAATCTACGTAATTAAAGAAATTATTTAATATTCTATTGATCATCTAGTCGCTTGATCTGAACTCTATTGAATACTTATCGATTCCGAAAGAAATTTCAAGAGCATTGAACTTCCTACTGTAAGTATTGTGCTCCCTCCACAGTTAAGAGCTGTTATATTTTCTTCATACGCTATGGTTTCTTCCTAAAGAATAAATTTGCAAGATGCCTCCGCCAACTTGCAAATCAATGTCGGGATAAATTGTCTCAGCTTTGAAAACTAAGTTAGATATGTTCTTACTATGCAAGCAATTTACAATTTACACAAACAATTTTGATTATATTTTTGAAACAGCATTACTCTAACTTCCCTTTAACGTGTTAAGCTCAATAGTTTATAGGCCAACAACTGCCATACAATTTTTAGAGTAATTCTTTTAATTCACAATTTGGAGAATTAGAAATTTTTGAAAACATTTATGATTTTTTTTAACAAAAATAGCTTCTTATTTCATTATGCATGGCTATAGTTCATTATATAAAAAAATTCTTTCCGTTGGATATTTTATGAATTAAAGATTTAGTAAACAACGGATACCTTCAGAACCTTAAACAAAAAAGAACGTTTTGTTGTATGAAATTATATTTTCATATGTGAAAACGAAAGACGTTTTTTCACTAATATCAAACAGTAAAATCACGACAAGAATACAAAAGGAATATCAAGAAACTGACTTACTTGCGTGATTATTTTGTTCTCTTGGAGAATTTGTGATTCTGATGAAACAGTAAATATCTCTGATATTACCGAAAATCGTCTGCTATGAACATTTGCATTTCGATTATTCAAGTAGCTTTTGAAATTTCTAAAAGCTTTAGTCTTCGCGGTAGAGTTTCTTGACTCGTAACGATAACCTTGAACTTAATGATAAAACAGTTCCGCTCTCTCAGGTTAAATAGGAGATATCAGTTGTTGTTGCGAATGCAAACAAGTAATAGAAACCTGTTCAACGAGTCTCAATTTAATATAACTTTTTATGTAGACAACCTGCTCACTCCCAATCCCTCTCCCTATACTTTTTAAAACTAATTTTGAACATATTTGAGAAATGACATATTTTAAAAAAAAAAAAAAATTTAAATAGATCACCTATATTTTATACGACGCGATAATTTATTGTTGTAGTAATTTTAAAAATCACTCGAACATTAGATCTGTCATTGAAAGTTGTTTCCAATTCTTTGAAAGTGCTTATATTGAAGCACTTTCGCACTTAACATTATAGATGAACCATGGCAGTGATGGGGCCAGGTCACAGGAACGTGTTCGTAAAATCCAACCAGTTTTGGTGAACTGTTTGTTCAAGTCGATCGCAGTATTATGATATCGTGGGATCAAGTTCAATAAAACCATTATCGATAACAAGTCAAGCTGTGGTGCATAATAACATCCATTAAAGTTGGACGTGATTATGCACCGTGGTTTGGCTTGTTAGGAATGGTCAATGAACAACATTACATTCACCTTTTGAAGTGTCAAGTCAACTTTTACATTAAAAAAAAAATGAATTCGAATCTCGCACGATGTGAAAAACCTTTATAAAGACATTTTATACCTCTGTACTCTGGAACAAAGAACTCTTGTTGTTTGTCCCAAGGATTAGCTATGAAACACAAACAGGTTCCTTCTTTTTATTTAAAAACTAGCCCACTTGTACTATCGGTTAACCAAAAGTTACAGAGGATTTTATATATTTGATTTTTAGTTATGATACTCTTTTTATTGATAAAACGATTGGTATGGTGGCAACAATAATTTCTCAAAAAGTTGATAGAATTTAATGAATTCGGTATTTAGCATTTTGATATAAAGTTTGTTGATTTTTAGCTTCATTCGATTTGTAGTGGAAAAATTAGGCAAACATAAGACATGAACTGGTCAGCATTCATAAATGTAATTGCTTACTGTAGCATTTATGGAAGTTGACACACACACACACACACACACACACACACACACACACACACACACACACACACACACACACACACACACACACACACACACACACACACACACACACACACACACACACACACACACACACACACACACACACACACAAAGACTCATAGGCTTTTTGATATCAGTCAAAGCTCTGTCGAGTTCAATCACTCGACAGAGCTTTGAATAGTGCTCATTTATCACAGACATCAAAACAGTTCTTACGAAAAAGAGCACATATCGCCAATCAAAAATTCAATTTTGAATGACATTTGCAAACTGTCTTGTATGTAAACAATTATAAGAGCTAACTTACGTCTACTCATTGGTCACATAGGTTATAGAGCAATAATTTTTATTCTTCAGTCATCCTCATCACTCAGGAATGGTCAGAGTATTGGAAATCGCCTTTATAAGGCTGTGATGATGCTGCCCATTTCAACAATTGGCCAGATGGGTCATATCAAATCTGATTGCCTGGTTTTTGGGTGAGTAGGAAGAAGTGTAAAGGATTCCGAGCCGAATGATGAGCAGGATGGTAGCAGGTCTATGGAATGCTCCCTTATGAGAGTTACAGAAATTGGTTAATAAGTGAAAAGGAGATGGGATATGATAGAGACATAAAAGTTATTTAAAGAGTTTTATAGGTTGATAGAAATGAAATTTTGAAATGAAACGTGCGTGGAAACATTGCGTGGTAGGGTAACTTGGAACTGACGTGGTAATAGGAGAACTAGGAGTCATTCCTAGAAATGAATGGCACAGAGCAAGGGCGTGAGAACTAGAATTTTTGCTTAGATAGTAATAAATGAGCGGAATGCGCCTGAATCAGTTCTATACTGTGCGACAGATGCTTAGTGCTTGGTGAAAGGTTTAGTGGACTTCCAGCTTTCATAACCATAATTTAGGATAAAGTGGTAGTGTTGTGCCTATATATATATATATATACATATATATATATATATACATATATATATATATATATATATTCAGGATGTGATAGGTGTGCGGTGCTCATCCACCGAATAGCAATATCATCAATATTATATTTTTGCATTCTTTACATTGAAAATTCTTGCTCGTCTTTTTGAAGAAAGTCAAATTTAATTCAGTGAAAACAGGTGATTTCCTTTTCCATATTCGAACCCGGATGCATTCATAGAAAATACGATTGAATCTTGAATAATAAGGAGATGCATTTCAAACATTTCATCCCATCAGCTAACAATCTCTCACGTAATGGCTTTTTATATACCATGTTGATAAGATAGGAAAGTTAATCCTACATTAACAGTCTGCTAATCTGGTCTCTAGCTGATGATGCTTTTGTGTTTTGCAGGACATTAAGCCCAACTTTTCAAGAAAAAAAGTCTTGCGAGTTAAGTATGAGAACAGCAAACTCAATCTTTCAGTTCAAAAGTCATTATAGATACTTTCCTGTAATAATTTTTTTTTTTTTTTTTTTATTATTATGTCTCAGTATAAGTTACATACAATAATAATATTTACAGTATTTACAATAAGGATTATACAGAATTTTTTTTTTTTATGTCTCAGATGAATTGCATACATAGTTGCTGTAGTAATTATATGTATATAATATTTATAACGCATTACAAGTGTGTATAACAGATACTTGCAAGTTAGTAATTTTCTTCCTCGAAGCTTAGCAGAGCTTATCTGAGGAAGATAATAGATGACAGAGGGTGGTGGTTTCATGGTTGTGTTCCTATAGTGGTTCCTATAATAATAATAATAATAATAATAATAATAATAATAATAATAATAATAATCTTTCAATCGCTTCCCCGCAGTACGGAAGCGCTGAATTCATGAGATAAGATAATATTAATAACTTTACCTTGTTAATAGTGTATTTTACAGTATAGTGCATCATTAATATACTATGCTATAAAAGTATACGTATACTCAAGTGTTTCACAAATCTTTCACAGATCTAAGTATTTCACAAATCACGGCAGTCGGCTCATTAATGAAGTTGAACGCGTTAGAGTAGTTCTCGATCAAACTCTTATCAAAAGGTGCTCGATCTATAGGAAAAATCATGTCTTCAGCCTAACTCACGTCCTCAAATCACGTGACCATGATAACTGCAGTTTATACAGTGCGACTTTATACTGATATTCAACTGAATCATCTTCATAAAACCGATAAGTGTAGGAAAACAGAATGCCAACATAGCCTACGATGTTCATTTTATCACGGTTTGTAACTTGAGGTTCTAATTCAATCCAGAAGTATTCCTCATACTATGAAACCACCGTCTTGCAAGAGAGGACAACTGCGCTCTCTTAAGTATTTTGTTCTGTTCATTGCCATACGCAAACGCCTTTAAAACTAGACGTGTTTAAATCATATAATTAAAAAATTATAATCATATATTTAAATATTCTAGCTTATCACTGCGTGGCGAGATTATACTTTTTAAATGATAAGCCCACAATAAAAGATTGTATTGACGTTTAGTACATTAGTAAAGGCAGGTGTGTTGATGGCCCAATTGAGACATGGATAGGCTGAGCCCAATGATCATCCTTTCCTAGAGAAAAAATTTCCAGTACTCTTTCATCCACTTCAGTTCTCCAACAAGCAAGATTGTAGTCTCACATTGGGCAATGAAAATAATACTAATGAGTTTTGCCAGCATCCATGTCCGCAGCGAAATTAGAACCTGTAGTCTGCGCCCAGATGCAAATTTATGTTGAGCGTCCTTTACTTTTTTTTTTTTAAGTAGTTAAAATTTAAAGATTAAAAACTCAAAACACATATATTTTTATGTAAAGTCGTGTACTTTGAAAAATACATATATTAACAACTAGAACATTCAAAAATACAGACTAGAATTACAGATACATAAGTTGCCGATTACTGGGCTATAAGTTATTATAACTAGAGATGTACAAACCAGAAAAATTGCACGATGATAAGAATAATTTGATTTTAATGGAAAAAGAAATGCATGAAAAAATTAAATCATTTAAAAGTTTACTTTTCTTGCTTTTATAGAAGCAAGTCATCCAAAATTTCACTTATTTTTAGTTTCTCGTAGATATCACTGTCTATTGCGATCATTGACAGTCCAACCAGTCTTTTTGTGAAATACTAGATCCTTTTAGATATGTTTTAATTAGCTTCGGTCTTGAAAATGATCGTTCGCCACTTGCTACTGAAACTAGAAGTGTCAAAAATATTCGAAGCGAAATTGTTAAATTAATAAAGATGCTATTTAAATTTTTTGCAATATTTTCAGTGAGTGTAAGCTGTCGCTATCCCGTATGATTCCTTTAGAATTTGTATTTCATTATATATATGGTGGAACAAATATCCTTTTCTTCACGATCAGTCAATGCAATTTGTAAATCATCACAGTGTTTTCTTAGAGTGTCCTCACTCATATTAGAAATTTCCTTGAAACTGGATAAAAACTGATATACGTTAAAATGACTTGTCAAGAGATCAAACCTTTCAGCAAAAGAATTAAGAGTGTCCACAACTGGAAGAAAAAAAAATGATGTAACTTTAAAGTTATATTGCGAATCAACTGCTTCGTCCGAACATTCCTAACAGAACAATCTTTTCTCATTACGCTGCGTAATGTATTGCTCTTGAACTCAGGAGAAATTTCTAAATCTAATGCTAACACTTTTGTAAAAAAATTCATTAAATTAAAGCTTTCTTCCGATCTAAATTCTTCAGTAAAGTCGATTACATTATTTAACCCGTTTATAGATTCAATTAAATTTGTGTTTGAATTCTGAAGCATTTTACTCACTACATTGATATTGCACAAAACTCATACCAGATTATAAATCAACAGAAAAATTCATAATCCTTAATTTTCAAAGCTAATGGTTTTGCGTCATATTTTGTAGTATTGTCAATTTGGATATTATCATAAATTTCCACAAAAGAATCTAAAACTTCTCAGGATTATATCTAAGCGAACAAAGAGCTTCAATCTAGTATCAGATAAAGTATAAAGTTTTAAATGCAATTTTGGTGTACTTTTCAGTACATCCCATCGTGCTAAAAAAAATATATAAAAAAAAATCCTCTCTTTTTTTTTTTTTTTTTTTTTTTTAGCATTAACGTGACAAGCATCAGGGATCACCAAATTTAATTTGTGTGTTGCGCACCGGACAAAAAGTGCTCGAGGGTTAATATTCGATAAGTGTCTCTGAACGCCGCTGTTTTCCTTGTATGTTCACCCCGTTATCGTATCCTTGTCTCCGCAAATTTTTAATATCTAAACTTAAATCTTTTAATTTATCTAAGAGGTAAACCTTCAGACGAAATCTGAAGGTTAGGCATAAAAACTAAATGTAAAAAAAAAAAAAGAAAAAAAGAAATTCACTGTGCTCAGCAATCAACGGTTCGATGATTTATTTACAAACAATGTGTGAGGTCGGTTCCATAAAAAATGCCCAAATGTCACTTCGTAATAGAGGTTAAGCCGGATACACCGGCGCGCCTCACGTCTTAACTGACGAATGCGCGCTGCATATAAAAAAGAAAGTCGGTAATGTAAGGCGCCCACTGTAACATGATGCCCCGGACGAGAGTCGGCTCTTTTAGTGCTTCTGACGGCTCTCTAACACACATAGCGAAAAACAACTTGCAGTTTTTGCTAAATGTTATTAAAACTCTCAGTATTTATTACAATATATTTAGTGAATACCCACATTTAATAAACGCTAATATTAAAATAATATTAAAACGTGTTTTTATTTTATTTTTCTACGCACTTCAGCGTCCCGATGCAACGCATCGGCTGCTTACTGTGTTAAGCCGACCCTGATAAGCAGTACCACTTTCATGCCAGACCAAGTGTCGCCTAGAATCATAGAAACGACTAAATTGACTCTCACCTTTTGAGTACATTAGTGTCTTGTCCAATTTTTATGGATGCAATATCACTGAAAAAGTGCTCTACGATGAGCTGTGGAGAAAAGAGGCAGACTACAGGCCTTCGATCGTATAAGCCTGCTTGTCGCGGACATCTTGCCGCAGTTTGTCGAGATATCCGCGCACTTGTGTTCGAATTGAGCCGACTTGCAAGCTGACCTGTCATGGTGCGTTTATTACGTTTTGCTGTTATAACCAAAAACCTGCATTCATTCTCCGTGGTAGAGCAAGGGAGACCTCCTAGCAAACGTCTGGAACATCCATTGGCTTGAAACGCTGCCCAGAGACTGGATACAACCCGTGTGAGATTCCAAACTGTCTGGCAACATCAGTAATTCTGCAGCCTTCTTCAAGCTTTCCAATAATTCTTCCATGCATGAAATCATCTAGATGATATCTTTGAGACATTACAAGACATCCAAGTTTGCAACTTTATTCCTTCACGAAAAGAGCTTCTTTCAAACACAGTTCGCTAAGTGCTGTCTTTTATCCTGTTAAGTGCTACCAAGTGAGCCCTTTGCGCGCGATTCGAAAATTTGAATGTGTACCCACTTTCTACTCGAAATCATCAGTTATACAAATTGCGACAAATTGATTCGTCTCAATTTGAAGTTGTAATCTTCAGAAATAGTGTTGTAATCTTGACAAATGGTGTCCTAAGGTTTTGGACACCAGTATATTTTGTTATGACATACATAAGAGACATAAGAGAACAAATCGTAATGACACAGGTCACAAAATAAATAAATAAAATAACTTCGAAGCTGCTTGGAAAATAAGAACCTTATTTCATTGTTTTTTTCGAGACTTCTTATGCCCTAATTAGCATCTTGAATTCGACATGATTTCGATTCGTCTAGTGTTTGGGATAATGGCAAGTACCACTCCTGTATGACTCTATTTTTTTTTCTTTCCTTTTTTAGTAAGGAGATGGCTTACTAGCACATCTCGCGAATTTTATCATTCAGATTAAGATCTGGAGTAAGGAAGATGATTGATGTTCACTTTATATTCTTTATACTACTAAGACAAATCTGGTAGGAGTCATAGGTTTATTATTATAGAATAATTCGGTCACATTGAAGATAAAAAATGTAACACTTGAGGATATCCGTGATTTCGCTTTCAGCATTTCGGGGTTTCAAAATAATTTGAGGTAGCTGCGCAGTTAAAGGCCTAAAAGTTCCGAAAAAGAAATATGATGACGACATTTATGGCGATTACATTGATAGAGTAGAATATTTAGCCAATAATTGAAATCCTTTTTTTTTCTACTGCCTAGAATGTGATGAAACAGAAGTCTGGAATACGTGCATGACTACAGAGTCTCGGGAGGTAAAATACTGGTGCGGGCGAGACATGGAATGCATTTGAACATGGAAAGAGGTGAGCACTTGGATTGGTTGTTGTTGTCTGAAAGCCCGAGGGGGGGGGGAGTGGTAGGAGCAATGGCCTCTTGCAGGGATAGTTGCTTAGGAGATGGGAGAATGTATGGTGTGTTGCTGAGTGAAAATCGGAATGTGATGGCCAACACAAAGTGTGAGAGTAGATTTGGGACAGGAGGTTACGACGCTTTATGTATACGAATACCAGAAGAGAACTGAGCAATGGTTAGTTCTTCTTGGCCAAAAGTAATCCCAATTACCTAGACGTGGCTGACATAACTATGGGGACAGAATGAGAACGGAACAGCATTTTCAAGATGGGAAGAGATAATAGTGATGACAGCAGATGAACAGCAGCTAAAAAAAAAAAAAAACCTGATCAATAACGGTAGTGCATTTGAGACCAGTATGTATAAGAGAGAGAGAGAGAGAGAGAGAGAGAGAGAGAGAGAGGAGCCAACAGTACGTTGATTACTACTATAGTCCAAAGAATTAACTTAATTATCTTATTAAAGATTATTAATTAATTAAATGTAAATTAAATGCAAGTTTTTCGTGTAGTACTGTCATATCCTGTACACCCCTTAAGGGTACATGTCAGGAATTCGATGATGATGATAAGTAATTAATTATCTGCTTAAGTCTCAAAATTAATTATCTTTGTTCAAAAAGATTCATCACGTGTCTGATATTTATACCACCCTTGGTCTGATTTCATAGGCACAACTGGATGGGTCTACTAGATGCCATCTTCTTTCTCTTCTCTTTCCTCCCTTGATTCCCCCTCTCAAGATTGCTTTCTCTCAGTGTTTTGAAAAGTAAGAGGAAGTGAACGGGAAATATCTCTAATGGGAAATTATAAAGAAATGTGTTTTCATAGCACTAAATGATATCCTCACTCCATTGAAGAATAGTGGGAAGATCAGATCTTAAGGCATACCAATAGATCAGTCTTGTCTTTGGGTGATATTACAAAGTACCAGCTGGAAGTGAGAGAGTTTTGGAAGTATGCGTGGACACAGGTGTGCAGTAATAGGCCAACTTAGTATTACTGTTTCCTCTCCTTCAATTTTATATCTTTCTGACACTTGCTAATTTTCATGACTTCATCGTTCGCACAACCGACTGCATTCTGATATGGTGTTAATTCTCCTTCTCTTGTCCTAAAACCTTTTCTTTCAATCTACTTAAACCTGATATATTTATGATTCTGTCAATAGACGTCGCATTTGGCTTTCATGCATTCAGTACGTAGAGCCCGGACTACTTTTATACCTCCACTTATTATTTTTGTATTACAACTTATTATGCCAAAGATTTTTCGGCATAATTTAGTTTTTCATAGTAATTATCAAAATAACGCGCCATCCTTTACTTCAGGAAGATCTGAATATTGTAATTCTATTATATCCTTCTTGAAACCATTTCCTCGTGTTTTATTTCTCCTGGAGTAACAATGGGTTTTACTCGTTTTCTGATCTCCCCCCCCCCAATCGACTTTTGTCACCTTAATTGTGAAACCTTTCAACATTCTCCACTTTATTTCCTCTTATCTTACAACCTATTTACATGAAATAAAAGAGGCATAAACTTATTGCAACTGTTTTCATCCTGCTCCTTGGACTGATGGTTCAGATTTATCTGCCTTACTTGAAGTAGATTAAAGGATTAATTAAAGACTTCTCCTGGAGTAACAATGGGTTTTACTCGTTTTCTGATCTCCCCCCCCAATCGACTTTTGTCACCTTAATTGTGAAACCTTTCAACATTCTCCACTTTATTTCCTCTTATCTTACAACCTATTTACATGAAATAAAAGAGGCATAAACTTATTGCAACTGTTTTCATCCTGCTCCTTGGACTGATGGTTCAGATTTATCTGCCTTACTTGAAGTAGATTAAAGGATTAATTAAAGACTTCTCCTGGAGTAACAATGGGTTTTACTCGTTTTCTGATCTCCCCCCCCTAATCGACTTTTGTCACCTTAATTGTGAAACCTTTCAACATTCTCCACTTTATTTCCTCTTATCTTACAACCTATTTACATGAAATAAAAGAGGCATAAACTTATTGCAACTGTTTTCATCCTGCTCCTTGGACTGATGGTTCAGATTTATCTGCCTTACTTGAAGTAGATTAAAGGATTAATTAAAGACTTCGCATGTGTAAAAGAAAAAAAAAACACACAAACCAGGTGTAAACGAGATAGATGGGTACGTTATTTTTAATACCCACTAGTATTCCTGAATCAGAATCAATTCGGTAGTTTTAATGAGATGCAGCCATGCCCACTCGTTTGCGTGTTGTCTGTGAATGTTTTTCGCACCACGTAGTTAAGGCAGTGAATGAATGTGGCACTGTCGATGTCGCTCGCACTGACAGTATTTATTTTAGTGCCACGCATTTCTTGGCCGCACGTGTCACGAGTTGATATCAGTAAATATTCCTACATGCTTGTTTATATTCGAATTAGTTGGCTCGGACGTGAAAATATCACACAGAGAAACTAATTTCGTAGTAAAAATCATTATGATATCTATACACGCCTTAACACAAATAATTTGTTTAGTTCTTTCTGTCGTGTCGTTAATTTATTTTATTTTTAACAAATATTTCTTGGATAACATAAAAATTATATTTTTTTCTAACAGTTATACGATTCCTACACAAAAAGACTTATATTATGACTTTTAAGTAGGTGTGCAATTAAGAATGACAAGTTAAATATTACAAAACTGAAAACCACTTTCGTAATATTTAAACATGGAAATATGAGACTTTTTCGCCTTCAGTTCTGCATCTTCTATGCGTTCAACGTTCTTTTCAATTATATATAAAGAATCACGTTGATTACGTGTCAACTTGCTTATGTTTTTGATGCATTATTTTTCCTACGTAAGTGTATTTGAATTCACTCATGCTGTATCCTTAGAGCCTCCGTAGCTCAATCGGGATAGACGAAACCTTTTGGTTGGAAAGACCTGAATTCGATTCTCGTCCATGGCCTGAGGAACCTTTATCTCGTCTCTTTCGACTAAAGGTGAGTTAGCCAGTGTCATATGGAGGCTAGGGTTTTTTCATCCGAAAACTCGGGTTTTTCGTCCCTCAGAACAGGCAAACCAGCCCCATGAACGCGCACGTATTTACAGTCATAAAATATATATATTAATCCCTCATTAGGAGGTCTCAACCCGTTCCTCCAAAGGGAAGGGGGGGAGAGAAAGGGGGGGGGGATTCTATACGAATAAATAATATAAATATCACTGTTATTGTTATTATTAGAATTGAAATCCGAGGGCTTATCTTTCTGCCTGGCGTAAAAGTTTTCGGATTTCAGTCACACTTCTATCCCACCCTCATTGAAATCACTTTTTAAGATGTTTATTTCTGATTAGACGAAATCTTGATTCGAAGGTGTTTTCTTTCACAAATTTTTTGCTGTTCCTCTTAGGCAAGTACTGTGTTGCCCTGTTTTGTATTTCTTATCTTTTTACTTTGAAAAATAACTCATATTTTCTGTAATCTTCAAGGAATATAAAGGCAATTAAATAGCATATTATTCTTATACTTCTATAAAAATAAGGAACTAATTATAAAACCAATGTAGATTTTTTTTTTGTTCAGCAAAGTCTTCCTAATTTTATCAGATTCCAATATGCTTGAGGCCAACCTCAAATTCTTAACGTCGAAAAGTGGAACGAATCGCAGTAATAATAACATGGGAGTTCGTAATACTGTGCATTTATCTTGATGTAAGCAATGACGTCAGAACAGGCGCTTTATTTCCCACCATCTCGACATGTTTCTTGACAAATCGCGATGTCCTCCAAAGGGACACATTAAAATTATATCCTAAATTTAGTTTCTTTTAGCCCTCTAGTGATCACATGGACAGAGGCCCAAATTGCTATTGGTAGTCCTCTCAAGTTCGACTGTTTTTCAGTCTTACAAAAGTTTAGATCTGATTAACACGTTCATTGTCAATCACGCGATATCGCGCTATGCGAGTTCTCACCAATCGGCCGATCACGCGTTATCGCGTGGACGCCGTTAACTAAATAAAAAATAAAATAAAAAAAGTTGGCCACCGCACGAAATTCCAATTTTCAGCTTGGCAATGAAAGTGTTAAGCCAGAAAAACCTAAGACAGTGCGTCCCCCTCATTCAAGAAACATGTTTCGGCACTTTTTGGTGCCTCATCAGGAGATGGCTAGGGAGGAGGGAAAAGTCTTATTTAAACGTTTCTTCCTTTATTCAACTGGAATTGTTCTCATTCTTTCTTTCTTATCAACAACAACAACAAAAAAAATCTAACATTAAAATTATGTTCTACCTTCATCTTGCCTGTTTAATGCTGACTTACTAATGGTAAGTAAAGAATTTTTCAAATTTTGTGAGAGAAACCTAGATTATACTTTTAATGACGTATGTCGTTTTAATTTCTCTTCGTAATATCCGCGATTAGTTTTTAATAGTAAGATATAATTCGTGAAACAATTTTTTTACTTAATCGAGAAAGAAAGAGAGAAAAATACTTTAAACGGTGATTCAAGATGATAAAAAGATAGCATGAAAGCATGTAAGAAGAGAACGAAAACAAGAGGATTTATAGTGTCGCATATTGATCGAATTTTATTGGAGTGAGGATTAAACTGCACATAAAACAAAAAAGAGGGAAGAACTCACATTCGGCCATCTCTGTTAAAGCAAAAAATATAAAAATCATGCCATACAAAGTTCTAGCTATCAGAATTTTCATGAACAGATAAGACGAACATTAAGAAGGAAGTCGTAAATCTTAACGTAAAACCAGATCTTGAAGAAATGAATTTAAAGAAAATGTCGAAATCAAAACTCAGCAAATATAGAAGAAAAGGATTAACCACGAAGTGTGAGCGAAATCTCCGCCAGAAGTGCCATTGATTATGAATTCTCTCCTCATGCATCCCCCAAAGCACCCAAAAGCTCAACCCCCAGGGTCCCTGACACTGTCCTGTAGAGTGACAGTGTGCACCTTTCACTGCGCCCAAACGCTGCACTAGTGCAGAACAAACGGTCCAGCACTAATGACACGCCACTGGTAAGGAACTAGCGTTTACTTTGGTGGTGTGACGAATCAACACTCTAAAGGATAGGATGGTTTTACACCTCACTTCGAAGACGGTACTCAGCTCCAGCACTTCACAATAATAATAAAAAAACATTCTAAAAATAACGAAGAGAATTTTATCCAGTGTTTAAACAAACCTATTCTATCTCCATTGAAAACAGAAGAAAGTTGGTTAATCAGCAAGAGTGAACGAGATCTCTGTCGGAATGCCATCGATTGTGGATTCTTTCTGTAATCCGCCATCCTGAATCCTTCAAAGCACACAAAAGATCAATTCCAGTGTCCTATCTGTCACTGCTGACCACCATAGAGCTACATTACTCAGGACCCAACGACCCAGCACTAGTGAACCGCAGCAAGGAAGTTGCGTTTAATTTGGCGGTGTGACGAATCAAAACGCAAAGTTTTCGATAGTCTTACATCTGAGTTCCTCATGGTACTCTGTTCACTCCAGTCCATTAAAAAATATTTTTATAAAGGGATAATAAAAATGTGAGTTATTCAAAGTTCCAACTAAACCTGTACAAAATTCAATAGAGACAGAAGTAGATTGGTAAGACGACTGAACGAAATCAACGTAGATTATCTTTCTTTACTGTAATGTGGGCAATTCCGAATGACAAATGCTCTACTAGTGTATGATCATGGTCAGAAAAAAAAAAAATGGTACAAAACATAACCCAAACAGAAAAGAAAATCTATTAATGAAGTAGAAAAATCTTCATTTGTCAATGAAATACGATGCGATGTGATGTCCTGATCTACTCGTAAGATGATATCGAGAAAAAACCTTATGGAAATGGCTTTCCAGCGTAAAAGTTAATAAACAGGTTCCGGTTCTAACAAATGTTCTTGTGGTCAAAAAAAAATTCAAAATTAAAAAACGAATTTAAAAAAAAAAATATATATATATACCATCATCATCATCAAATTCCTGACATGTACCCTTCAGGGGTGTACAGGATATAATAGTACTACATGAAAAATTTACATCATTACTAACTTCCTATCTACAATTTTCCTCCAAATCAGTCTGTTACTTGTCAAGACTCCAATATTATCATTATCAGATCTCGTATTTCTATCGTATAAGGCACTTTGGACAGTATCAATCCACCTATATCTTGGTCTTCCTCTGGGTCGTTTTGCTGCCAACCTGGCAGAAAACACCTGTTTTGCTAATCTTTCTTCTCCCATTCTGTTTAAGTGACCATACCACCCGAGATTAGCTCTGCTAACGCATTCCTGGATGCTGACATTGTCAAGCTCTTTCCTAATATCCTAGTTTTTAACATGTAATTGCCATTGATGCCATCTGTTCATGCCTCTCATATCTGCGGTCTCTAGTCTTTGGTCAAGTGTTTTACTTCTGACCCAGCTCTCAGATCCATAAATTAAAACTGGTTTGAACACTGTCTTGTATACAGCTAATTTAGTGTTACGACTAATTTCTCTCTTATTCCATATGAATTTATTCAATTGACTTCCTACCATACCAGCTTTGTTGATTCTGTTGTCTATTTCTATATTGAATTTACCATCTTCACTAAAAATCGTGCCTAAGTAGCTGAAATATTTTACTTGTTCCACAGGTTCCCCGTTCACAACACTGTTGACATTTTCAACAATTCTACCTATTTTCATTGGCTTTGTCTTTTTAATGTTCACCTTCATACCATATCTATTACAACAGTTATTCAATTTAGTCAGGGACTCTTGCAAACTTGTAGCGGATTTATTTAGAAGTATAACATCGTCCGCATAAAGCAAAGAGCTGACATTAACATCTCAAATTCTGATATCATGTTTAATACCACTTTCCTTCATAATGTGATCCATATAGATAATGAATAACAGAGGGGATAATGTACATCCTTGTCTCACACCAGATTTAACATTAAACCACCTTCCTGTACTTCCTTCGATTCTAACAGCTGACTTACAACTCAAATAAAGACTACGTATTGCTTGATATAATGCCCCATTGACACCATATAACTGTAGCGTATTGAAATAGCTTCTCTCTTGACACCTTGTCATATGCCTTTTCCAGATCGAAAAAACTTAAATACAGACCTTTGTTATATTACCATGCTTTCTCAACTGTTTGTCGTAAAGCGAAGATCTGATCCTGACAGCCTCTATTTGACCTGAATCCAGCTTGTTCTTCACGAATCTTTTCTTCCACAATTCTTCTCAACCGTTTCTCAAGTATACTTGCACAGATCTTGCCAGGAACGCCCAGTAGGGAAATATCTCTGTAATTCTCACATTCAGTTTTATTTCCCTTTTTATATATGGGTACTATTAGAGCTCTACTCCAATCATCGGGAATTCGTCCCTCTGTTCAGGCTTTCTGAACTATGCAGCGCAGCCACTGAAAGACTTTTATATCACCATATTTCAGCATTTCTGTTCGAATATCATCTACTCCTGCTGCCTTTCCACATTTTAAGCCTTTGATGGTTTTTCCATTTTAAGTATAGATATGTATTCCTGACTGTATGCCTGTTGAGTGTTTTTTTACCACTGTGCTATCACTGCTTGTTTTATTTAGCAATTTTTCGAAGCAATTACTCCATACTTCAAGGATATCTTTTTCTCCTGTTTTCATGTAATCTTTATCATCTCTAACTCCTTTTACAGCACTCTTTCCTCCATTTCTAAGCTTCTTCAACAACTTCCAGAATATCTTACCACCTTCTTGATATTTATTTTCTATGTTCTTGCCAAAGTCCTCCCATGACTTTTGTTTAGCTAGTTTTACACAGTGTTTAGCTTTCTTACATTTGTCTCTGAATTATCTAAGAACACAAGATGACTTATTTGTCAGGAACTTTTGATATGCTTTCTTCTTTTCCTTCACTGCCTCTTTAACTTCCTGTGTCCACCATGGAGTTCTCATTTTTCTATCCTTGCAGACAACCTCACCACATGCCTCCCTGACTGAATCAATCAGGGTTTTCTTCAAGTCTTGCCACTGAATCTCTATGGTTTGGTTCCTGTTCTCAAACTCTTTCATTTTTTCTTCAATAATCTTTGTGTATTTCAGTCTACAGCTCACATCTGAGAGCTGCTCAACTTTTATTCGCTTTAAAACTTTCTTACATATTATTCTTTTCAATACGAAATTCAATTGTATCATGCTCAAGACTAAATAGAGAACGCTTCCAATTTCAAATCCTCTGTACAATCTGGTGTCCTGCACCAGGGAGAAAACATTACTATCAACAATAACATAGTCAATGAGACTTTTCTTATTCCTTGCCTCTTCTCTTCATGTGAATTTGTGCACATTTTTATGTTGGAACATGGTGTTAGTAATAACCAGTCCATGACCTGAGCAGAAATCCAACAGGTATTTGCCATTATTATTGGCTTTGCTCTCTTCTCCAAATTTTCCCAAAATATTTTTGTATGTCTCACAATCATTTCCTACTCTGCTATTTAGATCCCCAACAAGGACAAACTTTTCCTCTTTCATTGTGTCAGTTGCTTTTTCTAAAGCATCAAAACATTCTCATTGTCCAGCTCCCCATTCTCATATTTGCCCACATTACTCTAATTGAGACTGACTGCCATTCAAGAAGATTAGCCTCGTATTTTGTGTTGAATACTATGGCTACTCCTTCTTTTCCTTGATTGTCATTGCCTGAATATAACATTTTGTATTTATTGCTCAGAAAGATCTCACCAGTTTTGTCTTTTTTGTTTCAGTCACCCGTATAATGTCGATCTGGTACTTATCTAATTCCTCAGCTAGCTCCATTTCTTTGTCATTCAGGCTTCTTATGTTGATACTACCGATCTTTAACTCTGATGATGTTGAGTTGGGGTTTGTTTTCAGATTTGTTCCTGTAGTTGACTTTTCGCTGTTCGCTCTGGTTCCCTGGCGAAAACAGGGGAGGGGGGGGGGCTTGTTTAACCGTGCGACGCCCCAGCCGGCATGAAAATTTGTCGTGTTGTACCATCATTTTCTATATTGGTTTAAGCCAATAAGAATACAATTTCGTCGGCTAAATCCCAAATTGCCAGCCCATCCTCGTTCGTTCGTTCAGTATCCAGGTAGATACCCAACAGGATGCACCAGGAGAAGGTGAGGATTGGACATTAGGTTAGAAGCCCTGGTCGGTTCTCCGCATTCTTTTAAAAGCTATGTGGAGGTCTCCTCTCTGTTATACAGCTTTAACATGAAAAAGTCTTTGCTTTATGATATTCTTATACACCCTAGCTTAATTTAAATATTAACTCCCGGATTATCAAAAAATAAAAGTTATCTCTAGGTTTAACATTTTATTCACTCAAGGCGGAATTATGCATGACCTGTACTTAAGAAGAAATCTTAAATTCCCGTGAATACAAACTTCCAAGCGGAAACAATCTCTCCTCCCTGTCTTTATTTTCATAAAAATAAGCTAATCCATACCTTAAATATTAATAAAAGCAAAGTTTAACTTCAAAATCTATTTAAATTACTGTGCTTGGAGATTTATTTTCTTATTAAGAAAATAAAATCCGTTTATGATTATGTGATTGAGACATGTTTCAGAAAATTGACAACGCAGACTAAAGAATAATTGAATACAAATCGAATTATCACTTCCTGTATTTCGCAAAGTGAAATTGTCATCTTCAGGGATTAATACACTGGTATCAAACAAGTGCAAGCAGGCACACTTCAGTGACAGAAATAGAACTGGAGAAATACAGACAAGCCTAAAATCCCATAAATACGTCATCGTTTAGTATTTTAGTTATAGGAATACTCAACTGAAGCTATAACTTCGATTCAGTATTCTTAGGATGAATGTCTAGCTGAGCGTTTTCCATATGAGACGCAGTTTGATGCAACCATATTTATTCTGGCTGGAACAGTTGGTGAGAGATGCAGCAAATTCGAGGAAAAGCATCTGAAATTTAAACTGCTTCGATGGAGTAAGGTGGCTTTTTTTCTAACGGATCCTGTGATGAGTGTCCAGGGCATGATCTGCCACAACGCCACTTACGTGTATATATAAACTCAGTCTTAAGTCCCGTATTTTAAGACCTCACCCTCCTTAACACACACACACATATATGTTCATTTATAATGGTCCGTTTATATATATATATATATATATATATATATATTCTTCTTGGTATTCTACTCCTCTCAGTTCTATTATTTGGCTACGCTACGCGGACGATGTGTTCGCTATTTGGCCACATGGCTGGACAACTTCAACACTTCCCTGTCACATTTGAATATCCAAGGATCCAATTTACAAAAGAAAATACCAACTAGTTACAAGACAACCAAATAGATGTTTGGTCTTCATTGCCGACAGAAGCCCCCCCCACACACACACACCCAATTCTAGAGAAAATACAGCACTATAAAAACGTTAGTCCACAGAGCAAAATTAATTTGTTCAGATAACATTGCACTCACCACAGAACTCAACCACATAAAACACATTGTTTATGTTTTTATAAAACACCCCCGTCAGATAAAAAGAACACTGTCATTCCGTACCCATACTCCCTTCCCGTGTCCAGACATAGATATAATCTATTCCCAAATCTATTCCCATTTGTGGTCTTCCAGTAAAGGTGACCGAGATCTTAAAAACAGCAGAAACGTGTTGTCAGTTTCCTGAAACAATATCATGCATGGGTATCAATGCATAAGTCTAAACACGAGTATCCCTCTAAGTGATTAGGAGAAATAAGTGTTTAATTACTTGCACATCACATTACAAAATAAAATGCAACTTTTCCATTATATTTTACTTAAATATTTTGGTAAGTCACTCATTAAAATTAAAATTTCAGTGCGCTGTATTAGTTTAGCGTTTATTTATATAATTTCTGTTATACTTAATTATTATAAATTTATGACTTAAATCATTAAGAATAGATGCATTAATGTTGAAATTAGCATTTAATACTAATGTAAACATTTAATTATAACAATATTAGTAACTAATCAGGATTAATTATATTTAATAATTATTACATAGAATATGAGATTCGTAAAGATTAATTACTAATGATATTTTCAGAAATCTACTCACTTCATGCTGTATTTTAAAATGAAATGAACAGTGAATTGCGTACGCCAACAACGGTCTTCACCTCTTGAACTCCAGTGTTTGTTTAACTGTTTCTATTCAAACGAAAGTTTTTTTTTACTGACGGCAAACAATGAACATGAAACGATACACTTATTTTTATTCGAACGATTAAAGAAACAACTGATTTGTTTCTAAACAATACGTTTCCTACGTAATAATTAGCGATGCTTGTAAAAGAAGAATCTGTAATGTCCGAAAAATTATGTTCGAAAACAGCCCTCCCATTTCAAATACAGTATTATTTTTGCTTTCGTATTTCCCAACATTCACACGCAAGAATGTTTCATTTCAATGTTTTTTTTTTCTTTTCGTTTTCTCAAAACATTGGATGAATAGTTATTTTGATAAA
The DNA here is from genome assembly GCF_054136105.1 of Typopeltis vanoorti. Lineage (NCBI taxonomy): Eukaryota > Metazoa > Arthropoda > Arachnida > Uropygi > Thelyphonidae > Typopeltis > Typopeltis vanoorti. The sequence goes on along the minus strand of NC_143551.1, from coordinate 45,405,548 downwards.
AGAGTTGTACTAATATTATTTATTTGCTAAAAATGACCTAATAGGAACCGAAGGAGTATAATTTCTTTGAAAAATGATTATTATTTTATTTTTATTTATTTATTTTTATTTTTTAAATTTTGGAGCTATGAAAAATCTCTTAGACAACCAACGATGTAAATGAGCCTCCGTAGCTAAATCGGTATCGACAAAGCCCTTTGGTAGGAAACATCATATTTAATGGGTGGTAATCTCTCTCTCTCTCTCTCTCTCTCTCTCTCTCTCTCTCTCTCTCTCTCTCTCTCTCTCTCTCTCTCTCTCTCTCTCTCTCACACACACACACACACACACACACACACACACACACACACACACACACACACACACACACACACACACACACACACACACACACACACACACACACACACACACACATATCACATAAATAAATAAATAATGTATTGGTTCTGCATGAGATTGAACTTTTACTACTAATAAATCAAAACAATAAAAATTTCATATATGATAGTGAACTTTAAAGTATTCCATGTTGTGGATAAGTTGCAAATCTTGAAAGATGTTGCAGAATCTCGATGTAAACGCGTCAGTAGGACGTCGCCACTTGTGTTACAGGTACATGATGCAGTTATAAAAAACTGGAAGGAAGGCAAGTAGGCCTATCGTTGCACGTGGATGATGTGCTAGAAGAAAGAGCTTAAAGTCTTCGAGGAATCGGTTAAGACCAGAATGCATGACTGGGAAGATAGAATTATCTTTAGAGATATTCTGCACTTTGCAGGGTCATTGACAGAATTCTCCACTTAGATTGAGGTGGGTGGAAATGAGCAAGAAATTGATGGCATGGATAAGAATGTAGCATTCTTACAGATAGCAGAGTAGTAGTCGCCATTTTTGGAAATCACGAAGTAGAAAGTAAAAAAAAAAAAACTGTTTGTGTTCACCATATCTTAGTTTGGGGTTTAAAGAACTATTTATGTATTTATTTTTAATTAGTTAAGATGCCGAAGCCATCATTGCTATCACAGGACAGAGCCTCATCTGGTATCCAATAACTCAAAGCCTTAACACCTGATGCTGTCGGAGTCAAGCCGTTATGTTATTATAAAAGAGGTTTTTGCTAAGCCTCTCAAATACAGAATAATTTAGCATCCCAATTGATGGGTCGATTCCGATTCAGTCGGTATCTACAATCCTCTTTTGTTGGAAAGATGTGTGTGTGCAAATCCCGTCTAGTACGCGAAAAGCTTTTGATCTTTTATCAGGGTTTCTCATTTAAAGGTGAGTTAATCGGTCACATAAGGAGATAGAGTTTTATTCTCTTAGAGACTCTGGTTTATTTTACTTGTAAAACAGGCAAAAGGGTCAGACAAACACAAAATTAACAGATATAGACTGCTCCCATAACTTTAGTTGCCTCTCCCGTAATATACTACAACAATGTATCCAATTAATGCTTTACAACACATTAAAATAGTGAAAAAGAACAAGCTTGTATATACAAAAGTCTGATAAATTGGGCAGAGCTATAGCAATTCGTTTTCAAAGCGACCATTGTTGATTCGATAAAAAACTAGACCCCATATACGACTATTATATATTTTAGTTACATTGCAAAAGTTAAACTTATTTTATATATGGATATATGGGATTGATTAAATATTTTATTTATAAAAGCAGATATTATATACCTCCATTTATATATTTAATTATATATAGTTAGCTATATATGTCGTCATCATCATCATTATTTTTGATGATCGATTCTCTTCCGTCAAGACGGGTTGAGTACTTCATGAGTTCATCTTCTCCACTCTTCTTTTAATAAAATCTTTTTGAAAGATCTTGAAAGCTGTTGATCTTAGCAGTTTTCTTAATATTGGTGATCCAGCTTATCCTTGGTCTGCTCCTTGTTTGGTGGTTTTCCGTCACTGTAGGGCAATGTATGGTAATCTCTGTTGATTTATTCTGTTTACATGCCCATACCATTTTAATCTCTTTTTATTTAGTTTGTCTAATATTAGTTCTTTGTAATTTAGTTCATCCCTCACTGTTTGACTGGTCTTTTTCTCAGTCCATTTAGTTTGGTTTATTTTTCCTAAACATTTGGATTCAAACTCTTGTAAATTTTATTTCTTCTTTTTTCTTTGTTATCTAACTTTCAGATCCGTAGAGGACCAAGCACACAATATGGTTTTCAAAAAAATAAAGGAACAGCAACACTCCTGGAAGTTTTCTCATAGCTAATAAACGCTGCGTAAGATAAAAAACAATAGCATTAGTTGTTTTCATTGGCCTAACAAAAGCGTTTGACATACTAATACACAAAACCTTGTTGAACAAACACACGTATATCGGAATCGGAGGTAGTCTACTCCAGTGGTTCAAAGCATACATGAAGAACAGAAAGCATATAATATGTATAGAATCAGCGCACAGCAAAGAGATACCGATAACCTGTGGAGTACCAAAAGGAGCTGTTCTGTCTCCCATTGTATTTAACATATACACCAGTGGTTGCCAGTGAAAATTTTAAGTGGGGGTGCTGCATATACAAAATAAAAAATAAAAATATTTTTTCCTAATCAGTAACCAATTTATTAATAAATAAATTTACATATTAAAAAATTGCTTTATTAAAAATATTTCACCGTCACCACGTACAAACGCCAATAATAAAAGTTTCATATCTCACAGAAATAACGCGCGCAAGCATACGATACACTGGCCAAACGAGCAGTGTCGGAATCACTGGTAACGTGCAATGAGAAGCGCAAACGAATATCGGCGAGACCAGCTGCAATTGGCCTAACCTGATAATTCTGATACTGCGTTAGATCGCAGTGCAATCTAAAGCACTAATCGAACAATTCCAATTATTAACTATTCAATTAATGTCAAAACATAAGCTGTAACCTTTAACAGGTTGTACTGCATTTATATAATGTTGTAAGCATTGCTATTATTTATAAACACAAACAAAATTTAATCTTTTTCATTTTTTCCATGGAGGTACTGCAGTGTTGCAGTGTTTATGTACGAGCCGCCACTGATATACACACACGATATTAGCCATCTTCCCCTAAAAAGTAATATTTTCCATTACGCAGACAACATGGCCATAGTATACATTCACAACAACGCAAATATGAAACACGACACGAATCTGATCACTAACTGGCTAACTGAAAACGGCATGTATATAAACCCTGAAAAAACACAGCTAATGATACTCAAAAACTCCCAGATCCCACCCATAGAAACTAAATATCTCACTATCCGATATTCATCTTCCTATACACAAAGTGCTGATCCTAAAAGCACAACCATCACACAGGTGAAAACAACACGTTATCTCAGACTTCACTTCGATGCTGATCAAAGTTGGAATAGCCATACAAATTATGCACACAACAAACTCAGGATAATAGCAATCAAACTTATATCGATTAAAAGACATTGCTCCAACACATACCAAAATATTAATCTATAGTACATGATTATTATTATTATTATGTGACACCTCCAGGGAGTCCAAAGACTCATCGAGAGAGAATGTGCCAACAGCATCGAACGATTGAATCCCTTCCAACTACTAACCGCGCTCAAGCTTGCATAACTTTTTTGCATCAGCCATTAGTAGCAGAGGCTCTTCCAATCGACCAACCTTTGCTATTTAATATGTAAATATTAATAATTGTAATATTTACATATTACAATTATTGCAAAATAAAATACTGAAACTGATATTCTAGGAACAAAGACAACAGCTCACACTTATAGGGGCAGCAAGGACAGAACACAAAATCTTTACAGTGAAGCACTTATGCCATTACACAGTCATGCTTAAACATTACTTCAGTCCAACCTATAGAGTAACGAGGAAACAAAAACAGGCGCTATATAGACATCTTAGCGAGACTGAAAATTATAGGGAAATCTCTCTCTCTCTCTCTCTCTCTCTCTCTCTCTCTCATACACACACACACACACACACAGAGAGAGAGAGAGAGAGAGAGAGGGGGGGGGTAGAGAATAGTTGCATAAGGGATAGCTAAAGCTAAGAAGGTGACCAGTGAAGTAAGGCGAGAAAAATTAGAATATAAGAAAAAACTAGTGCTACAATGCAAGCAAAATCCCAAGGGATTTTTTGCTATATCATCATCATCATCATCAAATTCCTGCCATGTACCCTCAAGGGGTGTACAGGATATAATAGTACTACATGAAATGTAGTACTATCATGGAGTCTTGACAGGATACTATCATATCCTGTCAAGACTCCACAGAGGTTAAGCCGGATACACGTGCGCGCTTGTCCTGACTGGAGAATGTGTGCTGCATGTAAAAAAGAAAGTTGGTAGTGTAATGAGCTCCCCTTTAGGGCATATGTTATTAAAAGTCGAAGTATTTATTACAATGTATTTAGTGAATATCTACATTTAATAAACGCTAATATTAAAATATGTTTTTATTTTATTTTTTACTACTCACTTCAGTGCCCCTTGAAGAAGTCGCTCCGATGCGATGCATCGCCTGCTTACTGTGTTAAGCCGGTCCTGTAGGTTTGAATCCAGCGTTTAGCATTTCTGCTCCCTAAACCGTTCTGTTTGAGGAGCCAAAATGCTATCCATTCGCTTTCCATACCTACCTAATCAATATTTGAACACTACATGCTGTGATTGATTCATTCTATACTACAGTTTTTCAAACAATCTGCCGTCTAGTCACGGCGAGCTCTGAACCATGTAAGCGAACCCAAGTATTTTCGTGTTTCATTCTTTCCATGAAAACCAAGGTTGTGGAATTTAAGACGTAATATTTTAGCCTAATATTTAACACTTGAGAAAATTCTCGATTTTCCCGTATTTGGTTTTCCGAATACGAGACAACTTTGGTGAGTCCGAAAATATTATAGGAACAATCTGCTGCAATCATTAGAATTAAAAGAATGATAATGCTTTATGCCATGAAATGCCACAGTTATTTCGGTAGCAATAACTTTTCTTTCATTGCTGGTATTTGGTTTTACAAAATAAGTATGAATACTTTTGGAACTGAAACGAGAATTGCCCAATTTGTGTTTCTGAGTGTTCATGTGTTGTGTAATATCCGATCTTCCCCCCATGTGCAAAACTAAACGTTCGTCTACAGATTTTGCATTCTACTTCGTCGTTATGTTTTCCTTTTGCAATAAAATTCCATTCTTTTGAGTAATCATTGTTAAAAACGCACTTTCATTTTGGCATTGTTAAGGGCTTAAGGACAGAAACAAAATTTAATTTACTTTCACCTTTAATTATATATTTTATGTATTAACCAAATATCGCACATTCGAAAAAACGCGAGATATTATTTTTTAATAATTATTGAAATAACATCCACATATTGTACCGCACACTGTCCAAATAAGAACTGTTTGAAAGTAAGTAAATGCAACATATCTGTACAGAATTATAAATAAAATGCTTATACTGTACTAAATAAAAAGTGACCAATGAAAGGGACCTTCGCCGCCATAAACTGTAAACACAATAATTTCCTCGAATTGTCAGTTTTTATGGCTTACAAATCAATTTAAATTGGATTATCCAAAAATGGAGATTACTCGGGGTTGCTATTTTTTAGGATGACTTTTGGCCTCTTGTGTTTGAAGAGGTCAGTTTCGTCGTAGCTTGCTGCATGTTTCACTAGATCGTTGGGATGTGTAGTGATCGTTGAGAAGAATTTTGCCGCTGTAGTTTGTAGGAAGGAGTAGATGTAAGGGGGTTTATCCAAAAAGAATCAGCTAACACCTTTTATTCCTTATAGGGAGTAGGCCAGGCCTTTATACACTATCTAGCATTTGGAGACTGAGTGGGCAGTTGAATCTTCGCCGGTAGCCAATCAGAGATTGCTAGCCCATGTCTATCACTAATTATAGGCAGCCACCGATGAAGAGGCTGGCAAACAAGTGCTGCCATCTCTTAGTACTTAACCCTAACAGGATATGGTACTATCTGAAATAATATCGATACTATGGTCGATTTTCTTGAGTTTACAGTACGAAAAACCCGAGTTTCAGGGAGGAAAAACCCGCTTGCCTGTGCCAGAGATCGACTAACTCGGGAATCGGTCGAAAATAGGCTTACAAAAAGTTTCTCCAGTTGGCTAGTCGCCGACTGGACTTGAACCTAAGTCTAATTTCGAACGACCAAGAGCAGAAGACGCAAGCGACACTTCCACTGAGCTACACAGGCCTCCAAAAAGAATATTGAAAATTATAATTGCTTCACATGATATTTATAATTTTATCTTTTCATTAAAATATGGGATATTAGGCTGTCCCTACGAGTACAGTACGGGACAGAGCCGTATATATGGGACGTCTCGCAAGCCTCGGTAAAAAGCAATGCCTGGACTGGAAACAATAGTTGGCTCTTTAAATATTGTTTAAGTTTATGACAAAAATTTCAATTTTATTTTTGAAAGTTTTTTTTAATCTCATTTTTAAAGATGTAACTCCAAATGGTTTTTAAGGAATTGGTTCAAATCTTTTGGGGTGATTTCTTTTGTACTGCATGGTTTCTGAAACGAAAAGAGTGCTGAATATTCTCATCAAAACTATGAATGGGATTGTCATGAAATATAAGAACAGCATAATGTATAAGTGACATAAGAGCATAAGCACAGATTGAAACATTCTGCACCGGTAGAGAAGTTGTTTGAAAATTCGTATTGTCTACTTATGTTGATCACACAAGCAATAAACGACCATAGAGAAAATCGAACACCAATTCCAAAAGATTACAAGATTTCAACTTTTTCAAGATGTGTGTCTTATCAAATGCATTTGAGATGACATTCTGGAATACTATGAACCTTTCCTAAATTATCGGCACGAGATCAAGCACTGAATCCATACTTAACGTATAATTACATGAAAGGTCGTTCAATTTGGTTGCATAGATTCAGGAAGAATTAAAATGTTTTTGTGGAAAGCTTTAATGCTATCCAGAGAAATTACTGTAGAGTTTTATATTGATTTTATATTGATATTAGCAATAAAGTTTGTCCATAAGTTACGCGATGCTTCCGAAGAAAATGACATGGCATTGCAGAAAGAAAAAATGAGAGAGAGAGAGAGAGAGAGAGAGAGAGAGAGATCAAACCTAGTTTTATTCTAATAATCCTGCAGAATTTTATGCGTCTGTTCACTACTGCTGCATTCATTAAACCTTTGACTAAAAGTTTGCACCCCTTGAAGATGATTCAATGTTCCAAGACTAATTTGGCTCACGTCTGCTTAACATTCAGAGATGATTTATTTTTGAGACAAACTTGAAAGCTTGTCTCAAATTCTACCCTGTCGCTGACAGGGTAGAATTCTCGTGTGTTCATAGCGCTTGTAACATATTAGAAACACAAAAGCTGAAACACGTACACAAGAAGTTTACTAACACTTGATAGCGCTTGATCGCACAACGAAAGGCGTTCGAATCTAGTCGCTAACTAGAGGAACTTTTTCTAAGCCTTTTCTCGACCGGTTCCAGAGTTAGTCGATCTCTGGCACGGGCTAGCGGGTTTTTCCTCCAGGAAACTCGGGTTTTTCCTCCCGAAAACTCGGGTTTTTCGTCCCATAAACTCAAAAAATCGGCCGTCGAACCCACACTACTTTCAGACATTAAAAATATTGTGTTAGTGTTACGGACCACTAGATTGTGGCACTTATTAGCCGCCTTCACTGCGTGCCGATTAATTAGTGATATCCTTGGGCCAGCTATCTCTGATTGGCTACCAGTGGAGATTGAACTGCCCATTCAGTCTCCAAAAGTTAGATAGGGCAAAAAAAACGGCCTCGCCTACTCCCTATACGGGAACAAAAAGCCGTTAGCTAATTATTATTTTTTTTTATTCTAAAAACCTTCAGAGCAGATAATTCAAACAAAGCTTTGAATTAAATAAGAAAAATGAACTTTTAAAAGATATGAGCCGCGCGCAAGTGCAGTATAGTGCAATAGTTTGAGTTGTGATTAAATTAACACCTTTTATTTCCTTATAAGGAGTAGGCGAGGCCTTTATACCTTATCTGGCGTTTGGAGACTAAGTGGGCAGTTGAATCTTCACCGGTAGCCAATCAGAGATTGCTGGCCCATGTCTATCACTAATTATAGGCAGCCACCGATGAAGAGGCTGGCAAACAAGTGCTGCCATCTCTTAGTACTTAACCCTAACAGGATATGGTACTATCTGAAATAATGTGGATACTACGGTCGATTTTCTTGAGTTTACAGGACGAAAAACCCGCGTTTCCGGGAGGAAAAATTCGGGTTTTTCGGAACTGTAACCGTAAATTTGTAACTGCTGATCGCAATTACAAAGAATAACTATATCCCACATTTTATGCGAAGAAAAATAGCCATTACAGTTTAACTTATGGCAATGTAGTAACAGCAACACTTCAGCACTCTCTCTCTTTGAATAAACGTTCAAAATGTAAGCGGGCAATGGTGTAATAGAAGAATTTTAGAGCAGAAGATTCTATGGTCTGTGTTAACTCGGTGCAGTTAGACCAGCTTATTACTGATGATAGCCTGTAGCATTCCCCCCCCCCCCCCCTCAACAGAATTACCTGTGTGAAGAAATAAAACAGATGTAAATCACAAGGAACTTGGTAAGTGCCTGGGGGGGGGAAACTATTTATTCTTTTCAGAAGGTAATGGGGATTCGTTGGCAGAAAAAACGTGGGAAGTAGATTACATTTCTTGCGGAATTTCGAACTTCCGTTGAGAGATTCCAGGATCACAAGCAAACTGGAACGCTCCTCTATACAGATTCAGGGTTCTTAGGAATAAGTCTGTAAGAGTTGAAAACGTGCTGAATCTTTTGTGTAGAGTATAGCACAAACATAGGATGTTCTCAAATTCTAGTTTCAGATTGTGAGAGTTGGAGCAAACAACACAAGCTTTATTAGGCAGGATTTTGACAATTCCCATGTTTTTAAGGGATAGCTGGCCTGGTTGGCCGAGTGGTTAGAGTATCCGCTTTCCAGTCAAAAAGGCTGCTGGTTCGAATCACGCAGTGGATATGGACGTTTGTGATTGTTTGCGGAAATACTAGTGGTGGTGGTGGTGGATGGTAGATGGCGTTGGTGTAGTTGCGATTAGTTGTTGATGGATTGAGTGGTGGAGACAGCAAGCCATAAAGTAGGTGCCCTCCCTCGATGAGTCTAGGGACTCCCAGGTTGTGTCACGTAATAATAATTTGAAGATTGATGTTGTATATAACGGCCAGTGAGGTAGATTTGCAATAAATAGATGTAATTAGTACACTAGGAGGGCGGGAGAGGAGGATGTCCAAGTAGGCTAATTTCATGTCCTTTTCTATCTCCAGGGTGAAATTAATATTCGGGGTGTACGTTGGTTAGGACAGAGTATAGCATCTTCAGTGTGAAGCCATATGGTGAAAACACCATGTGAGTAGCTTATCCAAAAAAGATAGTTTCGTTTGTATTGAGAACAGGACGTCTTCTAGAAGCAAGGTAGAAATTAGCTAAGGCATGAAAAATGAGACTCCACATGGGAGTACCTTTGTTGTGCATGTTGTTCATTTTTTTTTTTTTCCCCAAAAGTCGAGTTTAATTAGGTATAGTTTCTGGGAAAATTCCCATGCTACTCCTCTTAAACACTATTATTATAATTACGGCTATTATAGCCTGTTTTTGTTTAGGAGTGTCCCTTATTTTAATACATGTGGCTATTATTACTCAAAAAAGAGGTGTATATATTTTAGGGCATTATGGGTGAGTATAGAAGGCAATTATAGCAGAATAAAAGAGGTGGAAAAATTTTGTACATACCTTGTTTTTATTCCAGGATGTCTTCCAATTTCATGATCCTGCTGAAGGTTGTTTATAAAGAGGGGGGGAGGAATGGAGAAGGGAGCGTGGGGGTGTGTTTTGACGCGGAAAAATGAATTTGGAAACCCGGGTTATGTATTAATAATATATATATAAATATGTATATATATATATATATATATATATATTATTGTGTTTAGGGGCACATTTTGTGGGGGGGGGGGAGAGAAAAGGAAGGGTTTACTCATGTGGAAACTGGGGCAGGGGAGGAAGTTAACGGGGTGCGGACCGTTTCGGTCGACTGACCATCATCGGAACTTTTTCGGGGCGTGGCTTAATTTGTAAGTTCTGGATCGTCCAACATTCGGAAATTAGGTAGGGGTGGTGGACGTTGATTGAATTTTCATCGCATTTTATGGCGATAGTTTCGGATATTCTAAACATTGTTTCATTGTCTTGTTTGTCTATGATTTTGGCCTTGTCGATTTGGGGGATATGTTTCAGTTCAAGGCGTGAGCTGCAATTTCTGTCTTCCCTGTACTCTGTGTTTTAATTTTCTTTTTGATGTTGCGATGTTTTTTTTGTGTTCAGATATTCTGGAATAGGAATATTGCAATCCCTGAAGTGCTCTTGTAGTCTATTCCATAAGGACCTAATTGTAGACCCAGTGTAGATGACGTCACAGTCTTTTTGACAAGGAAATTTGTAGACTACGTTGTGGTGTTCGAATATTTCTTTGTGTGTAAGAGATTTAGTGGGTTTTAGGAGAATTGCTACTTTTCGGTTTGTGGTGAATACTAGCTTATAGTCCGTGTTTTTGAAAATGTATTTGTAGGCTTTGTATGTGTTCTGGATGTATGGCAATTTGATGACCATACGTGTAGGGAAGTCTGTTTAAAAAAAAAAAAAAAAAAATCAGCTAACGCCTTTTTATTCGCCTATACGGGGAATAGGCGAGGCCATTTAGCCCTATCTAACTTTTGGAGACTGAGTGGGCAGCTCAATCTCCACTGGTACTAATCAGAGATAGATGGCCCAAGGCTCTCACTAATTAAGCAGTACACAGTGAAGAGAGACGGCTCAAATGTGCCGCCATCTCGTGGTCCCCAACCCTAACACAATATATTTAATGTCTGAAATAATGTGGGTTCTACGGTCGATTTTTTTGAGTTTACGGGATGAAAAACCCGCTTGCCCGTGCCAGAGATCCACTAACTCGGGAACCGGTCGAAAAAAGGCTTAGAAAAATTTCCTCTAGTTGGCGACTAGACTCGAAACCAAGTCTTCCTTCGTGCGGCCAAGCGCGTGGTGTGCAAATGGCACATCCACTGAGCTACACAGCTCTTTTAAAAAGCCAGCTGCACTCAGTGTTCCCAGGTAGTAACCCTCACAAATACTGACCAGGCCCAACATTGCTTAACTTCGGTGATCGGACGAGAACCAGTGTATTCAGCGAAGTCTGGTAGCTGGCTGGGAAGTCTGTTTTGGTTGTATTATTGTTATGACAGGATTTTGCCGTACTATTCGCATAACTTATTAGATGTGTGGGATAGTTGCGATTTTTGAAAACCTGTGTTAAATACTTTAATTCCGTGTTAAGATAATTGCTGTTGGTTGAGAATTTGTAAGCATTGATAAATTGTGATAGGATGACTGATTTTTTAACGGAATATGGGTGGTATGAATTGAAATGGAGGTAGTTTCTGATAAAAAGTTCCGATGATGGTCAGTCGACCGAAACGATCCGCACCCTGTTAACCCCCTCCCCTAGTTTCCACATGAGCAAATCCTTCCCCTTCTCTCCTCCCCCCACAAAATGGGCCCCTAAACACAATATCAAAAAAAAAAAATCAACTAACGCCTTTCATTTCCTAATAGGGAGTAGGCGAGGCCTTTATACCCTATCTAGCTTTTGGAGACTGAGTGGGCAGTTCAATCTCCACTGGAAGCCAATCAGAGATAGCTGGCCAATGTCTATCGCTAATTATAGCAGCCACTGATGAAGAGGCTGGCAAACAAGTGCTGCCATCTCTTGGTACCTAACCCTAACAAGATATGTCACTGTCTGAAATAATGTGGGTACTACGGTCGATTTTCTTGAGTTTACGGGATGAAAAACCCGGTTTCCAGAAGGAAAAACCCACGTGCCTGTGCCAGAGATCGACTAACTCGGGAACCGGTCGAAGATAGGCTTAGAAAAAGTTCCTCCAGTCAGCGACTAGACTAGAACTTAAGTGTAACTTCAAGCAGCCAAGCGCAGAGGACCCAGACCCAGAAATCCAGACTGGTTTCAACATTTTTTGAAAAGATTGAAACCGGTCTGGGTAGTGACCCCACCCATAATGCATTGCAGTATACATATATATGTATACTGCAATATTGTATACTGCAGTATACATCTACATCTATTGCAGTATATATATATATATATATATATATATTTATATATATATATATATATATTATTAATTCATAGCCCAGGTTTTCAAATTCATTTTCCCACGTCAAAACACCCCCCCCACACACACACACATGCTCCCTTCCTCCTTCCTCCGCCCCTTTATAAATAACCTTCAGTAGGATCATGAAATTGGAAGACATCCTGGAATCAAAACAAGGTATGTACAAACTTTTTCCATCTTTTATTCTGCTATAATTGCCTTCTATACTCACCCATAATGCCCTAAAATATATACACCCCTTTTTTGAGTAATAATAGCCAATGTATTTAAAATAAGGGACACTCCTAGACAAAAACAGGCTATAATAGCAGTAATTATAATATTAAGTCGAGTTTAATGTTTAAATTCTTCAGCTCAAAAATCAACTGAAAAACACTGTTTCAGACAATATTCATGTGTTAGGATTTAGGATCATAATTGTCAGCACTTATCTGCAGCATTCTTTCTCTCTCTGGTGTGTGTGTGTGTGTGTGTGTGTGTGTGTGTGTGTGTGTGTGTGTGTGTGTGTGTGTGTGTGTGTGTGTGTGTGTGTGTGTGTGTGTGTGTGTGTGTGTGTGTGTGTGTGTGTGTGTCAGACTGGCTACTGATATTGGTTTACTTACTAGAAAAACTACAGACAGATTTAAGTAATTCATTACCAGCAGGATTCAGGCAAAACTTCTTGCACAAAATATCATTCAGGATCAGTTCATTTGCAGAAGTATAATGTGAAGATTCTGTACTTTTCCGTACAGAAATTGCCGGCAAAGGTTAGTCGATTGGTAGAACCTCTGCTACTAATGGCTCAGTTAAGTAAGTTTGAGCGCGGTTAGTAGTTGGAAGGGGACCAATCGTTCGATGCTGTTGGCACACTCTCCCTCGATGAGTCTTTGGACTCCCTGGAGGTGTCAAATAATAATAATAAAGAATCCAAACTATACTGTACCATACATTATATATAACCGCCATAGACATTTTATACTATCAGCTGAATATTTGATGGTAGAAATCCATGATAACTTTTCCTAAAATGCATTGATCCAAAAATTAGAATGCTGTTGCCTTACAGTATCCACAACTCCTGTTTATTTATTTTTTAATCTTTTTTTTGATATTTTTGGCTTCCACTTAAGGAAGAAACATCCTCTTTGCAACTATTTAGAGATGTATTAAATTATGAAGCGCCTATATCCTAATGCTTTCAATATTATCAGCTACGATCTTCTGTACTATTTAGGTATTTTTTCTCTAGATCCTACGAAAGATCTATAAACAAAGTTTAGGAATTCATACAAATCTAATTTTTTGTTTCCTTCATGTATCTTATTTCTATAGCATTTCCATGTCTAAGCAGTAGCTATTCGATAGGGATTGCATAATTTCATAATTTATATGCCACTTCAAGCAGGTACGTTCCTCGGATGGCAGATAAGAGAAGCCATAAAAGGGCTTGCTTGAGTAAATAAGAAGCGGATAATCTACGAATATTTCACCTGGTCTGTGTAAAAGGCCTCTGCATCCCTACCACTGCTTATCCCAATAAATTCACTCCAAAACCTAATATGGCTGTAACGAGCTCAATGTTTATACGTACAGACTGGCTTTGGTGTTGAAAGTTATTCATAAGTGCTTCACGGTATAAACACCACCAAGAGTTTATCATTATTAACATCAATTTCCTGACATATATCCTCATGGGGGGTGTACAGAATTTTATGATAGCACTACATGAAAAAGTTACACTATTACTAATTTCCGATCAATAATTTTTCTCCAAATTAATCTCTCATCTGCCAAGCATCGAATATTATCGGATCCTGTCTTCTATGCACTTTTTGCTGTATCAATCTACCTACATCTTGTCTTTCATCTGAGTCATTCTCCTGCTATTCTCAGAAGCATCACTTGTTTAATGATGCTTCTGAGAATCTTCCTTATCCCATTCTGTTTAAGTGGCCATGCCATACCATCTGAGATTAGCTCTGTTAACACATTCCTGAATGCTAACAATGTCAAGTACTTTCCTAATATCCTCCTCGTTTTTAATATGGTACTACCACTGATGCCATCAGTCACCCTAATCTTTCTTAGGCTCTCATATCTGTGGTGTCCAGTATTTGATCAAGAGAATTATTTCTAAACCTGCTCTCAGGCCCATAAGTTAAAATTGGCTTGAACATTATCTTGTATACAGCTAATTTAGTGTTTTGACTAATCTCTCATAACTGTATTCAGTTGAGTTTCTACCATACCAGCTTTGCTAATCCTGCTGTCTATTTTTATATTTAATTTACCATCTTCACTAAATATTGTGCCTAAATAACTCAAATGTTTTACTTGTTCTATAAGTTCTCTATTATCAACCAGGATATGGTTGATATTTTCAAAGTTTCTGCCTATTTTCGTTGTCTTTGTAATGTTGGTTTTTCATACCAAATTTCTTATAGTAGTTATTCAATTCGGTCAGGGAATCTTGCAAACTTGTCTTGGATTTGTTTAGGAGTATATCAGCATCTGCATAAAGTAAAGAGCTGAGATTAATATATCTAATTTTGATATAAGGTTTAATATCGCTTTCCTTCATAATGGGATCCATATAGATTATGAATAACATTGGAGATAATACACCCTTGTCGCACACATGACTTAACATCAAACCATCTTCCTGTACCTCCTTCAATTCTAACTGTTGATTCACAACTATGTATTGCTTGATAGACAAGATTTACATCATATAACTGTAGCGTTTTGAAGAACTTTCCTCTTGGCACCTTGTCATATGCCTTTTTCAGATCTACAAAACTCAAATACAGATCCTTGTCATATTCCCATTATTTCTCTTAAAGTTAAAATCTGATCTGACACCCTCTGTTTGCCTGAACCCAGCTTATTCCTCTCCACAATTATTCTTAGTTGTTTCTCAAGAATGTTTACATAAATCTTACCAGGAACACTCAATACAGAAATTCCTCCATAATTCTCACATTCAGTTTTATCTCACTTTTAATATATGGGTATTATGAGCGCTCTACTTCAATCACCTGGAATTCGACCCTCCGACCAGGCCTTCCGAATCATATAGTGTAGCCACTGAAGATCTTTTATGCCGCCATACTTAAGCATTTCTGGTTGAATATCATCTACTCCAGCAGCCGTCACATTTCAAGTTTTTTGATGGATTTTTCTACTTCAATTATTCCATACCTCAAGAATATCTCTATCTTCAGTTTCCATGTCCCCTTTATCACCTCAAATTCCTTTTACAGTACTCTCAAGCTTTTTCAACAGCCTCCAGAATATTTTACCACTTTCCTGATATTTATTTTCTATGTTCTTACCAGTCTTCTCATGACTTTTGTTCAGCTAATTCAGATTTTCACTTTCAGAGAAATAGTTGAGAAATCGTGGGAATATGACAAGGATTTGTAATTAAGTTTTATAGATCTAGAAAAGGCATATGACAAGGTGCCAAGAGGAAAGCTTTTCAAAACAGTACAATTATATGGGTCGAATGGAACATTATACCGAGCAATGCATAGTCTATATTTAAGTTAATAAATCATACACAGATGGACAAGATATTGCAGCGAACTATATAAAAATCAACTAAATAATACTGCAACAGAATTAATCAAAGAACTAAAAGCAATCTCTCCACCAGCAAAGAACTTTTAAAATGACATCTTGGAAGAGGAGGTGAATAAGGCTATAAAACATCTCAACAATAAGTCCTGGAGATGACAATAAAATATAATAGGCGAGATGCTAAAATATGGGGGAGAATCAGTTGTAAAAGATATGCATAACCTATGTAATGAAATATGGAGATCAGGGTATGCCCCTGAAGAGTGAAAAAAAACGGTCTTGGTTGTTCTTCATAAGAAAGGCAGTGATTTAGAATGCACCAATTACAGAACTATTGCATTAATGAGTTATATTACAAAGTGCTGATGAAAATACTAACAGAATGCATGAAGTCATATGGAGACACATCTTCTTGATGAGCAAGCCGGATTTCAAAAAGATCGAAGTACAGTGCAACAAATACTCGCACTAAGACTAATAGCAGAGAAAGCTCGAAGAAAGAACAAAAAGATATATTGGTGTTTCGTGGACTTCCAAAAAGCATTTAATAATATTGACCAAAATATAACATGGGCTGTCTTGGAATCCTATGGTGTGGACAATTAATTGATCCGCCTGCTGAAAGCTAAAACGGCCAAGCACAAGAAAAAATTAGGATAGCAGGTGCGACTGGAGATTGGTTTGCCACTAGTCAAGGGGACCCAATATCACCAATGATCTTCATCACACATCTAGGAAGAACACTAGATAAGATTAAAGAAGGCAGAGGCATTTCAATAAATGCCTCTGCCTTCTTTAATTAACCACCTCTGCTTTGCAGATGACATCATACTGATTGAAGAAGATGCAGCAAGGCTGGAACAGACGTTGTGAACACTATACACAGAAGGAAAAAGATATGGACTAAATGTCAACTTTGAAAAAACTAAAAGGATATTTGGACAACAGGAGTTACTGAACAGTTACCATAGACAGATTGCAACTGGAAATTGTGGAACACTTCACATATCTTGTACCCCAAATAAGAGATAAAAATTAGAATAGCTAGATCAAGAACTATTTTAAAAGCTATAGACAAAATATGGTAGAGCCGAGCGATAAAGATACAAACTAAACTGCACATTGTAGAAACCTGTATCTTCAGCAGCATGCGCTATGGATGTGAGGCCTGGGTACTCCTGAGAGAATCTGAAAGGAGGATATTAGCATTTGAGAGGAAGTGCTATAGATAGAAAGATCTTGAGAATAAGCTAGATCCAGAAAGTGAACGAGGAAATCTACAGACGAATACAACCAAAAGAAAAGCTGATCCAGAAAATAATCAAGAGGAAACTACGTCTCTTTTGACATATATGTAGAATGAACGATGAGAGGAAAATAAAAATGCTTCTGTTTAGGATGATTGAAGGAAAGAATAAAAAAAGGAAGACCAAACAGAGAATGGGGCGATGGCATTGTCAAATGGCGCAGAAACTCTATACACAAACTGAGTCTTCTTGCACCTACGGGTATTGGACCCATGGTTGTTGATGATGATATTTAAGTTGTCACTCAGCAGTTAGAATTGAAAGAAATACAGGAAGATCGTTTGAAGTAAAATCATGGGTAAGACAAGGATGTACCATCCCTCCACTCTTATTCCTCATCTATATGGATCACATTATGAAAAAAAGTGATATTAGGCCTAACATGTTAGAACTGGAGATGTCAAACTTAGCTCTGCTTTATGCAGGTGATGGTGTACTCCTAAACACAAGTCTCCAGAATTCTCTAATTAAACTGAATGACAGTTGTAACAAATTTAGTATGAAAATAAGCAACAAAAAGACCAATACTGAAAATAGTTTGGAGCATAAAAAATTTCGCATTCTGAATGGAGATATAGAACAAATAAAATATTTCTGCTATTTAGGCACAGTTTTTAGTGAAGATGGCTGGTTAAATCTGGAAACAGACAACAGAATAAGCAAAGCTGGTATGGTAGTAACCAGCTGAATAAATTTATATGGATAAGAGAGAAATTAGCCAAAACACCAAACCAGCAGTATACATGACAGTGTTTAAACCAGTTTTAAGTTATGGATCTGAGAGCTGGGTTAGAAATAAAGCACTTCATCCCACACTAGCGACCACTGATAGGGGAACAAACTGATGACTTCAATAGCAAATCATATCTCATCTCATCTTCTTTATACCCTCTTTTTTTTACCTTGCTGTGTCAAGGGTCCATTGATCATCGGACCTCAATCCGTCAACAGGATAAGGTGGTCAGCCCTATGCCCCGGTATATCCTATGGCCAGTAGTGTTAAATTCTCAAGGCCAGTTTTCCTGCTTTGCGGGATGAAAAACCCCAGAATAAACTGAGGAAAAAACCCTGCTGTCCACGCCCAAGACTGGCTAACTTGGCTATGGCTGAGGAAGATCCTTCAGCTCCTCACATCACCGACGGGAATCGAACCTAGGACACTCCTTTCCCCAGGCATATGGTTGCGAAGCGCATAGCCACTAGGCTAATCGTGCAGACAAATCATATTAAAAATGAAAATATTAGAAAGAACTTGACATTATTAGCATTCAAGAATGTGTTAGCAGAGCTAATCCGAGGTGGTATGACCAGTTAAATAGAATAGGCGAGGAAAGGTTAGCAAAACAGGTGTTTGATGCCAAGATGGGGAAAGAGACCCAAGGGGTCTAAGAGGACTGATTCAATCAGAAATTCCTCAGAAGCATGAAATGTTATATATGATAATATTGGGGTGCTCATAAGTAATTGATTGATTTGGAGAAAAATTGCTGATAGGAAATTAATAATAATGTAAACTTAATCATGGAGTGCTGTCATAGTAACCTAAGCATCCCTTGGGGGTACATATCAGGAAATTGATACTTATTTGGGCCATACTATTTCTATGTAGGTGTTAATAACAAATATGTTGAACATGATGAATGGTTCCACAGCTAGTTAGTAAATGGCTGATTTTTATCACGTGATTAATCTAAAGAAATGAACTTGCTTAAAACTGTTTTCTCTACAGAGTAAGGTACTCATGGCTCATCCACGGTACCATTGCACTACTACAGATTATTTGTTTGCCATTTGACATTAAATAAAATAAAATAAGCAAACTAAAATCAAAATTCATTCTACAGTACTAAAGGGAATACTTTGTTACAAGGGAGTTTGCCAAAATGAGTTGTGACTGCTAAGTAATTTGTTACTAAGTAGTCACAGGGTCAACTATATATATATATGCATCAGATGAGGATCTGATGTGGCAGTCATCTCAAATTCTGAGCTCAGTATTCATTAAAATTAATTATTTTGAGAGGGATATACTTGGCAGTAATAAGACTTTCAAAATAAAATCTTTCATTTTTGTTTTGAGAAGTGATATCAGTCAATTAAAGTGTATGGATACAAAATCTGCCAGTATAATATCAATATCATAAGTGTGCATTATACTTGCTTCTTTCTTTTTTAGAAGTCTGTGTTTATATACATTAATCGAGGAACAGTCTAGATTGCTTGGTTGGTTTGGAGTTTATGGATGCAAGGACAACAAAGATCATACTTTGTCATTACAGGTTAAAGCAATACACAGGATAATAATAAAAAAAGTAAACATCTTATGTACAAGAAAACAAATTAAAAAAAAAAACACTGACCAGTGCCATAGTCACATACAAATTACATTTATAATTAAATGCATAAATTCATTATTTGTAAAAAGTTAAAAAAACTTCATGAAATTTTTCTTTGTCTGACAAGATCTGCATTGGTATAGTGGTAACCCTCAACTAGATCATGGCAAAGAGAAAGATGAGTGTTACACTGTTCACATGTGGGTTCTTACCAGGGCCGGTCCGAGAGTATCTGATGCCCCTATAGATTGTCTCCCTCTCTATATGTTTTGTCATACTCACACAAGTAAACGTACACCTACATGTGGATATTTATAAAAATAATAAATAAAGAAATAGAGAAAGGCAAAAATAATGTAGGATCATCAGCGAGCACCAGGACGGCTTAACTTATTTCAGTTTTTTATTATTAATCAAGATTTTGCTCATTTTTTTTTTCGAAGGTTGTAATTTTTCCCCAACTTGCAAAATCTGGCGCCTGTAGGTGATTGCCTCGGTTCATCTAATGATAAAACCGGCCCTGGTTCCTACCTGTGTGAACAGCATGTTATATGTACAAATGCAAATTGGATGGTAGGCAGGCAGCTCAACAGTGTCATTATTGCATTCAAGTGGAATCTGACTGCAAACAGTAGAAATGTGGTTAGGAAAAATAGCAGCACAAGTAACAGAATTTTCACATCTCAAACCATCAGTATATAGGTAAGAAATCAGAGTACTCTGCATGGTGTGCAGTAAACAGCTGCAAGTAGATTGATGATGGTGTAAGCAACTTCCTTAGCCGTAGAGTGAAAGGCTACAATGATGTAGTGCAAACCTCCCATGGGGAATATCATGTTCAGTGAAAGTAGCATTGTCTCCGTTCATACCAACAGCTTGTATAATCTGTTTCACATGCATACCAAACAGACAAATTACAGCCAAATGTTTACGATATTGAATTTCACAAAGTATAGGAAAAAATACTAGTCCATAGTTAAGTGACAACTGTTTTTGTTGAAGTAAGAACATTCATTTGTTTCAGCATAAAATTATTGAATGGCTGATGTGCAAATTCACTATTAGCTGTTCTTGATGATGGAAAAGATCCAAACATAATAGGGTACCTTCCTTGTAAAATAGATTTGTTACTCATAATGAAACTTGAATGAACAAATACACAATACAAGCTAAGAAAGGCAACATTGATCAGCATCCCATATTGTAGAGGATAGCATGTGAAAGATATTCAATGCTTTCTTGCACTTCTCTTAGTTAACAAATACGTGTAAGGAATGATCTCCTGATCTGGGTGAAGACTGTTTTTGGAAAGAGTGTGCATGCGAAGATTTTTCTTATGAAAACTTGAGCCCATGAATATGTATGATCAACAACATATTGACATTGCCTTTTAATAAATCTCATGATAGAAGAATGACAGAAAAATTGTCAAGTCAACAACATACACAGCACTGCTGATTGTAGGAAGAAGTTCAGTGATTGAGTTTGTTTTGACAGCAAATCATTACATCATCTTTGACAAATATCTCTACACTGAACAAGTGGTGCAATGATGATTGTTGTCTTCAAAAGTTACACTGCATTGGAAATAGAGATCATTGCTTAATAAATATCACATAACTTATTCATTAATAATTTTTTTCAAGATCTTGCAAAGATATCAGAGTGACTGGAGTGTAACTGCTTGCAAGATTTGGATAGTTTGCTGATTTTGTTTTGGGAAGGCAATGTTCCTCATAAATATTTTGTGATATAATAATAAGAGAAGATCCATGGAAGATGGTCAAGAGATGATTTATCATCTCAACATGGATATCATCAGATCTACAGTGCTGGTGTGAGGGAACCAAGTATTCATTAAGGGGGACAGTGTTTCCTTAATGAATGGCTGATTGTACACCTTTAGTCCATTTGTACAGAAGTTAGGCAACAACTGTTTCTTCTTTCTGATGATGGATGGAATCCAACCATCGCAGGTTACTTTGTGTTACAGAACCATAGACTTGAGACCAATAATCCAGCTTCGAACATATAAGTGCACAATAAAGATGGGAGCAATGAAGCTCGATTAGCACCCCACTCAGTAGAAGATAGAGTGCGAAGAAGGTTCTCTTACACTTTTCTCTTAGTTGACGAATGTGTGCTTGAAATGTAAGTTTACTGTCAAAGATCAGTTCCATGAACTTGGTGTCTGTAGCTAATAATAGTGTGTTCCATTCTTAATTCAGGATCTGGGGAGTGCGTTTTCGAAAGAAGTGTATACAGACACTTTTTTCTGTTGAAAACCTAAACCCATTACTAAGAGCCCACAGTGAAACATGATCAATTGCTTGCTGAAGTTGTCTTTCAATTACTCTCATATTACAGGAGTGGTAGTAAATTTTGAAGTCATCAACATATAGAGAGAGCATTGTCTACAGTAGGAGGAAGCTGTTCGGTGATTAAGTTAATTTTAACAGCGAAAAGTGTCACACTTAAGACAGAGCCTTGGGGGAACACCCTGTTCTTGATATGATCGAGATAGTGTATTTCCCACTCCGACTTGGAAAATTCGCCTGGAAAGAAAGTTTTTAATAAATACAGGAAGGTGTCCTTTAAGACCCAGGTTATAGAGGTCTTTTAATATACCATATCTGGAGGCTGTGTCATAAGCTTTTTCCATGTCAAAAAAAAAAACTGAAACGAGGTGTTCTTGCTTCAGAAATGCATCTTTTATACAAGTTTCTAAACGAACCAAATGGTCTAAAGTTGAGCAATGTCTATGGAACCAACATTGTATATTGGAGAGAAGATTGTTGCTATCTAAATACCAGAGAAGTCTGGCATTAACCATTTTCTCTAGTATCTTACAAAGACAGCTGGTCAGAGCAATGGGTTGATAATTATTTACTTGTGTTGGATCTTTTCCTGGTTTTAGGATAGCAATGACAATTGACTTATGCGAAGAATTTGGAAACTCTTCCTCTACAAGTATTTTATTGTATAGTAAGAGAAGGAGATCCATAGATGATGGTAGATGTTTTATCATTTCATAATGGATGTCATCAGGCCCTACTGCACTAGGGTGAGATAGTAGGAGAGCTCTTTTTAGTTCCTCCTGAACAAATGGCTGATTGTATGCCTCAAGAACATTAATAGAAAAATGTAGCCTTTGTTTCTGTTGCTGTTATTTCAGAATTAAAAATTCAGGAGGATATGAAGCTGTTGCTGAGATTCTGGCAAACTTTTCTCCCAGAGTATGTGCAATGGCTTTGGGATGAACAATAACACTTCCATTATGGTCTAAGGTAGATAAACAATGTGTTCTATATCTGCTTTTCATTTTCCGGATTTTATCCCATACGATTTTTGGATTGGTCATTTGATTAATTGATGTAGTAAATTGGATCCATGATTGTTTTTGACTCTGACACCTCACATAGTGTGTTTTGGCTCAGAGCATGCTTGAAAGCTATAAGGTTTAATGTGGTGGGAATCTACGAAATATATCCCATGCTCTGTGCTGATCTTTTTTGGCTGTCTGACATTCTGGGTTCCACCAATGCTTTGGACAGAGTGGAAACCGAGATGATGTTTTGGAGATGGAGGCTGTTGCTACCTGGACGCACTCTGTTATATATTTTACCGCTTCATTGATAGGCGTTTGACTGATGGCATCAGCATTAAATTTTTCATGAGAGAAAGTGTTCCAGCCAGCCTGGTCCATTTTCCATATAGGTATCCATGTGGGTGAACGTGGTTCCTGTGAAGACATTGTGCAGAGAACAGGAAAGTGATCAATTCCATATATATTCAACGTCCCAAGCAGAAGAATGGAAGGGGAGCACATTGTAAGATCAATTGCAGAATAGGCATATGAAAGAAAGTATTGAGTTTATTATTTAAAAAAGAGGTTATTATTATCAAGAATTCCTTCAAATAATTCAACCTTGTCTATTACTGTTCGCACTACCCCATAGAGTATTGTGACCATAAAATCACCCATCAAAAGTATGGGTTCAGACAGTTGCAAGATAAGGTTATCAAGATCAATTTCATTTAAATCAGCATTTGGTGGTAAATAAATTGAACATACTGTAATAAGAAATCCCATGGAGAGGCAAATCATTTAAGTTGGACCTGATGGAAAGGAATGACTTCCCACTAGGATAGCTACTCCTCCATGAGCAGGACCATCTCCAGTTCTATCCTTGCGTACAATAGTGAAATTCCTAAAGGTAGGGTCTTAAGTATGTTTCCTGTAGACAGAAAAAGAAAGGTTTGTGTTTCTGCAACAAAACCTTGATATCATAGATATTCTGGCGAAAACCACAACAGTTCCATTGTACAAATTTTCCTATTGTTTTCGTTTTATAGACTTATCTGGTTTTCGGGAGGTTGAGGGCTTACTTTTGTCATATTTATATTTATCAATTGTTTTGGGGAAGTATGGATGGCTAGTGACCATCTCTTCCTCTGGTATAAAATTCAATATGTCTGATGTGTTAGGGTCAATTGGTAAGTTTAGTTTACTTTCACTGTGTATTGAAGTATCTGTGTGTGTATTTTTTTCTGTGGGAGAATCTGGTGGTTTATCTTTAAGTGATATCTTTGCCATAATTTTTTTTGACAAGTGGTTCTCATCGAGTACGATTGCTTTTGGAGTTGTCTCTGGAGTAAGGTCATAGCATGCGAATGATGCGTTCAACAGAGAAGTACTTGTGATCATAAGGTGCAGGTATGGTGAAATTATCAGATGGTGGAACAGATATACAAGTTTGAGTTGCTACTGTCACTTTCTTAATTGTTAACTTCTCAGCATAAGAGGATCTCAGAGTAGGTGTGATAGTGGCTAGCTTTCTTTTTGCATTCTGGTATGTTGTTTTGCTGTTTTCATTCTTTGTATTTCTTTTTAATTTTTCCATTTCTGACATGCGTGAGAGTAAGCTGGATGATCTCCCTGACAGTTGACACATTTAGCTTTTTTTTTTTTTTTCCACAGCAAGATTTGTTATCATGCTCTTTACTACCACATCGAGCACAGGTAGTAGAACCATGACAGGCAGTTTGGGCATGTCCATATCTCTGACATTTAAAGCATCTCAGTGGGTTAGGGATGTACATTCTAACAGGACCGCAGAGATACCCCTTTTACAGAAGGTGGAGGCTTAGGTGTATCAAAAGTAAGGATGATGTTCTTGGTTGGAATTAGGCAACCATCCCTAAGTATCAGGATGCACCTGTCACTCCTTCATCTTTAAGTTCTGAACAAATCTCAAGGAGATCCCATTCTGATATCACTCCTCTACAGGAGTTAAGTGTTTTATGAGGTGTTACTGTAATTTCTATTCCACCCATTGTTGTTGCTCTCAGTAGTTTCTCGGAATGTTGCTGACACAATGTTTCCACAAGGACATTACCAGGGATGTACATTCTAACAGGACTGCTAAGAAATTTCTTAACAGTTTTGGGAGGTCCTGCCAGTCCTTCTAAACCTTTCTGAATAAAGAAGAGTGACATTTTCCCTAATGGTTTTTTGCCTGTAGCATGATGATTAAAAAAGTACATTTATGTTAGTATCATATATCTTGTTTCTGACTTGTTTCCATATGCTGTATCTATGGTATCAGTATTTGGTTGGAACTTTGTTAGGGCCCCTGAAACATTTGAGGATGAAGGATTCATGCTCAAGAAGTTTTTGGTTCAGTGCCAGAGCTCCCCACCCACCATGGATGCCCACTGCCTGGCAAGCAATGACTGCGCTCAAGAGTGGAATGCCAGGGCTGCCCTGGATGCTATACCAGCACTACAGCAAGCCTAGGATCCCGACCCCAGACCATGGGGTGAGAGACTTACTGCAACACCATTGACCCTTGCAGGCAAGCCCACTAGCCGATTGATCCCAGCTGGGCCATCCAGGCCTGCCTTTTTGGATCTGGAAAAGGAGAAGTAGAGTGAAGAATACAGGAAGAAAAGCAAAGAAAAAGAGGAAGAATGAAAAGGACCAGTACCACCGCTGGGAGATCCCCCTCCGCCACAAACAGGTGCCACACATGGAGGGAGGTCAATGGAATGAGGTGAAATTGTATCTAGAGCAAAAGAACATCCTCACCACCATCACTTAATTCCTGATATGTTCCTCAAGGTGATAGTATTCTATGAAAAAGTTTATCTGACTAACTTCCTATCAACAAGTTTCCATTAAGTTAGCTTTATCTGTCAGAAGTCCAATATTTGTCAAATTTTATATTTCAGTCCTCTAAGGCAGCGTTTCTCAACCGCTGGGCTGCAGCCCCGACATCAATTATACACGGCCATGAGAAATCCTGGAATTTGTCATTTTAGTTTTCTAAGTATTTTTCATGAATAAATAGTTTATAGTGGAAATATTCTGAGGAGAATAATATTCATGAAATGTGTTGAAAAGCTCAGACCCAGAACACTTATCTTTCAACATTCGTGAAAGGGAATACTGCTGTTTATGACCAGTCATAAAAATTGCCTGCAAGCCGATTACAACGATGGGCAGCATATCCTCTGTTCTCAAAACTGAATGAAATAACATCTATGTTGCAAATGTCAATGACAATCAGCAAGGAAGTATAAACTAAATTTTTCCATTAAACTTGAAGATCAAGGCAGTCTGTATTCAGTTCTCAAATCTAGTAACACTGAATACTGTTTCTTTGCAAGTCTGCATTGAAGCATGTGATTATTTCGAAACTTGAGGTCCATGATTTTTTAAAAGTAATAGGCCTACAGATTTAAATTTTAACATGAATAAGAGACAACAGACTGTTTAATTTTGGTGTTAAGAAATCTTGTATTGAAGGTGTTTATGATGCAACAAATAGTGATTCATCTACCTCAAGTCTACAGAGCAATCTCCAGGATGTACAAAAGGAGGGGAAAACTACCAGCACACAGAAGAAAAAGTCAACATTCACTCGTAAGTACTTATAATAATAGTATACATTTTTGGTGATCAGAATGGGATGTCAATGAAAATCAGCACAAATTAATTTAATGGTGTTGGCCTGAGGAAACATGCTACAAGATTTCATTAGCCCAGTGATACTGATAACCAATTTAAATGTAATTTTATATTTGTCAATATGCCACACTGTATACATAAATATACTAATACTCTATGATTATGCCATAATTAATTATTAATACTTATGTTAGTTTAATGTATGAACCTTAAAAATAATTGGAAAGATATTTACAAGTAAATTTGTTGGGACTAGGCTTTATTTAAAAAAAAAAAAAAAAAAAAAAAAATTACCGGGCTGTGGTCTCACAAAGGTTGAAAACACTGCTCTAAGGCATTTTTAACTATATCAATCCACCTAAATCTTGGTCTTCCTCTGGATCTTTTCTAGGCATCAAGGATGCTAACCTTTCTGGTGAGCACTACTGCTATGAGGAGTGACCATGTTTCTTTGACCACTATTTTACACATTTGTTACTGAAAAACTATTCATTTATATTTAAGTTAAGGGATATTACATCCCATATTGTTTCTTAGCCGAATATAGAAACTATATAAAGTTCGACGATTCCAAGCGTAAGCAAATATCTGGATAGTGCAACTGACCCATTTTGTAGTGCAACACTGAGGCAATTCATAGTAAGGGTGGAGCAAGCTCCGATCACTATTCTTGGTATTTTTTCCATAATGTGAACTTAGCTCCTAGGAGCTGTATTTCTGTTCTACATTATAAGAGGCCTCATAATGAGGTCTCATCAGTGAGTAGGTAGACCTAGTAAGAAACAATATGGGATGTAATATCCCTTAACTTAAATAAGTTCATGTTGCCAAATTGAAGCCTTTGGCTCTTTATATAATTAGTTATTCATTTATAATTTTTGTGGGCATTTCTTTTGCATCTCATATCATAGTGCTTTTCACCAAATGAATTTTTATTGCATAAAAATTCATTATACAACTTTTGAGCCACTATGATTTTTCGCTTTGTTTCTTAATTTATGGAAACTATTGTTAAATATAGTTATATTAATCAATTTCTGAGAGGGAATTGTATTAGATGTTTCAGGCAAACTTCAGACATAAACAGGAGTGACATGGATGGATAGTATGTTTTGAGAGGTGTATATTTCAACTTCACAATAAATATTACCAATCTGTGGAACAAAACGTACTTGACCTTTTCTATGAAGAACTTTCTTCTTTTTTATAATTAGGATGACCACGTGTCTCAGTTTGGCCAGGCTCTCCTAGCTTACACCTGTCATAGCATCCAGTTTGGCATTTGTCTTTTTTTTAAACTTTTTTATGCCATCTTTTCCCCAACCTTTGTCAGACACAACTTAACTAATACTTCTTTTTTAAAGACAGCATGCAGAGTGCTAGCAAATTAAACAAAGTGTGCTTGGACACAAGTGGCTAAGGACAGCTAACTCCTTCAGGTAAGAAGGTAAGAGTGGTATGAGAAGTATTTGATGCTCAACAAGCTATGCCTGGCCACTTGGCATACTAGCA
This sequence comes from Typopeltis vanoorti, assembly GCF_054136105.1. NCBI lineage: Eukaryota > Metazoa > Arthropoda > Arachnida > Uropygi > Thelyphonidae > Typopeltis > Typopeltis vanoorti. The sequence continues at coordinate 45,377,556 of NC_143551.1, read as the reverse complement.
AGATGCTATCTCTTACAAATCATAAAATCACATTTGAAAAAAAAAAAAAAAAAAAAAAAAAAAAAAAAAAAAAAAAAAAACTACTGGTATGGTTTTATAATAGTAAGATAGATATATCCAATAAAATTATTAAAATACATGAATATTTACCAAGAATAATTATTCAGCTTATGCTATTTTTTTTTAATGTTTAGATAAATATAATGAAGTTTTTTATTTTGCTTTAATGTACATGGACATGTTATTTTTATTTGCTTTAGAATTTTATTTTTGAAACTAGTTTATAGGACCATTTTATAGGACCAACATGAAGGTCAATAAATTAATACTTCAAAATATATAATTTTAGTCCCCCTATCACCCTTTGGTTTCAAAAATATCTGTCTGGATGATAATTTATATGGTCGCCCTATTTATAATATGTGTTTTTATTAAACAGTTTTGCTTCTCTCCCCACATATCCAAGATAGTAACAGCTCAGTGGGAATTTTTCAGAACTTTAATATGTTAAATAGGATGAACTATTCTTTCAATTTTTGACACTAATTTTTTAGTGTTTGTAATTTTCAATATAATTTACTTGGATTGTAACAGGAAATAGTAAATAATTACTATTTAGTAAACATACCATGATAAAGGAAGATGGCATTTTTGTTGGCATTATTAAAAAAGCTGACAATAATGAGAATATTGATATGCCTACTGATATAGTAATTCTGTGTTTCTATTGAAAGCTGTTAAATCAGGCAATAAAATTACTGAGGAAAATAAAATATCCTTCCTTCCAGACAAATATAACTCAGAAAAATCTGCCAGGATGATGGTGCAACAATTAAAACTTTTTATTGCATAATTAATGCATGTCATGTGCAGTAGTCTCTCAATTATCTGACTTTCAAATAGCCAAAGCCACTTTTAGCCAATCCTTGAATGGCTAAAAGTGGCTTTGGCTATTAACTTGACTCCTGGTACAGCATTATGTGACCGTACTCTCAGTTAACCAATCATACAAACTGATTCCCTAAACAATTTGTATAATTGAGCAATTACTATATTCCATCTATGCCAAAGAATAAACAGCCAGTTACTCACAGCAGTTATTTGTATTGAAGATGTTAATAACATCTGATTCTGTGGGTGATTTTTTCAAACATGCAAAGACGTTGGAAGTTGAATATAAGTAACTACAGATGTATAAGATAGGGATAATTGTAAGTAAGGATTGTTTAATTAAGACTGATTTTGGTGGAAGACTGTGGCTATTCTGCTAAGAAATCTCAACTTGGAAAACAGAGAGTAATAGTAGCAGATGCAACCTAATTGCAAAAATTAGTAGAATAAAATTACAGTTGAATCTTACACTTCTAAGCCAACTGAGTCGAAAAGATGTGGAATATAACATAAATCAATAAATGATGAAAAGGACTGTGAATCATACATGTCCATTTGAGATCAAAATTCCCAGCAGTTTGTCATCCATTGTAACCAATTCAGAAAGCAATTATATAGATGAAACCTCTCAAGATGAAAACATACAGAACATTATCGATGCTCTTAAATTAGAGAAACATTGGTTGAATAATTAAGCTCATAACATGAGATTATTATTTGCAATGATTACTCATTTTATTCTCAAAGGTCAGCACAGTACAAAAACTTTCAATTTAAAATTTGTGGTAAATGTACTTTTATAATTTATGCTAGACACTTGTTCTGAGTTGTACACAGAATTATGACTTTTATTACCAATTTCATATTTTATATATATATATATATATATATATATATATATATATATATACACACCCACACTAGGGAGGCTCTGCCCCCCCCCGTTCCAGACTGGTAAGCCGGTTCTCCTTGAATTCCAATGACTCGACACTCAGGGTAGTCCCTGAGTTTCAAAACGTTTCAAATAACTTGACAAAAATGTTACATCTACATCCATTTCCAATTTCAGCTTATCATTTTATAGTATAGAGTAGATATATACCTAAAGGGTAGTATGTGTGTGCATGCATATATAGCTGTGGCAATGCCTTTTGCTGGAAAGATCTATATTTGAATCCCATCTAGGATGTGAAGTAAAAGTGAATTACCTAAAAATGGCAGGGTTTCTTCTTCGCTTGGAAACTAGGGTTTTTTATCCCACAAATTAATTAACTGGCCGTGAGAGGCCACTGAGCTTAACGTATAAGTGAAAATGGAATTTTTTTTAACCTTTAGGTTTTTTCATATTAAAATTCAGAAGCTAACCTACATAGTATGGAAAAAAAGCATTTATTAAAAAACAACATTAAGATATTAAAACGTTTATTAAAACATTTTGTTGATTATACAAGGAAACAATCCCAATTCTGCTTTCTATAAACAATTTTACAAAGACATATTATGGAGCAGACAAAAAATAAAAAAGTATTTACAAGAGAATATCAATACATATAATAAAATGGAACACAGATATTTACATGTCTATATATACACAGAGAGAGAGAGAGAGAACAGAGTATGTATGCATTTTTATCATTGCTAATATTACAAATGTTACAATATCACATTAAACTCTTGAGTTTATTAATTATTAAATTAACATTCCCAAACATGATATAATGAAAGAACATTTTAAACAGCATTATGAAAAAATTGTTTTTGCTTATTCACTTTTGCATATAAAAGGAATTTGGTAAACTGCACATTTGTGTTCATTCAATTAATTGTCCTACAAACTTATAAAATGGAATTTAAATAAATTTATCAAAACAATTCACTATTTCAGAACCCTAACATACATATTTGTTTCTCAGTCTTATTGACACAGTTTACAATGAAGTAACACATGTGCCAAAGTTATTTTTTAATCCCCTTCTTCCTTGTTCAGTATGGCACTGTAATGTGCAATTTTACAAATTCTATCTATACTATCTTTCAAAGGGAATTTGCAGTCAAGTAATTTATATATTGTATAAGGCACTGATTGGAAGGGTTTCATTCTGGAACTACACTGTTATAAATCACACAGGGATGTTATGTTCGGCACTTTTTTTTTTTTTTTTTTACATGCTAAACTATATTAACAAAATGTATATCAACAGTAAAGTCTATGTGTTGTGTATGTGTGGAGTGAAAATACACAATATTCTCATAAAATACATTTCATCTTAGTGACTATCATTTTCTGCAAAGAAGCTTGCTTGTGTGGATTATTATGAACAGTGAATCACAGAATATACTTTGTAATCAAAATAAAGAGAATACTAGGAAAACATCCAAAGACAAAAAGAATAGATGATGGATAAATAAAAAAAGAAAGAGAAAATATAGCTAAAAATCTCAAAGGAAATGAGTCATTTATAGAATTGATGAGGATGAAAAAATTCAAAGGACTTTGAATTACAGTGAAAAATTTATGCCATATACAATACTATTTCTTTAGACAATTCAAATTTTATTAAACAAAATTAACATTCTTATTAAAACATGAAATATACAAGTAGATTTGTGATATATCTTGAGAAGGCAGTAACAAATTAAGTTTTAGAAATTAATGCTTAAACTATCATTTCTCAAAAAGAGAAAGCATTCAGCTTTCCTGACTTCTCCATCTATTTTCCCACAGAACATTAATGTATTGCTGAATTTTCATTGATTTTTTTTTCTTTTCTCATATTTATGCAGTGTACAAAATATCACACTACAAAACAAGTACATTTTGAACAAAAATTGCAATTGCTGAGTAATGTTCTGCACTCATGGCACATCATGCATGCAGGCGTGTGGCAACATAGACAGTATAGAAATGAAAGCCATCTATATCATATACTAATGAAAAACATCATGTAAAAGCGAATTTGCAAACATCAAGGTTTAAGCTGTGTTTATATATCTGTGTGCATGTGTATGGAAGCATTCATCGTGATAATAATAGCCAAAGGAGGGCGAATATTGTGTATAATCTTCTGTTTATTCTTTAAATAGCATAATTAATTACTCTTTCTAGAATACTTCTTTAAGTGCATAAACATAAAAGGGGAAAAACACCAGAGAAATGCATTAAACATTACAATAAATCATTATATTAAAACAGATTGCTCTCACTTGAAGTAATTCTGGATCTGTACAATCCACTTGCACACCATGTTGAAGATAACAATGAAATTAAGTTATACTTCTCTCCATACATCAGCTCCATTACAATCAAGTCAGCAAAAATTCTCAAGAAACATAAGGTCTGAACCACATTCATGCCTCTATCCAAACTTTGGTCCTTGCTTCATCCAATAAGGTCAAAACACAAGACTAAAGTAACTAGGTGTATACCATCTGGTGCTCTTATTACAGAAAAGAAAAGACAAAAAGAAAAATTGATAGAAAAGAGCATGTTAGAAATAGCACTTATGGTCACTCCAGGGCTCAGCTCAATCCAATCATGTTCTTACCTCTGATAATCCCAACAATCGATCTGCCACACATCCAGTGAAATGGAATAGATCAGTAATCCTTTATAGATGCTATGATGAGCTCAAGAGAAAAACATTGGAATCCACAGAAATTGTTTTCAACCTGTTCACCTTAATGTAAATCTCTGCTACAACCCATCAAATTGTTATTCCTCTGCTATTTAACTATGGCATACACAAGACCACCGCCACCATGATCATATGATGAATAATGCAGTCAGATCCGGAATTACATCAAGAGACAGCAATCTGTTTTTAACATAATGACAGTTATATTCTTGTAATGTTTATGGTATTTCTCTGATTTTCTTTCCTTCTATGTTTATACACCTCATAAAGTCTTCTAGGAAGATGAAACTAGTTGTGCTATAGAAGATTATATTCCGATGGCTTTTCTAGTCATAATAAATGTTTATATGCTTCCAAATGTCTGACAGCCTTTTTTTTTTTGAGGAATATGCAGGCCAATTATTTAATCCCTAAACTTCAAACTATCATGTTATCTGATGACGCTAAGGCATGAATATACTCACTAATCAAAATAATCACTCTAGAGCTAGATGCATATATACTCCGCTGCATATATCTTTTAATGCTATTATGTAAATCACTTAGTCAGCTTATCAACAATGAATGAAATAAATTGTATATGTACATCTTTATAATAATATTAAAAGACTAAAATTCTCATTTCCTTTCTTATTCTTGACATCATGTACACCATTGTTTTTGCTGATAATATTCTTCTAGTTTCTTGCATCTCATCATCAACAACATTTCATGTGTTCTGTCCCTTTTGATCTCACTATACTTCATTTATATGAATGAAATGTTCTATGAGTTCGATCACTTATGTTATATTTTCAATGTGCCTATATGACAAACAGAAGCTTGCAATGAATGCGTTTATAAATACTTTGTGAGATGACTAAGTCAAAACCAAGAGTACAAATGGTACACCCCTTTCTTAAGGATTAAAATTTACAAAGTCACTAAATGAAAACTTCCATTGGTAAGTTAAAAATATACTTTTTTTTTTTTTTTGAGATTTTAGAAAACACTAATAATTTGAAACTATCAATATTTAGTTACAGTCAAACTATAATCTGTAATCACAAATTTATGTGCATTTTAAAACAGTATCTCATGACTTTGATGGTTGAAGGTCTATATGATTTAGATTAAGTAAACCATTTTGTTGCCAGATTACTACCTTGAACAGAAACACAATTCAGTTTGTAACTGAATTGTGTTCCTAGCTATATAACATACATGTTACACAGCTAAGAAGCATTTACATGAACATGTTAATGTATGTTTTTTTTATGAATGTTAAAGCAATGTGTGCTACTGAAATAATCACTTGCCAAATAAACTGTCAAAAACTGCCTACTGGATGATGGAATACCAAGATAACATAATAAATTAAGCATTCCCATGCATGTATGTTGAGATGGATAAATGAAATGGCTACACATTTATACTAAAGATTTTGTAAATGGGTTTCACACGATATCACATGGGACTCTGTTATATAGAAATTGGAGCAAATGGGTATGATACAAAGCTGGTGATATAAAAATGGGGATAGCTGACAGAGATACCAAAGGTTAGCGTGAAGGAGCAGAATCCAGAAGATGACTACTGGTATGCTATAAAGCTCTGTGTTGGAACACCACTATTTGTGTATCAATGATATAGGAAATGGTCTGAAAGGAAATACTGAGGTTTTATGTGGTCCCTACCCACAAAAGGTTATTAGTAAACTTATAGTGCATTTGTACTGTGGCTAGGCTGAGGATTTTTTTCTCCAATTTTTAAACTAACCTCACACTGGCCAGTGAAATTCACCTCCAACCTAAAGACAATCACAAACATCCATGCCATGGCAGGATTTGAACCCATTATCGTTGATACCAACTGAGCATACCTGCATTTAATGTTCTGTCAAACCCCCCCCCCCCCCATTGTGAATCCCACCATTGAATTTCAGGATTGCTAACCTACAGCACATTTAATACAATGGAAAGGCTAAGGGTTAAAAATAATCTGAAAACCACTTGCCAACCAGGTCAGATGATGTTTGCTGATGATGTGGAATTGGGTGTAATGTAGTAGTTAATCAAGACAATGTACAGCATGCAGAATGATTTAAATAAGCTGACAGTATGAGAAAAAGATAACAGATGCCAGTTTAGGGTAGAAAAGTGTAATTATGCATTTTGGGATGAAAAAAATTATAAGCTTTGTACTGCAATGCTAAAACTGTTCTCCAAGAAATTGAAAAGAATAGGGATTTTCACTGGTTGGTAGAGAGCTGAGGTTCTGAAGAACAAGGAAAGGATTATTTAGTTAATAAATAACACTAACATGCAATGATGATAATAATAATATTTACTATTCAGAATGCAAGTATGCAGCATATCAATGATTTAAAAATATATATATCAATGAAACACACCAATTCTCTATAAGAAATTTTAGGTGACAGGAAATTTCATTGCCTGGTGGGAGACCATTGGAGATCTGATGCGACTTGATAATGTGTTGGGTCGATAAAACATGGTTTCCATAATCTCAAACCATTAGTAGCATAATGCAGATTTTCCTATGTAGAGAAATTTTTTAAAAAAAGTTCTGTAGAAGTATATCAAAGCAGCAACTCCTTTAGATTAGAGTTCTTAAATATATTTAAAACTCACTCAACTAAGGGATATATTTATCTAAAAAAAAACTATTTACTTATAAAATTTTCACCACATACCACAGACATCTTCCATATATAAAATTAAAACACATGTGTAAGCATATATTACAGAAAAATCAACAATGCAAACATAAAATCATGTTTCTGAATAGAGCTATCTGCTGATTATAACTAAAGTCCTTAACAATGGTGTGCAACTGAAAATTACTTAAGTCGAGCACTGCTAAGTAGTACAACTTCCCAGAATAGCAATAAATATTTTATATGTGTATATGTAATAATTGCATATAATCTATTAAGATTACATGCAAATATTATGAAAATTCAGCGCTATTTTGCAGTTCTTTCATACAATCTTTCCAAGAGGAAAGATTGTATGGAAGCAAAAACATGTTTTCCAAGTTCAGACCAGATGAAAATTTTATGAATAAATATTTTTCTGTTTTAGCCTGCATAATCCTTTTTTATTTTTAAAATTCTTTTTGAGACACCTGCTTATATCTCAATTAATAAATGAATTTTTAAGCTTCAGGAGAGCCTATTTCTTACAATATCTATGGGAAACAATTTGCAAATAAGGTCAAATGTATCAAGAGAATCAGATGCTGTTTTTGGTCTCCTCGAGTTCATCAAATTTATATGCAAGGCAGTAAATCTTCATTACTTCATCAACTTAATGGCAATACGTCCCTAGTATTTATTAATGTAAATGTTCTATCTAATTAAGATGAATTGTGGTCACCGTTAACACAATTTCTACATCATCATCTATCTGAATATTTATTATAGAGATAAGTTAATATGGAAATTTGATCACTTGGTCATTCTCTACTACAGTAAAAATCATCAAACAAATGGTAATGTTTCCACCCAGGCTTTTACTCGGGAAGAGTTATATGTTTTATCTCAAGGTCAACTGAAGCTATGGGACTATACTACACATCTTCCACTTTCCTATTCTACTCAAAATCAGATCAACAGGCCGAACAGAAAAATTACAGAAGAAACTACCATGGATATCCACCTTGGCTACATAATGTTCCATGACAAAGCATTTCTTTATGATCTGTAGTAAACTGCCTTGGTTGTCCTAGCAAAAGCCTATGGTTCCATCTTATCTGAGTTTCACACAGCTCAGACAGTAATGGCAACAATGCCATTTGGTTGGCAGGCTTATGCCCATGATGAAAGTCATGGATATGAGCCTGTGTGGGATGTGAGAACCCTTTATAAGTCCCCCCCCCCCATGTGTGTGTGTGTGTGTGTGTGTGTGTGTGTGTGTGTGTGTGTGTGTGTGTGTGTGTGTTTTTAACATTAACCTGCACATGAGACACCCCAAGACCTATGACACAAGAATAGCATGCATGGATAAGTGGTTAGAAGGAAGAAAGAAATCTGGTGATGTGTTTTTTTGAAGGTCTGAAAATTAATCCTAAAAAGTAAATGAAGGTGATAGGATTTTTCTCCTGGAAACTCAGGATTTTAATCCCACAAAACAGGCAAATGAACATATGCAATTAACAGATATATAATGGCCTCACAGTCTCAGTTGCTCTGGTCAAAATTCAAGATAACCCTAAACCTGATTATTCAATTTTACTAGTAGATGTCCTTCATATATAGAAACACTGAATTTTAAGGACCAGATTTATGAACTTGATCTTGGTTCCATGGACAAACTGATTAGTAGTGTGCATCCCCCATCCATCCCCAACAATCTACTGATGGAACTACTCTGGAATTACCTGGAAAACAAAGGGACACTTATATTGTTAAGCTTTCTCTTATTTTTTTATGTCGCAATTCATCCCATTTCTCAGTTAACAGAACAACCTTTACTTAGAAAACATACATTGTAGAAAATGGAAACCTTCTTTTCTTCATTGGCTAATTGCTTCATGGAGTACTTTGAGCATCTCTGCAACATTCATCCTAAGCTATTATGGTAGAGATACAAGGCTAACATTTTTATCTTGTAAAGTCAGTAAGCATGTATCATGAATTTATCATCAAAATTAATACTCTTCGCACAAGATATAATTTATGTTTAAAAATTAAAATAATCATTTGGTCATTCCCATCTTTTGCCAACCAGATGAGACTTCAGTTTATGGTTTTTTGAAAGGAAACATACTAAACATTATAATTATGCATGCTTAGTCTCATCCTTGACATACAGCCCTATAAGAACTCTCATCCATTCATCCAGCATCCAGCATTATATATATCTAGATACATACTATATCTAGAAAGAGACGTTATCAAATTCACTAAAAACAGTCTTTCATTAACAAAGAAAAACCACTGTAGGGTTCCATTCTTTATTCCTTATGTTCAAGACATATCTGAATGCACTGTGAAAGTACTTAGACCTTTTGGTATTTGACCAATGTGTATGACTTCTTTAAGTTCTAACTGGTAGATAAATGCCTCTCCCCCACCACACACACACACTGGCATCCCTTGGTGTTTATCAGACCCCTTGCATCCTACTTTGGCCAATCTACATGTAATTTAGCTATTCATTGTGAGGAACATAAAAATTACATTAAACGGCATATTTTAAAAGTTCAGATTGCTGCATCTCACAGTCCTTAATGTAATTTTTTGATATAAAGACTAAAATCCTTCACAAAATTGTTGTACAAAGAGCGTTATGAAACATCCCTCCATAATCCTAATCATGATAGATTTGATGGTTTGCATTTATCCCCATTAGGAAGATACTTGATATGTGAGCAAAGATTTTATGAATAAGTATTCCCCCCCCCCCCCACTTAAGGAATCCATTATCCATTTATTCTTTCTGATGATCATTAGAGTTTATCATGGAATGGATTCCAAGATCTAAATATTATAGCTGACATATGAATTGGAACTTTCTAGTTACAGGATAACAAAATGATAAAGCACTTTAAAATTCCAAACAGTATCAATGAGAAGTGGTTGCATTAAAGAGATATAAGAACAGTGTCAGTAAGAATGAGCTCCCCATTATCATAATATATATATATATATATATATATATATATATATATATATATATACATGATAAAAAGGGAGTTTTACAAGTTAAGACATTTAAATAAAATGATATGATGCTGAATCAAATCATTATTCAAGAATGACTTTGAACCTTTGATATAATGGATAGTAACAGTTACACAACTCAAAATCAAAAAGAAAGGAATTTTTAATTGAAGTTTAGTTCTAAAGGTCAATTTGTCTTTATTTAAAGCTGAAATACTGGAGTTCTCTGATAAGGAAATCCTCTGACTGGGTGAAAACCTCAGGACAAATTGGTTTTGCATGTTAAATCCAGGTCATTACAGATTAACCCATGAAAGTTTGCTTCTTAGGGAGGGAGGGAGATAATGATCTCCTCACCTTTCACTGTCGTAGGGTCACTCGAAAGACAGTTCCTAAGTAAAAGCTTCCCATTCTTTATTTATATGCTCATTAATTAATTCTATCCCACGGCATTCAGTCATGAGTGTTCATTTATTCAATCTTATAAATTCATTTTTCATTATTTCATCTTTTACTGCTTGCTATTAAATGGAAATATTTGTTTGAGCATTTGCAACTCTGAATTGAAATGACCTTATTATTTATATTCACCATAACTGAAAGACATTTCTGAAAATTATTTTCATAATTCTAATCACATTCACATAATGGTGCAGATAACAATTTCAAAACCATTCAGAACAGTATTATTAAATAAATATTTATGACCTAAAAGAGAGAGAGAGAGATTCCATTTTTGAAAAGAAATATAGATCTCTCAGCATCTCATATTAACAAAAAGAAAATATTTACATTTAATGAGAATTATAATTTAATTCCATATATCCATAATTCCAAATAATAGCAAGCCACAAGCTGGATCCCAATACACAAAGAAAAGTAAAATTTTTCTTTAAAACAAAACATGGTATTATTAATGAGGAGAAATATGAGGACTTGAATGTCTTGTCCTCATTCCAGGAGGGCTGTCAACACTCCAGAGATAAGTAGGAGTGCTCATCCTTGGAATAATCCTTTCATGAGAAATATCCTGGTGATTCTGCTGCCACTGGTTATATCCAGAAGAACCTATTAAAACAATATTTTAGACAATTTTTGCAGTCAGATATATTCCTTATGTGCTTAAATATGAATGATCAAAACATAATCCTGTTTATAAATAGCATGAAATAGTCACTATTTTGCATGAATGCACATAAACAATATTGAGTTTCATACAAGCCTTTTATTGCCTAGTTTCTATATTAATTACAAACACTTTCAAGTAAGTAGAGCTACATGAATAATCTCAAAAGATGGTGAAGCAAGACTGGTTTTGGATCTTGCCTCAGCATCTGAAAAGTTACTCAATGTTCTATCTAACTGATCAAAAACTGGAAACTCATAGCACATCATCTGTCCTCCAACCTACAGGTTCAAATCCCACAGCACTGTGTGTACACACTTGATATATATACTACAGAGGTACCAAATGAGTGTGAATACATCTTTGAGCTGTATTGTACTGAGTGTTATGAAAATTCACAAGAGTTCCAAATGGTGCAATGACTTCAGCTTAAATTCCTTTTATAATATAGGAAATAATTGACTCAAGCCTAAACTAGTAATAGGAAGGCTAATATAAAAACATTAGTAAAAAAAGACTCATACTTTTACAGCCAAATATGGATGTTTATGAACGTTTTTATGTGACAAATGATATTCACTGCTTGCCAAAAGACCATTCATTGGGATCAGTTTCCAGATTGCACCAAGTGTCAACACTGCACTATGGAAATCAGTTAGGTACTTAACTAAGTTAGCCCCGCCCCTCCCATTTCATAAGAGAATCTGCTACTTCCCTGATGAGTGTTTCGCTGGTCTCTGTCAGCACTTCAGAAGACTAGCAAGTTACTAAATATGAGAAGAAAGTTAGCTAAGGATCTGAACATCGATGCCTTTCCTTTTTCCTCTGATGTTGGCTAGAACTTTTTGTTTCAGTAGTATGATCTTTGTCTATGAAAAGAATGAGATCCATAATTGATTTTATTTTTTTGGAGATGTTAATTTCAGCTCTTTACTTTATGCAGATGATGTTATACTTTTAAATAAATTTGATATGAAAATCAGCAATAATAAGACAAAGACAACGAAAATAGGCAGAAGCACTGAAAATATCAAATGCATTGTGAATGGAAAACCTATAGAACAAGTAAAACATTTCAGTTACTTAGGCACAGTTTTTAGTGAACATGGTAAATTAAATATGGAAATGGCATCAGAATCAACAAAGCTAGTATGATAGGAAGTCAACTGAATAAATTTATATGGAATAAGAGCGAAATTAGTCAAAACACTAAATTAGCTGTATACAAGACAGTGTTCAAACCAATTTTAACTTATGGAGCTCAGAGCTGGGTTAGAAGTAAAACACTTGACCAAAGACTAGAGATCATAGATATGAGATTCCTGAGAAAGATTAGGGCATGAACAGATGGCACCATGATGTTAAAAACTAGGATATTAGCAAGGATTTAAGTAACCATACCACCTGAGCTAATCTCAGGGATAATTCGACCTCTACGTAGTAATGGCAGACGGTGGCCATAATAAATTGTGATTGAGACGGAATAGTTGTGAATTGTGATTAATGGAAGAAGTGACGAAAGATATAAAACTATGAATTCACAATCAAGTAGCAGGAGTATATATAATAATTGTTTATGTAACATTTTTTGATAAGTAGTATTATTCAGAAAACTTTAAGTGCAAATTTTTGCTTCCTATGCTGGTAGATCGATCTGATCTATGGGATCTAGGACCCACATCTCAAACTTTATTCTAGCAAGATTATTACCTCATATCAAACATGACAAAACCTCTAAATGAAAGCATATTCGAAGACGTATACAGAGAATTTCTAAGATTAGAAAAACCATTGAACGACAACTGGCCAGAGAAAGTAAAGCTGTTCGACACATCCCCCCCCTCCCCACACACACACACAGCAGTCAGAGAAGACAGGATGGATGATTTAAATGACGGAAGTATGTTGACTGAACCAGAATTAGGACACTTCACAAATCTAGAGGATGCTGCATCCCTAGATAGCACTCAGCAGTTTTTGGAAACTAACACAGAATTCCAAATAGTCAAAAAGAAAAGGAAAATCTCCTCTACTGCAGATACGCCCAAAATAGCAGAGATATTAACCAGATAGTGAACCCAAAGAAAGGGTACCCCCAGTCATCCTAAGGGCCAAGGAGCACTGGATGTCTGCTGCATCCGCACTGACATCTTCATATATCACCTTCACAAAAGCTACAAACACAGAAGAACGGATATGTATACAACCAAAAACGTCGTCAGACCACAGAAAAATAACCGAATTCCTAGACAACAACGACCTGTCATACAACACGTTTGCACTCAACAGTGAGAAGAAGTCACAGCAGACCTCCAATTTAAGGGATTTAGCCCAATTAAAGTCAGCTGAATGCAGAGAACTGATAAAACACCCTATCCCCTAATTCTAGTACAAATAATAAAGAACAAAAACATCTATACAATCTCCAAACCATCTGTGATCTAGTCATAAAATTTGAGTCATTGAAACATAAATCAACTACAACCCAATGCAATAGATGCCAGAAGATTGGGCACGCACAATGATGCTACAAGGCTGAATTTCGTTGCATGAAATGTGGTGGCAAACATGCAAAAAATGAATGCTAAAAACTCTGCACATATCCAGCAAAGGGTGCAAATTGCAGAGGCCCACACCCTGCAAACTATAGGGGTTGTATAGCATTTCCCCAAAACCAAAAGACACAACTCAAAACCAGTAAACCTATACAAGAACATACGTCCTCCCATCAAACCATAGTCTCCACAACGGATGGAAGATCGTATGCTGAAGTTACAAGATCAACCTTCCAAAAAGACCCAAAACTAAATCAGTCACAGCAAACCAACAAACCTATCCTACTGAACATAACAAGTCACATAGGTGAAATGCTTGCTGAACTCCGACAAACCAACCCAACTCAAGAAGTCAAGGATATCATCTTAAGGCACAAGCAGTCACTCCTCGTGGAAATCCTTAATGGATAAGGGTAAAAGAAAACCAAAATCGCTACAAATTGTTTCATGGAATGCAAATGGTTTATCTAACAAATTACAGGAGCTGCATTATAGCACTTACCGTACAGACAGATGCTATGCCAGAGGTGGAGGCACCGCCATCTTTGTGAAAAGAAACATAAAACATAATTCAATAGCCGAACTCCAAACAGAACACATGGAAACTACAGGAATAGAAATACATATGGGAAACACAAACAGCATCAGGATATATGCAGCTTACAACCCACCAAATAAAAAACTCCTTGAATCTGACTTAGATGTGATACTAAATACAGGCAGAGAAGTCATTATAGCTGGAGATTTTAATGCCAAACATTCAGTCTGGAATAGTAGAAACTCAAATATTAACAGAAGAATACTCAACTCTTATACCACTTCACGAAATATAACAGTGATAGGACCCAATGAACCCACACATTATGGAGCAACCGGATGTCCTGATGTACTAGATAAAGCTATATTAAAAAACATAGCACACAGCTATCAAATACAAGCAATCAACGACTTAAGTTCTGATCATAACCACATCATATTACAACTAGGAACCATACAAGATTTAATGGAAAACACCACCACATTTATAAATTGGAAACTGCATATAAGATCCACCGAAGATATAGAAAAAGCAGTGAAAACTCTTGAAAAACAACTACTGACAGCGATAACACAGGTAACAAATATAACCAAATGTGCACCATCAAATAAACTCCCAGAGGACATAAAATGTCTTATCCAAGAGAAAAACAGATTAAGAAGACAATATCAGAGAACAATGGACCCAGTGGATAAACAAGCAGTTAACAGAGCAACAAACCAGGTTCGGTATGCCCTAAAGGATCATCGTAACCAGCTCTGGAATAACAAAATTCACAAATTAAACACAGAGGATCAATCAATATGGAGAATGATGAGCTCACTCCATTCAAAGCATTTTACACTTCCTCCAATCCAAGGTAAACATAGTGTAGTCTACAACGATGAGGAAGAAGCTGAAGCATTTGTTGACAGCCTAGAAAAACAATGTAGCCCCAATTATATCAATACAGATATAAATTTCATAAAAAAAAAATACACACCCAAGTGCATAAAATAACTCAAAACGCCTCACTCCAATCCAACAACAAATCCGTGTCACAACAGAAATATATGAGATCTTAAGAAAACTAAATAACAAAAAGGCTCCGGGTCCAGATGGAATAACAAACAAGGTGCTCAAGCTACTTCCCCGCAAAGGGGTTATGCATCTGGTAGCCATTATTAATGCCATCCTTCGGCTAAATTATTTCCCAGAGCGATGGAAACTTGCTGACGTTTTCCTAATTCCCAAATCTGGAAAAAATACACAGTTTCCTGAAAATTACAGACCGATCAGCCTTCTTTCATGCGTAGGTAAGATAGCTGAACGGGCTATTCTCCCACGGGTTCAAAAGGCAGCAGATATCAACCATGCCATTCAAGATGAGCAATTCGGCTTTAGGAAATATCACTCCACAACGCAACAAATTTACAGATTTGCCGAATATATAACCCAAGGTATGAATGGCACCAACACTCTGGCGCAGTTTTCCTGGACATCACTCAGGCATTTGATAGAGTGTGGCATCACGGACTAATTTTTAAGCTACACGAAGTTGGAATTCCATTACCACTAGTTCTACTTATCAAATCATATCTGAATAACAGAAAATTTAAAATAAAACTCAACGGGATCAGATCCACAGAGAGGAGAATCACGTGGAGTCCCTCAAGTTTCTCTGCTATCTCCCCTACTCTTTTCCATATACATGGCAGATCTCCCCAAATTGTCCCCATCTATCACCGCTCTATATGCCGATGACACAATCATTATAGCCAGATCCCTCCGTCCACATCTGGCCACAATCAAGCTGCAGAGAGCAGTCAATGAATTGGAGGATTGGTACACCAAATGGCATATTGCAATCAACCCAAGTAAAAGCTCTGTAGTACTTTTCACCAGACGTAAAGCAGAACCGAATACAAGCACACAAATGTTTGGTAAAATCATCCCTTGGCACAATTCTACCAAATATCTGGGAGTTCATCTTGATAGACGTGTAAATTAAAACTCCCATAGGTAGAGATGACCTGCTAACGCTTCTGCCTGGTATCTCCACTTGGGCCTGGCTCCCACTGAAGAGACCTCAATAAAGGTCGAAACTAGTCTGGGTTGTGGCCCTTCCCTTAATGCATAACATTAGACATATCCGCAAGGAGATGTGTTTTGCATTATAGGAGATACTGAGATGGGAGTGTTGGTATCTTGCTCCACCTTTGCAACGAGTTGCCCTGGTGTTGTACCACCTTACCCCAGTCCTGAAGATACTTTCAGGCGCAACTTTGTTTGCTCAGACTTGGAAAAAGGATTAAACTAATTTTATTATCTTCTGCAGATTTGTTTGGCAAAGTGTATATGCATCACCTATATAGCTTATATTTCTTTTCTTTCTTTTTTTGAATAGTCAGTTTATATGAGCTGTTAATCTGTTCAATTAGTGTGTAGCCAGCCAGCTGCCTGGTTCCAGTCAGTAGTTTTTGGAAAGCTGACATCTATTGAACCCATGTAGAATGATAATCTAACATCCAATCACTTGTGCATGTTCAAACCAACTCAAATTTCACATGCAAGTAAATGGGATGTATTGTACAGTTTCTTACAAACATGTAAGGGAAAGATGAGATTCTAGGTTTTTTTTTTTAAACAATTACCATTTCTGCAGAAACACTATGGTTTTGATTATAAATTGAATAATTTAAAAAATACAAATAAATATTTGTTTGCTTAAAATCACTCAAGATCATTATAATTACTTTCTAATAGTACTACAGAATTACCATTACTAGGTCCAATCAACAGTTTCCTTCCAATTTAATCAGTTATTTGTTAGGGTTCCAATATTGCATACAACCTCTGTCCAAAAAGAAATTGAACTTTTCCAAAATAGAATAAACTAGTGGCACCACCTGTTGTATCTTTTTGTTGTGGAAAGAGGCAACCTTCATTAGTGTTGTGTCAGCTGTTTATGACATTTGTTTCATTAGAAGCCGAGTTATAGTGCCAAGAGTGACTGTGTTTTGACGAATGGTCGGAAAATGAGTTTCAAACAGAGAGCTGCAATTCACTTTTCTGTTAAACTTGGTAAAAGTTTTACCGAAATGCATCAAATGCTTCAAAAACCATACAGCAATGAATGCTTATCCCGTACTCAAGTTTACGAATGAATTAAGCAATTTCAAAGTGGTCGTGAAACTTGAGGACGATGAAAAGCCAGGCCACCCAAAAACTGGACTGAGCGAAGTTAACATCCAAAAAGTGTGTGATTTCATCAAAGAAAACCCAAAATCATCCGTGAGATTGATTGAAGATGAATTGAGGATTCCAAAATTAACTGTGCACAACATTTTGACTGAGAGTTTGGACCTTCGTAAATTGAATTCATGATTTGTTTCCAAGTTGACCAACGACCAAAAAACGTATCGAATTGAACACTGCAAGGACCTCATTAAAACCGCTCGTCAGGACTCAAACATCCTTGAAATGATCGTTACTGTTGACGAAATGTGGTGTTTTGAGTATGAGCCTGAAACAAAGCACCAGAGTGCTGAGTGAAGATCACCAGAAGAGGGGCATCCTAAAAAAAGTCGCTTGGAGAAGTCAAAAGTAAAGACAATGCTGATTTGTTTCTACAATTCCAAGGGCATTATTCACAAAGAATTCGTTCCACTTGGCCAAACGGTCAACAGTGAGTTTTATCTCGAAGTTTCAAAGCGATCAATAGCGAGAATTCGTCGCGTATGGCATGAATATCGTGATGACCGACCTTTCTCAAAACACAGTCACTCTTGGAACTATAACTCAGCTTCTAATGAAAAAAATGTCATAAACAGTTGACAGAACACTAATGAAGGTTGCCACTTTTGACAACAAAAAAAGACACAACAGGTGGCGGCACTAGTTTCTTCTATTTTCAAAAAGTTCGGTTTCTTTTTGGATCGAGGGTGTATATCAATCCGCCCAGATACCGATCTTAATCTGGGCTCTTTTTTGTGTCAGCCTGGCATTAAACATTTGCTGTGCTATCATTTCGTCTGCCATTCTCTTTATCCTCATATTTGTGTGGTCACTAGTCTTTGACTAACTGTTTTATTTCTACCCAAACATTCAGATCAGTAAGTTAAAACTGATTTCAATACTTTCTTATATGTTGGTAGATAAGTGTGTTAGCTCACTTCTCTTATTCCAAATGAACTCATTCAACTAACCACCAATACCATCATCACCTCCATTTTTATATGCTAAGTTTAAAGGTCAGTAAAAATGACCTGCCTAGCCAAGTGAATAGTGTATATATACTGTTAAACTACCTAGCTGTTGATTTGAATTCCAATGTAGCACAGATTGTGTGTGTTTACATGAGAGAGAGAGAGAGAGAGTGTGTTTCCCATCTTATTTAGAGTCCTGAAAAGTATCATTTTGGTTTCTAGGCCAGTGTTCCTGAATTACTTAATTGTAGCTCACTCAGGGTACTAAACATACAACAGATTTACAATCTTTTGTAAGGGATTCATACACACTGCTTAGAAAAGAAGTCAACGGACACCATAGTGTAAGGAACAAACATCCATGGCACCCACCTTAATAAGATGTAAAACCTCCTTTCGCTGTGATGATTGCCCAGTCCTACAGGGCATACTTTCTACAAGCGTACGATAGCGATCGATGGGAATTTTGGACCATTCTTCCTGTATGCATATAATGAGGTTCTGGACTGTTGTGGGATGTATGTCCCTTGATCTCAAGTGATGCTCCAGTTTCATCCCACAGATATTCGATAGGGTTGAGATCAGGACTCTGTGGAGGCTAGTCAAGTGAGGTGACATTCATATCCAAAGACCATGCAGTTAGAACAGAATTATGACACAGTGCATTTTCTTGCTGAAACAGACAATGGTCAGTTCTGCAGAAATGCCAAAAAGTAGGAAGCATTACATTGCCCAAAATATCTGGATAACTCTCAAAGTTCAATGTTTGCAGCACCACAAACAGAAGTCTGAGGTCAAACCAGGACAATACCATCACACTACCACCTCTAAATTTCAAAGTTGAGGTTACGCACTCAGGTAAGAGACGTTCAACCAGACATCAATCACTACAACACCAGTCCATCTGCTTGGTAGAGTAAGTAGTGTGATTTGTCACTCCACAACACAGCCTTTCCAAGCTGCCATGTCCCACTGTACATGCTCTTTGCACCACTGAAAATGATGCTGCATGTTGGTTTAGATAACACAAGGCTTGCATATTAAGGTCCTACCATGAAAACCCATGTTGTGAGCCTCGGTTCTGAATGTTTTTGTGTGAATTCACATTTTAGCTGATGCCTGGAAATGGCAGTTATTAAATATTATCCTTTGTGCCACCCTTAATTCAGTAAGGGTGGTGGGTTATCCACTTGCAGTTGGCTCCCTGTGCTTCCATCTCAATATGGTATCAGTGATTGTTGACTTAGGATGGCCAAATTTATTAACAATTTGCTGAACAGATAGGATTGCAACATGGCATCATATCACAATGCCTTTTTCACACTCTTTCAGTTCCCTTCTTGCAGCCATAGTTGCACTAACTTGGGAGCATCATATTCCTCCAATTTATACTGCCCACAAACATGTGACTTGTTACATGGCATGATGCACATTGCCCATGGGGGAGTCCATTGACTTCTTTCCAAGCAGTGTATGTAATGTCACATTTACCTACTGTACATATATGGCATCTGACTAATAAATGAAATTGGTTCTAATTCTTCTAAGAAAACCAATTTTCCAAGCAGTGTGTGTGTGTGTGTATTTTTAAAAGAAGCTTAACTTTCTATCATCCTACTTAATGCTGTGACAAGCCAGATAATCCTATCTAAACAGTTCTATTATGATTGTTGATTGTGTGTGTTTTGTGATCAGTTTGCCTGTTACGTAGGATGAAAAAAACCTTACCATCTCAATTTGAGACTCGATAACTCATTTACAGATGAATAGTACCTATGTAGTTCCTTGTATCACAGATCGTATTTGAATGTCTTTCCAATCAAGGCCATGATCGAAAGTAACTGATTGAAAGGCTCTCTTTCCAATGTTATAGCTCTTGTTATTCTACACTAGTATTCCAAAAGCTAAGGAACTCTATTTATATATATATTTTTACCTGTTTATGAAAAAAAAAAAAATTTCATGACTACAGCCATGGGCCGCACAATTAGCCTAGTGGCTATGTGCTTCACAACCATATGCCTGGGGGAGGAATGTCCTAGGTTCGATTCCCGTCGATGACGTGAAAAGCTCAAGGATCTTCCTCAGCCATAGCCAAGTTAGCCAGTCTTGGGCATGGGCAGCAGGTTTACCCCCCCCCCAAGTTTATCTGGAGTTTTTTCATCCCGCAAGCAGGCAAACCGAACCCTGAACACACGGGCTACAGTCATAAGATACCTCCAGGAATAAGGAGTAACCAACCTATTCCGTAGGATTTCGGTTCAGAATACCTACATGGTAACAAGTGTACGTCTACACGTGAGCATAAATTAAGATAGGACAGCCAAATGAGGACATAAATTTATTGCCAACATAGTAATAAATTATATAACACAAAAAATGTGTTATAAATGTCATACAAATTAAATTGCAATGGTTTTGGCAAAGTTACAAATTTCCTGAGGACATAGTTAAGGAATTAATGTACAGTGCACACAGAAAACTATGTAGAGAGACATTTCAGTAAGGAATATAGCCACTACAAACTGTAATGCAGCTCTCACGACATCATGCCATACTTAACACCAAGATTCAGGAGTTATTGAGGCAAACTATACACTCCTCAATTCAGAGCAAGGATTTGTACTGATGATGTCTTATGATACATAAGACAAAATATTTACATAATAAAATTTAAAATTTATTTTACTGTGGCATACGTGTTATTCTCTAGTTATGGATAATCCACAGGTGTCATTAAGAAAGAATGATATATATATATATATATATATATATATAATAACTTCTATTCACTCGACTTGTAGACATTTTAAAAGATAATTATACTGACTAGGAACACAGAGAAAGGTATGATAAAAACTTTAATACAACACAACTAGTTTCGTGTTTTATTAAAGTTTATTAAAATTACACCTGAAGAAGTACAGAACGCTGACTTCTTCAGGTGTGTAAAAAATTACAAAAACACTGGAAAAAATAACAAGTTAAAAAACATGGACTTCTCATATAGACAAATTGGGAATCGTAACAGTCAAATTTGAACTGTTGTCCGCGTGAGGCATAAGTGAGTGGCCACTGACTCGAGAGTGCCAGAACTGAATCACTGCGCTGTGAGTCAGGTAAGCTGTAGCTTAAATTATTGTTCATGTGTGATGGGTCCAGAACTATTTCTTTTGATTCTAAGAGTTCTGGAGCTCTCGAGTCAGTGGCCACTCACTTATGCCTCATGCTAGACCTGCCACGTGGACACCAGTTCAAATTTGACTGTTGCTATTCCCAATTTGTCTATATGAGAAGTCCATGTTTTTTTAACATGTTATTTTTTCCAGTTTTTTTTTTTGTAATTTTTTTACACACCCGAAGAAGTCGGCGTTCCGATGAAACTAGTCGTATTTTATTAAAGTTTTTATCATACCTTTCTCGGTGTTCCTAGTCAGTATAATTATTAAAAAAAAACAAATTATATATATATATAATTATATATACATATATATATATACATATAAGTAGCCTATACTTAAATATAAGTTTGTACAGATAATATTCCATAGTGTAAATCAAGAGTGCATGTTATTTCCACCATTATTCATCTATATAGATCACAATATGAAGTAAGATTGATAAAATCAGTACCAAAACTGGAGATATTAAACTCACTTCTTTATTTTAATGCAAGTAATGTAATACTCCTAAATAAGTCTGCTGCAAGTGTTCTGGATTCTAACTAAATTCAATGACATCTAATCAATTTGGTATGAACATCATCAATAAAAGTAAAAATACCATGAAAATTGCCTTCTCAGTGACGAATCTATATAATAAGTAGAAAATTCCAGCTACTTAGCACATTTTAGTGAAGAACACATTAAGGTAATAAATACTATACTGGTGTCCAAAACCTAAGGATGAAAACTATTTCTGAATATTACAACTACAAATTGAGACAAATCAGTTTGTGGCAATTTGTATAACTGATGATTTCAAGTAGAAAGTGGGTACACATTCAAATTTTTGAATGACGTGGTAGCTTTCAACAGGATAAAAGGGAAAAGGCTGCACTAAGCGAATTGTGTTTGAAGGAAGCTCTTTTTGGAAAGGAATAAAGTTGCAAACTTGTAATGTTTCAAGCACATTATCTGGATGATTTCATGTGAGAAAGAATTATTGGAAAGCTTGCAGAAATACTGATGCTGCCAAAGATTTTAGAGTCTAACATAGTCTTATATCTAGGCTCTGGACAGCATTTCAAACCAATAGAATGTGTTCCAGAGGTTTGTTAAAAAAGGTCGCTCTCACATGGAGCACGAAGACAGATTTTTAGTTATAACAGCAAAAATGTAATCGATGCACTATCGCAGGTCAGTTCCATTCAAAAATAGGTACGTGGATATCTTAGCAACACATTTGTGACAAGTAGGCCTATAAGCTCAAGAGTTTGTAGTTTGCGTCCCTTTATCTACAGCTCATTTTAGAACACATATTGTATCCATAAAAATTGGACAAGACACCAATAGACTAATGTACTCTTTACAGATGAGGATTGTTTTAGCTAGTCCTACAATTCTAGATGACAGTTGATCTGCTGTGAAAGATCTACTGCTTACTATCGCAAGAATGTTCTCAAAAGGGATAGATACAACAGTAATACTGAAGTAGTGGTGTGGGAAGACATTATGCTTAAGGGACACATCAAGCTACAAGTGCTGAAAAAAGGAACTATGACTGGTGAATGATATCGCAATGAAGTTCTTCAACGTAATAATGTTCGAATGTTCTGTGGTGCTATAGGCAAAGAATTCATTTTTATGGATGAACAATGCCTCATCATATCATACATGAGCAGTGGAGATACTTCTGGAGACTAAGGATATTAATCGAATCAAGTGGCCAACATGCCCTTCAGATCTCAACCCATAAAACATGTTTGGGATGCAATAGGGAGATGCATTGCAGCTCAAAATTTCCCTCCAAAAATCAAACAAGAGATTGTTGCTCTTGTGGCAAATTAGCCCACTTCTCCTTCAGATGCGTTAAGCATGGTGCGACGTTCTGAGAGTTTATTGAGTTCGGAGTGGACATATTTCGTACAGAAATGTCTCTCCACATAGTTTTCTGTAAGCACTGTACATTAATTCCTTCACTATGTCCTTAGGAAATTTGTAACTTTTGCCAAAAACATATTGCAATTTAATTTGTATGAAATATATAATGTGTTTTTTGTGTAATACAATTTATTACTAAGTTGGCAATAAATTTATGTCCACATTTGGTTGTAGTCGTGAAATCTTTTTCAACAGATAAAAATATAGTTTCTTCTTAGTTTTTGGACACTAGAAAGAATAAGCAGAGCTAGAATATTGGAGAGAGCCTTTGTAATTCAATTATTTTTAACCATGACCTTGATTGGAAAGACATTCAAATCCGGTCTGTGATACAAGTAACTATGTAAGTGCTATTCACCTGCAGATGAATTATTGAGCCTCAAACTGAGATGGTAGTGTATTTTCAATTCCATGTTGTGCAAGGCCAGATTTGTGAAGTTTGATAAGACAGATGTGGGTCTTGATGTCCTAAGATATGTTTCTTTACAAATCTTCCTGTTTATCCACAGTAAGACAAGTTAGAAGAACGTGGTACTTTGTATATGCCAGGTGTTATCATTGGTGAGAGTTTGTGTTTTTCTGAAGAATCTCTAAAGTAAGAATTGGAAACTGCCAAAAAAAAACAGCCTTACTAAATGGATATAATCTAATAATAACCCATAAAATAATCAACCACTCTCCTATAAAGCAACCCAGACAAGAAGAAGCCCACAAGACTCCTATGCCATATATTAAAGGCCTCTCTGAATGTGTGGCAAAAATTATGAAAAACTATCAACTCGTTGCTGCCTATAAACCCAACAACCAAATTCATAACCTACTACCTTCTCCAACAGACAAACTCTAACCAATGATGCAACTTGATGCATATAAAGTACCATGTTCATGTAAATTGTCTTACTATGGACAAACAGGAGGATCTGTAAATAAATGCATCTCTGACCATCCTTGCACAACATACAATTGAAAACACCATCCACAAGATCCAATGTCAAAACACTAAGCTGCTATATAAATCCAATCCCACCATGGGCATGGATGTTTGTGATTGTCTGCAGAAATACCACAAATGGTTGGCGATAGATGGCGTTGGTGTAGTTGCGGTCAGTTGGTGATTGAATGGTGGAGACGGAGTTGTAGAGCAGGTGCCCTCTCTCAATGAGTCCTTGGACTCCCTGGAGGAGTCAAATAATAATAATATAAACATGAACACTTATATAAAGAAAGTGCTGAATCCCTACTTCACAGACCTAATCTCAATCATAACGACTGCTTCACTATTCCAAAAGTTTGGGAAATTGTTATCCTCAATTGTATTAAATAAATTTATATCTTACATATTTTAATTTAATTTCAGCCCAATAGTTTTAATTCAGTAGCACACAACTGTATACCTAGAGGGATTCCAATTTAAGCATGTGCTCTACTGTTTTCTAATTCAATTTCCATTGTTGCTTGATAATTGTACTGATGATGTCTTATGATACATAACATGAAATATTTAAGGAATAAAATTTAGTTTCCTGTGGCATATGTGTTATTCTCTAGTTATATATCATTCTGTATAGTATCTCATTTAAATCATAACTGTAGTGTGTTGAAGTTTTTTTTTTTTGGCAACTTATCATATGCCTATTCCAAATATGCAAGACTAAAATAAAGATCCAAGTTATTCAAATGATTTCTCAACTACTTATTTTGAACTAAAAATCTAGTTTTGACAATCCCTATTTGGCCTGAATATAGCTGTTTTTCCCAAAGTTTAGCTTTAACAATACTTTTTCTTATTGCTTTTCAAGTATTCTTACATAAATCTTATCTGGAACACTTAATAGAGAAATTGCTATAATTCTGACATTGTTTTATTTCCTTTTTTTTTACAGCTTTTAGCCATGAGTGATCAAATCCAAATGTCTGAAAGGCAATCTTTTTGCAAAGTCTTCTAAATTATGCAGTGCAGTCATAGTAAAACCTCTACACCACAAAAGAGAATCAGTGGTCAAAATCATTCACCTCAATTGCAGTTCATCTACATTTCAATTTTCTGATAGCTTTTCTATCTCTTAATACTGAAATGCACTCATTACTAGAGTTGACTCACTGGCAAACATTATTGAAGTGCACTCATTATAACAAAATGCAATGAAAAGTCCAGACCAAAATCCTATAAACACGATGCTATTCTTTGTTATATTTAAAGTGAAGTGTACATTCCTCTTGGATGTTCACAACTGTTCTGTTAGTACTTATCTCCTTTAAGATTTTTTCAAAGTAACTGCTTCACACCTTCAGAATATTATTTTTTTTCCTTCAGTTTTTGTCACTTTTACAGCATGCAAATATATTCAAAACATTGTATCATCTTCGTGCTATATATCTTTTATATTCTCCAACAATTATAAGGAGACATTTGTTAAGCTACTTTTACATATACTTTTGTGTTCTTAAATTTTTCTGCGTTCTCTACAGATACAGGGTGTTCGGGATAAATTTGACAGTTTCGTAAGGAAAAAGAAAATCTTCTTTGTATCTATTAAATTTAATGAATTGACAAAAAAACATTACAGGCAGAGTTAATTACAATACTATCAACAAGATTTACTCAAAATAACCACCATTAGCATCGATCACAGCTTCAATTCTGCTTCGGAACCTCGAACAAGCTGATGCTACAGTCTCCCTGGGAAGGGCTGCAAAAACTGTTTTAATTTTATCCATTAACTGGGCTTTTGTATTACTGGAAGTGCGATTGGTGTCTTTTTCAACTGCGCCCCATACAAAATAATCCATGGGGTTAAGGTCTGGGGAGTTTGGAGGCCAAACATTTGGACTGGTGAAGTCGTAGAAATTTTCAGACAACCATTTTTGACTTTTCCCAGAGGTGTGGCAAGGGGCCGAATCCTGCTGCCATACATACGGCCTACCATTGGCTACTCTTGTTATCCAGGGCTTGACTACAGTTAGCAACTCCACGAACAAAGCCCGAATTCCAATGCCAGGGTTCTTCAACACCTGTTCCTGCAGATTTGCGAGGAATTCTGCTGTACGAACGCAATCAGATCGTCTGCTAGGGATCTTTCTTCTTGCTACATCCTCGTAGTCACCATTGCAAGTCTCTAGTTCATGCCTGATTGTTTTTACTGTATTCAGGGAGCATTGGGCAGCAGTCGTAATATCCTTATTTTGATGGCGGGCACGAATCATCATGATACAAGTTATTCTCTTCCATGATTCAGGTGGGTTCCAGCTATCCATCCTTTCTGACATCTTGTATATGAATGAAGAAGGGTCCAAACTTTTAAATGAAGAGAAGTGTGTGTTAATACATGTAACTTACGGAAAAATATAATTAATTATAAATATGTCAAATTTATCCCGAACACCCTGTATATGTTTGAATCACATCAAATGTTCCTGGCAAGGAACATTTGATGTGATTTTTTCTTTTTCAAAACTACTTCTTTAACTTAGTTATGATTTTTCTATCTTGGCATATAACTTCACCATATGCAGTGACTCTTGCTACAGCAAACACCATTATATGAAACTCACTCACTATAACAAACCACAAATGTCTCAACCAAAGCATATAGGCACTATTTCAAAGAAAATTCTTAACTACCAGTTTTTAAGGTTTTGACTCTCATTTTCAAACTCATTCTTAATTTGAATTCAGGTGCACATTTGAAAGCTGCTAATGCATTTTGCTCTTTAATGTGTTATTCATTTTGTCCTGCTCCAAACTAAATGGTAATCACTCATCATCAAATTCCTGACATGTACCCTCAAGGGGTGTACAGGATATTATGATAGTACTACATAAAGAACTTACATCATTACTAACTTCCTATCAACAATTTTCCTCCAAATCAATCTGTTATCTGTCAAAACTCAACATTATCAGATCTTATGGTAATCACTTTTTTTTCAAATATCTGTATACACTACTTATATCCTTTAACTAGTACAAAGGTATAATAAACAACAACAACAACAACACAATTAATAAAAATATTGTTATTTGTGTGTTCTCTTGATTTAACTTTATGCATATCTTTATATTGGAATATAGTGTTGGTACTGAGTAGTAAATGTCCATGAATGGAAATTCAGCAGGTGCCTGTCATTAGTACTAATTCTTTATCTCCACATTTTTCAGTGCACATTTATAATTCATTTCCTTTTCTGTAGTTTAGACCCCCCCCTCTCTCTCTCTCTGTGCACCCATGTGCACTCATCTCCCAGTTCAAAAATTTCAGATGTTCCTGTAAGAACTGGTAAATGACTTTGCTTGGTGAAGCAAAATCATTTACTTCTGCCTTGCTTACTGGAGACCTAAAAGACATGATAAATATATCATATATGGCCTGTCTAGAATAAACTACCAGTTTAACTTGGACTAAGCATAGTACTAACATGTCATAGGTTTTCAATTTTGTGGGCAGGAATGTCATATAAACAAAACAAACTAAGTCAATATTCATTAAGCAAACAGAAGGGAATCACAGGAATAATGGATGGTTTACCGTAGTAAATTTCCTTCAGAATAGAATTGTCTGTGAAAATTTTATAGGACTTCTTGATAGTCTGTTAACGGTGAGTGGGTTTGTTATAATAGCATTTGCTCTCTGACAGGTAACTTTTAATGACTATAAAGTATTTAAGTGGTAGACTACTTCCAGCCTGGTATGAGACCACCAGAGTCACCTTGCTTACTGGAGATGTGAAATGGCTTGAAAAATTGCCATACTTGCTCCCTATAGAAGAGTTCTCAGATTATCTTATCTTTATCCCATCCATGCCATAAAATGTATGACAGCTTTACAATCTTTCGTGTAAAAATTTTTTAAAGTGACCAGGTTTTCACAATTTCTTGAATGATTTAGACAAAAATGCCTAGTAGATATTAACCTAAGTAATTTTGCCTTCTGCTGTTTTAGTAGCACTTGTTTTAAATAATTTTATGCCTCATTATAAATATTTCCTTCTTAATGAAAACAATCTTTAAATAAATTTTTTTAAGCATTTTACTGCATGCAATATCAGCAGATATTAATGCAATGTAACAGTGATAATGTGATACTATAACATTCACATTTTAAAACATTTTATTATTCTCAACACAGAATAAAAATAAAATTATGCTTGCACTATCATTATTTGATTTATAAGTCTAATGTAAAAACATACCTGGACTTCCATGGTGGCCATCACTTGAACCATGGTGACTAAGAAATACTCCTGGCTGTGATGTTACAACAACACCACTTGTACTAGACAAGGCACGATAACCTGAAAGGAAAGATGACATTGGTTTTATTCACTGGCAATAAGAAAACAAGTAGCTCACTTAGAGTACATAAACTATTGCTGCTGTTGTGCCCAACAACTGCTTAAAACCAAAAAATACCAGTTAGTGCAATTTCAGAAAGTAGGAAAGGTGTTAAAATGAAACATAAATTTTATAATAAACAAGGAAGATGAAGAAGGACTATAAATTTAGAATTTAAAATTATGAAGCCTAAAATTTGGAAAAACTAAAGCATAAAAGGAAACAAAAAAATAGTCAAGTATATACAGGACAAGCAACATGATAGTGTGCTGGCTGTTTTGTGCAGGAAAAGAAAACATTGTCAGGCAATGAACAGTGTAAAACTCATTTTGCACTGTTCATCACTGACCTGTTGCTACTAATAATTAATTTACCAGTAAGGAAATGTGGAGGAATGATGGAAGTCAGTTCAGCAAAAGGAGCTTACAAAAAATATCTTTACAAAAGGCATAAGGAAGAAGCAGCATATACAGAGAAAGTGACTGGAGGTTGTGAGAAAGAGAGAGAGGAATCATTTACTATGTAGACAGTCCTCTTCTCGATAGCATGAAGAAATTTTAGGAAGGTTTCTGGGATTTATATCATGTTAATAGTTATTCCTGATAAGAAAATAACTTACATCAAATATCTATTTTTGCTTACATTTCCACTTTATTCAGTTTAAGTTATCATACCACCTTACATTAACTATGCCCACCTATTTTTGAATGATAATAATGTTAGAGATCCTTACTAATATTTTCATTTTTAATATGCTTCTGCCATTGATGTCATCTGTTACTGTTTTATCAGATTTGCAAGTCTCTAGACTTTGAAACAATGCTACTTCTGTTTTATTAGGCCAATTGTCAGATCCAAAACTTTGAATAACATCTTATATATTGCTGAGTACACTAATTTCTCTCTTATTTCATACAAATTTTTCACCTGGTCTCCACTATATCAACTTTCCATATTTTATTACATATCGCTAAATCTGAAGTTCTCAATGGTGAAACTATACTTGTTCTGCAGGTTCATAATCAAGAACACAGTTTTTAGTATTCCAGCCTATTTTCCTAGCATTGTCTTTTTATTGCTGATTTTCACACCAAACTTCTTACTGCAGTAAGAAGAGACCTTTTCAAGAGCCTTCAATTTTAAAGTCTCTTATTGGATTTATTTAGGAGTATAACATTGTTTATATAAAGTAAAGAACTGAATTAATAACTAATGTTGATATCAGATGCAATGACACTTTTTTTTTTGTACATCCCTTCAGATAAATGTTGAAAGTTTTTCCACTTTGTTATATATTGTAAATATATGATGCCAAAAATTATATAAGTATAAATATACATATTCATAAGTATACAGGTATAAGTATTCATGACAGGGCAACTCGTATATAGAGGCTAATGACTTCACATCAAATGCCTTAGCATCCCATAATACAATGGATATATCCTTACAGACATATAATGTTATGCATTATGGGAAAGGTCACTACCCAAACCAGTTTCAACCTTTACTAAGGTCTCATCAGTGAAATCCAGACCCAAAAGTGATACCCAGGTTGACTGGCTCCCATTGATGGGCAAACGAAAATGGCTATCAGTTTAATATTAGTAAGTGTAAAATTATGCACTTTGGCATGATGAGATTTCCAGCAGCATATTATACTAGTGAGGTTATACTACAAGAAACTGATGAGGCTAAGGATCTTGGCATAATGGTGGATAGGAATTTGAAGGTCACATAGCAAAAGTTGCAAAACGACATCATCATAATGCTAATTACGGATATAGACCAGTTCTAGGTCTGTTCCAGTCTAATTATCCATCCTTTTTTGAGGTGTCTATCTGGCCTTCTCTTTCCAGTTGGTTTATATTTTATTATTTGTTTGGGATATCGGATGTTGGCCATTTACATGTTTTACCCATTTTTGTTTGCAATTGTTTAATTTTTCTTCTATTGATTTTGTTATTTATTTATTTATTTATTATTATTATTATTATTTTTTGCAAATACAACTCAGAGGATAAATGGCAATCTTGAAGCAAACCTTGCCATGTAAAGATAAGGAAGTCATTTTGCCTCTTTTTAAGGACTTGATAAGACCCAAATGGAGGTCATCAAGACCAGATGTTCACCTTTACAACAAATAGTTGAGAAATCATGGGAACATAACAAGGTGCCCAAAGAAAAGCTTTTCAAAAAGCTAGAATTATATGGAACATTATACAGAGCAATACACAGTCTAGACTGCTGTACATCAGCAATTAGAACTGAAGGAAATATAGGAAGATGGTTTGGTATAAAATCAGGTGTAAGATAAGGGGGGGAGGGAGACACACACTATCTCCAGCCTTATTCATCATCTATATGAATCACATTATGAAAGAAAGTGACATCAAACCTAATATTAGAAATGGAAATATCAAACTTAGTTCTCTGCTTTATGAAGATGATGTCGAACTCTTAAATATATCTGGCCAAGTCTTCATATTCTCCAGCTACACTGAATAACAGCCATAACAAATTTCATATGAAAATCAGCAATAAACAAGACAACACCAATGAAAATAGGCAGGAACACAGAAAGCATCAGCTGCATTCTGAATTACAAACCTATAAAACAAGTAAAAATATATTTAAAGCACAGATGGTATGACAGGAAGCCAGCTAAATAAATTTATATGGCATAAGACAGAAATTAATCAAAACACTAAACTAGGAGTATACAAGACAATGCTGAAACCAGTTTTAATTTATGGATCTGAGAAAAATTAGGAGAGTGAACAGATGGCATCAATAGCAGAATCATATTAAAAATGAACACAGCAAGAAGAAACTTGACATTGTTGTCATTCAAGAATGGGTGATGGTAGAAAAAAGATCCAGAGGAAGACCAGTATCTATGTGGATTGATTTGGTTAGAAGTGCCTTAAATGTTAGATATGACAATACTGGAGTGCTGACAAGTATTAGACTAATTTGGAAGAAAAAATTGTTGACAGAAGATTACTAATAATGTAAACTTAATCATGTAGTATTGTCATAGTGGCCTCTACATCCCTTGAGGGTACATATCAGGAAATAGATTATGATTATCGTTCATGACTAAATGGGATAAGCAATGATAGAAATATTCAACAGGAATGCAATCGGGAGAATATCAATACTTGAATTCTCAGGAAGTCAAACAGGCATTCAAAGAAAAGAAGAAAGCATACTGAAAAATCCTGGAAATTAAGTCACCTTGTGCTTTGAGAGAAAAATGTAAAAAAGTGAAGCACTGTGTAAAACTAGCTAAACATAAGTCAACAGAGGACTTTGGTAAAAACATGGAAAATATCAGGCAGGTGGCAAAATATCTGGAAGCTATTGAAAAAGCTTAGAAACAAAAGGGTACTGTAAAAGGAATTAGACATGATAAATGTGACAAGAAAACTGAAGATAAAATATGTTATATGTCTGGAATAAATACTTGGGGAAATATTGCTAAATGAAACAAGCAGTGGCAGCAAAATGAGAGAAAAAATTCAAGAGGATGCAATCAGGAGTATATTTCAATACTTGAGATAGAAAAAGTTCTATAGTGACTATACTGCATAATTCAGAATGCCAGCTTAGAAGATTAAGTCCAGATTATTGGAGCAGCTACCTCTGTGTTCATTTAATATACATAATTTAAAAAAAATAATAATAAAATAACAGTACAGACATTAATTAACAGCATGCAAGTTGATGAAATAGTAAGGAAATGTTGCAGAGGTCAATCTCTCTCTCTCTTTTAAACTTACCAATAAACAAAGCAGCTACTGTCCCAGCTATAGAAATAAATGTTACCATAAAAGACTGATAATTACTCCAAATTGCTTTCATTCTGTTCTTCCAGCCCTGGGTTTCATAATTCACATGATAACATCGTCCTGTTGCAAAGAGGCATAGCAATGTCTAAATTTGTTTAAACTGAATTTTATACATCAATTATATAAAAAAAATTGCTAGATTAGGTAAAAAATCAGCCCAAATAATAGTTATTTATCAATAAGTAGAATCTTTAATGTTCATTTGGGTGATGTATATATTATTTAAGAACATGTTAAACTTCAAATATTACAAATTGTAGACAAGCTGAAATTCACTTTGGATACTGCATGTAACATTTATGGTCAGGATTTCATGGTGATCGAATTTGATCACCATGCACTAAAAATCACATGGAAGAAATCAAAATGAGATAGCCAGTAATATACATTAAATATTTTAAATACACACAAACACACAGAAATCACCAGTTTAACGTGCCCAATGCATTCTTTAAGATGGACATATTAATCGAAAATGCACTAATCAAATATAATAACCTATGGGAAAAAGTATAATTCATTTCTCAAATTTATTTTTTGACCTTTAATTTTTTTTATAAAAGAATTAAGGTATGTTAAAGGAAAACCATAAGCTGAAAGACAATAAAACAATTCAGAATATAAATTTATTATTCTACTTCTTAATACAGTATTGAGCTAATGTAGTTTGGTGGACAATGTTTCTGTTTTTCATA
This sequence comes from Typopeltis vanoorti, assembly GCF_054136105.1. Classification (NCBI taxonomy): domain Eukaryota; kingdom Metazoa; phylum Arthropoda; class Arachnida; order Uropygi; family Thelyphonidae; genus Typopeltis; species Typopeltis vanoorti. The sequence continues at coordinate 45,343,973 of NC_143551.1, read as the reverse complement.
CAAATGACAGTATGGTCCTATTGCCTCTTTTACTCTTCTGCAAATTTTACTGCTTCACCAGGGTCAGCCTCTAAGCATTGTTGCTTTAAAACTTCGATTATATGAAATAAATTGTTTCTGTGAAATCTCTTTTGGCTGATTGTCAATGGTTAAATTTTCTTCTTATTCTTCAGGATCTTCCCGCTATGCATCTAAATTTAGCAGGTCAGAATCACTCAATTCCTCAGAATGAGATTTAATTAACTCTTGGATGTTAATCATTGTCATTCTCATCAAAACCTAGTCTCATGTCCGATGTTGGCAATTTCCTCAACAACATTATCCATTTCATTTGAAAAGCTTCTAAAATCGTTTGCACAATGTGCTTCCAAATGGCTTGCATATTAATAGCAGTAATTTCATTAGCCTTTACAACTTTATAACCAGGCTGAGATTTCTCTGATTTGGCCAGAAAGTCTTGGAAGGCATTTGCTTCCAAAAAAAGGCCAGTTTCATCAGCATTAAATATTTGTTGGTCACAACAGTCCCCTTTTCATTTTCTTCAAAATCTCTGGATAATTTGTGGCCACCTCCTTATCTGCACTTGCAGCTTTGCATGTGATTCGAACATTATGTAGGCCATTTCTCTTTTTGAAACGCTTAAACCACCTAGCACTAGCATGGAATTCTTCTTCTTTACCATCATTGATAGCCCTTTCTTTCAAGGTTGCAAAGAGACTTGATGCTTTTGATTTAATAAAGTCAGTGCTTAGCAGGATCTGTTTTTGGTTACAATCTTTGATCCATGTAGAAAGAAGTCTAATTCAATCATTATAATACTTTGATCTCGAGTGGTTTGCATGCATGATGAACTTGAAGCAGTCTTACCTTTCTCTTTGTATTCAGCAGCTTTACTTAAAATTGCTCTTATAGTTGATTCACCCATTTTGTGTTCTTATCCCATCTTTGCTCTGGACTTGCCTTGTTCATATTTCTTTATTATTTCCAGTTTTTCTTCCAATGAGATTAATTTTCTGATCTTTTTCACACTTCCACTTTTTTGCTCACTAATTCTTTTACTCAGGATTAAAGGTTAGGAAAATACTTTAAAATAAAAAAGTAAAGAAAAAAATTGCAAAGAAGGCACGAGATATTATCAGTAAAATGCTATGATAAATTTGATAAATTTGGAACATAGTAAACAGTAAATGGAAATAGTGTAGTATGCCATAACTTTGTAAAATGTTTTAAATCAGTAACTAAATTATTTCATCCTGGTGAGTGATTTTTTTAAAATAGTTAGCCATAAAAAATGTATAGATATAAAATTTTTAAAAGCTGTAACATTTCTTTTTAAGATGTATATATGCACTCTAAATGAATTTTATAGGTGCATTAATTGCATTTGGGTATAGAAAAAAAAATGACGCACTAATTGGAGATGGATTAATCGAGGGAGTGCTGTTATATAAATTTCATATTTTCATCTTATCAATAATAAAGTAAAAAAGATAGTCAAGGGTTAATTTTTTGGTCAATCGACATTTTGTACAACTGATGAGCTAAGAGCAGGATAATGGAAACCTGCTCTAGAACCAATAAAGCCATTTTAGACCCCTGATTTCCAAAGTTAAATTCCATTTCAGCAGAATAAAGAATGGTATTGCTAAAGATGTGTCACCACACAATAAATATAATTCCTCCACTAAAAAAATATGCAATTCTTTTCAGCATTCATACAGCAACAAAAGGAGTAAACAAAAATTGATTCTATTTTATTTTATTTTTATTTGCATATATACATACGCATCCTACTTTCCCCTCCCCTGAAATTACTTCAATACCACTCCTAATGCCTAATTCCTGACAATCCTACCTAAGCTATTCAAACAAAAATAACACCAATCCATCTATCCATCCTAGAATTCAATTTACCTATGAGACAGAATGTGAGCAACAAGATAGTCTTCAATTTAGGGTCTATAGAAAGAAAACCCAGCATGGGAAGTTGCCTGGAGATTAACTGACATCATTCAACATGTCATGCATATCAAAACCTTGATTAATTAAACAGATATATTATTAATTATATGAAGAGCCAAAGGCTTCAATTCGGTGCCATGAACTTATTTCAGTTAAGGGATATTACATCCCATATTGTTTCATAGCCGAATAAGAAACTCAGAGAGTTTCATGCCAAATATAGAAACTATATAAAGTTCAGCGAGTCCAAGCATAAGCAAATATCTGGATAGTGTAACACTGAGGCAACTCATAGTAAGGGTGGAGCAAGCTCCAATCACTATTCGTGGTATTTACCCATAATGTGAAACCCAGCTCCTAGGAGCTGTATTACTGTTCTACATTATGAGAGAAGGTCACTACCCAGACCGGTTTCAACCTTTATTGAAGTCTCATCAGTGAGTAGGTAGACCTAGAGATAATACCAAGTTTGTAGCAAACAGAACTTACATACCCTACTATAAGAATTGCCAAGAAGGTGTCCTAATAAATTCCTAAATATAAATTACTAATTATATCTTCATATAATTTATTAGGACACCTTCTTTTTCTCAGAAATATTATTGGTTTTTACTACTCTTAAGAATGGCGGCAAAAACTTGTCATAACAAGGCAGTGTCTAAAGCTCAAGTTCTTACTACTGAGGAGAGCATTTTTTTCCTGATGAACAAAAATACTGCTGCAGTGATGATGATAATTTATCTGAGGATAAGTTGACATTAGAAATATCTCGATTAAAGGAAATTATTAGAAAATCGACACCAGAGAATTGGAAAAGGTGGAAAAATGTTTGACTAAACTTAGACAGGATAAGAAAAAGGATCAGAACAGGCAGGAAATACCAAACTTGGTAATCATAATATTAACAACAACAAAGTAAGTCAGTTAAAATCTAAGAAAAAGGAGGTGATATGGCATGGTGACTCAATCTTAAAATTTGTGCTTGCTGAGGGAGTCACCACTAGTTACCTGGGAGCAAAAATTAAATATATGACAAACATAACTGAAAATCAAAAAAAGAGATGGTAGTTCTGTTCAAATTAAACATATTTGGTCATTTGAAAGTTAAGCATAAAAAACTTATTGTTTAATACTGACCATATACAAATATTTTAACATTCTTTGCCTACCAGTTTTGCTAGCAAACTGTCTAGCTTTTTCACGGCGTTGACGGAAAAGTATAAAAAAATACTAGTAAATGCAAATTGAAAGGAACATAAAAATGTTCCAGCTTAGCACATCATTTCTGTAAGTCTAACCACATGACAGAGTGGCAAAATAGCTCCATGCCATATTTAGATGACGATTATAGACATCGTTCATTCAAGGAAGCCGCAGTAGTGTTAAAAACCGGTGGAAACCTCAACAGAAACCAGGGTACTATTCTTAACAGTTCATGGAAAAACCTCATCCTCTCTCTAAATCCATCTGAACTACAGCTAGCTAGTAATCACATTATGCGTTTAGAACAAACGCATGCGTGATAATGATTAAGAACAATAAGTCCACTCAGTCTCTGTCACGCGAACATGCAACCTTAGCTACTAGAGTATTTACAACATTTTTAATGTTCCTTTCAATTTGCATTTACTAGTATTTTTTATACTTTTCCATCAACGCCTTGAAAAAGCTAGAGTTTGCTAGCGAAACTGGTAGGCAAAGAATGTTAAAATATTTGTATATGGTCAGTATTAAACGATAAGTTTTTTTTATGCTTAGATGGTAGTTCTGGTAGGTACTAACAACTAGTATGAGAGAAGATATGAAAGATCTGTTGGAAGAAGCAAGAAAGAAATGTGAGAGAATAAAAATTGTAGGATTGCTACCCAGATATGACAGTACTAACTTAAGATGGAGGGTGATGATAGCAAATGATTTCACTTGCAGGCTGTGTAGAAAAGATGAATGCAAGTTTTTAGATGTGTGGAGTGTGTTTGATGGCAGAAAAGACTTGTATAAGAGGGATGGCCTGCACTTGAATTCATATGGCATCAGAAGCCTGAAGAAATTACTTCCTGGTATGAGACCTAATGCAGAGAGTCAGGTAAACTAGATAATCAAGGGAGAAATGGAAAAATGTGCGTGAAAGTTCAGTTACGATATGCAAACTTGATAAAGATATGAAAGTCTTCAAAACATGGTTATGTATGTGGCAAAGGAGTGAAAAAATACACTTTGGGTTCGGGCCTTTTAAGTATGCCTGGGGAGGGAAAAGAGAAAATTCTAGAACAAGACCAAACAGATTGCATATCGAATTATAAGAATAGGCTAGGTGGTAATTTGTTATGTCTAAACACAAATGCCAGGAGCATCAGAAACAAACAGATTGAGTTCGTTGCTTTATTGAATACGACGTGGCCTAAGATTGTTAGCATTAGTGAAGCTTGACCATCAGAATCAGATATGGTAAGTGCGATTGAGTGATTTTTAGGAATGACAGAAGAGATAGGAGAGGAAGAGTACTACTAATGATATCAGATGACTTAAGTCCAGTTAGGGTAGAAACACCAGAAAACAATGATGGTAACAATGTCCCATGTAGTGGTAAGTTTATCTGGTGTGAAGTGGAGGTTATATGTGAATGAAACATATATGGTGGAGATGTTGCTATAGACCTGGGGACCCAGTTGCAGGGGACGAATCAATGCATTGCCAATTAAGCCTTATGGGTGACTAACTTTCCAAACATTGATTGGGTAGAAGAGAAATCTCATGATAAGAAAGAAGAGGAATTTATTGAATTGTTGCAAGACAATTCTCAAGCAGCATGTGAAAGAAGGAACTCGAGGTCAAGGAGCATTGGATTTGCTCATAGCATCAGAAGGGGGTCTCTGTCAAGAATATGGCTATTTTAACACCAACTTTTAACAGTGATCGTGTTGTGCTTCCTTAGGAAGTATCTAATTGCATTGATACTCCAATCAAAACAGGTTACATGCTGGACCACTGGAAATTATGATAAACTTAGGAGAATACTATCTTTGGTCCCATGGTATCAGTTACTGAATGGGAAAAATGTCAATGCATGGGAATCTTTGAAAAGGTGGTGGAATAAGGTGGTATCTGAATGCATCCCTAGTGTTTAAAGAATAAATAAGTTGGGAGTGAAATGGATATTCAACCTTATTAAGCAAGAAATCCACAAGAAGAAGAAGAAGAAGATGATAAGGAAACAATATCGTGAGAGTTATGAAATATATAAAGCAGGCCAAAAAAGTAATGAGCATTGTACGGAAAGCTAAATCGGAGTATGAAAAGAAATTGGCCATGCAAGTAAAGGCAATCCAAAAGAATTTTATTGTTATGCTGCAAGCAAAAGAAAGAATGAATGTGGAAGAATAACATTATTCAATACAGATGGTACTCAGTTGTCGGAAGCTAATGAGATTATTCAGTTGATGAGTGCTCACTTTGCTAAGATATATCAACTAGGTGTATGTAACATGGTGCACAGTGCTACTGCTACATTGGATGAAGAGTTAGAGGTACATGAAAATGAGGTTGAAGAGCTGTTGCATAACCTGAATAAGAATTTTTCTATAGGGACAGATGGAATATCAGTTCGTTTGCTAAAGGAATGTTCAGCTGAATTGGCTAGGCCTCTCACACATTTGTATAACTTGAGTCTCAGCTCAGAATGATACCACAGGAATGGAAGGAATATATGATAGTTCCTTTGTACAATGGTGATGCAAAAACTGATATGTCTAACTATCGACCTATCAGTATCTCTGGTGTGGTAGAGAAGATTTTAGAGAAGTTGGTAAGAAAACTTGTATACAGAAATGGATAGACAAACATGCTATGCTCTGAAAGGAACAGCATGGGTTTACTAAAGGAAGATCATGCTTTAGCAATTTGCTCATATTTTATAACAATGTTATGGCTGAGTTGTATAAAGGGAATCGATACACTATGATAATGCTGGATTTTTCTAAGGCATTTGATAGGATACCACATGAAAGGCTGTTGCATAAACTGGAGAATATGGGATTGGAATATTAACTCTTGACTTGGATCAGGGTCAATAGTTGATAGACAAGATATCAAGCAGTGGGTGTGAATCTGCCAGATTTAAGATTGTAAAGTTATGCTGTTTTTGTTAATTTTTATATATTTACCTACTTCGGATCTTACTAAATCTCCAATTAAATCTTCAATTATTCTACCGGCTGCACCAATGTAAAATTATGTTAATTTGACATATACCTTTACCTATCTACCTTACTTACTCATTTGTCTCTCTAAGTCTCATTAATTCCTTATTCATACAAATCTTATTATTTCTCTACTCGCTGGCCGCTATAAACGTATTGAATGATGGTGCACTGCACTATTAACAAAGACACTGCTTCAGGCTAGAGCCAATCCCTTTGTTATAATTCTGGTATTAACCACGTTTCTAATTTTGGAAAAATTTATTTGTTAACGCTGCACCATTCAAAATTATTAGACTAGAGAAGCTTCGTCATCTGGGAGAAAACACTCAGAATGGCACAATATTCAATATTCATACAATCACTATTCCAAGTTTCACCAGAACTTGTGTGTCTTAATTTTATTGCAGTCATGGTTATCTCCAAAATTTTGATTCGCACAGGTTCTACTTTATAAGTGGTGCATTAAGAACAAAGATCAGGCAAGTTATTAGGTTGACAAGAAAGGATTTATTCATTAAAAAATACGGTACAACTACTGATAATTACTTAACTAAACTATTTCAATCATGCAGGTGTAACCTGGGCATTCTTAAACTTTCTCAACATGAAGCAATATATAATACTAAACACATTATGAATTCCTTCTAATTAATTAACATTCTTAGGTAATCTTTTACCAAATCTTGGTCTCAGGAACTACCTGACTATAACAAAACTATATATTCAATCACAACACTTTGCAAGTCCTCATATAGAGAGCTATAAAATTCTATATGTAGATCAGATGCTAAAGTCCTATTACACTTTGAAAGTCCAATAACTTATCAGTTCCTGTCTTTGTTACAATCTAACATTCCTGTATATACAAAAGATTTTACATTACAGGGGCATTAGGATCACTCTAGCTTTCTCTTTCGAAAATCTGCTCTATTCTTACGGCTCGTTGTTTCTACCTCCAGTTTACTGCTTTCTGAAAGGAGTGGCTAGCGAATACGTTCACGATTCACTTTTTTCGATGTATGTAGTACGATAATTTTTTCCTTCATTCAATATTTAGCAAGATGACCAGTGGTGTACCTCAGAGTTCAGTCCTTGGGTCATTATTATCCAATCTTTCCATTAGTGACATCAGGCAGGGTCTAACATCAGATGTGCAGTTGTTTGCAGATGATGTGAAGATAGCCAGGGTAATCAGGGATGCTACTGATATTCAGCACTTACAAAATTATTTGAATAGGCTGGAAATTTGGACAAATGAAAATGGCTATCAGTTTAATGTTGATAAGTGTCAAGTTATGCACTTTGGTGTGGTTAGAGTTCCAGTGGCATATTATATTAGCAGGGTTATGCTACAAGAAACTGAGGAAGCAAGGGATATTGGCGGATAGGAATTTGAAGTTCAAAGATCACATAGCAAAGTTGCAAATACAACTCAGATAATTACGATGTTGAAGCAAACCTTGACATGTAAAGATAAGGAAGTCATTTTGCCTCTTTATAAGGCTTTGATAAGACCACACCTGGATTATTGTGCACAGATTTGGTCTCCTGGGTTCCAAGGGGATAAAGAAACTGTGGAAAGGGTGCAGTTACAAAGATTATATCTTTGTGATAACTCTTCTTTGAGAGTATGTGAGTTACAGACTCTGTTAACAGGAGAAAGAGAGGGTGATATGATAGAGGCCCATAAACTTTTGAATGGGTGTTATAGGATATCATCTGATGAAATTTTTTGTTATATGGAAGGTGGGGGAAGAGAACACAGGAGCATCCATGGAAGTTAAGTTTGTTCACAGTCAAGAAAGGGGTAAGAACTAGGTTTCTCTCTCAGAGAGCAGTGAGTGAGTGGAATAGCTTGCCTTCAGGGGTAGTGAGTGCATCTAGTGTCAATAAATTTAAGGGAAGGTATGACAGCTGGGGTTTGGGTGATTTATAGCCTCCAACGATGAGTCCTTGACTCCCTGGAGATCTCAGATAATAATAGAAGATGATGGGAAGCATTTTATTATCTCATAATAGATTTTCTCAGGGCCTACTGCACTAGGGAAGGCAACAAAAGAGCTGTTTTGAGTTCTTCCTTAACAAATGGCTGATTGCACAACTTTATCCCCTTGGTACAAAAGCTTAGCTGCTGTTTCTCCTATCATTCTTTGAAAAGTCAGGAGGATAGGAAACTGTTGCTGACAACCAGTGTGTTCTATATCTACCTTTCATCTTCCAGATTTTATCCCACACTTTATTCCCCACATTTTTTGCACAGGTTGTTTGATTAATCAATGATGTAAATTTAATACAAGATTGTTTCTGATACTGATGTCTCATATAACCGGCTTTGGTCCAAGCACATTTAAATGCTATATTAAGTTTGTTGTAGTAGGGTATCTATAAACTATACCCCAGTCTTTATCTTTATCTTTTTTTAGCTGCTTGGCACAGGTTACTTTGGGGCTAAAGTCGAAATCAGAAAGACATTTTTGGAAGTGCTGTGGTTGTGGCATGGACAATACAGTCTGTGATATACTTTACTGCTTCAATGATAGGTGTTTGGCTGACCACTTCAGTATCAAATTTAGCAAGAAGGGAAAATGTATTTCAGTCAGCCTGGTCCATTTTCCACATGTGTATCAGTGTAGAAGGACATGGTTCTGGTGAATACATAGTGCTAATAACAGGAAAATGTGTGAATGACTATACGATCAACTGTAGAATAAGAGCAGGTAGGCATATGGAAGAAAGTATTTACTATGTTATTAATAAAAGAGAAGTCATGGATGTCGAGTTTTCGCTCAATGATATGACCTCATTTGTGTTGGTGTTACCCCACAGAGTGTTATCTCCATTAAAGTTACCCATTAGGAGTATGGGTTGAGGCAGTTGCATTATGAGATTGAGTTCTGCGTTTAATTTAATTCAGAATCTGGAGGCAAATATATTAGGCACACTAAAGTAAGAAACCCCACAAATAGGCCAATCACTACTGCTTCCAGAGCATATTAAGCTGAACATGATAGAAAGGAGTATGACGGTGCACAAGAAAATCTACTCCCACCCACGTGTAGGATGATCTCCAGTTCTGTCCTTTGTATACAAGAGTATTACTAAAGGTAGGATCTTCACTGGATTTTAAATAAGTTTCCTGCAGATACAAAAAAGGTTTGTGTTTATAATTAAAATGAAATATATATTGATCTTTAATTGACCATGATTTATAAACATCTAATGCCAAAATGTTTCGCCAACGGGGCTGTTCGGCTTCTTTAGGACTTATAATGGTAAGAGAAAATGGAGTAACACTATTGCATAAATTAAAACAGAATGCATAACATTACACACATGGAGCATGTTGTGTTAGTCACTGTTGTGAGGGCATGTTCTGTAGTTTTGAGCAAAATTAAATTCTGGCAGACTGAGCAATCTTATTAAGGTTTTCCATATGTCAGCTATTATCATTTCCTGGTTTCTTAACAGAAACCAGGGAAGGAAATCAAAACTACAGAGCGTGCTCTCAAAACAGTGACCAGCACAACAAGGTCCATGCGTGTAATGTTACGCGTTCTATTTTAATTTTTAATTTATATGATAGCGTTACCCCATTTTACTCTGTACTAGCCACTTTGAGATTTCTCTTACCAGTGTAAGCCCGGAAGAAGCCGAACAGCTCTGTTGGCGAAACGTGTTGGCATTAGATTTTTTTAAATCATGGTCAATTAAAGATCAATATATATTTCATTTTAATTACAGGTAACCCTTCTATAACACGGTACTTATACAACGGAGTCTACAAATTGTGGTGTGCCTTGTTCAAGGCGGTTTCGATATAATGCGGTCTACAATTTCAAGTAACCCTTTATTTTTTTTATTTTTTTTTTCATATTTTTCACCGCAGGACTTAAAAATCAAATTTTATCTTCGTTAAATTTGTGTCAGCCCGTATCGCGCAAGTAGTTATAAGTATCAAATTTAGTTTTATTGTATCACTGAATAAGGTACTGTACAGAGGGCTTTTGCAGTCTGTGTCATTCTCAACAAATAGTGCAATTAGAGACAGATGGAATAAAAACGGTGCTAACTAATAAATCACACGTCCCCTCTCACAGAAACTACACTGCATAGACTTAAGCAAAACCATATGTTGCACCGAAACACAGTATCCAACTAAAAATTATTGTCCAATTTTCAATTATGAAATAAGTATTTTTTTATCATCATCATCAAATTCCTGACATGTACAAGATATGTACTACATGAAAAAATTACATCATTACTAACTTCCTATCTACAATTTTCCTCCAAATCAGTCTGTTACTTGTCAAGACTCCAACATTAGGTGTTCTTATATTTCTATTGTCTAAGGCACTTTGTAACATATCAATCCACCTATATCTTGGTCTTCCTCTGGATCTTTTTCCTGTCAACCTTGCAGAGAACACTTGTTTTGCTAACCTTTCCTCGCCCATTCTGTTTAAGTGACCATACCACCTGAGATTAGCTCTGCTAATGCATTCCTGGATGCTGACAATGTCAAGTTCTGTCCTAATATCCTCATTTTTAATACGATATTGCCATTGATGCCATCTGTTCACACCTGTAATCTTCCTCAGGACTCTCATATCTGCAGTTTCTAGTCTTTGGTCAAGTGCTTTACTTCTGACCCAGCTCTCAGATCCAAAAGTTAAAACTGGTTTGAACACTGTCTTGTATACAGCTAATTTAGTGTTCCAACTAATTTCTCTCTTATTCCATATGAATTTATTCAAATGACTGCCTACCATACCAGCTTTGTTGATTCTGTTGTCTATTTCCATATTTAATTTACCATCTTCAGTAAAAATTGTGCCTAAGTAGCTGAAATATTTTACTTGTTCCACAGGTTCCCCATTCACAACACAGTTGACATTTTCAACGATTCTGCCTATTTTCATTGTCTCTGTCTTTTTATTGCTGACCTTCATACCATATCTATTACAACAGTAATTCAATTTAGTCAGGGAATCTTGAAAACTTGCAGCGATTTATTTAGAAGTATAACATCGTTCGCATAAAGCTAAGAGCTGACATTAACATCTCCAATTCTGATATCATGTTTAATACCACTTTCCTTCATAATGTGATCCATATAGATAATGAATAACAGAGGGGATAATGTGCATCCTTGTCTCACACCAGATTTAACATTAAACCATCTTACTGTACTTCCTTCAATTCTAATAGCTGACTTACAACTCAAATAAAGACTAAGTATTGCTTGATATAATTCCCCATTGACACCATATAACTGTAGCGTATTGAATAGCTTCTCTCTTGACACCTTGTCATATGCCTTTTCCAGATCGACAAAAGTTAAATACAGATCTTTGTTATATTCCCATGCGTTCTCAACTGTTTGTCGTAAAGCGAAGATCTGATCCTGACAGCCTCTATATGGCCTGAATCCAGCTTGTTCTTCACCAAGCTTTTCTTACACAATTCTTCTCAACCGTTTCTCAAGCATAGTTGCATAGATCTTGCCAGGAACACTCAGTAGGGAAATATCTCTGTAATTCTCACATTCAGTTTTATTTCCCTTTTTATATACGGGTACTATTAGAGCTCTACTCCAATCATCGGGAATTCGTCCCTCTGTCCAGGCTTTCAGAACTATGCAGTGCAGCCACTGTAAGACTTTTATACTTCAGCATTTCTGGTCGAACATCATCTACTCCTGCTGCCATTCCACATTTCAAGCCTGTGATGACTTTTTCTACTTCAAGTATGGATATGGATTACTGACTGTATGCCTGTTGATTGTTTTTTTTTACCACTGTGCTCTCACTGCTTGTTTCATTTAGTAATTTTTCGAAGTAATTACTCTATACTTTAAGGATATCTTTTTCTCCTGTTTTCATGTAACCTTTATCATCTCTAACTTCTTTTACAGCACTCTTTCCTCCATTTCTAAGCTTCTTCAACAACCTCCAAAATCACCTTCTTGATATTTATTTTCTATGTTCTTGCTAAAGTCCTCCCATGACTTTTGTTTAGCTAGTTTTACAGTGTTCTGCTTTCTTACATTTGTCTCTGTATTCCCTAAGAGCAAAAGCTGACTTATTTGCCAGGAACTTTTGATATGCTTTCTCCTTTTTCTTCACTGCCTCTTTAACTTCCTGTGTCCACCATGGAGTTCTCATTTTTCTATCCTTGCAGACAACCTCACCACATGCCTCTCTGGCAGAATCAATCAGGGTTTTCTTCAAGGCTTGCCACTGAATCTCCAAGGTTTGGTTCCTATTCTCAAACTCTTTCATTTTTTATTCAATAATCTTTGTGTATTTTAGTCTACAGTTCACATCTGAGAGCTGCTCAACTTTTATTTGCTTTAAAACTTTCTTACATGTTATTCTTTTCAATATGAAATTCAATTTTATCCTGCTCAAGACTAAATAGTGATTACTTCCAATTTCAAATCCCCTTGTACAGTGGTGTCCTGCACCAGGGAGAAAACATCACTATCAACAATAACATAGTCAATGAGACTTTTCTTCTTCTTTGCCTGTTCTCTCCATGCAAATTTGTGCACATATTTATGTTGGAACATGGTGTTAGTAATAACCAGTCCATGTCCTGAGCAGAAATCCAACAAGTATTTGCCATTGTTATTAGCTTTGCTCCCCTTTCCAAATTTTCCCAAAATATTTTTGTATGTCTGACAATTATTTCCTACTCTACTATTTAGATCCCAATAAGGACCATCTTTTCCTTTTTTATTATGTCAGTTGCTTTTTCTAAAGCATCAAAAAATCCCTCTACTTCTACCTTAGTAGAACTTCTGTGGGATCATAGGCACAAATAGGTCTCATTGTCCAATTCCCCATTCTGATATTTGCCCACATCACTACTTGAGATTGCCTGCCATTCAAGAAGATTAGCCTCGTATTTTGTGTTGAATACTATGGCTACTCCTACTTTTCCTTGATTGTCATTTCCTGAATATAACATTTTGTATTTATTACTGAGAAAGATTTCCCCAGTTTTCGTCTTTTTTTGTTTCGGTCACCATTATGTCGATCTGGTAGTTATCTAATTCTTCAGCTGGCTCCATTTCTTTGCCATTCAGGCTTCTTATGTTGATAGTACCGATCTTTAACTCTGGTGATGGTGAGTTGGGGTATGCTTTCAGATTTGTTCCAGTAGCTGACTTTTCGATGTTCGCCCTGGTTCCCTGGCGAAAACAATGGGGGCCTTGTTTAATTGGGCGATGCCCCAGCCGGCATGAAATTTTGTCATGTTGTACCAACATTTTCAATATTGGTTTAAACCAATAAGAATACAATTCGGTCAGTTAAATCCCAAATTGCCAGCCCATCCTCATTCGTTCAGTATCCAGGTATATACCCAACAGGGTGCACCACGAGAAGGTGAGGATTGGACATTAGGTGAAGCCCTGGTCAGTTCTCCACATTCCTTTAAAGGCTATGTGGAGGTCTCCTCTCAGTTATACAGCTTTGACCCTTAAGCACCCCAATGTTTTTTTATTGCATTTGAAATTCTCGATGTCATTATGACAGATCACAAAGGCTAACTTAAAATAAAAGACTACCAAGAATTGAAACATGTCATATAATGAATGTGTGAGTTCACCTGCCACCTCAAACGCAAACAACAAGCCATAAAATTCAATCAAGGGTTGAAACGTTTGCGTGAGCTGAGTCAGTCAGTAATGAGAAGTTGTATCGGAATGATAAATGACACCGTGTTGTGAATGTGTTAAAACTAATAGTGAATGTTGTTATGACAGTTTCAGTTGTTATGGAATTCGATTGAAGAGAATTAGCATTTCAACTCAACACTTGTCGGTTGCTTTTGTCTTTGGGTCACGCGATCTTTTGTTAATACCGCACCAGTCATATGCACATCTTTATAGCTGCTCTCTTGTGTTAAAACAAAATTCAGCTTGTACGTATTGTAACAAAAAAAAAAAAAAAAAAACTTGAATTTTATAAGCATATAAAATGATATCACCTGTAAATCGTTGACATGCCAGCAAAATTCTCAGATATGCCACCTCTGGAACGAGTGTCATAGGTTCGCCATCTAGGGTTTACTGTATTAAGTGTTTATTGTTGAAAATTGTCTTCATTTTCTGCCAGGAAAGCTCATTTATAATCATAAGTGTGTTATTCTCAAGCTGAGCAGTTTATTTTCTCGTGAGTTACATACATATGTAATGCTTTTTTTTTAATGTAAAAGTTTATTTTTATTGTAATGGCCACTAAAACTCAACGAAAGGGAAAAAACCAACATTGAAGAGGAAATTCATTTCTTATGAAGAAAAAATTAAAATCTTGGATCAGTTGAAAATTGGAGAAAAACAAGTAGTTGTTGCAAGGACTCTGAATTTAAATGAATCAACAATTCGAACAATCAAACAAAATTAACATAAAATCCAAGAAAGTGTTATTGCTGGGTCAACGGTAAGTGCAAAGCACGTTACTCATGTTTGTGATATTCTAATAGAAAAAATGGAGAAATCTCTAATGATTTGGATAGAAGATTGCACTCAAAAGAAAATTCCTTCGGATGGACACCTTATTAAGCAAAAAGCTCTCAAAGTTTATAAACATTTAAAAGAACTTGATCAAGATTCTTCAGAAGAAATCTCTCAGCATGGATTTTCTGCCAGTAAGGGTTGGTTCGAAAACTTTAAAAAGTGGTTTTCTTTGTATAATCTTAAAATCCAGGGAGAATCAGCATCAGCAGATGTTGAAGCTGCCCGAAAATACCCAGCAGAACTTTCAAAAATCATTAAAGAAGGTGGTTACAGTGCAGACCAGGTGTTCAATGCGGATGAATCTGGGTTATATTGGAAAAAAATGCCAAACTGCACATATATTTCGAAAAATGGAAGATCAGCTCCTGGATTCAAAGTTTCCAAAGATAGAATTACTTTACTGTTTTGTAGTACTGTAATGCATCAGGTGATTACATGACAAAACCAATGTTTATTAACCAATCTGCAAATCCTCGTGCAATGAAAGGACTCGAATAAACAGGTAGGATGGCGGGCCAACAAAAAGGCATGAGTTACAGCTAGCATGTTTGAAAATTGGTTTTTCAAGTGTTTTGTACCCAATGTAGAAAGTTACACAAAGAAAAAGAATATGGACTTCAAAATTCTACTAATTTTAGATAATGCACCAGGTCACCCAACAAATTTAAGCCATCTGAATATTAAAGTAACTTTTTTGCCACCTAATACTACTTCACTTATTCAACCACTCGACCAAGGATAATATCAACATTTAAGTCATATTATATTCGGCGAACATTTCAATTAATTTTGGAAAAAATGGAATCTAATCCAAACATGACACTGCCTTAAGCGTGGAAAGCGTTTTCAATAATGAATTGTGTAAAAATTATTTCCCTGTCCATTAAGGAATTACAACCCTCTATGCTGAATGCTTGCTGGAAAAAAATATGGCCTGAAGCTGTAATGGAACAAAATTCCGTTACTCCAGTGGATGCAGAGCTACATCGTATAATAATCGTCGCACACATTTTTGGTGGAGAGGGCTCTTGCGATATGGTTGAAAACGAAATTAGTGAATTAATTGATGGAGAAACAGATTTAAACGAGGAACTGGTACAATTAATAGATGGGTCGAACCAAATGGCGGGGAAAGTTCTGCCGAAGATTCTGATTGTGATGAATCCGTTAAAAGAATTCAGTTTAAAGAAATTAGCAAAAGGATTGGACTTCACAAGAAAGCTAGGAAGTTATTTTACAGATAATGATCCCTCAATGGAGCGCTCAGGGAAAATTTACGAGACAGTTGGATATTTGTTTAGCGCCATATTATGAACTTAATAAAAAGTTGCAACATAGTGGAAAGCAAACTCTTATTACTGACTTCTTGATGACTAAACCAGCTGAAGTATGCAACGAGAATTATACAAATGATGTCCAAGAGATTTCAAGTGGTGATGACCTCCGGCCACTTAAAGAACATCTACGAAATGTTATTTCTGGGGACAGTGATGACGATTAAAATATGAGCTTTATTTTATTGTATATCTAGAACATTTATGCGTTATGTGCAATGAAATTTATGTGCAATTTGTAATTTTTATAATTTTATACTACATATTTGTCATAGTTTACGTTTTCTCAACTTACATGAATTACATCAATTAAATAAAAATATTGTTTTTGTTAGATATGTCATTGTTGTTTATATAATTTAAAAAAAAAAACGATTCTGGAACCTAGCCCTACTTTTTCTATGTGATCTATGTCACGTATAACGCGATTTATATAACGCGGCATTTCTATGGAACCTAACATCTGCGTTACCTGTATATGTTTGAAAGACCAAATATAATCTCAACAAAGGTTTGTGTTTCTGCAGCAAGTGCTTGATATCATCAATATTCTGGTGAAACTCATGACAGTTCCACCATAAATATTTCCTATGGTTTAAGCTTTGTAGACTTGTATGATTTCTGGCAGGCTGAGGACTTACCTTGTCAGGTTTATATTTCTCATTAGATTTTTGAAAGTATGGATGAGCAGAGTCCATCTCTTCCTTGGGAAAAATATCCAATACATCATCCGATGTATCAGGATCACTGGGTAATTTCAAGTTGCTTTCTGTGTTTCCATTTTTTCTGTGACACAGTCTGGTGGTTTGTCTTTACATGAGAAACTTGCCATAATATTTTTCACTAGTGAAAAAACATCACCACAATGGGTATGCTAACTTCTTTTGAATGAAGAAGGGTGACATTTTCCCTAATTGAATTGAATGGAACCATGTTTAGAGTGGGACCATACATTATATGATTGATGCACTCAACAGAAAGAGAGTCCTGATCGTAAAGTTCAGTATGGTTTCATTTATTTATATTTATGGCTGAAGCAATTCAGGCTATGAGGCCAGTGTATTATGTATGTTAATTGTGTGTTTAAATTACAATCACAACCATCTATGCCCACAATGGGTATGCTAACCACTCGACCAACTAGGCAATTATATATGTTGAAATTATCACATGGTGGAAAAGACATACAAGTTTGCGTTGCTGTTGAAATTTTCTTAACATAAGAGATCTCAGAGCAGATGTGGTAGTGGTGGCGGCTAACTTTCTTTTTTTGCATTCTGATATATGTTTTGTTCTGCTTTTATTTTTTTGTATTTCTTTTTCATCTTTCCATTTCTGACATGCACAGGAGTACGCTGGATAATCTCCCTTACTTTACACATTTAGTTTTCTTTGCAGAGCAAGATTGGTTATTATGCTCTTTATTACCACATTAGGCACAGGTGGCAGAGGCGTGACAGGCAGTTTGGGCATATCCACATTTCTGGCATTTGAAGTATCTAAGTGGGTTAGGGATGCACAGTCTGACAGGACAATTGAGATAACCTGTTGGAGGCTTAGGAGTATCAAAAATAAAGGTGTTTCTGGTTGGAACCAGGTGGCCATCCCTATGGATCAGGATGTGCTTCATACCTGCCACACCCTGATCTTTGAGTTCTGAATTTATCCCCTCATGAGGAATATCCAGACGATCCCATTCTGAAATCACTTCTTTACAGGAATTGTGGTTTATGGAGTGTAACTTTTATTGGTATTCCATCCATTGCTGTTGTTTTGAGTAGTTTTTCAGAAACTTCATGATGTTTCTACAAGGACATCGCCACAATGTAGTTTCTTAACTGTTTTGGGAGAACCTGCCAATTCTCTAAACCCTTTTGAAAGAAGAAGGGTTTAGAGAATACGTGACATTTTCCTTATTGGCTTTTCATCCGTTGCATGGGTGAATAGAAAAACTGGTATATTTATACTGTAGCACATGTGTTTTGTTTCTTATTTCTGTTATGTAATAATACCATTGATATCAAGTAATGATATCAATGGTATCATTACTTGACTGGGACTTTGTTAGGACCCCTGAAAGTATTGCAGATGAAGGATTCATGCTGGAGTGGTTTTTGTTTAGCACCAGAGCTCCAACCCACCACAGAACCATAAATTGATGTCAACTCTCTGGCAAACAATGACTGCCTTCATTGCTTGCTAGAGAGTGGGCAATGTCCCCAGACCACGGAAAAGAAGACTTACTGCAGCACTTTTGACCTTTACAGGAAAGCCCACTAGCTGAATGATCCATGTCAAGGCCATCCAAACCTGCCCATGTAGCCAAAGCAGAGGCCAAAGTAATGCAAGATTACCGGGATCCCCTTTTCAGATGTCCAGAGATCACGATGAATGTCGGCAAGGTGTTGAATCCCATTGATGGTAATCTGGAAGATAGGATAGTAAAAAAAGACTCGGGTAGAGCAAAGAACATGTGAAGAAAAGTAAAGAAAAGAGGAAAAATAAAAAGGGCCAGTACCATTACTGGGAGATCCCCTCCACTAGGAACAGATGCCTTACACAGAGGGGCATTTTAAGAGTTTCATTTTAAAAGTTGAGAAATCCTGGGAATGTAAGAAGGATCTGTATTTAAGTTTTGTAGATTTGGAAAATGCACATAACAGGTGCCAAGAGAAAAGCTGTTCAACACGCTGTAGTTATATGATAAATGGGACGTTATCTAATGCAATATACAGAGTCTACATCTGAGTTGCAAGACAGCAGTTAGAACTGAAGGAGGTACAGGAAGAGTTATGATGTTAAATCAGGTGTGAAACAAGGATGAACATCATGAAAATGTGATTAAACGTGATATCAGAACTGGAGATGGTGATCTTAGCTCTTTACTTTATGTAGATGTTATACTTCTAAATAAATCCAATATGGCAGGATTCCCTGACTAAGTTGTAGCTACTATATTAAATTTGGTAAAATTCAACAAAAACTTTCACTCTCCTAACAAGCACTACCTACTCTTCTTAACTGAAACTCAAATTTCACCCTCCCCCAACACTATCCATCTCAACCATCCAAACTATACACTATTTACGTGTGTAGAGGCTTAAGTGCTGTGAGGACATCATGTTGGAGGCTTAATGGATTTTTGACAACACTCAAAAAGAATTAAAATAGAATTTAATACTTCTTATATTTCGTCCTAGTCACTATGACATCTACGGGGATTACAAAAACAATTAATGTAACATATACACAAATAACAAACAATACTATGCCCAACCACGTGGGTGACACTAAAGTCCTATCTAGGTGGAGCGCCCTCTATGGGCGGTAGTAGGTGGCCTGGAATGTAAGGTGGGACCTCTGGTGATGAGTGTTTCCCAAATCTTCGGAAGCTTAATGCAACCGTATTTGTTAAGATTTGGTTGGTTTCTGAGAGCTGCTGCTGCTTCTAAGAAAAGTCTCTCTTTCTTGAATTTGCTGTGGTGGAGCATGGTGGTTTTCTTCCATGATACCCTGTGGGTGGTGTCCAAAACATGGTCAGCCAAGCCTGAATGGCCATAGTTGTGTTTGAAGATGTAAGACTTGTGTTCCTCTAGACGGATGGATGCTGATCTGCCTGTCTGTCCAAAGTACGCCAGCTTACAGGAACAGGGTACTTTGTAAACTCCAGGCAGAGAGAGAGAGAGAGAGAGGAGGGAGCTGATCTTTCGTAGGACGGATAAGGGTAGCAAGTTCGCAGTGGGACTTATATGCTGTGTGTAGGTTGTACTGTTTTAGTATCTTGGCTATTTTTTCAGATGTGCCACGGATGTAGGGTATGGTGATGGTATTTTTAAAGTCTTGTTGACGAGAAGGACGGGGAATGGGGGAGGAATTGATTATTTTTTTGATACTGTGATCGCTATAGCCATTGGAGAGGAAATTGCTGTGTATGTGGTTAAGCTCAGTAGTAAGGGCAGTTCCACTGGAACAAAGATTATGGGCTCTCTTGGTAAGAGTTTAATAATGCCATATTGTTGAGAGGGGTGGTGGTGGGAGAGTTTGTGAATGTATCTGCCTGTGTGTGGGTTTTCTGTATACGGTAAAGGTAAGTGTATCATTAGGCAGGCGTGTGACTAAGGTGTCTAGGAAGGGTAAACAATTGTTCTTTTCCTTTTCCATAGTGAACTGGATTCTTGGGTGTAGACTATTGAGATGACTGAGGAAGGAGTCTAACGTGCCTGGGCCATGAGGCCAAACAGAGAACACATCATCTACATATCTTAGCCAGATAGAAGGTTTGAGTGGGGCTGAGTCTATGGCTCGTTTTTCAAAATCTTCCATATAGAAATTGGCAAGGGAGGGTGAGAGGGGGGTACCCATGATGTAGATTTTGTTGTTCCAAGAGAAATACACAGAGTTAATGGCAAAGGAAAAGAGATCTAAGATGTCAGAGGGAAAAACGTTTTCTAAGAGAGATAAGGTGTCAATTAAGGGAATATTGGTAAACAAAGAGGAGATATCAAAGCTTACCAATATGTCTGTCTTATTCAAGGTTAAATTTTCTGTGAGGGCTTTAAAGCGGGTCGAGTTTTTTATATAGGAAGGGGACCTTCCGGTGAGGGGGATCAGAGAGTTGGCCAGCTGTTTAGATAGTCTATAGCAAGGTGCATTGGTGGCATCTACTATAGGCCTGAGTGGGGAATTGGGTTTGTGGATTTTTAGTAAACCGTATATTCGGGGGGGACAGGAATGGAAAGGTTTAAGTTTTTTCGTGACGTCAGGGGGCCAGGAAGATACTTTTTTGAGTAAGATTTTTAGTTTCTTAACATGTGTTTTTGTGGTGTCGTGTTCTAGCGGGATGTTGGTAGCGCGATCACGGAGGATAATGTTCATTTTATGATTGTATTCACTGGTATTAAGAACGACTGTGGCATTACCCTTATCCGCTCTGGTGATGATGATACTTTTTTCTTTATGTAGTTTCAGGAGAGCCGTGCATTGGGCATATAATAAATTACTTTTTGGCAGCGAAGAATGCACGAGGATGTTGGCTACGTCAAGTCTGATGTTGTTAGCTATCTCTGACGGTAAGCGACCGATTCCACGTTCGATGTTCACCATTACGTCAAGCACTGGCACTTCCTTCGGAGCGATGGCAAAATTACGGCCAAGGCAAAGGGCGCTGACGGCATCGTCGTTGAGCCTTTTGGAAGAGAGGTTTATTACTGTCTGGAGTAGTTGAATTTGTGGTTGTGGTTTGTTTTTCAAGAGTGATACCAAACTGCGTTAAAATGAAGATCAATTTCCATTCCAAAAAAAGCACTTCGTATATATAACCGTGCCAGCCGGGCATTACTCCACGAGCAAATCGCTTCTACACAGGCTACCCTCGCAGTGACAAACGTTGCCATTGGCTCCTTACATTAAGAGCTCTCCACCGTTCTTAATCCTGAACTTGGTCGATTCTCTCTGGCATTTCGGAAACTTCTGCACATAGAGAATTCCAAAAAATAAAAAATAAACACATCAAGAAATGTAGCAACCTTGTGAAAAACAAACCACAACCACAAATCTAACCGCTCCAGACAGTAATAAACCTCTCTTCCAAAAGGCTCAACGACGATGCTGTCAGTGCCCTTTGCCTCGGCCGTAACTTTGCCGTCGCTCCGAAGGAAGTGCCGGTGCTTGACGTAATGGTGAACATCGAATGTGGAATCGGTCGCTTACCATCAGAGATAGCTAACAACATCAGACTTGACGTAGCCAACATCCTCGCGCATTCTTCGCTGCCAAAAAGTAATTTATCATATGCCCAACGCACGGCTCTCCTGAAACTACGTAAAGAAAAAAGTATCGTCATCACCAGAGCGGATAAGGGTAATGCCACAGTCGTTCTTAATACCAGTGAATACAATCGTAAAATGAACATTATCCTCCGTGATCGCGCTACCTACATCCCACTAGAACATGACCCCATAAAAACACAAGTTAAGAAACTAAAAACTTACTCAAAAACATATCTTCCTGGCCCCCTGACGTCATGAAAAAACTTAAACCTTTCCACTCCCATCCCCCCGAATATATGGTTTACCAAAAATCCACAAACCCAATTCCCCACTCAGGCCTATAGTAGATGCCACCAATGCACCTTGCTATAGACTATCTAAACAGTTGGCCAACTCTCTGATCCCCCTCACCGGAAGGTCACTTTCCTATATAAAAAACTCGACCCACTTTAAAGCCCTCACAGAAAATTTAACCTTGAATAGGACAGACATATTGGTAAGCTTTGATATCTCTTCTTTGTTTACCAATATTTGGCCTCATGGCCCAGACACGTTAGACTCCTTCCTCAGTCATCTCAATAGGCTACACCCAAGAATCCAGTTCACTATGGAAAAGGAAAAGAACAATTGTTTACCCTTCCTAGACACCTTAGTCACACGCCTGCCTAATGATACACTTACCTTTACCGTATACAGAAAACCCACACACACAGGCAGATACATTCACAAACTCTCCCACCACCACCCCTCTCAACAATATGGCATTATTAAAACTCTTACCAAGAGAGCCCATAATCTTTGTTCCAGTGGAACCGCCCTCACTACTGAGCTTAACCACATACACAGCACTTTCCTCTCCAATGGCTACAGCGATCACAGTATCAAAAAAATAATCAACTCCTCCCCCATTCCCCGTCCTTCTCGTCAACAAGATTTTAAAAATACCATCACCATACCCTACATCCGTGGCACATCCGAAAAAATAGCCAAGATACTAAAACAGTACAACCTACACGCAGCATATAAGCCCCACTGCAAACTTGCTACCTTTATCCATTCTACGAAAGATCAGCTCCCTCCTCTCTCTCTCTGCCTGGAGTTTACAAAGTACCCTGTTCCTGTAAGCTGGCGTACTTTGGACAGACAGGCATATCAGCATCCATCCGTCTAGAGGAACACAAGTCTTACATCTTCAAACACAACTATGGCCATTCAGGCTTGGCTGACCATGTTTTGGACACCACCCACAGGGTATCATGGAAGAAAGCCACCATGCTCCACCAAAGCAAATTCAAGAAAGAGAGACTTTTCTTAGAAGCAGCAGCAGCTCTCAAAAACCAACCAAATCTCAATAAATACGGTTGCATTAAGCTTCCGAAGATTTGGGAAACACTCATCACCAGAGTTCCCACCTTACATTCCAGGCCACCTACTACTGCCCTTAGAGGGCGCTTTACCTAGATAGGACTTTAGTGTCACCCACGTGGTTGGGCATAGTATTGTTTGTTATTTGTGTATATGTTACATTAATTGTTTTTGTAATCCCCGTAGATGTCCTAGTGACTAGGACGAAATATAGGAAGTATTAAATTCTATTTTAATTCTTTTTGAGTGTTGTAAAAAATCCATTAAGCCTCCAACATGATATACACTATTTAACTCTTTTTGACCCAAGGGTGGAGTGTGCACATATATCTGCTCTGACATACCCTGCCAAAGAGCACTTAACCTAGAATTGCCCAACTTTGACCTTCTTTTGTTAAAAATATCCCTCCCCCCACTCAGTCAAATTCATCTGCTGTCTCTATCGCTCTCCTAATATCACCAACCACTCCGAGCTCTTTAATTTTCTCTCCTCAAAAGTTGATTTTCTCCAGTCCCACTCTCCCAATTGTGAAATCATCCTCCTAGGTGATTTTAATGTCCATAACACCAACTGGCTTTCCTCTTCCAGTTGTATGGATCCTGCAGGCAGAGATGCTGAAACATTTGCCATCATTAACGACCTTACACAAACTGTTCACAAGCCGACTAGAATAACAGATAACCTGAACCGCTTCCCAAATACCCTAGATCTCTTCCTTAGCAATGACCCTTCCAAATGTGCAGTGAATGTAGTGAGTCCCCTGAGCAATTCTGACCCCAATCTAGTGCTCATCTCCTCCCCCATGAAACAATACTTACACAATCACTCCCACACAAGAGTAGTTTGGCATTACAACAGTGCCAAATGGGACAGCCACCCGAGACTACTATGTTTCATTCCCATGGTTGGACTATTGTTTCCGGTCTTCCAATCAAAACATAGGCACCGAACATATCGTCAAAGTAATCTTCACTGGCATGAAAATATACATTCCCCACACTTCTCTGAACTGCCGTCCCCTATCTAAACCCTGGTTCTCCAAAAGATGTGCCAAGGCTGTACAAATGAAAAATCAGGCATTACCACAACTGGCTCAAATCAAGAACTCCATCCACCTTCAATTTTATACTGAAGCCTGAAACAGATGCAAAAAAACTATCAATGCTTCCAAAACAGAATGTGAACAGGCAAAAAGCAGGAAACTTGCAGCCTGTCCAAATGGCAGCCATGCCTTTTGATCTCTTGCCAAAGCAATTGGTTGTAACTTTTGCCCTACACTATTCTCACCCCTATCATACCCAGATGGCTCAATTGCAACATTACCCACAGAAAAAGCTAACCTCCTGGCTTCACACTTTGTCCCCAGTGCACACATAACTGACAATGGCAAACACCACCCAGTCATTTCAACTGCCCAACATACATTGCCCCTTGTATCCTTTTGCCAAAAAGAGACCATAAACCTGTTGTCTAAATTAGACACAAAAAAAGTCTCCTGGCCCTGATGGCATTCCTCCAATTGTAATTGGAGGAACTGTAAATGGTTAAGCATTTTTACGATCAGTTTCTGAAGTGCAACCTACTCAAGGAATGAGGTGAAAAACAAATGAAAGTAAATTTGACTGCCCTTTATAAAACTAATCATTACTTTGAAGGACTTTTTAAACATTGTTTTGTTTTTAGTTTTGCAAGTATATATTTTAATGTATTTTAATTTTACAAATGCAAGTATATATTTTAAAATTTAACAATTCCATGAAAAATATTTTATCTATTTTTTTTTTTTTTTGCTAAACAGAAATTAATATGTAGTCTAATACAACAGAAATGTTTTATTTAAGTAAACTCAGAGATTAATCAGTAAACTAAACAATAAATAATAAAAAAAAAAACATTCATACCAGCTTCAACTTGAGAACTTCCCAGCTGTCTTAACTTTACTGCCACTGTAATATGCTGCTTAGTAATTGGACAGCTGACTTCTAAATGGAGAACAGCTGGAATACCCGAGTAGAAAATTGTTAAATCTTTCAGTCTGATTGGAAATAGAATTGTATTGGGCTGTTTGCCATCAGCTTTTGGAGAAAGAACTTCCAGTATTGTTGCATCATTTGGAACTACCTGTATTAAAAAAAAAAAAAAAATCTACATTTCCTAGCATTCAGCCGCAAAGAACATACAATATATTTTGATGTAATTATTTTCAGGAAGAAAACTCCTGCCACCTCTGTGAGACCATTTAACTCAACCTTTGTAAACGTTCCTTATATTCTATACTGAATTCGAACTCAAGTCTTCCCACCCAGAAAGGCAAAAATGTTCTCTGATCTCACTACTGTGCTAAGGAGAGACATATTTGGAGCAAGCTCAACCAAATCAACCCATGAGACTTGCTTCAAATGATGCTATAATCTTCAACAAAGTACAGCATATCTAAAATGCATCTGCAGTAGTCTAGTTTTGGCCTGCAATATGGTATATAGCCTATTTGTAGCAGTAGAAAATTGTTGTTAAAGATATATATGAGCTCACTATTTCAAATAATCTACTACCTGGTATCTCCTTTAAAAACTAACACAGAAGTGTATTCAAATTTAACCAAACATAAGGAGAGGCTGAAATGTAATGCCTGCTGCTTTATAAAATATAAATCCTGTACTAGTGTCTTCAAGTGTTTACTGCAAACTTTTTTAAACCTTCTTTACTATAAAACTTTTTTTTATTTGAAGTTGTTAACAATGAGGCAGCAACAGATCATCAAGTTCCTAGCCGAGAGAAGAAAAGCGTGACAATTCATCAAAAACCATTTGGCACATATGATGTTTACATCAGCAATGCTAAAAGATGGGAGAGAAAAAATCGAAATAAACTTTAGATATTCACCCCAATTAGGAAAGTCAGACATCACAAGTGACAAAAATAAAAATGTGAATGAAGAGGCCCCAGCATATTGTTCCATGAATGGCAAGAATCTTCGAAACTTTGATGCTTTACACATAGTATCCAAATAACAAGGGAGAAAAGTAGGATACTGTAAAATTAACGAGTGTCACATTTCCTTTTGTGTGCGTGTGTGTGAGTGAGAGAGAGAGAGAGAGAATAAGATTTGAGACATAACAAATGTTTTAGAAATCTACCACAGTTACTCATTTTTTAAGGCCTTATTACTGATGAAAAGACTGGAATATCACTTTCAAGAATGAACATGTAAATCATCTCCTGGCTCCACAAAAAAACAGGTGTGCTTTGGATTAAAAGAACATACAGTAATCCCATGATTAGTGTGCCATTTTTTTTCGATACCCAAATTCGATTAGTGCACCTACATACATCTTAAAAATAAAAGTTACAGATTTTAAAAATTTTCTATCTATATATTTTTATGGCTAACTATTTTAAAAAAATCACTCACCAGAATGAAATAATTTAGTTACCAATTTAAAACATTTTACAAAGTTATTTTTAATGGCATACTACATTACTTCAATGTACACTATGTTCCAAATTTTTACCGCCAAAATTTGTCATCTGCTATAATATGTCCACATATTTGAGACCCTTCGACACTTCTGCACATGTCACAAAAAGGATAATCCATTAGTCTTCTGGGATGAGTTGTTTATTATTACACATCAGAAAATTAACTTCTCTTTTATGATCATTGTAGTTTTTAAAGTGGTAACCATTTTGCTTGTATAACAGTTGGGAAATTTTATCTATAAAGCACGTGATTTCGCATATTGGCAACCAATTCGTACATCCTTCATTTCTTTCTCTCCTTCAATGATAACATCCAAGAGTTAATTAAATCTCATTCTGAAGAATTGAGTGATTCCGACCTGCTAAATTTAGATGCACACCGGGAAGATCCCAAAGAATATGAAGAAAACTTAACCACTGATAGTCAGCCAAAAGAGATTTAAAAGAAACAATTTGAAAATATTTTTCATACAATCGAAGTTTTTAAGCAGCAATGCTTAGAGGCTGACCTTGAGGAAGAGAGAAGCAGTAAAATTTGCAGAAGAGTAGAAGAGGCAATAGGGCCATACTGTCGGTTGTATGAAAAAAAGAAACAAAATTATTAGATATGTGAAGAGCCAAAGGCTTCAATTTGGTGACATATAACTTGTTTAAGTTAAGGGATATTACGTCCCATATAGTTTCTTAGCCGAATAAGAAACTCAAAGAGTTTCATGCCGAATATAGTAGAAACTATATAAAGTTCGGCGATTCCAAGCGTAAGCAAATACCTGGATACTGCAGCACTGATCCCAAAGGGTAGTGCAAGCTGGGGCAACTCGTGGTAAAAAAAGAAACAAAATGCCTGCCAAACTACGTTAACTCAATTCTTTGTTAAGAAGTAGAATAATAAAATTTATATTCTGAATATGTTTTATTGTCTTTCAGCTTCATGGTTTTACTTTAACTAGGCCCTGAGACATACCTTAATTCTTTTATTAAAAAATTAAGGTTCAAAATAGAAATTTGAGGAATGAATTATACATTTTTCGATAGGTCACTAATATTCGATTAGTGCGTTTTTGATTAATGCGCCTGTTTTAAAGAACGCATTAGGTGCACTAATTGAGGATTGCTGTATTTAGAATAGTGATGACATTAGTTTGACAGAATTTTTAATCCAAGTGAGATTTAACAAAATACAGGTATCCCTTGATTAACGCGGTTAATTAATCCCTCTGTAAAAATTTGATGTAGCTTAACAATGACAGAAAGCCTCACATCAATTTTTACAGAAGTCAAGCCCAGTAAGATTGTAACCTATATGTCTATGTATAGTTAAAATTGTTAATGTAAATAATCCCTATGGGAATTGTCCTTACTTGCTGCCCTAAGACAAATTCTAGAATGTGCTGAACTAAGGCAATACCTTGCCACCAGAAAACCGAATGTCAGCTCCTTATAAGGACATAAAATTTGTTTGTGAAGTGCACCTGTAAATACTCAAGGTCAGTGTTAAACGGACCGACAAACTTCAGACGAATGTCCGCTGCCTGAATCAAATAGGATTAGAAGTGTACACGAGAAGAACAAAGAAAGGGTCAGTGTCAGTGGAAGAACAAGGGACTGCACCGAAATGTTCGGGGTCCTATATCTTCATGCAGGGATACAAAAGAAGGCGAATAAAAGGTGTGGGCCCGAAGACTGAGTATCGGTTCCAAGAGTTCCTCATCGGTTGTTGAGAGGTCGTTATCGAGAAGTCGCCAGCGGTTGTCCGTCAGATGTAAGCCATCGATGACGCGACTTCAGGAGAAATCATGCCAGTGATCTAAAAGAAAGATGATGGGAGCCGATCCGCCAGGCAAAGCAGATATTTGATGATGAATTGATGAATCTTCGCCGAGAGCTGTTGTCCGAGGAAAGAAATTGCTCCATTAGTCCAACACGCATGCAAGCATTCCACAAGCTGATAATCTTTGTCAGAATTGTGGGGAGTACAGCATCCCAAGAAGCGTCAGTAAATCTATCGGCAGCGTAAAGGGGGGAGAGAAAAACCTGATTCTGGAAAAAATGGTCAGAACTCCAGTTCAAAGCCAATTACACAGTGGGTAGCAGCCATAAAATGAGTTGATCTGTTTATTCAATTTTCATGAATTATAGGAGAACTTTATTAGTGGACTATTAAGTTGAGGCTGATGAATTTGAGCAGAATTAATGGTTGAAAATTAGATGTTTTATAATTAATAGAAATTTATATGTGTAGCAGTCAGAGGGTAACTGTTTGTCAATGGTGCATTTTGCCTATAAAATTATCTTAATATCGGAAGGAAAGAGCTTTTGTGTGCAATGATATTTTTTATGTGCATAACAGTTAAGAAGTAACAGTTTATTAATAGGTGCCATTACTTAGGGTAGTAATTTGTATTTTGGAAGTGAGTGGTTAATTTTGCGACATGAATTTCATGAATTGAAAGGGCATTTTAAGCTAATTGTTGAAATAAGCAAAATTTTCATTAATTGCAATAATAGTGTAAATTGTTTTGTGGTAAATAAATGTGTTGTTTAAATGTTAATAGGGTGTTGCCTGATATTTAATTCTTTGATGCACGGTTCCAAAAAAATATTAGAGCCTATTAGCGGGAATCCAGGAGAAAGGATAGAGAGTAGACCACAACTGCAGATATTAATTAATCAGGGATAATTTGAATGTAATGGGAAAACTACTGGATGCATTTAACACTTCTTATTACTAGAAAACGGACATCAGTGGTGCAACTTTTAATCAAATAAATTTTCTGGTGTCCAAAGAATAAGAAGGCAAGTGCAGAAGGCAGTATAGCGTAAAAAAATCCATAAAGAGATATTTAAGGATAAATAAAGAGAGATTAAAAAATAATAAATAACCCCCCCGCCATTTACAATGACGCAGTTGCCAGGATCAAATCCACAGTAATTAAATATGATAACAGTGGATTGGAACAGCTTCAAAAATTAAGATCAGACAACTAAACAGAAAGTTTTTAATTATATTTATAGGGAGTATACATATAGTGTAAAGAAAATTATTTTAACCATGAATGTGAACAATGTTGATTCGGGAGCCACTAATAGTGATAAAATGGGGGATAGAGAATTTTAGAGAATTAAGAGGTGAGAAAATCCTCACCTCTTAATCCTTTAATTCTCTGGAGAGGACCACGATGATATGTTGTCCTCCTTCAAGTTCGTAGAGGAGCTAAGGAAAGTCAGAAACTGGTCGGACTTCCAGCTTCTGATAATATTAAGGAATAAACTGATTGGCAGGGCTCCTCTCCAATACTGAGAGACACTTTGGAGTACAATAAGTTTAAAAACACCCTAATATCTCAGTTTTCCAAGACTAGAAGCGTGGGTCCAAACCTGTGGAGACTACAGAAATGCAAGCAGGAAAGTAAAGAGACTATCACAGACTTTTACAATAGGCTGCTCACCTTAGCAAATAGCTTGAGTGTGCCGGATGAGGAAAAGAGTCACTTTGAGTGAGCAATCCTTAATCAATTCAGGCTAGGAGTGAGAGATGAATATAAAGAAACAGAATATAACAGGAAGATAAATAATAGAAAACTGCTATCAGGCAATAAAGGAAAGGGAAGAAAGGTTAGGCGATATACATCCAGCATCTAGTGCCAGTCAAATACACAACATTTCAGAGGTGTCAGAATCAAAAGGCGCATAAGAAAGAGAAGAATGCTAATCCTAAAGAAAAAGGAATAAACAAACAGAAGGCAGAAAAAGAGGGAGATATGATCAAAGAAATACATAAAGTAGATACTACTGGATGCATTTAACACTTCTTATTACTAGAAAATGGACATCAGTGCGCAGCTTTAATCAAATAAATTTTCTGGTGTCCAAAGAATAAGAAGGCATATGTGGAAGGCAGTATAGCGTAAAGAAATCCATAAAGAGATATTTAAGGATAAATAAAGAGAGATAAAAAAATAAAAATAAATACCCCCCCCCAGTTCACACCTCGATGTTACCACATATATCAAAATCACATTAATCAAATCTAATAATCAATAGTAAAAATTATAATTCGTCCATGATTGATTACTGTATTAATAATTCGTTTTATATGGTACTCTTTAAGGAAAGATAAAAAATGAATGCAAAGCAAATGTTTAATACATACTTGCCTACATTATTTACTGCAATTTTTTTATAAAAAGAAGTTATCAAGAGTCGTTTGAACAGTTTTAGTTTTTTTTTTATCGGTATAAATTCTACGATAACAAGCAAAATGACTCTCCAGACCTCAGCAAACAAGCAATAAAACATCAAGAAAAACCACTGCAAATATAATACATGATGGTACAAATTAAGTGGATATTGAATCCAACATTATTTCATAGCCGAATATAGAAACTACAGAGTTTTATGCAGAATATATAGAAACTAAAAGTTTCGGCAGATGCAAGCATAAGCAACCTTATGGGCAACTCGTAGTAAAGGTGGAGTAAGCTTCAGAGCACTTTCCTCAGTATTTTCCATAATGTAAAGCACATCTCCTAGAGGACATGTATGATAAATAAGCCTTTGACTCTCTATTTCAGTAATATGATGGTTTATTTATTTTCAGTTACAATCTAGACATTATTAAACAAAGAATAAAAAAAAAAACTAAACCATACTATACTGACATTGGAGGTCGCAGTATCTCTCAGATACAATTTACTGTCAGATATCATAAACCTTTACATACATACATACATCTTCAAGGCCCACTTTTCCTAATTGGGTTGTGGGGGCAACAGCTGCAAGAGGAACTTCCAATGGTCACGATCCTTTACATAAATGTGTTAAACCACACTGATAGCAAAAAATAGTGCGGAATATCACTCGTAACATATGAATGCACAGCTACTCGTGACCTCCAAGCTATACACTGAATTGTGTAAGAATAATTATATTAAACATTTTGTATGTATCTGTCAGATCAGCTGCGAGCTCTGCAGGGTTAAAGGTGCGTTACTCAAAACTCTTGCCACGTATATCAAGGAATGGCCGCGGTAATCAAATCCCATGTTAAGCAAGGGATACCTGTATACAGAGTCCAGTGAAATAAGACCACACCATTTACAATTGACCATTTCAACCTATGAAATGGTCAATTGTAAATCCCAATATATCCCAAAACCATCATTGGGTGGTTTTGGGATATATTGGTGCAAGGATAGCCAAGGTCATATTGCATCAAGGTTACAGCAGCAGCATACAAGGTAATGTACAAAAAAAAATTGAACAATGCCATATATATAAAGACATTCGTGATAAAATGCTTGTGAAGTATGGAATACAGATTAACATCCCATCCCATTCTGTAGGGATAGTTTGCATAGGATGGTCGATGCTTTCTTGGACTTTTTTTTTGGTTGACAAATGTGAGCAAGAAATGTAAACTTGATGTCAAAAGTGAGTCCTAAGAATTTGGCATATGTTGCTACTGGGACAATAGTTTATCCCATTCTTTACTATGAGTGTGGGTGAAGATCGTGTTTTTGGCAAGTGTACACAAACACTCTTACATTTTAAAATTTGACAATTCTATGAAAAATATTTTATCTACTTTTTTACTAAACAGAAATTAATATGTAGTCTAATAAATAGCTCAACAGAAATATTTTATTTATTTAAGTCAAGCCAGAGATTAACCACTAAACTAAATAGTAAATAATAAAGCATCGTGTTACAAGAATGGCACAAAATTGTCAAGTCATCAACATACAGAGTACTGTCTATTATAGGAGGCTTTACTATGAAAGAAAATAGTGTAATACTTAAGACACTTCAGAAGTAGTATACATTCTACTTGGCACTACAACTGGGATAACGTGCTTCTCACGTAGCCTTGGAAGATTTGGCTAGAGACAAAGTTTAATAAAAAGATGAAGATGCTTCCTTAGACATAGATTATAAAGGTCTTTTATTACACCCAGATATTTACATTTGAGGAACGAATTTCTGACAGCTGTTTCGAAACAGACCAAATGATCCAATGTCAATTGTGGTCTACGACAGATGTGTTGGGAAAAAAAAAAAAAAACTATTGGTTTCTAAAATACCTACAGAAGGCAGGCATTAACCATTTTCTCCAAGATCTTAAAGACACCTGATCAGAGCAACAGGTTGATAATTATTTGTAAGTTTTATATCTTTTCCTAGCTTTGGGAAGGAAATGACAAGTGGTGGCTTATGCCATGCATCCAGAAACTACTCCTCAATAAGTATCCTGTTGCACAGCAAGAGGAGGAGATCCACAGAAGATTTGGGAGATGTTTTATTTCATTTCATAATTGATCATTAGGCCCCACAGCCCTGGAAAAAGAAAATAAAAGTGCTCTTTTCTAGTAATTTGTACAGAGGTCAAGTAATTGTTTTATGTTTTACTTCTTGTTCTTTTAATATCAAACTTCAGGAAGATATAAAGCTGTTGCACAGATTCTAGCAAACCTTTCTCCTAAAGTGTGAGAAGTTGTTTTGTTGAACATCTATTATATTCTGGGGTAGATGACTGGTGCGTTACATATCTACCCTTCATTTTCATGATTCAATCCCAAGCGACTTTTGCACTGGTTGTGTGATTGATAGATGATGCAAAGAGAATAAAATATTGTTTTGGACTCTGATGCCTAATGTAATGTACTTTGGAAGCTGGTTGGTTGGTTGAAGGTTTATTGGCACAATGACATCAGAGGTCATACTGTGCCAAATCAAAGCTTACAGCAGTACAACAAGGTAATGATAAATAATAATAAAGAGGTAAATTATATGTTATGTGCAAAAAGAAAATTTTAAAATGAGTTAAAATTAAGTTAAGCAATGTAGTATCTACACACAAATAAAATTTATAATGAAATCTAAGATATGTTTGAGTGTATATGACTTGACTAAAGCAGGTAAAAATTTCATTCCATTACTCATGAGAAGTGCTGGCATTCAAACAGAATATGACAAATGGTGAGACATGATGTACTGTTCACACACAGGTGGGTAATCAGCCTCGGCTGATTCTTAGCAAGAATGACTTCCTCTCTTCTATTTCTACGTTGAATAGACTGCCAATATTTAGTCATCATCATCATCAAATTCCTGACGTATACTGTCAAGGGGTGTACAGAATGTTATGATAGTACTATATGAGAAACTTACATCATTACTAACTTCCTATCGCCAATTTTCCTCCAAATCAATCATTAATTTTTTTAAGTTAAGGGATTCTTGGCTCTTTATCGCATTATTTTTTTTTTTTAAATTTCAGTTTTAATGTCATTTATTTAACAGTGCTTCTTGTACATGATGGCTGCCAGTGGATAATTAGCTTTCATCTTATAAACTGTCTGTAGTCTGTATATATGGTACTGACAAACAGTACATGGAAAAGGTATGAGCTAATCTAGATGCTGCAGCTGTCTCATTTTCATTAATTCTAATATGGCTGGGAACCAATCACTACAGAACATCAAAAATTAAGGTCTTTATTTTGTACAACTGTTGCAGAACCTCACAAAGTACTGGATGTGGATTGTACAAAGGATAGGAGATAGCATGTAAAGAACTCAACGAATCTGTATAAATCATACCTTTTTGGTAGTGGTTTTCTTTCATGTGTGTACACATGCAAGATGAATGGTGTGCAACTCTGCCATACAATTACTACAGTCAAGTAGAATCTGTTTGGATATAATAAGGTCAGTAAACATAGCAGCACAACTAACAAGGATTTCAGGTCTTCAATTGTCAGTATACATTGGTAAGAATTCAGAGTGTGCTGTAGTGTATATTAAACAACTGCAGGTAGACAAATAATAAAGTATGAGACTTTCTTAGTTAACATACTTAGTTAGGATGCAAGATAGAATGCAAACCTGCCATGGAAAAATGCTGAATGTTTGGTGCTGGTAATGTTGTCAACATTTATGCTGATACCCTGCATGATCTCTTTCACATGCATACCAAAGGGGTGAATGGTAGTCTAATATGTAATACTGAGCTTTGCAATGTAGAGAAAAAAATAATGATAGCGTATGTAGGATGTTTTGGAAGAGACTTTATTTTTAGGCCACAGTTAAGGGACAACAGTTTCTGTTGAAGCAACAGAGCAGGTTTGTTTTAATCAACATGGAGACTTTGAATGGCAATGTGTGAAATGCTCCAGTAGCTATTCATATACCCTGATGATGATAGGATCCAACAATTGGAGTGTGGTCTCCCTTGCAGAATTGTAAACTCGGGACCCATAATCAAGCATTGATTGAATAAATGCATGAGACAGGGAAGCAAGAAAAATTAATCTGTGGCCAATTCTGGAGAGGACTGAGTGTGAAGAATTTAAAATGCTATTTTGCACTTTTTCTAAGTTGACAAATGAGGGCAAGGAATGTAATCTTTATCAAAAATGACTTAAGAACTTGGTTTCAGTTGCTACTGGAATAATAGTTTGTCATCCTTTCTACATGAAGAGGGCATTTTGAGCAGATGTGCAGGAAAAAAAAAGCACCTTTTTTTTCTGCTGAAAACTTGAACTCAGTGCTAAGGGACCAAGAAGAGATGATTAATGACTTGTTGAAGTCGCATTCAATAACCATCATATTACAAGAATTACAGTATATTATGAAGTCATCTACACATACAGCATTTCCTGTATGGAGAAAGTTGTTCAGCGATTGAATTTGATACCAAAGAGGGTCACACTTAAGACAGAGCTTTCGGCTGCAATTTTAAATGTTTCCTGGAGACAGAAACAGGAAGGTTTGTTTCTGTAGCAGAAATGTGATATCATTGGATATTATGGCAGAATCCTTGGTAGTCTGACTATAAAAATTAACCCATTCTTTTGGCTTTGTAGCCTTGTCTGATTTCCAAGAGGTTGAGAGCTTACCTTTGTCAAGCTTATATTTATCGACTGATTTTGGGAAGTATGGATGGCTAATGTCCGTCTCTTCCTCTGGAAGAGATGGACATTGGCCATCAATACATTATCTGATGTGTCAAGATAATTTTTTTGAGTTTAATTTAATTTTACTGGATAGAAAAGCATCAATTTTTTTCTGTGAAGGGGGGTGTCTGGTGGTTTATCTTTCAGTGATACCTTTGCCATAATTTTCTTCACAAGAGGGTTTTCTTGTTGAATGGAATCCTTTTAAAAGTTGTTTCAGGAGTGACACTACAATAGGTTGAGTGACTGATGCAGTCCATAGGGAAGCACCCAGGATCACAAAGTTCAGGTATGCTAAAATTAGCAGATTATGGAATAGACATATGTGCTTGAGATGCTTTTAATATTTTTTTAACTGCCACCTTCATAACATAACAGGATTTTAGGATAGGTGTGGTAGTGGTAGCAGTAGCAGCATCTGGCTTCCTCTTTGCATCCTGATATATTTTGTTCTGTTTTTATCTTCTGTATTTCTTTTTCATCCTTCCACTTTTGGCACACACAGAAGTAGGCTCAATGATCTCCCTAACAGCTGTTTGGGCATGCCCATATTTCTAACATAACACATCTTATGTCAGATGATTGGACAATTGAGATACTCTACTTTTATCGATGCTTGGCAGTTTGGATGTATCAAAAGTAAGGATGATGTTCCTGGTTGGAGCCAGGTGGCCATCCTTAGATATATCAGGATCTGCATTTGCCTCATAACCAATCACTCCTTGATCTTTAAGCTCTGAACATTAAGGAAATCTCATTCTGATATCACACTTCTAGGAACAGTTTATGTTTTATGAGGCACTACAGTAATAGGTATTCCACTCGAAGATGTTGCTTTCAATAATTTTTTTTTAGTGTTGCTGACATATATGCAGGTCCCCCCCACACACACAACTGTTTGGAGAGATCATGCCAGTTCTAATCAGTTTTGAATAAAGAAGGGTGATATTTTCCTTATTGGTTTTTCACCTATTTCATGGCTGATGAGAAACATTGGTACATTTATGTGTGTGTGCCAAATGTCTTTCGTTTCTTATTTCCATTATCAAATAATGTATCTACCATATCTGTACTTGGTTGGGGCCTTGTGGGAGGGGGTCCCCGGAAAATTTGAAGATGAAAGATTCATGCTCAAGGAATTTTTTGTTCAGCAGCAGAGCTCCCCACTGAGCCACACATGGACACCAACTATCTGGCAAGCAGTAAATGCACTTAGAAGTAGAATACCAGGGTCACCCTAGATGCTATATAAGCACTACAGCAAACCTTGGACCCCCATCCCCGGACCATGGGGGTAGAGACTTACTGCAACACCAGTGATCTTTAAAGATAAGCCCACTAGCTGATTGACCCTTGCTGGGCTATCCAAGACTGTCTTGCTGAAGCAGAGGCTACAATAGTGTAAGACTACCAGGACCCCCTCTCCCCCTACAGATGCTCACAGATTGCACTGCATGGAGTTGGATCCCAATGATGGTGGTCTGGAAGATACAACAATAAAAATCAGGAGAAGTAGGGTAAAGAATATGGAAGAAAAGCAGAGAAAAAAGAGTAAGAATGAAAATGGCTAGTACCATAACTGGGAGGTTCCTTCCATCATGAACAGATGGAAGGAACCTCCCAGTTATGGTACTGGCACTTGGGAGCATTTTATCCTGAGCTCATTTAAAAGCAATGAGATTTGACATGATTGGATAGTACTGAAATAAACCCAAAGATCTATTTTGATCTTTTTTGACTGCTTAGCACCTAGGATTCCACTAAGGTATCAGACAGAATGCAAACTGATATGGTACTACTGGAAATGCAGCTGTTCCTGGCTGGAAAATACAATCTGTTACATGCATCACTGCTTCACTCATAGATGTTTGACTCTTTCAGGATTAAATTTTGCAAGAGGTCAAAAGTATTCTGCTCAGCCTGGTCAATTATTTATTTATGGGTGGTTTCATGAAATGACATGAAAGTAATTGTCTTCCATATATTTTCTTCTCAACATTCCACATAAACAGTGTAAGAATGACCCAGAAGCAGAGTAGGATCTCCTACAGGACATGAGCAGGCACTGAGCTGATGATGATGAATAAGAAGAAAAAGGAGAAGGAGGGAGAGAGAGAACACTATTGTCAATCATATGCTAACAATCTGGCCTTGCCTATTTGTGTTGGCACTACTGTACAGGGTACTGTGTCCACTGATGTTGTCATAATAAGTACAGACAAAGGCAGTCTTCCATCTAAAGACAATCACAAATACCCATGCCCATATTCCTATGATGATATGCTGTTTCCTTAACTAACCACAGGCTGGAAACTTGGGCACTATTGCTGGCTCATGAGGTAGGAGACTTACTATAATATCGTTCATTCTTGCACAAGCCCATTAATTGAGTGATTCTGGCTGGGCTATCATCCAGTATCTCAGTCTTCAGCAAGACTGATGTACTAACTTGCTGAAGCAGAAGTCAAAAGCAGTGAGAGACTACCATGATGCCCCCTTTTTGGATGAACTAGGGCCACAGTATAAACAGCAGGACACTGCATCCTAGTCATTATGGTTTGGAAGACTTGAGAGTAAAAAAGACTCAGGAGGAGTACAGTGATGAATAATGGGCAAAAAAAGTACAGAAAAAGAGGAGGAATGAAAAGGGCTGCTTCCATCACTGAGAGGCTCCCCTTCATAGTGTAAACCAATACAGACAATAGTGGGTGTAATGTACTGTTCATTTGAAGTTACTGATTAAATACTATAATAATACAACAAAAAACGATTATAACATTATTACTAACTTTCTATTGACATTTTTTGGCTAATCTTATCTGTCAGAACTCCAACAATGATAGATCAAATATTTTGTCTGCCTCTGGGTTCTTTTCTTACCATCCTGAGACCCAATATCAGCTCTATTAGTCTTTCTGCTTTTGTTCTGAACATACCACAAGAGATTAGCTCTGCTCACATATTCCCAAATGCTAACAATGTCAACGATTTGATGTTAAGACAATGTTCATGAAGTTTTTATTGAGTACAGAGAAAATAATCTTGAAATAGGTTAATGTCTTGTCTCTGGAGACAATCATGAATAAAATTAGAACTGGTTTTTTCAATGAAGTCTTGTAAATTCTTTATGCATTAATAATGTGTGGTGCCAGCAGGTTTTACAAGCACTTTGAAAAATTACAATTAAACCAATTCCTAACATTCACTACAAGTTAGAGTGGAACTTTTATTTTACCCCTTCTGCTTTCTCATGTTGTGATTAAGAAGTTTTGTACAAAACAGTGCTATCTATATTATAACTTGCTTTACTTTGGCTGTATCTTCAGACACTTCCTATACCTTTTATCTATATGGGCTAGACTTTCGACCCTTAGGAATGTTTTTGTTTTTTGGATAGTAAGTGATGCTATGCTACTTAATGTGTGGGGCAAGAAATTAAACACTTTTTTTTTTTTTTTATCATCAGGTAAGTGTTTAGTAAGTCTCTTTATTTTCCATCAATCTAGCAATATATATATATATATATATATATATATATATATATATATAATTGGTCCCATTCTTTTTAGCCTACAAGAGATCATATTCACAATCATCTAGGCTTTTACATAGTCCAGAAATAACACCAACTAAATTAAGAATAAGCTTCAAGCAATATATTTCACTTCCTTAATTATCCATGTGAAGTTAAGAATATTCTTTTCACTAGTCATTGGAAAAAAAAAAAAACTCCCTTTAAGAATTTGCAACATACAGGTAGCAAAATCCTATATATGCTTCTACAACACTTATCTAACCTTACTCACTCATCATCCATGGAACCAGTGATTTACAACCATGGTTTTATGTCATCTCACCCATGAATGTGATTCATGGGTAGGATGGCATAAAACAATGCAGCTCTTTCTAAATATGAATCAATATAATTATTCATCCATATTATTAGAAAGCACCTAAACAATAAATAATTACTTACCGAAATGCAATCTTGTACTGTTGGAACAGCAGAAAACGTAATATAAGCAGATGGCTGAACATCACTAAGCACTATTTCTTCTACATTAGTATAAAAAGCAGGCAAGAAAGGCAATGTAATTGTATGTTGTGGGGAACTGATGGCAGTCAGAGAAGAACTGGCTTGCTCTCTATCCAAAGAAATCATTACAGCAGTCAAAGAAATCTGTGTTTTTAGAACACTTATTTCTTGAAGAGGCAATTTATTAACAGGATTGATGCTACAATGATACTGGCCTAAGAAAAAACAAAGTTAAGGAAGAGTTTAAAAAAAAGTCCTTGCTTAAATATTTTGCAACTATTAAAAAAATTAAGTAACTTTATATTTCAAGAAATTATCCAACAATCAATTAAAATATAACAAATGGAATATCTCACTCCCTTTATTAATGGGTTATGTTCAATCGCCTGTTACAGTTAAGTAACATGGCTTTCATACATAATTAATGTGAAAATAGGTGGTTAATACTATTTACATAGCTTGCTATGCCCATCTTTTGTGTATATTCTCTGAACAGTTTACTTATATTGTAAGATGAAAAATCTGCACTTACAGAAGGGAAGACTACTGTCATTTATGTATGAGACCAGCAACTCACTTTCATTTGAAAGTGGATCGGAAAACAAGAGCGTAGTAAATACCAAATGAGCTAGAGGTTCTAATGAAATGGAATACAATTATAATCAAAAGTCC
Source organism: Typopeltis vanoorti (assembly GCF_054136105.1). Classification (NCBI taxonomy): domain Eukaryota; kingdom Metazoa; phylum Arthropoda; class Arachnida; order Uropygi; family Thelyphonidae; genus Typopeltis; species Typopeltis vanoorti. Next base: position 45,303,673 of record NC_143551.1, on the reverse strand, counting down.
AGGTCAGAAGTAAACAGAACTGAAAGTAAGATTCAAAAAACATTCATTCATTCATTCATTCAAAAAATAGAGTCTCACTGTTTTGGAGCTGCACATATATATCAATAAATATATTCCAGAAGAAGAGCCTCTGTAGCTCAGTCAGTTTAGATGAAGCGATTTGGTCAGAAAGACCTGGGTTCGATTCCTGTCGGTGATGTGAGGAACATTTATTTGGCCTCTTTCAACTAAATGTGAGTTAACCGGTCTCATATGGAGGTGGAGGTTTTTCCCTTCCGGTAAATCGGGTTTTTCATCCTTCAAAACAGGCAAACCGGTCCCGTAAACACACACACACACACACACACACACACACACACACAGCTACAGTCATAAAATATGCTATGGCAAGGAAAGCAATGGGAACCACCTTGCTCATAATCATTTCCCTAGTATGGTAGCATATAGCTATCCCCACCAGCCATATGGCTGAGGGAATAGGATAGGATTCTACAAGAGTTAATCAGTCAGTATTAATGCATCCCACACATACTAAGAAGGTTCAGAATGATGTGACTGACTTTAAACACTGGGATTACACTGATGAGCAGAAATGTAGTCTTTTTTCCATTCTCACTGAATCAAAAAAAAAAAAAAAAAAAAGTTTTAAACATCCCATATAGTGTCATGGTTTTCAACTTATACTATTTTTTGCTGCACGAGGGACACATGATATTTTTTGATATCTGATCCACACATGAAAGATTGCAAGACCTATAAAACTTCAGTCTTGTGCCAGTGAGAGAGGTAAGAAGAAAAAAGAGATCAGTTCATGCTTTTCTCTTGAACAGCTTATGGTTGTACTATGAGGAATACAGACTGAAGGAAGCTGTTCCAAAGAACAGAAGTAGATGGAATGAAAGAGGAGAAGAAGAAGGAAGAGATATTCGTTCAGCAAGTGTGGGCTTGGACAGCAAATGGATGTGGATGATATTTGCCCTTATCATTAGTCTTGGAAGAAAGAGTAATGATAGTGACCATTTCAGCAGAAAATTGTCTGTGAAAGATTTTTATACAAGAGACATCAGGACAAAACTGAACATCTGCAAGATAGTGACTGGAACGAATCCATGAGAGAGGAGTCACCAATTAATCAGGCTGCCTTCTTATGAATAGCATCAAACAATCTTAGAGGGGGTTTTTGAGTTGGCCGTACCAAATGTGTGGGGAGTGGTATTCCATGGTTGGAGAGATTTGGAATTTATACAGTATTATAGAATTCATCAGGTGAAAAGTAATACTTTGAGTAGAAAGGTACACCAAGTTTTTTAGAGGCAGAATAAGCTATGATTGACATATGTTTGAGTCAGGATGTGAGATGTTTCTGAAGCATTAGACAATACTATTTTAGTAGTACAAATGAAAAATGGCAAGGAGATCTTGAAGCTTTTAATGACTGGGAACTACAAGGTTTGTCAAATGAAGAAGAGAAATACACTGTCATCAGCAAAACTGAACATGAAGTCATTGACAGCAGGTCATATGTACAAAAGGAAGACAGGGGAAATCTGAGATGAGGAAACCATCTACCATGACATGTAGAAAGATGCCAGAGAGAGAAAAGGCAGCCAGTTGTAAAGGGGATAGCAGGTAGGCCTTAGGATGGTAGTTTGTTGAGCAGGTTTCTATATAACAGACCTGATCAAATGCTTTAGAGATGTCAAGAGCAAATGCAAGTTTCTCCAAACTTTTCCATGGTTTGTACACAAAGAAGGGTGATGAAGGAGGGAAGATCGAGAGCAGAAGAATCCTTATTGCTGGTCACTAATTAGCTGATGAGCCTTTTGTGGTGAAGAAGGTTGGTTGTTGATAAACCTCCTCTGTGATTTGAGAACTGAGCAATTGCATAGTCGTTTATTGGCTGACTTATCACTTTTTTTTTTTTTTTTTTTTGAATTGACTGAATAGGGATAAATGCCAGTTGAATATAAAGATCAAAGAGGTGATATGTGCACTGCTAATATTGTGCTCTCCTGAATTAATGCCTATCCTATATCATAGGATAGGCATTAATTTGGGAGATTAAATTATATTCTTGTTTTAATTCTTTATCCCAGACTGAGTAAATAAAAGATTGCATGTGAAACATCTTCATGACTAGGCTACTTAAATACAAAGTCTGTTGACACCTCCTTTCAGATGCATATGTTGCCATACATTATGGGAAATGATGAAGGTACTTCACATGCTAGCTTCTGTTTGCTGTACTTTTTCTTCTTATGCTTCATTTCTTAATCTTCCCTGTTATACCATTTGGCAGACGCTTCTCCAGTTGCTCTGTCTCATGCATTGTCCTGTGAAGCACTCTTGCATGAATGTGATATTTCTCTTGTTAAAGTCATCCTATATTTCCTCATTTTCATCACTTCTGCATTATTTTTTTTCCAACTCACACTTTTGTCATTCATACTTTGTTCACCTTCACCTAAATCTATATTCTTCTCTTCACTCACTTCAACTTCAAAACCACATTTTCATGTCTGTTTTCACAGAAATTAAACTTTCAACCACATCACTATCTTTGCTTTTTCACATGTACATTTCTTACACCTGTTTCTGTAACACTCCTCTCAGCAAAAATCACCTTTGTAACACTTCTAGCACATTTTCTCATAATTTCTACCTCACCGAATATATTGCACATTTACAAAGTCCCACGTACTGAATTATCTGAACAATGATATCTGGGTTGCCATTGTTGTGTAATGCTTTGGTGCTATTAACTGCACTATAACAGTTAATTACAAAAATTAAGCATTCATGTAATCCAATACTGTAAAATGAATTAAAAGTACATTAGAAACAGAATAAATTACAAAGTATCATTAATTCAAAACCAATTAACAACAGTCTTCTTCTATGCTTCACCTCAAATAATTAATATAATAATAAGTACTCTTCTACTGTAGTGAGTGTTCAGTGAGCTAATTTTGTACAGGTTATCTCCTGGTCTATAGCAGCAACTGACTATACATTTTGTCCTGTTGTCTTTGATCTCACATTAGATAGTCAAAAATATATTGTCTCCCTCAACAGCCATTCTATTGAATTCTACTTTTGTTGGCAAATTATGGTATCATCAGTAATATCTCTTCTCATTCTATTTTGAGGTACAATTTGCAGGAGTCTGGTGAAATTCTCCATGAGTATGGTTTAGCAAGGATTCATTACTGTATATTCCATCCCCTCTAATTTCAAATCAGATCAAGCCACATCAAGGAAAAAGTAAAGCCCCCCCCCCACGAGATCTAAGTTCTGAGCACAACGATATTTATTTTCCTCTCTAATCTGATTAATTTTCTTAATAGAAACTTGACCTTTTAATTTCACCACTATTCATCTCACTTTTCACAATTACACATCCCCACCCCAAGGTGGCACTTGAGTACATGCTTGTTCTGATATTTTCATGTTGGAGTGTCCATCATAGAATCTCCTTTTCTGATCTTCAGTGGATAAAAATCACTGCCTTTATGTTACGAAATTCTTTTGTTTCTATCACTCTCTTAATGCTATTAACCAATATCTGAATTTTATGATTACAGTTTCTTTAAATGATAAAATATTCACTCCAGTTTTGGTGATAGAAAGTTATTTTCCTCAAAGACTTTAATGTTCACAACTCCAACTAACTTCGTTTATCTAACTGAAATTATTCGGCAGGTTGAGTTAGCTGAAACATTTGCTGTAACTAATAATATTACAGAAACTATTCACATGCCTGCCAGAATACCAGATAATCTTAATCACCTTCCGAACAATCAATCTCTTCCTTACCAGTGATCCTTCAAAGTACTGTCAATGTTAGTAGTTCTTCTCCCACAGAGAAACATTTACACAGCAACTCTTATCCATGCACTGTATGGTGTTATAGCAATGCCATGGATGAAATGGAAGATTAACATTCCCACATAATAGACATGGGAATGTTAATTTCCATTCCAATTTAGTCTCATCCTTTATCTACATCTTGGTTCTTCAAAAAGCTTACTAAAAGCTGTTCAAGAAATGAACAAAGCACACTACATCTGGCTCCATCAAAATCTCCATTGTCCTTTTCTATCTATACTAAAGATCAAAATGTAATGTGACCAAAAGGTAGGTAGGTGTGTGTGTGTAAGTTGATGTAGATAGCGCTTGATAAATAGAATCATCATGAATTTCCTGATATGTACTTGCAAGGGTTTGCATAATTAAAACAGAAAAAATTACTAAAATAGCAAAATGTGATAAAAAGTAGCTACTTCAAATGAAGTTTTTTCTAGCAAGTTTACTTTAGAAGTACAACATAAGCATGAATGCTAGAAAAGCAACCAGCAAGATAGGCACAGCATTCAATGAAGTTATCATCATCACCAAATTCCTGATGGGTACCCTAAATGGGGTGTACTGGATATGATAGTACATGTCACATGTTCTTCTTTTCAATATGAAATTCAATTTTGTACAGAGGAAGTGGAATAAAAGTACCCAAAAGAAGTGCCTTGTAATAATAATAGGTGATTATGGTGCTCTGACCTTTGAGGATATACACCAAAAATTAATTAAAATTTCAGATCACATGACCTTTACAAGAATGAGTTTTCAAGTTTTGATCTTGCTTTTTCTAATTTTACAGGGATGCATATTTGTAGAAAAGAGGGAAGAAAAATGTTATGATGAAAAAATTTTGATGTGATGCTTTGTTCTACCATGGCAACAAATACAAAGCTGTGGTATTTTTTTAGATATGAATGCTAAAGATGTTTTCTCTTCAAATACAGATGGTGGCTGAGTGGTTAGCATGGCTGCTCTCCAAACAAGAGGCTGCTTGGGATTCAAATTCCATCCTGTCAGTGTGATGAAACTCTGCTTATTAGAGCTCTGAAGCAGCAAAAGAGTTCCGTTTGGTCTTTAGACCAGGGTTTATGGCTATGTAACAACCTTCTCAACCATAATACGTACTACAGGTTAACAGCCTTTCCTAACTAAGATTCATATTTTCACAAGAGGTGATTTTCATCAACTGGTATGAAACTACCACCATGCATTATTGGTGGCTTGAAATATACAGTGTTTAGTATTCACAGAACTCCTTGATTATCTAATCTTTAACCTGCCTACCTACAACACCAATATGCTATAAGTTTTACCTATTTATGCCCCAGTAGATAAGAATGTGTATGACTGACTTATGTAGAGACTAGCAAATATAATTTCCTTTCTTCTGTTTCTGTATAGACCAGACTGCAATCCTTAATTTTAGGCTTAATCTCATGCAATTTATTGGTTGCTACCCGCCAAGATGAAATAACCTTGCTTTTACCAATCTTTCAGAATCCATGGGATTCCAAAATAGCTGGGAATACACAACAATAAAACATCAAAATTAAGGATCTTAATTAGATACAATAATTGCAAGACATCATAGAGCACTGGATGTGGATTGCATGAGAGAAGATATGGCCTGTTAAGAACTCACCAAGTCTATATATCAGTATAGTACACTTAGTGAATTGAAGTGCAATCTGACTTGAGATAACGTGGTCAGGATAAACAGCAGTGCATCTACCAAATTACATCACAAACTACAAGTATAAATAGCTAAAAAATCAAACTGTTGTGTTCTGTAAGCATTAAATAATTGCAGATTTAGATAGACTGATGGAGTAAGGGACCTAGACCTCATTAGGTGACAGAGTGAGGGGCTGCATGATGTTCTATCCCACCTACGATGGGATAGAACATGGGATAGAAATGTTTGTAGAAGTATTGTCTACATTCATGCCAACAGTTTGTATATCTTTATCACATGCATACCAAATGGACAAACAGCAGTCTGATGCATGTAATACTGAACTTCCCAATGTAAGGGCAAAAAAATAGTCTATAAGAATGTTTATGCAAAGACTATTTTTGCTTCTGTCAAAGCACGTGTGCATGCGAGAGAGAGAGAGAGAGAGAGGGAGGTTTATTTGCATCAACATAAATGCTTGGAATGGGTGAAGTGCAAAATAGTGGCTATTCAGACACTTTAATTATGGAACAGGATCATAACAACAGCAAACAGGGAGTTATTGCTATCTGAACAATGCGACTTGTCACATGCACTACAGCTTCCGTGATAAGTGTTTTGTTAATGCTTAAGGATTATATTTTACATGTAAAAAGTATAAAAGGTATTCTAGTTAACTTAGTTGATTTTCCATCTTGGTGTCTGTGAGAGAGAATATAGCTCATATAATGATATACTGGAAATCACATGAATGTGATTGCTTCCATGTACATTCTCTTCATCCCACATAAAAGCAGTCAAAGAATGACAGGGGTGCAGATCATAAAATCTATTGAAAAACATGAGTGGTTAGGTATATGAAAGAAGGTATTGAGTCCATTATTAAGAGTGTTATCATTAAGCATATGCTCAACAATCTGGCCTTGTCCACTGCTGACACTATTCCCACACAAAGCATATTGTGTTCATTAAAATCACCCATAAGTATGAGGTGAGGCTGCTACAAACTAAGATTGTCAAGGTCAGTCTGATCTAACTCAGAATGTGGTGGTAAATAAATGGAACATGCTATTGTTTAGAGATTATTCTCTGTAAAGATTGTTTTTATACTCTGAGTGTTTATTATTATGCAAGGGTTCAATTCCAATTGGTGCAATGACTTTTAACTGTTTCTTTTAGAATCTGGAAAATCAGTGACTCAAGACCAAATGCAAAAAATATAAAACAATGCATACACTTTAAATAAAATTACATAACTTACAAAATACTGTATCCAAGCTTCTAAAATAAATCTACACTTTAGAGATTTTCTTATCAAAAAATATTAAAATCACACATTCTCTGAATCATTCTATTACTGGATTGTTTAACATATACTTAATCATGTCTAGCAGACTAAATACCTTGTTTTCACAACAACAAAAATATTCATAGTCCATTTCTTTGTTAGGGCCTTTTCCAAAAATATAAAATTCTCTTTCACCAGAGGTCAGGCCAACAATTGTCGTAGCGGTTGGTCAATGTCTTTAACGAACCAGTTTGATTGTAGTATAGCTTGTTCCTGTGTATATTTGTATGCTCCAGAAGATGACCTTGACATAAAGGTCGAAACGTCGAATTGTAGATTTTAGTTATATTAAACTAAAGTTTTTATTCAAACACGGTAGATGTTTCCATAATTTTCAAAATGCATAAAATTCTCTTCTTCTTTTCCATAGGATCCTTTCTTATCACCATTATGTAGCACACAATATTATTCCACCTGTCTCTGAAGTATAAATACTCTTACCTCTTGCAGCTCAATTTGACACACAATTGACTAATTTTTGTAATGGAGAAAAAAGTTTCCTAATACTTTATAAACAACATATCTAAGTTGAGCTAATTCCGTTGCATTTTCTAGTAGAAATAATGAATAGATCTGATGTCCTTAAGACAGACGAAACTTTCCAATCAGCATTTCCTCGAACATTCCTTTAGAACATCGACTGCAGTATCTTCTTTTATTTACTAAATACTTGTTGACAGACTCAACTCCTCTAGTTTAAAGACTCACAGTTCTATGATTCCTTTTCAGAATCTTCTATTAATATTTTTCCCAACTGTCACATAAAACCTTAAAACTTCCAAAAGAACAAAGTTTCTCCAGTCTGCGTTCTTAAACTTCCCTTACCTTTCTCTTGTTTTCCTCATTACTTCAATACCAAATGCTCTCTCTCTGTCAGCTGTCATTCATGCATCAAACTCCTCAGTGAGCATGTGCACTCCATGTAAGTGGCAAGTGAGAAGTTAAGCATAATGGCTGATGTTGTCTCTGTGAGCATAACGAGAATGTATTTTCAAAATAGAACACTTGATAATTTTAAATTACAATAACAGGATTGATAGTAACACAATTATCAGAATCTAGTAAGTATATCAACTTCAAATGGTTAACATTTCATTTCGACAACAATAATAATAATATCAATAATGGGCACATCACAAGTGCTGATATATGTGTTATGAAATCAAAACTAATAATATACTAACATAAGCAATCTGTAAAAACATTCATAATTTTAAATTATGATTATTTTTACACTATAATAAGAAATCCCACTGAGACTAGATGACTTCAGATTCTAGAGTAGTGTTTAAGTTAGAAGATATATGTGAAGATAGTAATGGTTGTCTACAAGGATTGCCACTTCTCCATAGGCAAGTCCATATCCAGTTTGATCATATGAATAATAGTGAAATTCCTTAATGTATGCTTCTGATTGGGTTTAAATATGTTGCCTGAAGACAGAAAGAGATTGGTTTCAGTTTTTGCAGAATATCCACGATATTACTCGTATTTTGGTAGAATCTGCAGCAGTTAGGTAAAAATTTTCCTATTCATTTGCCTTTTAGGCATTTCCAATTTTTGATTGACTGGATGTTTATTTATGTCTGGCTTGAGTTTGTTATTTGATTTTGAGAAATATGGATTGTCAGTGTTCATCTCTTCTACTAAAAAAATGTTTAAATACATCATCAGATAAATCTTTGTCACTTCTTGCATTTACTTTAAATTAAAAAATTTAAATTTTAAAGAATTTAAAGTTCAAATTCAATATCTATTGACTTTAAAGTAAACACATACTAAAAGCAGATTTTTTCACAGAAAAAAATCATTATTTCTTGAATCGATTTTTTCTACGGAAGTATCTGGTGAGTTTTATCTGCTGTTCTTGCCAATATTATTTTTTACAAGTGGGTTCTCATTTAGGTAGATTATTTTAGGCATGAGATTGTAATTGGTTGGCTGATTAATGCACTGTGAAGAGAAACACTAATGGTCATAAAGTTGGCATATGCTGAAGTTCATATGACAGATAAACACAAACATATGGGTTTGGGTCTTGTTTTGATAATTTCACAATTGCTTCTTTATCAACAAAAGAGAATTTCAGGGAAGATGGCAAGCTTTATCCCCCCACCCCCCCACACACACCATCATGATATGAGATGTTCTGTTTCATCTGCATTATTTGTATCTCTTTTCTGTCCTTTTATTTTTGGCATGCTTAGGAGTATGCTGAATGGTCTCACTTGCATTTCATATGTGTGTGTGTGTTTTTTTTTTGCCCAGAGGACAAGTTATTATCATACTCTTTACCAACACACATCAGGTACAGATGGTTTCACCATAAAAGTCAGCTCAGACATGCCGATATTCCTGCCATTTAGAGAATCTTAGTGAACTGGGGATGTACAGTCTAATAGGATAGTTGACATGTTTTGGTTTTACAGATATTGGAGGTTTGGGTGTGTAAAAAGTAAGAATGACATTCCTAGTTGTAAACTGGTCATTATTCCCTATGTATCAGGATGTGCCACATACCTGTCACTGCTTGAGCTTTAAGTTCTGATTATATCTCCTCATCTGGAACACCAAGGAGATCGCAAGTGTAGCTCAAGAACTACAACCTTTAATTATTCTAAGAGAACACTAACAGTTCTTTCTCTCTTAATCACACTCCATACGTAGCACTTATAGGTTCTGCAAATCCTTATGTGTGGAATGAAAACAATAAATAATTTTAAAAAAGGCTTAAAATTTCAAGTCCATAACTAAAAGCCTTCATTTGTATGAAGGTTTTTAGATGTAGACATGAATTAACACTCAATCACACTACGGCTATGTGAGTATTTTGATTTCTTAGTCAAAGTAGAAAGGAAAAATATTTAAGTTTTTAATTGAATCTGAATTGAATCTGGGTTGTTTAGCTAAAAGTCTGTTAATAAATAAATGTGACACAATTATGTTTAAAATATTGAAAGATATTGTACAGAAATGACCTTTGCTATAATCGAGAGAAAGAAAAATGAATATAGCATTTTAAAAACCAAATTATAATTACTTATATCACTGACCTTTCTCAAAGTTGTAACCAGGTTGAACATGAAACACATCGGTAGCAGATATTTCCAAACTTGAGTCAACAAACATTAGGTGACATGAAAAGGGAGGTTTAAATAAAGGTGGAAGAAAGCCTTCAGATGAAGTGTTGCAGAATCCTCCTAAATAAAGATTCTTATTTAATTCACATTTTAATTTCATTGCTCAAATTATTTTTGAAAGAAACAAATTTATGAGAAAAGAAATCATCATAATTAATTCAAATGGATAATGACTGAAAGAGAAGAGGGGAAAAGGGAAAGATTTTTTATATCATATTTACAGACTTGTTTATATATTAAGTTTATAATTAGATTCATAACTGAATCTAATTATAAAGCAAAAAACACATACAAAATACATACCAGTCCTATAGTTCTTCCTTTTGCCACTATCAGTGTTAATTAGCACTGGTATCTGATAAGGTTTATTACGAGGTGCATTACTTAGAAGAGTAGTAGACTGAGGCTGGAATGTGATCTTGTTAGCTGGCAAAACTGTTACCTACAAGTGGAAGAAAAGTGAACAAAACATCACCTTTGCATTAATAAAAAAAAGAAAAGTACATTGACATCTCATTAACACCAAAACATAATTTTACAGCTACATTTCTTTATGTAGATAATAATTAATCCATAAATTATTTGTGGATTAATTAATCCATAAATTATTTGTGGATTAATTAATCCATTTGCAATGATGACTTTTTTTTTCCCCTTATTTCCTAATCAATATGTTTCATACAATATTTCAATGTAGGCTACCTATGGGCTGGTGATATATGACATAAATCAGTCAACTATGTTATATATCCTGTGGTGGGGTCCATTTTTACAGACAAGGATCTGTGAAACTCAGTTATCAATGCTGTCACAGAATCACACTACTTCTAGTTGAAATAAATACTAACCAGACCTCAAAATGGGAGATACCTTCCATTATACCACCAAAACCTTGCTTTTTTTTGGGAGATTGAAATTGTGTTATTACTGATCTCACTGCTAATAAATAGGAAATGCTGTGATCTTGTTATCTGGCAAAACTGTTTCCTACAAGTGGAAGAAAAATGAACAAAACATCACCTTTTATGACACTGTTTGAATCTCAACCCTTCTGATTATTGCATGCTTATCTCAGAGTTCTGGGAAGTAATAGTGAGTAATTAAGTCTGAGGCTAGATTGTGAGTGATCAGTGTATTCAGGGCTTGTGTAAAACGGATTTTTTTATCTGTTTTATTGTGTTTTTTCTTTTCTTAGAAAATTAATGTTTGATTGTATATCAGTGCATATTTTCAAGTTGTATAGTATTTAGCATTTTTATAATTTTTTTTTTTTTTGAGATATTGCAATATTAAAAGTTGTTATAAAACGACACCAAAAATGCACAAGAAAAGGAACACTAAGAAGAATAGTAAGGTGGAGAAGACTTGTCCAGCTGAAGAGAATATTGAGGATACTGAAAATAAATTAACCTCTGAAATTGCAAAATTAAAACAAACGAGACAGATATTACAGATGGAATTACAGAAAGTCAAAAAGCATTTAACAAAACACAAGTATGACAAAGTTTAGCAGCAAAATGAGAAAGAACAAAGCATGGAATCGGGTAAGAATATACTGCATAACAAAAATCAAGTAGGTAATGTCAATTATAAACAAGATGATATTATTTGGTACAGTGACTTGTAAAACATGTGACTGAGGAGCTGGTTATTACTTCAAGTTTTCCTGGAGCAAAATTGAAAAATATAAGAAATGCAATTGAAAAACAAAAAAGCAAAGCAAAACAGATAGTAATTCTAGCAGGTATAAACAATTTAACCAGCAATAAGTTCAGTATTATTATAATTATTATTATACAGGCACTCCATGGAGTCTGAAGACTCACTGTGTGACACCCAAACTATCCCCCAACCCATTAACAGACAAAACACACACAACACAAGACTCTGGCAACCCATTCCATTCATTTACTGCTATCCAAGCAAAAAAATCTAGTTCTCACGCACCCTTACTAACCATACTCTTACTTATGTTGGATGATCTCTTATTCTACTTCTAGCCAAGACATTTCCCCTGCATCAATCCTATAAAACCCTTTAAGCAACTTGAGAACTTCTGTTTGGGGTTGTTCTAGTTACCAAATGAGTTGAAGTACTCCACATTCTTGGAATAATTAATCCATCATTTCACAAGCGTCTTTAAATTTTTTTTCAAACCAGGTTTTGGTGCAGTATAGGGACTTGGTGCCATACCAGTCAATTCTGTGGAATGTTTGAAGTGAGTGGTCTGATAAGCCTGTTTTTACCATATTTAATGTGCCATTTGTGTTTGTCTTTTCTGATTGGGATGGTGCATCCCGTTTCTTCTATGTAAGGTAGGTTACAGGTAAATTTAATTTTGTAAATCCCTGAGGGGTCACGTATGGAAGAAGATCTTTGGATGAGCTAAGTAAATCTCTTCATTTTATCAGGAGTTTCAAGGTTGTCTCAATGCTGTATTTAAGTAGTGTTCTAGTTATTTTTTTTGAAACACTGCTAATGTAGGGCATTACTATAGCATTCTTGTAGTCTTTTTGGCTTTTAGTAGCATTTTTATGGAGGATCTTGTGAAATGTTTTTTTATTGTAGCCATTTTTTACAAATGTTTGGCTAACAATTTCAAATTCTTGGTTCAGAGATTGTTCATTGGAGAAAATTGTTAGGGCTCTGTGTTTGAGGGTGCTGATGACTCCTAGTTTTTTTTCAGCCCCCTCAAACATGGAGCCAAACCTAAACAAAATTGATTGATTCATTATTCCAAGAATGTGGAGGACTTATCTTCAACACTTATAACAACCAGAACTCAAACAGAACAAAATCTAAATAAGAGACAACGTTAGAAATTGTTTAATGTAGTTACGTTTTTATTTTATTTTTTAATTTAATATGTATATATATATATACAGGGTGTTCGGGATAAATTTGACATATTTATAATTAATTATATTTTTCCGTAAGTTACATGTATTAACACACGCTTCTCTTCATTTAAAAGTTTGGACCCTTCTTCATTCATATACAAGATGTCAGAAAGGATGGATAGCTGGAACCCACCTGAATCATGGAAGAGAATAACTTGTATCATGATGATTCGTGCCCGCCATCAAAATAAGGATATTACGACTGCTGCCCAATGCTCCCTGAATACAGTAAAAACAATCAGGCATGAACTAGAGACTTGCAATGGTGACTACGAGGATGTAGCAAGAAGAAAGATCCCTAGCAGACGATCTGATTGCGTTCGTACAGCAGAATTCCTCGCAAATCTGCAGGAACAGGTGTTGAAGAACCCTGGCATTGGAATTCGGGCTTTGTTCGTGGAGTTGCTAACTGTAGTCAAGCCCTGGATAACAAGGGTAGCCAATGGTAGGCCGTATGTATGGCAGCAGGATTCGGCCCCTTGCCACACCTCTGGGAAAAGTCAAAAATGGTTGTCTGAAAATTTCTACGACTTCACCAGTCCAAATGTTTGGCCTCCAAACTCCCCAGACCTTAACCCCATGGATTATTTTGTATGGGGCGCAGTTGAAAAAGACACCAATCGCACTTCCAGTAATACAAAAGCCCAGTTAATGGATAAAATTAAAACAGTTTTTGCGGCCCTTCCCAGGGAGACTGTAGCATCAGCTTGTTCGAGGTTCCGAAGCAGAATTGAAGCTGTGATCGATGCTAATGGTGGTTATTTTGAGTAAATCTTGTTGATAGTATTGTAATTAACTCTGCCTGTAATGTTTTTTTGTCAATTCATTAAATTTAATAGATACAAAGAAGATTTTCTTTTTCCTTACGAAACTGTCAAATTTATCCCGAACACCCTGTATATATATATATGATCATATGCTTCATTGTTGTTTAAGTGGACAGGATTCAGCAGAATTTCAGAATCACCTGTAGAAGATAAGCTAGGTTCAGAACTATATAAATACGCAGGAACAAGATTCAAAGAAAGACTCTTATTATTTTTAAATAAAATTTACTCAACTGGTCCCCCCCCCCCCCCAATAGAATGGAAAAAAGCAAATGTGATTCCTATCTTTAAGAAAGGTAATAGAGATGACCCTAAAAACTATAGATGTATCAGTATACTAAATTCATGTTACAAAATATACAGCAGAATCTTAAATAACAAACTAATGAAATATTCCGAAAACTTTATTCTAGAGGTACAAAATGGATTTAGAAAAGGACGATCGTGTACAGACCCAGCCTTCTGCCTAAAATTAATAATAGAGAAAAGAAGAGAATATAATTTAGAAACACATATTGCATTTATTGACTTTGAAAAAGCATTTGACAAAGTTAAAAGAAACATATTATTTAACATATTAAAAGAAAGACAAATACCAAATAATATCCTAAAAGCTGTCACAAGTATATATGAAAATAATCAAATACAAATAAGATTAAATCATGAGCTAACATATACAAGAGAGATAAACCAAGGGGTCCGACAGGGATGTCCCCTCTCAGCAACTCTTTTTAATATCTACTTAAATGAAATAATAATAAAATGGAGTAAAAATTTACATCAAGGAATTAAACTTTCATCTACAGTTAACTTAAACACTCTCCTCTTTGCAGTCGACCAAATAATAATTACAAATTCTGAAGATAACTTACAGAAAGCTATTTTAAATCTAAATGAGATATCCAAAGATTATGGTATGATAATATCAGCGGAAAAATCAAAAACTATGGTCTTTAAAGGACAAGATCCAGCAAGAATTAAAATAGTATTAGATAACAAGATCTTAGAACAGGTGAATTCATTTAACTACCTAGGATGTATGATCACTTATGAAAATGAAAAAGATATAAACATAAAAATCGCAAAATATTTAAAAATAACAGGAGTAAATAACTCTATATTTAAACCAAACCTAGTTCAAAAACAAACCAGGCTTTGCATATTGTAGGGCTAATGTATACAATACATTAGCCCTACCGGTCTTAATGTATGGAAGCGAAATCTGGACAATAAAACAAAAAGACAAACAAAGATTAACAACAGCAGAAATGAAGTTTATGAGAAAAACTGCAAAGTATACCCTATTTGATCACAAAAGAAACGAAGATATTATGAAAGAATTAAACCAAGAACCAGTAATTGAAAAAATTAAAAAATATAAACATAGATGGATGGAACACGTTCAAAGAATGAAAACAGAAAGATTACCAAAACAAGCCTTAAAGTACAAGCCATTAGGAAAAAGAAAACCAGGACGTCCTCTTAAACGATTCAACGATGACTTCTAAGGCCGGAACAGGCCATACTAGGCCTAAATCTTTGATACGTATGATGATGATGATGATGCTTCATTGTTGTTTAAGTGGACAGGATTCAGCAGAATTTCCCTTGATTCTACATATGTGTGTGTGTGTGTGTGTGTGTGTGTGTGTGTGTGTGCGTGTGAAGGGTACAGGTGAAAATCAACTTCAGCCCAATTTTTGTGAATTCAACATAATTGCCATTTATTTTTTTAATTGTTAAGTACTATTTAAATTAATTATGCTTAATATACATGAATGTACCATATCTATTATTTTTATATTTTGATATGCTATGTTTACTTGCATTTTGACAACAAGGAAAATTTAATTACGTTATTTTCGGAAGTCAATATCGTTGACTGAAGTTGTTTTTCCCCTGCACCCTTCATATATATATATATATATATATATATATACTCACTACATCCAAGAAAAACAATTAAATTTATTCAAAACACAACATGTTTCATCGGATTGTCCGACTTCTTCAGGCATGAGAACATAGAAAGCAAATAAAAAACACTATAAGAAACCTTGTATCACTATAAAAACGACTACTATAAAATTCAGTTAGCTTTGAACTGTAGCTACAGTCCGTGTTGAAGTTCTATTGTTGGGCATCTGCGTGCATCTGACTTCACAAGTGTGCCAATATCGGACAGCAGAGCTGAAAGAGTCCGGTAGATTATAACTAATGTTATTATTTATATGATGAGGGTTCATAACAATTTCCTTAGATTCGACTATGCGGCGTTCTACCTTGTCATGGCATATATGAAGGTTTGAAGTTATTGTCCAATTTATCTCATGTTGACGACCTACATCATTTGTGTTTACTGAAACAGTACATGGCTTGACAGGGTACTTGCTCTAGTTCTTTTGTAGGCAATGTCTCTCTGGTGTCCTTCCAGACGTAGGAGGATGGATTTTTCTGTTTGGCCATAGTATTGCTACCGACAGTCACATGTGATATTGTACACTCCTGAGAATTGTAGATGGTTGTGAGCTTGTTTGTATTTGCTTAAAATTGAATTTAGTTTCATGGAGAGCGAGCTGATGTATGGTAAGGAGATATAACCTTTGGGGTTGTCCTGTGTTTCTGAGTTGTTTTGATGGCGGCGATATAGATGCTTATTAACAGTTTTTGACAAGTAGCCATTACTTGTGAAGGTTCTTTGTAGATGTTGTAGTTCATTTTTTAGCTCTTCATCATCTGACAGTACAGATCTGGCATAATGTGCTAGAGTTTAGATGATACCCACTTTCTGTGCAGGATAGTGATGTGAGGACACATGTAGGTATCATCTGTGTGTGTGCAGATTTTCTAAAGATTGAGATTTTTATAGAATCAGATGTCTTAGTAAGTTTTACGTCCAGGAAGGAAAGAGATCCATTTTCTTCAACCTCCATTGTTAATTTGATGTCTTGGTGGAAGTTGTTTAAATGATTTAAAAAAGACTGAAGGTTATCAGTGACGTGTTCCCAGATAAGAAATATGTCATTTACAAATCTCAGCCAAATTTTTGGTTTAAGAGTAGCTGAGGAGATTGCCTTTTGTTTGAAATCTTCAAAAAAGATGTTAACTAACATAGGAGACAGGGGGCTGCCCATTACCAATCCCTTATTTTGTTTGTAGACTTTTTTCTTATTGAAAGTAGCCGGAGTGAAGGCAATGTGATAGCAAGGAAAACATCTTTTTGAAATCTTGTTTTTTAAAATATCGAGAACCTCTTGAGTTGGAACGTTTGTAAAGAGAGCCACCACGTCAAAGCTCACCATGATATCTGAAGGCTGGAGTTTTAAATTTTTGATTTTCGAGACTAAATCTGTTGAGTTTTTTTAAATATAAAGAAGAATTTCCTGTAAAACCTTTTAAGGATGAAGCCAGAAACTTAGATAAGCTGTAGGTAGGCGAGTCAATACTATTCACGATAGGTCTCAGTGGGTAGTTTTCTTTGTGTATCTTCAGGAGCCCATATAACCTTGGGATGAGTGAATGTAAAGAGCGAGCGGCAAGGCGTATGTTTCGTGGAAGTTCCGTGGCTTTTTGTAAGAGGTTGCTTGTTTTGTTATGTATCTCCCTCATTGGATCTCTCTCAATTTCCAAGTATGTATCTGACTGTAATAACACCAAGATTTTGTCATGGTAATCTGTTTTATTTAGCACTACAGTTGCGTTGCCCTTGTCAGCTTGTATGATAATGAAGTCTTTGTTAATCATAAGACTTTTTATGGCTAGCCTTTCGCCAAGGGGGATGTTGTCAGATGGAGGTCTTGCATTGTTAATAGTAAGTATTGCTTCCATGCAAAGTAAACTGGCATCTGCAGCAGGAAGTAGTGATGTAGCTTTCTCCATCTTAGTTAAGAACATTTCCTTGGGAATAATTTTAGGTGCAAGGAAAATATTGAGACCTTTTTTGAGAATTTGTTCTTCGCATGATTTAGAGCAAATGACGATTGATTTATCACTAATTTTTTAGTTCTTCCATGAAGATAATTTCCAACCTACGAAAGCTTATGAGAGGACACTTAAGAGTATTGGACTCGCTATCAACAGACTTATCTTCCTGAAACGATGTAAGTTATCTTCTATTATTCCTAAATTCCTACAATTTAGAGAAGCCATTACCAGTGAAAAAGCACACAGAATCTATAAAAAGCAAAACTAGAACTTTTAGGAGAGAGGATTAACGATACCAAATGTAATTTAGCTCTTCTCTTTTCTCAAAAATTACTTGCGATTAACAATGCAAGACCTCCATCTGACAACATCTCCCTTGGTGAAAGGCTAGCCATAAAAAGTCTTAAGAATAACAAAGACATTGTTATCATACAAGCTGACACGGGCAACGCAACTGTAGTGCTAAATAAAACAGATTACCATGACAAAATCTTGGCGTTATTACAGTCAGATACATACTTGGAAATTGAGAGAGATCCAATGAGGGAGATACATAACAAAAACAAACAACCCCTTACAAAAAGCCATGGAACTTCCACGAAACATACGCCTTGCTCCTCGCTCTTTACATCCACTCATCCCAAGGTTATATGGTCTCCTGTAAAACTGCCCACTGAGACCTATCGTGGATAGTATTGACTCGCCTACCTACAGCTTATCTAAGTTTCTGGCTTCATCCTTAAAAGGTTTTACAGGAAATTCTTCTTTATATTTAAAAAACTCAACAGATTTCGTCTCAAAAATCAAAAATTTAAAACTCCAGCCTTCAGATATCATGGTGAGCTTTGACGTGGTGACCCTCTTTACAAACGTTCCAACCTAAGAGGTTCTCAATATTTTAAAAAACAAGATTTCAAAAAAGATGTTTTCCTTGCTATCACATTGCATTCACTCCAGCTACTTTCAATAAGAAAAAAGTCTACAAACAAAATCAGGGATTAGCAATAGGCAGCCCCCTGTCTCCTATATTAGCTAACATCTTTTTTGAAGATTTTGAACAAAAGGCAATCTCCTCAGCTACTCTTAAACCAAAAATTTGGCTGGGATTTGTAGATGAAATATTTCTCATCTGGGAACACGTCACCGATAACCTTCAGTCTTTTATAAATCATTTAAACAACTTCCACCAAGACATCAAATTAACAATGGAGGTTGAAGAAAATGGATCTCTTCCCTTCCTGGACGTAAGACTTACTAAGACATCTGATTCTATAAAAATCTCAATCTTTAGAAAATCTGCACACACACAGATGATACCTACATGTGTCCTCACATCACTATCCTGCACAGAAAGTGGGTATCATCTCAACTCTAGCACATTATGCCAGATCTGTACTGTCAGATGATGAAGAGCTAAAAAATGAACTACAACATCTACAAAGAACCTTCACAAGTAATGGCTAATCGTCGAAAACTATTAATAAGCATCTATACCCCCGCCAGCAAAACAACTCAGAAACACAAGACAACCTCAAAGGTTATATCTCCTTACCATACACATACACCAGCTCGCTCTCCACTAAATAAGAAGAATTTTATGAAAGTTCAACATAAAAACCTGCATCTCTACTCTTTCTAAACTAAGATCGATTTTAAGCAAATACAAACAAGCTCACAACCATCTACAATTCCCAGGAGTGTACAAAATCACATGTGACTGCGGTAAACAATATTATGGCCAAACTGAAAAATCAATCCTCCTATGTCTGGAAGAACACCAGAGAGACATTGCCTACAAAAGAACTAGAGCAAATGCCCTGTCAAGCCGTGTACTTCATTATTTGTGTTTTCAGTAAACACAAATGATGAAGGCCATCAACATGAGATAAACTGGACAACAACTTCAAACCTTCATATATGCCATGACAAGGTAGAACGACGCATAGTCGAATCTAAGGAAATCGTTATGGACCCTCATCATATAAATAATAACCTTAGTTGTAATCTGCCAGACTCTTTCAGCTCTGCTATCAGATATTGGCACACTTGTGAAGTCAGACGCATGCAGATACTCAACAATGGAACTTCAATACGGACTGTAGCTACAGTTCAAATCTAAGTGAATTTTATAATAGTCGTTTTTTATAGTGATACAAGGTTTCTTATAGTGTTTTTTATTTGCTTTCTATGTTCCCATGCCTGAAGAAGTCGGACAATCTGATGAAACATGTTGTGTTTTGAATAAATTTAATTGTTTTTCTCGTATCTAATCAGTATATATAAATATGAACATCTCCCAATTCCGAGTTAATATTACAGATCGTTATATATATATATTTTTCCCCCACCGGAAGTCAGGCTAGGGTAAATGATTAACAAGCATTCAGATTCATGACAATGCATTATACTTTTGTATAATGCAGTGTCATATAGCTTGTATCTTACACATATGTATTTTTCCTAATGATGACCTCAATACAGAGGTTGAAACGTCGAATGTTACTTTCCTAATGTTAAGTAAAATATTATTCTAACACGTGTGTTGTGTCTCCATAAATTCTTCACTATGAAAACATTATGTTAAAGGGTAGAGAGGATGGGTGATATATCTGCCCTTAATTTGCTGGATTTTGTCACAGATGTTAGTGTTGATTATTCTTGCAGAAGATGTATACTGGATCCCGAATTTCTTTTGACTCCGATGTCAGATGTCTGACATTTCAAAGCAGAGGTTTGTTATGAGGTATCTTTGAAAAATACCCCAATTTCTTCTAAGCTTTTTTGGTTGCTGAACAGTTATCATTTCACTATAGCTTAGAGAAATGTGAAAACCGGGTATGTTTTATGATCTGCATTTCTGGAAGCTTGCAAAACACAATTTCACATGATTCACTGCATCTGATGGAAGAACAGACCACTGCATAATCAAATTCTGCTAATTATGAGGTCAGCCAGTCAGCTTGCTTGATTTTCCATCGTGATATCAGTAATAGAGTACATAGTTACCTGTGCTGGAAAGTGGTTATAGCAGGAAAGTGATGACTTCCAAAATAAGTTCTCATCAGTGTCCCACTTGAAGAGTGAGAAAAGGGAGAGTAAGCAGATAGTTAAGTCTATAGCAGTGAATGTTGAAGTAGGCATAATGAAGAAGGTGTAACACCTTCTGTGTTTAGGAAGGGGAGATTATTATTCGAGTACTATCCCATAGAGGGTTGTGTCCATTTAAATTGCCCATTAAAAAGTAATGGGGTTGGTAACTGCAATTTGACACCATCAAGGTAATTTTGAGAGATATCTGCAGCATACTGTTAATACAGTCTGAATGAGAGTCAGATAGCAACTGCTCCTAAGTTTGTATTGAGTGAAACTTGCTGGAAGAGGGTATATTTGCCCACAAGGATGGAGACTTCTGTGTAAGCAGGTTCATCCCCTGTGCTGTCCTTGCAAATGATGGTGGTATTCTGTAATGTCAGATCATCTCTTAGCTTTAGATATGTTTCATGAAGACAGAAGCCTAGCCTACTGGTTTATACTTCTGAAGAAGGCCTTGATGTTATTGATATTTTGATCAAATCTACAAATATTTCTTTGTAGAAATGTCTTCATTATTTCTTTTTGGTGGTATCATCTGGCTTCCTGTAATGAGTAGTTTTGTTTTCAGCCTCAAATAGGTCACTTTCAGGGTGAAAGTGACTATTTGAGGGTCTCAAGGCATGTCTTTGACCCTCTGCAGTGCATATTGCATTATCTTTTGTGTAGTGGGACCAGAAGGTTCCACTAAACAAAATGTAGGATTTTTGCATAGTGGAACTAGACACACAAAAATTTTTTGGAAAAATATGAAGAAAACAGCAAAACTAATATTACTGGCAAGTATCTGCTGCATTCCCATTCATGACAAAGACCAGTCATCACTAACACACTATGTTTCAACATAAAGATGTGCACAAATTTACATGGAAAGAAGAAACATGAAATAAGAAATCTGACAATGTTATTGCTGATAACATGTTCATGCTGGTTCACAGCACAGAAGCATACACATAAGGAAATTTGAAATAGGAAGTGATCACTGTTTAGTTTTAAACAGGATAAATGAATTTCACACTAAAAAGAAAATATGTAAGAAAGTTTAAAACTAAAAAAAACCAGTTCAAACAGCTGTTAGAGATGAACTTAGGACTGAAATATACAAATAATATTAAAAAAAAAAAAAAAAAAAAAAAATGAAACAGTTTAAAAACAAGAATCAAAACCTCAGACTTGCAGACCCTGAAGAAAGAGTTTATTGATTCAGCTAGAGAGGCATGTGGTGAAGCCTGTTTACAATAATATTAAATTGAGAACTCCATGGTGGAGTCTGGAAGTTAATGAGGTAATTGCGAAAAAGCCTATTAAATATTATGTAACAATGCGTAAAAGTAGCTAAACCAAAATCATAAGTATATTTTGATAATGATATAAAAGAAATATCAACAAGGTGGCAAAATCTGTTGGAGACTATTGAAAAAGCTTAGAAATGGAGGAGAAAGTACCGTAAAAGGAATCAAAGATGACATGAAAACAAAAGTGGAGTAATTAATTTGAAAGATTGTTAAATGAACCACACACACACACAGTGACCAAACAATCATAAAATTCTGAAGAAGAATACAGTCTGGTGTACATATCAATACATGAGATAGCCATAAAAAAATTGACAGGTGGAAATGCAGCTGGAGTAAATGATTGACCAGAAATACACAAATATGGAGAAAGAAAATGGTATAAAAGTTTTACAGCAGCTGCACTACATAATTCAGAAGGCCTAGTCATAAGGATATGGGATGATCAGATTAGAGCTGTTATAGTTACCATCTAAACAAAAAATAAAATAAATAAATAAAACTTAATTTGAAAATTGCAGAGGAATTATCCTACTAAGTGTTCTAGATAAAGATAAATCACTTAGAAAAAATGGCAGAAAAACTTTCTGAAAAACAAACTGGGTTCAGGTCAAATAGTGGTTGTCTGGATCAGGTTTCACTTCAAGAGAAATAGATAACACAATTTTAAGTATTTAAGATTGTCAATAGGAAGTTAGTGATGATGTATGTAGCACTACCATATCATGTACATCTGAGGGTATATATCAGT
Organism: Typopeltis vanoorti; assembly: GCF_054136105.1. NCBI lineage: Eukaryota > Metazoa > Arthropoda > Arachnida > Uropygi > Thelyphonidae > Typopeltis > Typopeltis vanoorti. The sequence goes on along the minus strand of NC_143551.1, from coordinate 45,280,865 downwards.
AATTTGATGATGATGACAACAATGTGTATATGAGTTTGCTATAATGAATGCTATTGACTGGTAATGTAATTGCACAATGATGAATATATTTACATACAGTTGGATTAATTTTTCCAGTGTAAATCCAATGTTGAGGTATCTGTATATTTCCGAAATGTGTTTCCTGTTTTATTGGGAAATAAAATGGGGCAGTTGTTTTATTAGGACAAGTCTGAAAGAACAAAAGCAAAATGAGAATATGACAAGAATTTGCTTTGTTTATTGGGGACATAATGATGTTTAATTGGGCCAGTCTGTAACCTCTATTACATGGAGTGTTAGAAAGCTTATGCAATCTTGCTTCAAAAATTTAGTGCTAAAGACATCTACACTATTGATGAAATGGGGATATTTAATCGTGCACATCAGATAGTTCCCTGTATTATAAACATACTACACTGTTTGGATCAATGAGAGCAATAGATCATGTAATGGTCTTATGGTGAAATGAATTAGTAAACAAAAGATGCTAGTTATTGGAAAAAGGGGCCTGGATACTTCAAAAAGGATTAGAATGGAGAGTTTACCAGTCATTACTGTGCAAACAATATGTGGATGATATCTGAATCTTTATAAGAATTAGCTTATGAGTTAGGACATGGAATTACAATAGAAATCAAGGAAAATTTTACTGGTTCCTGACAACTGCAAAGGATGTCAGCACAAAACGTAATATTTTACAGGCAATACAGTTTATAGTCAACAGTAAAAATGATGTCCTATTAGACAATAAATGTTTGCATCCATTGAGGGTTGGCTTCAATCCTATAATGAAAATGAAAATTTTGAGGAGAAATTGAAGCAAAACAACAGAAGATATTAGAAGAAAAAGAAAGTGATGAGGATGACATTCCCAAGCTTGAACAAGTGATTATGTAGAATACTAGAAAATTTATTACTGGATTATGACTAATTTTTGTTTAAATACTGTACTGATGATGTCCTAAGATACTTAGGATGAAATATTTACAACTAAATAATTTTCACTGTGGTTTATACGTGTGTTTCTTCTAATTATGAACGCACCACAGGTTTCGTTATTTAAAAAAGTTTTAAAAAAAAAAATGGATTATGACTCTTTCATACAGGAAGGCAATATCATATCTGCACTGATTTTGTTCAATTGCAGTCAATTAAAAAAAAAAAATGACAGGCTAAAATCGATCAATTCCTACAATCATTAACTGCTAAGAACTGCATGTAAATGAAATACCAGTATAGTTAATTATTTTACGGCATATATAAAACTTTAATTAATACCAACTGTTTAAATTTATAAGTTGGTAATTTTGCTACATAATAAATGAAAAACCTATCAAAACTTATATATTTTGTCTTATTTATATAAATGTTTTAAACTCTTGATGTGCAACCATTTAATTGGGCCAAATTATGCAATTCCTGATGTGATTCTGGTTAACCAGAATCCACTGTATGTATATTATATAATATTATATTATATATACACACATACACAAGAAAGATGCAGGAACTATAAGCAAGTTGATGTCATGTGCTTGTAATATTTCCTATTAACAAATAATCAGAATGTCATTATTGTCAGGCAAAAAAACTTCCTAAAAATAGTACTAAAATATATAAAAACAGAAAACATCATCTGAAAAACAAAAATTACTTCCACATCGACTTTAACATTTGTGACACAAATACATCACACAGAAGACATGGCTCTAGACAAGAACTCCAACTTCACTCACGATCTGCCACTGTAGTACCAAACCAAAACAACTTTTGATCTTGCAAGTGCCAAAAGGCAGGAACCTTACCTTTTGTACAAATGATAGTTATGCTTTCTGGTCCTTTGCAGAAAACAATGGGTGCAACTTCTGCTCATCAATACCTCCACCCGTTTTACTTGCATATCTCACCAGTGTAGCATATCTAAAGATAAAGCTGACCATCTAGCATTATTCTCCAAATCTCCTACAGACTAAGACCAAGTTGTTAATGCTCTTTGGGCCAGTTTTCCGTTTTTCTGAGATGAAAAAAAAAACCTGAGTTTCTTAGAGAAAACCACCATTCAGCAATAAGAGAATGGCTAACTCACCTTTCATTTCATAAGATATTAATAAAGGTTCTTCAAATCTTAGATGGCATTTAAACTTCTATCTATCCAAAGAAAATTAATTACTAAATGAGCTACAGATGCTAAAGTCAAACCAAATAACCTAATACCAAAAACAGAGTGCACTATTTGCTATTGTGACATCAAGAAGAATCCCGAATAATCTAGAAAACAAAAACAAACAAAAAAAAAAAAAAACCCATCTTCAAGTCCTGATGATATCCACCACCCAGCTGCACATAAGAAATAGCACTTGCTCACATGTCCTATATACCATCTCTATACTCTTTTATATTCAACTGGCATCAGTGAAGCCATATTCAGCCCATTTTAAATAAGGGAGATAAGTGTGTCAAGCTATCAATCCTCTTTAAAATAATGAAGAAGTCATTAAGAGTCAAATATTCTTCACCACTTGGAACTCCTGTTCCAAAGTTAATCTACAACCACTATGGCAGATTCTCTGGTCTACACACCCACCTCAGGATACATGCCAAGGTTTGGGGAAACCTTGCTGTTACTTCTCACATTTCAATGGCATTTGATCAAGTGTAGTACTGGGGCTGGGCAAAATGCTATCTTCTACTTTTTGTAACTGGATAGGTTGGCTTTCTCTCAGGGTGTTCACTAATTACATGGTGGGTTGGCAGTCTTTCTCTCTCTCTCTGGATTTCTTTAGCACTAGAGAACTTTGTCACATCACTTTCTGTACATAAACAATCACTTCTCACTGACATCTAATCACATCTACAGTCTTGCTGATTCCATTCCTCCTCATGTGACAAACTCTGCAACCTCAAACTTCAAGATGGGATGGAGAGAACAGGTCACCTTTAATGTTACAAAAACACAAACAGATCTTCCTCACAAAGTGTTTCCCAACAACCACAACCAGCTATTCAAGAAAAATATCAATACTCATGATACAGTTTAATGGAATAATTACAGCACAAGGAGAAATAATTAAACGGTGGGTTTAATCATTTCATATTTTATCTGTCACAGAGACATTTTCAGGACTACGATGTTACTTGCTTCATGAACAAATCACTGTTACTCATTCTAAATTACCTATAAATTACTATTAATACAGCTATAGCTCTCTTCAAGTTGAACTCTTCTCTATTCTCAAGCACAAAATTTAGAGTATTCTGTTTGATATTTTTGAGAAATATGCCCATAAAGAATTTCAGAAGATAAACATATTAAAAATTTTAATAATCTTCGTAGTTCTTCTGCTCAGCCACTACAAGTTGTCATTAACCTGTTGTCAAAGCGACTTGACAAAACAGCTGTTAGTGTGCCTTAGTCACAACTTTGGGTTCAAACTGGCAAGTTCCTAGTTTAGAAATCATGTTGCGTGCAACTTACCTCCTAATGTTGTCAACATCAGGTTTGACTTAGCTAACATCTTATCACAAATGTTGCTACCAAAAAGAAATTTCTCCGAGTCAGTTACATGCACTATATAAGCTCTGCAAAGACAACAACATATTATTATAGCTGACAAAGGTGATGCTACTGTTGCCCCAAATTTCAGTGATTATAGTCAGAAAATGAATGTTCTGCTCAGAGACCACACCACTTATAAACTGCTAGATTATGATCCTACCACGTTTCAGAAAAAAAAACATTAAAAAGACTTCTAAAAACTGTCACATCTTGGCTTAATGAAATTGTTAAACAACTTAACCTCCTCCCATACAGACCGCTAAAAATTCATAAACTGAATTACCCTCTCTATCCCATAGTAGATGTTACTGACCCCCACCCCTCCTTTGAATTAGTCAAACAATTCAAATACACATGAAAATCCAGTTGAACAAGGGACAGTTCATTTTTTTTTTTCCCCTGATATGTAAACAAAATATGAGCCATTCATTTTTGCTAGAGTTATGGTTATTGCCATAGTTCTATGAAGACAAACCTAATGCTGCCCTCCAACAAGATGGAACAACCTCTCACATTTTACAATGTGATAATACTTTGAAGAACAACTGGATAAACAGGCTTACAGTGTGGCCTGCAGTCACTGGATCCAGCACTTCTTGACTTTTCCCATCTTGGAAAACTGCCATTATCCCTAAAAATAGATAACCTGAAAAAGCACATACACAGGACTGTTGCATTGATTGAACACCAGCTGTTTTCTATTTGATAGGAAATGTAGTATCATTTTGGCATGTGCATGAGGGCTAGATTTTTCTCTCACAGTACGCCTCCGAATCAAAAAATTAGAATAATCAGAGAAAATAATTATTCCCAAATATGAATTAGTATCATCTAAATCTATGTAGATTATATAACCATGTAAATACATACAAATGTAATATAAATTATAAGAAAACTGTTATTTGATGACATTCACAAAATTACAATAATTTTTAATGTGGTTAAAAATATTAGAATATTAGGAAATTGTTCCAATTGGTTTTAAGGAGAGCATAGAAATAGCACACATTTCAGCAGCTGTGGGACTAATTGTGTGTGTTAGGAATCATTTGTTAACCATGGGTCGAACAAGTGACATATCAGAAGCTAAGAAGTTTCATATGATGTCTCTACAAAAAGAAGGCCAAGCTCAACAGTTTCTAGCTAAGGAATTCAAATGTTCTCAAGCAAACATGAGTCAAGTATTGAGAAAGAGTATTCTAATAACCAGAATTTTCAAAATAATCACTGCACCGTCAAAAGTTAATAACTACATCAAGAGATGAGAGGAGATTGAAGAACATCATGAAGAAAAACCACTTTTCAAGTGTAAGGTGTTTTTACAGGAGATGGAAAGGACTTGGTGTGAATGTGACTAAATCTATGACATTGAGACAACTTCACAAACTGGGTTTCAAATCACATGTACCTAAGACAAAGCCGCTTATGACCTTCAAATAAAAGGCAGCTAGAGTGCGATGGAGTAAGCAAAGACTGTTGTAGGGTCAAGATGACTAAAAACAGATACTTTACAGCGATGAAAGTATGTTTTGTGTGTCCCATGGTCATCAAGGGATACGTGTTTGATGTCTTAAGCAAGAAGCATTTGATAAAGAACATATGAAAAGTTTGGTGAAATTTGCAACCTCTGTCATGGTATGGGCTTGTATGACCAGAGAGGATATATTGAAGGGCTGTGTATTGTATGAAAGAGTTGATTCCAAAGTGCACCAAGAAATTCTCGAGTACTTTATGTTACCGCATCGGAAGATTTATGTGATGGTGATTGCCTTTTTCAGCAAGAATCAGCTTCTTGTCATACTTTCAAGACCACTACTATATGGCTCAAAAAAAGGCAAATCAATGTAATTCCTTTGATGGTAAACTCACCAGATTTAAACCCCATTGACAATTAACTAATTTAGCTGTATACAAGACAGTGTTCAAACCAGTTTTAACTTATGGATCCGAGAGCTGGGTCAGAAGTAAAACACTTGACTAAAGACTAGAGACTACAGATATGAGAGTCCTGAGAAAGATTAGGGGCATGAACAGATGGCATCAATGGCAATATCATATAAAACTGAGGATATTAGGAAAGAGCTTGGCATTGTCAGCATCCAGGAGTGCGTTAGCACAGCTAATCTCAGGTGGTATGGTCATTTAAACAGAATGGGCAAGGAAGGATTAGAAAAACCAGTGTTCTCTGCAGGTTGGTAGTTGGCCTCTCTTCATAAGTTCCTCACTCAACTTTAATAAGCATAGCAAGAAGAAAAAAAAGTTTGAATTGCTATTATGAAGAGTGTAAGTTTCATATTTTGGTGTGTTAAAGTTTTTAATGTTTCTAAGCACTCATCATTCTGAATTACTTTATATATCAAAACATTATCATTATGTACCTGTGTACTAGTAGACATCACAACTGATACAGCATATGATACTGTGGATATACCAGGAGAAATTGCTATAGCTCCACCATAGCTTGGATTAATGGCCAGTACACTATCAAAACTACTTGACCAAACACCTTGATGACCTGAAAATGCATTTATCTATATAAATGAAAATGACCAAAATTACTACATTTTTTGCTAATTTTTCATAAAATGTTCCTTGCATATTTTACTAACCTTATCTTATCATGAAGGGCACAAAATAACCATTCTTAAATACTAAAAATAATAGTAAAAATAAAAATATAAATTTTGTAGTATCTTTCAGAATAAATATATGAACTTGGAGAATAATACAAAGCTATGTCTCTTGTTCATATTATATTGAAGTGACAAATGTAACTTCAGATTTAGGAGCCTTAAGATAGAAGTATTAAAAAATGAGGTTATAAAACAATGCCTTGCCAATGCTAATGTTTTAAATGCAAGAAAAATAGAAATAAAACAGTAAATTACTTTGATATCTATACATAGAATTCATTAATATCTTTTGTTGGGTTCTTTGTAACTAACTGCTACATCATAATTTTGTAAGCCCAATCGCCATGCAAACACACACAAAATCTCAACCAAAATTCAACATTACTATTGCTGATATATACTTCAAACATGATATATTTCTTGACCACAAATATGCAAAATACATATAGTGTGCATGGAATACTTAAAATTAATTAATTTATTACACAAAAATAGTCATAAGTAATAATAAGTAAATAATAATGATATTATATTAAAATCATGCTAAATGTCTAGTATGCAAAAAGCTTCTTAGTTTCTTATATGAAACTAAGAAACCTATCATACACTTTTGTTTTGTATTTGGTCACTCAAACATTAAAACTCTATCCAACAAAATAAAACCAAGAAAAAAACTCTAAGAGTTTTTTCTTGATTTTATTCGTTGACCAGATATTAATAAATTATATGTACAAATTATCAACAAGTTTCACCAGCTATTCTGTCTGGCTTCTTCAGGACAAGTATAACAGTACACACTAACGTTTGCTAGTAAAAAAGAAGAATGGAGTAACACAGTCAAAAAAACTAACACTGACGCCTAACATCATAAGCATAGAACATTGTGTCTCAGTCATTGTTTATTGAGCGCATTATATAGTTTTTAGTGAAATGAAATTCTGGTAAGCTGAGTGAATTTATTAGGCTTTTCCAGATGTCTTTCAGAATCATTCCTTGATTTCTGTTTAGATTTTCTCCAGAGCGAAGTACAACCGCAGCTTCTTTGAAGTTTCTACATCAAAAATCTTCTATATAAGGCATGGCACTGTTATCCCAATTGATGATGTGGTTAGAGATCAAGAAATAATGGGCTAATCCTGAAGTAACTGTTCTGTTGTTGTTCCCATCCCCTATATGTTATTTTTTTCGAATTTCCAGGCTTCTTGATGTTTGGCCTATGTAATTTAATCCACAGGAACATGGGATGTTGTATACACCTGCGTATTTGAAGAAGGCATTAATGTCTTAGGAGATCTTAAAATGTAGCGTATAGTTTTGACAAGTTTGAGAGCAACTCTGACGTTGAAAGACTTAAGGAGTTTGGCTATTTTTGTTGACACTGAGCCTCCATAAGGGATGATGATGGACGATGTATATTGTGTGACAGGAGGTTGCTACTGCAGAAGGTTTCTATGAAGAATCTTTTTTATTATGTTTTTGGGTAACTGTTGTTTGCTAGTGTTTGAGATATGAGAGTGAGTTCATCAAGGAGACCTTTTTCTTCTGAGATAATATTGGTCGCTCTATTTTTAAGCATATGTATTGTGCTGAGTTTTTGCGCAATATGGTGAGTCGTAAAGTGCAGAATAGCGTCCAGTGTCTGCTGTTTTTCGATAGATTGTGAGCTGGATTTGTCCATTCTCTTGTTTCTTTATTAGTTTATATAGAAAAGGCAATTGGTTATTTTTTCAAATTCTAACGTGAACATTATTTTTGTAAGGAAATCAAATAAGGTAGTTTCTGGGCCTTTCCAAATTATGAAGCCCTCATCTACGTATCTCCACCAAACCCATTGGTTTGGTAGAGACAATTTGTACATATCATTTATTAATATCTGGTCGATAAATAAAACCAAGAAAAAACTCAAGTTTTAATGTTTAAGTGACCAAATGAAAACAAAAATGAACAGACTCGATGGCTATGCAAAGCATAAGGCACGTTCCTTCGAAAAACTCAAATGTAAAAAAGCGAGAATGTTAAACCATCTAACCTTCTTAAAAAGATGTAGACAGTTTAACATCATTCCCAAGTTTTTTAACTATTAAAGAGCAATTACAATCAATAAGCGCGAAACACATTTACTTTAGGCATCTTTGTCTTTACTCCGTGAAAGAATTCAACACATTAGACTTGTACTTAGTAAAGTAGACCTCAAATGTTTAGAACTTTTCGAAGACATCTCTAACAGCATAGATAGCAACATTTAGAATATTCCTGACCGCACCGCATGGTTCAAAATAGTTTCGACAAGGTTTTTCTCACTAGTAAAAAACAGTAAATTAAAAAATTCAGATGCCTTTATGAAAGAAAATACAACTCAAGACCGAGTTTCCCGGATGGAAAGTTATTTTCATTCATTCAGACTACACATTATCAAATCCAGAAGCCGACATACTAAAGAAAGGTTTCAACTTTGCTATCACTCCAGATCACATTCCAAAGATTGATATTATTAGCAACATAGAAAAGGCACTTTCATCATTCCTGGAAACAGTAGCAAATGATATCTGATTAAAAAAACACTACCATCCTTTCAACTTCAAAACCAACAAAACTAAATATAACTCCACTGGAGAAGAGAGCCCTCTCAAACATAAAGAAGAACAAATACATAATCATCCTAAAGGTAGACAAAGGCAACTCGAAGGTTATTTTGAACACCAAAGACTACATAATGGGGTGCTTAAGGGTCAAAGCTGTATAATTGAGAGGAGACCTCCACATAGCCTTTAAAGGAATGCGGACAAAACGAACAGGGCTTCTGACCTAATGTCCAATCCTCACCTTCTCGTGGTGCACCCTGTTGGGGTATCTACCCAGATACTGAACGAACGAGGATGGGCTGGCAATTTGGGATTTAGCCGACCAAATTGTATTCCTATTGGTTAAACCAAAATACAAAATGATGGTACAACATAACAAAATTTCATGCCGGCTGGGGCATCGCTCGGTTAAACAAGGCCCGCGTTGTTTTCGCCAGGGAACCAGGGCGAACAGCGAAAAGTTAGCTACTGGAACAAATCTAAAAACACATCCCAACTCAACATCACCAGAGTTAAAGATCGGTACTATCAACATACGAAGCCTGAATGGCAAAGAAATGGAGCTAGCAGAGGAATCAGATAAGTACCAGATCGACATAATAATAGGGGTGACTGAAACAAAAAAAGACAAAAACTGGTGAGATCTTTCTGAGCAATAAATACAAAATGTTATATTCAGGCAATGACAATCAAGGAAAAGAAGGAGTAGCCATAGTATTCAACACAAAATACAAGGCTCATCTTCTTGAATGGCAGGCAGTATCAAGTAGAGTGATTTGGGCAAATATCAGAATGGGGAACTGGACAATGAGACTTATTTGTGCCTATGGCCCCACAGAAGGTTCTACTAAAGTAGAAGTGGAGGAATTTTTTCAGGCTCTAGAGAAAGCAATTGACACAATGAAAAAGGAAAAGTTGGGCCTTGTTGGGGATCTAAATAGCAGAATAGGAAGTGATATTGTCAGACATACAAAAATGTTTTGGGAAAATTTGGAGAAAAGAGCAAAGCCAATAATAAAGGCAAATACCTGCTGGATTTCTGCTCAGGACATGGACTGGTTATTACTAACACCATGTTCCAACATAAAAATGTGCACAAATTCACATGGAGAGAAGAGGCAAGGAATAAGAAAACTCTCATTGACTATGTTATTGTTGATAGTGATGTTTTCTCCCTGGTACAGGACACCAGAGTGTACAGGTGATTTGAAATTGGAAGTGATCACTATTTATTCTTGAGCAGGATAAAATTGAATTTCATATTAAAAAGAATGACATGTAAGAAAGTTTTAAAGCGAATAAAAGTTGAGCAGCTCTCAGATGTGAACTGTAGACTAAAATACACAAAGACTATTGAAGGAAATATGAAAGAGTTTGAGAACAGGAACCAAACCTTGGAGATTCAGTGGCAAGCCTTAAAGAAAACCCTGATTGATTCAGCTAGAGAGGCATGTGCAGAAGTTGTCTCCAAGGATAGAAAAATTAGAACTAAATGGTGGATACAGAAAGTTAAAGAGGCAGTGAAGGAAACGAAGAAAACATATTAAAAGTTCCTGGCAAATAAGCTTGTGCTCTTAGAGAATACAGAGACAAATGTAAGAAAGCAAAACAGTGTGTAAAACTAGCTAAACAAAAGTCATGGGAGGACTTTGGTAAAAACATAGAAAATAAATCTCAAGAAGGTGGCAAAATATTCTGGAGTTGTTGAAGAAGCTTAGGAATGGAGGAAAGAGTACTGTAAAAGGAGTTAAAGATGATAAAGGTGATATGAAAACGGTTTCAAGAAAAAGATATCCTTGAAGTATGGAGTAAATATTCCTTTCTTTTAAGCTTACGGCAGTGATCCAAATGCATTTATGAAAATTATGGAGACAACTACCTTGTTTGAATAAAAACTTTAATATAACAAAAATCTACATTTTTTTTTCTGCAAGAGGTCAGGCCAACAATTGTTGTGGTTGGTCAGTGTCTTTAACAAACCAGTTTGATTGTAGTGTAGCTTGTTTTCTGTGTATAGTTGTATGCTTCAGAAGATGACCTTGACATAAAGGTCAAAATGCAGAATGTAGATTTTAGTTATATTAAACTAAAGTTTTTATTCAAACATGGTAGTTGTCTCCATAACTTTCAAAAATGCATATGGAGTAATTACTTTGAAAATTTCCTAAATGAAACAAGCAGTAATGACAGCACAGTAATATAAAACACTGACATGGCATGCAGTCAGGAATACATATCCATACTTGAAGTAGAAAAAGCCATCAAAGGTTTGAAATGTGGAAAGGCAGCAGGAGTAGATGATATTCGACCAGAAATGCTGAAGTATGGTGGTATCAAAGTCTTACGGTGGCTGCACTGCATAGTTCAAAAGGCCCGGACAGAGGGACAAATTCCCGATTATTGAAGTAGAGCTCTCATAGTACCCATATATAAAAAGGGAAATACAACTGAATGTGAGAATTACAGAGGTATTTCCCTACTGAGTGGTCCTGGTAAGATATATGCAAGTATACTTGAGAAACGATTGAGAAGAATTGTGGAAGAAAAGCTTGGTGAAGAACAAGCTGGATTCAGGTCAAATAGAGACTGTCAGGATCAGATCTTCCCTTTACAACAAATAGTGGTGAAATCATGGGAATATAACAAAGATCTGTATTTAACTTTTGTCGATTTGGAAAAGGCATATGACAAGGTGCCAAGAGAGAAGCTATTCAATACGCTACAGTTATATGGTGTCAATGGGGCATTATATCAAGCAATACTTAGTCTTTATTTGAGTTGTAAGTCAGCTATTAGAATTGAAGGAAGTACAGGAAGATGGTTTAATGTTAAATCTGGTGTGAGACAAGGATGTACATTATCCCCTCTGTTATTCATTATCCATATGGATCACATTATGAAGGTAGTGAAGGAAAATGTGGTATTAAACAAGATATCAAAATTTGAGATGTTAATGTCAGCTCTTTGATTTATGTGGACAATGTTATACTTCTAAATAACTCCGCTACAAGTCTGCAAGATTCTCTGACTAAATTGAATAACTGTTGTAATAGATATGGTATGAAAGTCAGCAATAAAAAGACAAAGACAATGAAAATAGGCAGAATGATTAAAATGTCAACTGTGTTGTGAATGGAGAACCTGTGGAACAAGCAAAACATTTCAGCTACTTAGGCACGATTTTTAGTGAAGATGGTAAATTAAATATGGAAATAGACAACAGAATCAACAAAGCTGGTATGGTAGGAAGTCAATTGAATAAATTCATATGGAATAAGAGAGAAATTAGTCAAAACACTAAATTAGCTGTTTACAAGATAATGTTCAAACCAGTTTTAACTTATGGATCTGAGAGCTGGGTCAGAAGTAAAACACATGACCAAAGACTAGAGACCACAGATATGAGAGTTCTGAAGATTAGAGGCACGAACAGATGGCATCAATGGCAATATCATATTAAAAACTAGGATATTAGGAAAGAACTTGACATTGTCAGCATCCAGGAATGTTTTAGCAGAGCTAATCTCAGGTGGTATGGTCACTTAAACAGAATTTGCGAGGAAAGATTAACAAAACAAGTATTCTCTGCCAAGTTGGCAGGAAAACAACCCAGAGGAAGACCAAGATATAGGTGGATTGATATGGCACAAAGTGCCTTAGACGATAGAAATATAAGATCTGATAATGTTGGAGTTTTGACAAGTAACGGACTGATTTGGAGGAAAATTGTAGATAGGAAGTTAGTAATGATGTAAATTTTTCATGTAGTACTATCATATCCTGTACACCCTTTGAGGGTACATTGCAGGAATTTGGTGATGAAGACTACATAACAAAGATCACTGAGTTAGTTTCAGACACATCAACCTATCACACATGAGATGTGTATCCAACTTTAAAAAAATCAAAAAGAGACTAATATCCTATTACGGAACATGACTAGGTGGTCTTCGGACTTACGAGTCTGAAATCTCTACACCCATTGACGCCATGCTTATATGGTGCACCAAAAGTGGGGTTCTGCTCCGCCGAATTGTCAACGGAAGAAATTCTCCTACATATGTACTAGCTAAATATCTAGCTGTCTTTTGAAAGATAATTTTTAAAAAATCAGATTCTTTCATAAAGAATTCTTAACATTTCACTGAAAAATTAAAGGGCATCTCCATCTTAAAAACAGACATTCTTGCAAGCTTAGACATGATTTCGTTATTCATCAACGTACCTGTTGAAGAAGTTATCAAGATCATAGACAATCTCCACATGACACAGCTCAGCTATTTTGCCACTGCCTCAAATCAAATTATTTCAAAGTGAATGACACAATTTATGAACGACTTCATGGCTTATCCATGGGCAGTCCCTTATCACCTCCCTGTATTGATCTGTTAATGGAAAAACTAGAAGCTGACATCCTTTCCAAAGTAAATCCAAAGCCTTTGGTTTGGTGGAGATACGTAGATGTCTTCATAATTTGGAAAGGCACAGAAACTACCTTATTTTATTTCCTTACAAAAATAAATTCCTTCCACCAAAGAAATAAAGTTCACGTTAGAGCTTAAAAAGAATAACCAATTGTCTTTTCTAGATACACTAATTAAGAAACAAGAGAATGGACAAATCCATTCTCTTATTTCTGTGTCTGTTGGACAAAACCAACAGACACTGGACATTACCTGCACTTCAAATTGTCTCACCACATTGCGCAAAAACTCAGCACAATACATATGCTTAAAAATAGAGTGACCAATATTATCTCAGAAGAAAAAGATCTCCTTGATGAACTCACTCTCATATCTCAAACACTAGCAAAGAACGGTTGTTACCCAAAACATATAATAAAAAAGATTTTTCATAGAAACTTTCCACAGCAGCAACCTCCTATAGTGCAATATACATCATCCATTGTCATTCCTTATGCAGGCTCAGTGTCAACAAAAATAGCCAAACTCTTTAAGTCTTCAACCTGTCAAAAATATACACCACATTTTAAGATCTCCTAAGACATTAATGCCTTCTTCAAATACGCAGGTGTATACAACATCCCATGTTCCTGTGGATTAAATTACATAGGTCAAACATCAAGTCTGGAAATTCGAAAAAAAAAAAATAACATATAGGGGACGTGAACAAAAACAGGACAGATACTTCAGGATTAGCCCATCATTTCTTGATCTCTAACTACACCATCGATTGGGATATCAGCTCCATGCCTTATATAGAAGAAGATTTTCGATGTAGAAACTTCAAAGAAGCTGCGGTTGTACTTCGCTCTGGAGAAAATCTAAACAGAAATCAAGGAATGATTCTGAAAGACATCTGGAGAAGCCTAATAAATTCACTCAGCTTACCAGAATTTCATTTTGCTAAAAACTATATAATGCGCTCAATAAACAATGACTGAGACACAACGTTCCATGCTCATGATGTTATGCGTCAGTTTTAATTTATTTGACTGTGTTACTCCATTCTTCTTTTTTTTATAGCAAATGGTGTGTACCGTTATACTTGTCCTGAAGAAGCCAGACAGAATAGTGAAACTTGTTGACAATTGAAGGGTACAAGGGAAAAACAACTTCAATCCAATTTTTGTGAATTCAACATAATGCCATTCGTTTTTTTTAATTTTTAAGTACTATTTAAATTAATTATGCTTAATATACATGAACGCACCATATCTATTAATTTTTTATTTTGTTATGCTATGTTTACTTGCATTTTGACAACAATGAAAATTCAATAGGAAGTTAGTAATGATGTAATTTTTTCATGTAGTACTGTCATATCCTGTACACCCCTTGAGGGTACATGGCAGGAATTTGATGATGATGATGATGATGAAAATTCAATTATGTTTTTTTCAGAAGTCAATATCGTGGACTGAAGTTGGTTTTCCCCTGCACCCTTCAATTTGTACATATCATTTATTAATATCTGGTCGACGAATAAAACTAAGAAAAAATCTCAAGTTTTAAACCTACCATACATCAGTACCATGCTCTAAAGACTAAAAGTGGAACTTTTTCAGGCCACTTCAGAGTATGGTGGTCTCATGCTGGATGATGAAATTCATCACTTACTCAAAGATATTCACAAAGATACCCACAGTCAGAATCAATTTTTTAATGCACTGGTTCAAAAGTATAAGCATTATTCAGTTGACTAATCAGATCAGAATGAGGAAGAGAAGTTAATTAACGATTTATATGTATATCCTATGTTATTTAGAATGTGTAACCTAGATATATAAATGAGATCCAAAAGATTATTTTCCCCCTAGCCATTAACACATCAACTGTGGAAAGTTCAAAAATTCTGTATATACAGATCTGGAACTTGTAATATTAAATATTATGTAGAATATACTATTGGTTCCAGGTTACAGCCTGGAATATGAAAATAATAATGAGCCATTTGTCACTGGAGGCATATAGTGGTAATCATCGAATTACTGATATAAAACAATACCAATCTTTTTAGCTGGATGTCAGTAATCTTGTTTTTAGGATGTCAATGTAAATATTTTCAGTGAATGTTCCTTGCAGAAAATGTAGTCAACTCCTTTACTCAAGAAGGAAATTTAACTGTATCTTTCAAAGGGCTTAGTTAAAAAAAACTCACTAGGTCTGTATCTGATAATGCAAAGTTTTGTGTAACCTGAGATAATGGATTGTTGTGGGGCAGATGTCTACTGACCTCACCTGATGCTCCAGTTCATCCCACAGATGTTCAATAGAGTTGAGATCAGGGCTCTGTGGAAGCCAGTAAAGTTGTAGTGACGTTCATGTTCACAAACCTCACAGTTACAGCAGCTTTAGGACACGGTGCATTGTCTTGCTGAAAGAAACAACAGTCAGTTATGTAGAAACCACAAAGTAGAAAGCACTGCATTATCCAAATACTTCTCAGAGTTCAATGTCCATGGCACTACAAACAGATGTTCAGGGTCAAACCAGGAAAAACAGGAGCATACCATCACCCTGCCACCTCCAAATTTCATAATTGGGGTTACACACTCTGGTAAGAGACATACACTGGGCATCTGCTAAACCCACACTCATCCATCTGATTGGTAGAAGGTGTAGCATGATTCGTCGCTCCATAACACAGCTTTCCAAGCTTCCACACCCCACTGTTGGTGGAGATAATATAAGGCTTGCATATTGCAGTCCTAACATGGAAACCCATGTTGTCAGCTTCAGTTCTGAATATTTTTATGCAGATTCATGTTCCAGTCAATGCCTAGAACTACACATTCAATATGTTAGCTGATGAATGGCTGTTTTTACATTTCATAGCATCCTACGGTCATATTCGGTGAGTGTGGTTGGTTGTTGACTGTGAATGTAGGACCTCTCACTCACAGTCAAACCCAGCACTCACAGTTGACAAATTGGGATGGCCCAATTTGTCAACAATTTGCAGAACAGATGGATCTGCATCATGGAATCCTATAACAATGCCTCTTTCAAACTCCATCAATGCCCTTCTTGCAGCCATTTCACCTGGACACAGTTGTACTGACTTGGAAACATTATATTCTTCCAATTTATACTGGCTACAAACACCTTGTCCACAGGGATGTTAGTTGACTTCTTTCCAAACAGTATGTATGATATGCCAAATTCATTTTTTTTTTTTTTTTGTAGAATTTTCATGTAAAACTAACATTTGGGAACTATCTTCATAGTATACCTACACTTTTAGAAATCTCAAAATATAAACAGTTATAGAATTTTTATTAATTACTGGTGAATTATTATACAACTGGAAAGCAAAAGGTCTTTTCCCTTCTAACATAACTTTGGTGTCTAAAAAAAAGGATATGTAATGATTCATCCCATTCCATATACAAATATCAAATGTTCAATTTTAGTCAGTGAAAAAACGCAGTGTTTCTCTGATCTAAATTATGCTTTTCATTTTTGTCAATTTTAAATGTTTAAACATGAAACTCAGTCAAAATGGAGTTTTCTGTAATGAAAGGCTTGTTACTGTTTCCTAACCGACATCCAACTTTTGGCCATTAATGGGCTAGTGATGCAGAATATATAGAGCCTATCCCAGTCAAGTTAATCCCACTTTGACAAGGTATGGCCTATTTCCACAAACAGGCCAGGCAAAGCAAGTAATG
Organism: Typopeltis vanoorti; assembly: GCF_054136105.1. Classification (NCBI taxonomy): domain Eukaryota; kingdom Metazoa; phylum Arthropoda; class Arachnida; order Uropygi; family Thelyphonidae; genus Typopeltis; species Typopeltis vanoorti. The sequence continues at coordinate 45,263,939 of NC_143551.1, read as the reverse complement.
CTGTCTTATAAGACATTGGGGGGGGGGGGGGGGGGTCAACCAGACCTCCAGTAGGTAGATGACATTGTCCAGGACCAAACATGCCAATAGCTACTTCACACTTACACATCATAATTAACTAAGCTGGGAGCTAGCACCTCTCTAATTCAAGGGTACAGCAGTAAGCGAGTCACTGAAAGCTGGTTGATACATAGTACAAATGACTGAACCAGATGATAAAATATCAAGAGACTTCCCTATCAGCTATATGAATAATTCTTGTGCTACTTACTGTGCAAGATCATATTTGGAGGGAGTCTGAGTACAGGAGTGAAGGAAACACCATTGAAGTCAAGCTTGGACTAGAATCTGGGCACACCCTGTGTGGGAGCTATGTCTACAGATCCTTGCTACAAGCCCCTACTCTAAGTTTTCATCATTATATCAACAATGGGAGGTAAAATAATAAGTAACACTGAAGTTCTAGTGTCCTTTACAAGTACAGTTCAACTCACTATCCCTAATTACATCATGTATGATTCCTAAAGATTATATTATCACCTTGTTGATATCTTCACTGCTCTCCTAATTCAGATGACCATGACAACCTCATTAATTATCTCTGAAAGTTAATTTATTTTATCTTTAAAAAATAGATTTGTAATTTAAACTGGCTCTTCTTTTTTAATTTCACAGATCACACTGAAAGGTGAAGTACAACTATTTGCTGTCAGTAATAATCAAACACAAATTGTTCTCCTATCCACCATAACAGATAATCCTCATCATTCTTTCACCTCTGAGATGCCCTGACAGCAACATTATATAAAGCAAATTTCTTCAAGCAAACTGCTTTCATAGCATGCCTCCTCTGATCACAAAAAAGGCATCCAGAAAAATCCTCAATAATTCTGATACTAATATGTCCCCTGTACCAAAAGCTCACACAACAGAATTAACGTCCATATACATTCCACAGTATTCTCATAAAATTAGAGGTAGTAATGAAAAACACGAAAGCCTATCAACCTTCATGACATCTACTCAACAGCATAGAAGCCTTGTCCTAAAAGAGAATTCAAGTTAGCTATCCAACTATGAACACCAGTCCATATTGGTGATCACTGATTAATCATAAGTGGCACAAGAGTGAAGTGATATTCAGTGAACATGTTAATGGGATGATTCTCATAAGTATCAGCAGTCATAAGTTGCATAGATCATATGGTGAGGACTGACTGTATATGTGCATGCGTGTGTGTGTGTGTGTGTGCATGTGCGTGTTTATGTGCATCAATAAAAACCTTACCAAAAATTCAGTAAAATCATCATTGCATCAATATTACTCTGAAATATTCTAAAGGAAATTATTTTCCTCAAATTTTTCACTTAAACAATCAATTTATTTGGTCCTTATATATTACCTATAGTGGCAGTTGACTGTTTTTGAAATTAAAATTTATTTATATAAACAAATTTACTTATTTACATCAGCAATATTAAAATGGGGAATTGGACAATAAGACATATTTGTCCTATGGTTCCACAGCAGGTTCTACTAAGGAATAAGTGGAGGAATTTTTTGAGTCAAAGAAAATGGAAACGTTAGCAATCTAAACAGCAGAGTAGGACATGAATACCTCACATATAGAAATGTTTAGGGAACATTTTGAGAAATGAGCAAAGCTAATAATAATGGTAAGCAGCTGCAGAATTTCTGTTCATGACAAAGACTAGTCATCACTAACACCATGTTCCAGCATACATATGTGTACGAATTCGGGTGGAAAGAAGACACAAGAAATAAGAAGTTTCATTGACACCGCTATTGTTGTTAGTGAAATCTTCATGCTGATTCAGGACACAACACAAGAGTACACAGGAGATTTGAAACAGGAAGCGATCACCATTTAGTTTTAAGAAGGATAAAAACGAATTTCATTTTAAAAAGAAAAATGTGTAAGACAGTTATAAAAAGAACTGAAGTTGAGCCTTCAAACATTTTTTAAATGCTTAAAAACAAGAATCAAACTTTGGAGACCCCTCGATACTGCAAGGCAAAAGAGGGAAAAGGAAGATGAGATGAGAATTTTGGAGACTCTATAGCAGATCCTGAAGAAACATTAACTGACTTAGGTAGAGAGTCATATCGTGAGGTTGTCTGCAACGATAGAAAAAAAAAAAAAAAAAAAATTCCAAAAGTATTCTGTTAAAATCTGTAATTCGTCGGCTGTGTTATTGTTATATCCTTACTTTCATATAATGTTTTTCGTAAATCGTAAGTTTAATCTTATTATACATTAATTTACCGTTTCCTGAATCTATCCTTTCGCTTACCTAAAACGTTATACAATCAAGATCCTACTGGCTACTCTATTGTTATATCGCTATTTCTCTATATTATATCTTATTCTACCTCTATAATAACTCTCCTTCTAATCTATTGTCGTGCTCCTAAAATACTAATTCAGATTTATTTCCTCTTCGGATATTGGCAAAATTTATATTTCGCTGCGCCAGCCAATATCCTATAACAGAAGAGACTCTTGTTCAGGGAAATAATTCAAAATTTAAAAGGATACACAATAATTTATCTCACGCTAGCGCTGTGCAGATTCAGTTAGCAGTCGTAGACCGAATCTCACTTAAACAATTATATCTAAATTCCTTCCCGCCAAAAAGGTTCAATTTCATAAGTGGTGGCTTGAATTCGTAATCAGGCATAACTCAGGTATAAGGTACAAAACATGTTTATTGGAAAACACAAAACATTTACAGTTATGTAAGCTTAAATACTCAATGGATCAAAATTCACTCTAAGTTAAGGGTTATACTAAATCACAATGAATCAGAGCAAGTTAAATCCTTCAATTATGAAAGGACAAGATTAGGTTTAAGCAAAATACTACTACTATATAATTCCTTTCACAAGTTACTCACAGAATACTTATTGAACACTTTCATTAATACTCTATCAATGATTACCTTAATTCTAAATTTCATTTAAGCAAGTCTAGCCATTCACAAATCACTGCCTATTTAATAACTCTTCTTTGTTCCACAAAGGCTTAATTAATTCAGTCAAATTCTCACTAAAAGTTCTCTACTAGTGTCCTTTAGTTACAACACACACAAATTTCTTGTTCTTCTAAACAAATTTTTAACATAGAACGAAAACTCTTACATTACCGGATCCTTTCAGATTTCATGCCGCCATCTCATGTAGGTCTGGATTACCATACTGCATATTCTTCGGCTGTCTTTGCGCCTGGCAATGTACTACGCTTTTTCTTCTAATCGTTTCTGACTGTTGCGTGCTGTCTACCGCTCCGCAGGAAACTTTCTCCAATGGGACATTCTGCTAAGGCTCGATTCCACATGGGCCATCATATCGCAATCAGCTCTGCTTGAAAATCTTCAAGCATTCTCAAGAAAAGAACCTGCCGTCCGTCATTCCCATAGTCAACTCGCCGCTCTCTCACGAATCCTCCAACAAACTCCCCCTAAAATTCGAATCTGGCACTCCAAGATCAAAAGGCCCCCTAAAATGGCATGCTTCATCTTTTATTCGCCCTATTCAGGCGCCCTCTATTCAATGCGGTTTTCACCCACGAACCCCATCGTTCATGCCCCTTGGGTGATCCTACACTCTCGCTAACCTGTCTGGTTACATTATTCTAGGTAGGCGCTCTGGCGTCATATTTCCACGTAGGTATAGCCTCCATCGCTACACTCGACTCGTACCAATTATACGCGATTATTCCGGATTACTATTATAAACTTTTCTCAGAATTTCGCAAGGTACTAGACAGCTTACTTGGGAATTACAAATAACCTAACAATAACTCTCACTATATTGCACACATGGACTATACATTATTACAAAACATAAAACAACACTTTATAATTATTAGTTGATGTGCAGATATCTCCTTAATAAGTAGTAGTTTGTCCTGTTAAATCCTGAATAAAGAATTTACTTGTAAAGCTCTGCATACAGGATCTAACAAAAGTCTCCCCTTACAAAAAAAATTTTTCGTAAGACAAATTTTTCTTTAAGCATCTCTCATTGCAAAATTATTGTTTTCTAATCTTCTATAATAATCCCCTTTTGTCTCTCTCTCAATTCCCTGGGGGTGAATCTTTCATTTTGCCTGTGCCTTAAAATTCAACCTTGAGTTCATGTCTAAATACACAAAACGTTTCACCTCCCCCCCCCCCCCCTCTGATAGATTTACACTTCCTCCAACCGCCAGCTGGGTTATGCTCACTTAGTCCTTTTAGAGTTTTGTGCTGGGAATCAAATAACTTCTTGCAGGATGAAAATACATTCCGCTCAACACTAGCATAGTTTATTTTTAGAGTATCTTTGTTTTCTTCCAACTCATCCCTGATTGTACCCCCTCCTTCTAATTGTATCCCTTCTCCCTTTTCTTCAATTAAGTTAGGACTCAATGAGGTTTCCGATGTGGAAGGCTCATCCATTTCAGAGCTGATGTGGTTAGTAGGCTCTACATCTCCCTGAATCGGTTTATGCTCTCTCTTTCTGGATTTCCTGATGCTCATGGACATTTCCTTTAGCTTGAACTAATGATTACCTTGAACTTTAACTTATGGATTTGAGAATTGGGTTAGAATTAAAGCAGTTGACTGGAGAAATGAGAGTTCTCAGAACAGATAGCAGAATTATATTGAAAATGAAGATATTAAGAAGGGACTTGAAATCATTAGCATTTAGGAAATGTGTGAGCAGTGCTCATCTCAGATGGTTTGGAAGCTCTGTGAACAAACTTATATTGTGGGAGGGATAATAATGGAAAAATTTGTGTATGTATCTACTTATGCAGGTAGCTTTTCTGTAAAATGAGAAAGAAAGAAAGCAAGATGTATAGAAAAAACTATTGTTCTTTCTCTAGAGTGAACTGGATTCTTTTTCATTGTAGCCATTGGATACAATGCCAAAAAAAGATTAAATCCAGGACACATTACCAAAAAAGCCAAGACTGCAAAGATATATAATCTCTGCTTTTTATACCTCATATGAAGTTTGGGTGCATATCTGCTCTCTTGAAGACCAACTCCTTCACCTCTATGTTCTAAGTGTGTAGAAGGCCCCTTGTTCTTGCAAGTTGTCACATTATGAAGAAACTGGGAGATCATCCAATATTCATCTTGAAGAACACAAGAAATACATCTGTTGCCACAACTATAATCAGTCAGTCTAGCTGACTGTGCTTTCAATACCTTGCACAGAATCAAATAGAAAACAATTACTATGCTTCGCCATATCAACTACATATTTGAATTTTTTTTTTTTTTTTGAATCAGCACATATTTAAAAAACCAATCAAATTTAAATTAATATGGGCGGTGTTAAACTTCCCAAGATTTGGGAAACATTAATTCTTAGATCTCCTGCCCAGCAGCCAATGCCACACACCTTCTTTGGGACTTTAGGCTTCTGGTCTAGCATCTTTTACTTGTTGGTTTTGCGTGTGTTATTGAAAATGAAGATATTAGGAAGGAATATGTCTTTGTGACAGATGAAATATTACAATTATTAAATATCATCATCATAATATAAAGCTTTCAATAACTAAAAAAATCTAAATGAAGTTTTAACCCTTTCTGCCTGAATGATTCCAACTGGAATCACTAACTTTCTTGGCTTTCATAGCCCATATTACGTGGCGAATGATTCCAATTAGTATCGTACATCGTAGTTCCATTTCTTGCCAACAGATTGCAGCTGTCTGCTATTTCATCATGATCGGTTGTTCACGTGCATTTTCCTTTTGTGTGTTTACATCTGCATGGCACGTTGACATCCTGGTGGCCTTGAAACTCTCGAAAATAATAACAGGTATGTATTATATGTATAAATCTTACCAATATCAGTTTTTATGACTTAGATAACTATAGAATAATATGCATATATTGGATTATAGAGTATAAGCTCAGAAGTTGAATATTTGCTACCAGAATATAATGATTCCATTTGGAATCAGTCAGTCACGTGTATACAATAACGTGTTAGATATGACCTTCTTGTTTATTCGTGATTACGTGGCTATTTGTGCGAATTATTTAGTTTCTTCTGAAAATTTATAGAGAAAAATCTTATCCTGAGCTGGGAATCAAACGCAGGTCCTCCACAATGGTAATGTGGAGGACCTGGGTTTGATTCCTGGCTCAGGGTCAAATCTTTTCTCTAAAAAATTGTAAATTATTTGTAAATGGTGAAGTACAAGAAAGACAATAATTTAAAAATTAGTTTCTTCTGCAGACATTTATCACTCTTGAAGTGTTATCAATGAAGAATAGAAATTATGTATAAGCCTGAGTATGTATCCTAGCATTAGTTATTTAGATTAGTTTTCATATCAAGTTAGGCATTTGTAGATTGTGTGTCACAATATAATTATGAGTTTGATATCTTTTTCTTTTAGAATATGTTGTATTTCTCTTAGAAGGGGATATATCAGATGTTGAGGATGCTGAGTTGCAATGTGATGTGGAGGAGGAGACATTGAGAGCAGCTGTTCGAGGCAGAGCTTCAGATGAAGGAGCTGATACAGGTGAAACTTTCAATGTAGACAGCTACAGTGTGCCTGTGGAAGTTCATAGGAGGAATGGTGATGAAGATGACACCCCCCCCCCTCAGTGTGCGACTTGAAACACGAAATCAAGGCGAGCCACCTATATGTGACATAAAAAATCGATGGTGGCAACACAAAAACATGGAAGCAATAGATGTGACCTATAATTCCACATTTTCTGATCCTCCAAATGACAACTTAAGCTCACTGAATTACTTTGAAAAATTTATTGATAACAGTATCATAGAAAATTTAGTTGACCAAACAAATTTGTATTCCATGCAAAAAAACAGGAAAGTCTATCAACACATCTGTGATTGAAATGTGCAAATTTATTGGTATACATATTTTGGCTGGAGTTGTTCAGATGCCAAAATACAGAATGTACTGGGCTGATTCTACACGTTATGAGCCTATTGCAGGAACTATGTCACATGATCGATTTTGCGAATTGAGAAACTATTTGCATAAGGACTATGACAAACTCTTCAAAATTAGGCCATTCGTGGAATCTCTGAGAAAAAATTTTCTGAAAATTGAGCCAGAGGAACACAACTCAGTTGACGAAATGATACCACTCAAATCTCATACATCTATGCTACAGTATGTAAAGAGCAAGCTATACCGTTGGGGGATAAAAGTATTTGCACGGGCTGGAGTAAGTGGGATAGTGTATGATTTTGAAATTTATCTGGGCAAGGGGACAAAAGTGAAAGATGGTCCCTTAGGTATGAGTGGCAATGTGGTCATGAGGCTAGTTGAGGATTTGCCTAAACATAGGAACCATAAGTTATTTGTTGATAATTGGTTCACTTCATTTGACCTGGCTGTAGAACTGAAAAAGTTGGGCATATATATGGTGGGAACTGTCAGGAAGAACAAATTGAAAGGCTGCTCTGCAGACAGATTTTTCTTTGAAGAAGAGTGGTCGAGGCTCGCATGATTATAGAGTAGAGACCAATGAAAATCATGCTACTGAAATGGTTCGACAATAAGGCAATTCACCTTATCTCCACTTATAAAAGTCAACAGCCCATTGAAAATGTCAGACGATGGTCTGTTGCTGCTAAACACCATGTAAATGTCCCTCGTCCATCAATAATCAAAGAATACAACACTTTTATGGGAGGTGTTGATCTGCATGACATGCTTGTTCAGCTATATCGCACCAACATCACTTCTACTTGAGGATCGTATTTCATTTTATCAACATGTCTGTGTCACTGCATGGCTCTTGTATAGAAGACACTGTGATCAGAAGAATGAAAAGCACAACGACTGCTGGATTTTGTGTGTGATATTGCTGCTGGCCTTCTAAAAAGGGGAACAAATGAACCAAGAAAAACAGGGCGCCCACTGACTCGCCAGGACCATCGAAGAAGAGTGTAGCGAAAGCACCGCGTCCTGTTGCTGATGTATGCTATGATGGTGTGGGTCACTGGACAGAGTACCTCCCTGACAAATCAAGATGCAAACTGTGTAATCAAGAGTTACAGCAGAATGAAGTGCAGAAATGTAATGTTTCACTATGCCTGAACAAAGAGAAAAACTGTTTCAAGGAATTCCACATAAAATGACTTGAAAGTCACGACACCAATATAGCAAACATTTTCAGAATATTTAATGTCTGCAAGACAATGTCCTAATGATGCCAACTGGAATCATTTCAGAATTCCTATCCTGAAATGTATTTTTCAGAAAAATACTTGATATTCTTGCTTTTTTAGACCTAAAGACAAAATAAGTAGAAAGAAAAAATTTTTTCACTTGGAAAAAAAAAAATTCAGGTCAGAAAGGGTTTTAAACAAAACATCTCTCAGCATGTATCATCTGACCTCCATTTGGGTTGAAATGGAATCATAATGCTATGATTCCATTTCAACCACTTGGTTCTCTGTGAATTTCAGAATCATCCATATCTTAAATTGCAACTTCTCTCTATGATCGTTCCGCTATCTGTGCATGCATCCATATATCATGTCTGTATCAATAATTTGCTTTCATGACAATTCGGACATATCAATTCTTTATATATGTTAATATATGTGAAGAATTTACACAACTGTGTATTATTTTAAAATATCATTGTATGCTTATCTTTGCAGGAGTATTATGATTATTCAAAATTGCAATGTATCCAATGAATGAAATGTCTGCTGAATAATGATCCCTTCCAGAACTCATTTATTATAATATTATGCATAATTCAATATATATAAAATCATCATATAGTATAACAGTTCTGTCTTGAAATATGTATAAATATATATAAATACTTTGGCTTCTATTTTCATGGAATTTCTTCTGCAAACCCTAGGAAATGTAACACTATTGATTTTTAGGCATATATATATATATATATATAAACTTACCTTCTTCAGTAACCACAGAACTCTTGAAACATAAGATATCTCCCACAACCAAATTAACATTAGATGGCTCAATTGCTGTTATAACTGGTATATTTATGTAGTCTACTCTCTGTGGATTATCTTTATCCCATAACTATTAAAAGAATAATTCATATATAACTTACAACATATCATCATGTTTGATTATTTATTAAAAAAAAAAAAAAAAGGTATACAAAGAATATCATTTAATTCACATACCTTAAGAATCGTATCACCAGGTTTTAATGTTCTAATGATAAGTGTCCCATTATCATTTCCCCAAGAAACTCGTATTAGGTCAAATCTATAGCAAAAAAGAATAATAAAAGTGACAGTATTTATCATAAATAAGTGAGTTTGGTTAAAAAGAAAAAGCTGCATATGAATTTTAATAAGTAAAATGTAGTTCTATATGTAGACATAATTTGGCAATACTCTTCCATTCTGTTGCAAAACTGCAACAATATAAAAGAGTATGTTGTACCACAATTTGACTTACTAAATTTCAAAAGTCAAAATATATTTTATGATAATCTTCTTAATATCACTTACAATTTATCAGTATTAAAGGCTTCCATGAGGAGACTTAAGCTCATCTAGGGCTCAACAACATGAACCTGTTGAGCCCTACATTATTAAGAAGCCCATCCACGGTACTAACGTACCAGAGGATTATATGATTTCATCGGTAGAATTCACATAAAACTGTAACCCTAACCAAATGTGTTTGAGGATAGTTTTACATTTATGGAGGGATAACTGTAGCACCATGGGCAAGCCTCACCTACAGTCACAGTACAAAACATGCTTTGTGCTAGAAAACAAATAGCAGGTGAACCACATGCTATTTGTTTCAATCATGGTTACAACTTATCTCCTCCCTCTTCTTTATTCTCTGAGATCCTTTGCAAAAAAAAGTTTTATGCTAATAAATTCATTATAAAAAATCTGGTAGTGCTTTTTATTCTCCTTATAAGGAGTTGGCAAGGCCATTTCAGCTGTATCTAACTTTTGGAGACTCGGGGGTGGGCGGAGGGTAGCCAACCAGAAATAGATAGTGCAAGATTAATTACGATGGTGGTCTGAAAAGTTCTCGGCCTAACAATGAAAAAAAAGGATTTATAATTTCAAAATTATTTTTATTTTTCAACATAATCTCCCTTAAGACTAATACATTTATTCCAGCGATACTCCAATGCCATTATCCCATCCCTGTAGTGGATCTCATAAGATCTGCAAAATACCCCTCAACAGCTGCAATCACCTCTTGATTTGAAGAAAGAGGATGACCAGCGAGCAAAAGTTTTAGTTTTGGGAAGAGATAGAAGACAGAAGGAGCCAAATCTGGGGAATAGGATTAATGTTCCAACAATTCATAGTGCAGATCCCTTCATTTTCTCATTGCCAAAACACCTTTGTTGGCAGGTGCATTGTCGTGGTGAAAAATTATTTTTTCCTTTTGCAAACCGGGCCTTTTCTCACGATTTTTTTCGTCTAGCTGGTTAAAAGATAAGAATAATATTCCCCGGTTCTTTTGAAATGCCTATAGTCTTACCTTTTCAAGATAATTAATAAACAAAATGCCTTTATTGTGTAGAGGCTTAAGTGCTGTGAGGACATTATGTTGGAGGTTTAATGGACTTTTTACAGCACTCACAAAGAATTAAAATAGAATTTAATACTTCCTATATTTCGTCCTAGTCACTAGGACATCTACGGGGATTACAAAGACAATTAATGTAACATGCACACAAAAACTTACAATACTAAGCCAACCACGTGGGTGACAATAAAGTCCTATCTAGGTGGAGTGCCCTCTAAGGGCAGTTGTAGGTGGCCTGGAATGTAAGGTGGGACCTCTGGCGATGACTGTTTCCCAAATCTTCGGAAGCTTAATGCAACCGTATTTGTTAAGATTTGGTTGGTTTTTGAGAGCTGCTGCTGCTTCTAAGAAAAGTCTCTCTTTCTTGAATTTGCTGTGGTGGAGCATGGTGGTTTTTTCCCATGATACTCTGTGGGTGGTGTCCAAAACATGGTCAGCCAAGCCTGAATGGCCATAGTTGTGTTTAACGATGTACGACTTGTGTTCCTCTAGGCGGATGGATGCTGATCTGCCTGTCTGTCCAAAGTACGCAAGCTTACAGGAACAGGGTACTTTGTAAACTCCAGGCAGAGAGAGAGGAGGGAGCTGATCTTTCGTAGAACGGATAAGGGTAGCCAGTTTGCGGTAGGGCTTATATGCTGTGTGTAGGTTATACTTTTTTAGTATCTTAGCTATTTTTTCCGAAGTGCCACGGATGTAGGGTATGGTGATGGCATTTTTAAATTCTTGTTGATGAGAGGGACGGGGAATGGGGGAGGAATTGATTATTTTTTTGATACTGTGTTCGCTGTAGCCATTGGAGAGGAAAGTTCTGTGTATGTGTGGTTAAGCTCAGTAGTGAGGGCGGTTCCACTGGAACAAAGATTGTGGGCTCTCTTGGTAAGGGTTTTAATGATGCCATATTGTTGTGAGGGGTGGTGGTGGGAGAGTTTGTGAATGTATCTGCCTGTGTGTGTGGGTTTTCTGTATACAGTGAAGGCAAGTGTATCATTAGGCAGGCGCGTGACTAAGGTGTCTAGGAAGGGTAAACAATTGTTCTTTTCCTTTTCCATAGTAAACTGGATTCTTGGATGTAGGCTATTGAGATGACCAAGGAAGGAATCTAACGTGTCTGGGCCATGTGGCCAAATAGAGAACACATCATCTACATATCTTAGCCAGATAGAAGGTTTGAGTGGGGCTGAGTCTATGGCTCGTTTTTCGAAATCTTCCATATAGAAATTGGCAAGGGGGGGTGAGAGGGGGGAGCCCATGGCGGTTCCCTCTATCTGCTTGTAGATTTTGTTATTCCAAGCGAAATACCCAGAGTTGATGGAAAAGGAAAAGAGATCTAAGATGTCAGGGGGGAAAACGTTTTCTAAGAGAGATAAAGTGTCAGTTAAGGGAATATTAGTAAACAAGGAGGAGATATCAAAGCTTACTAATATGTCTGTATTATTCAAGGTTAAATTTTCTGTGAGGGCTTTAAAGTGGGTAGAGTTTTTTATATAGGAAGCTGAATTTCCGGTGAGGGGGGACAGAGAGTTGGCCAGCTGTTTAGACAGTCTGTAACAAGGTGCATTGGTGGCATCTACTATAGGCCTGAGTGGGGAATTAGGTTTGTGGATTTTTGGTAGACCGTATATTCGGGGGGGACGGGAGCGGAAAGGTTTAAGTATTTTCGTGACGTCGGGGGGCCAGGAGGTTACTTTTTTAAGTAAGATTTTTAATTTCTTAACTTGCGTTTTTGTGGGGTCGTGTTCTAGCGGGATGTAGGTAGAGCGATCGCGGAGGATAATGTTCATTTTACGATTGTATTCGCTGGTATTAAGGACAACTGTGGCATTACCTTTATCCGCTCTGGTGATGACGATACTTTTTTCTTTGCGTAGTTTCTGGAGAGCCATGCGTTGGGAATAAGATAGGTTACTTTTTGGAGGCGACGAGTGAACGAGGATGTTGGCTACGTCGAGTCTGATGTTGTTGGCTACTTCCGACGGTAAGCGGCCGATCCCCCGTTCGACGTTAACCATAACATCGAGCACCGGCACTTCTCTCGGGGCGACGGCAAAATTACGGCCGAGGCAAAGGCCGCTGACGGCATCATCGTTGAGCCTTTTGGATGAGAGGTTTATTACTGTCTGGAGTGGTTGAATTTGTGGTTGTGGTTTGTCTTTAACCAGGCTGTTGTATTTCTTGACGTGTTTGTTTTTTATTTTCTGAAATTCTCTCTGTGCGGAAGTTTCCGAAATGTCAGAGAGAATCGACCAGAGTTCAGGGTTAAGAACGGTGGAGAGCTCCGCTTGTAAGGAGCCAATGGCGGCGTTCGTCACTGCGAGGGCGGCACGAGAAGAGGCGATTTGCTCGCGTAGTAATGCTAAGCTGGCACGTTTGTATATCCGGAGTGCTTTTTTGGAATGGAAATTTATCTTCATTTTAACACATTTCGGTATCACTCTTGTGTCCCGACATCTTTTTAAAAAAGCCAGCCTATTTAGTTGTCTAGATAGTCGTAGTTTTGACTTACCGTATTGCTTGGATTTGCGTGCTAACTCTTCTCCATGGATGATTAGAATTCTTGTGTAGAGGCTTAAGTGCTGTGAGGACATTATGTTGGAGGTTTAATGGACTTTTTACAGCACTCACAAAGAATTAAAATAGAATTTAATACTTCCTATATTTCGTCCTAGTCACTAGGACATCTACGGGGATTACAAAGACAATTAATGTAACATGCACACAAAAACTTACAATACTAAGCCAACCACGTGGGTGACAATAAAGTCCTATCTAGGTGGAGCGCCCTCTAAGGGCAGTTGTAGGTGGCCTGGAATGTAAGGTGGGACCTTTGTGAGTGCTGTAAAAAGTCCATTAAACCTCCAACATAAAATGCCTTTAGCATCCCAAAACACCGATGCCATAACATTTCCTGTTGATTGAACCTATTTTGTCTTCTTTGGTGCTGAACAACCAACTTCTGTCCACTGTTTTGACTGCTGTTTGGATTCTGGTGGTAATGGTGAATCCAAGTCTCATCCATAGTAATAATTGACACACAAAATCAGTTTTATTCTTGTTAAAATGCTCCAAGCACTGTTTGGAGATTTTCATGTGAGTGCGTTTTCGATCTGCTATGAGCAAGTGTGGCACTCATCTTGCACAAAGCTTTTTCATTTGCAATTCTTCATGTAAAATATATCCTACATGGTTGAGGCCGAGAACTTTTCAGATCACCCTCGTATAAATGGTAACCAATGAACATATGGCTAACAAGTGCTGTCATCTTGTGGTTCCTAATTCTAACATATTTATTATCTCAAATAGTGTGGATTCTATGGTCTATTTTCTTAAGTTTAAGGAATGAAAAACTCAAGGTTCTGGGAGAAAAACTCTCTTGTCCATGCCAGAGGAGTAGCATGGGAATTTCCCAGAAATTATACTTAATCCTACATGTTCTTTTGAAATGCCTATAGTCTCAGCAATTTCATGCACCCTGACTCGCCAGTCATCCAATATCATATCGTGCACTTGATCAGTGATTTCTGGTGTTGTTACACTTTTTGGACGTCCTTCACTTGGATCGTTTTCAAGGCTGGTATGACCACGTTTAAGCTCGGCAGCCCATTTCTTAATTGTCAAAAATGATGGAGAAGAATGTCCATAAACTTTTATGAACTTCAAATGCATTTCTTTTGGCATTAAACCTTCTTTTACAAAGAATTTTATAACTGAATGATACTTAATTTTATCTATTTCAAAGGATACAGACAACACTTTTGCTTCAGATAGCTGTATAAAACAAACTACTTGATAGAATGACTTGCAATTTCACATAGATGCTTGTGATAGATGTACCAATTTAGGAAAAAAAAAAAAAATCTTGTCGATAGTGTCGTGATCTATAGTTGATGCCGAGAACTTTTCACACCACCCTCGTATAAATGGTAACCAATGAATATATGGCTAACAAGTGCTGTCATCTTGTGGCTCCTAATTCTAACATATTTATTATCTCAAATAGTGTGGATTCTATGGTCTATTTTCTTAAGTTTAAGGAATGAAAAACTCAAGGTTCTGGGAGATAAACTCTCTTGTCCATGCCAGAGATGGACTAACTCAGGAAAATGTCAAAGAAAGGCTAGAAAAAGTTCTTTGGCAACTAGAATTGAACTTAGGTCTTTCTATGGGCAGCCTAGAGCGATGAGTGCAAATGTTATTTCAGCTGAGCTACACAAGCTCAATATCATTATACATTTTTTCAATTAATCTATAATCCAGCCATAACAACTAATTCTTTCTTAAAATTCACTGCTTCTCTAATATAGTACTCATTATAGAGTACTTGTAGGAACTTAAGGAATCATTTGTTACTGCAGATGATTTGCTATAAGGATTCTTAAGCATAATAGTGAAATGCTGGTATTTGACAAATACTTTTTGGTTTGTTACAAGTGATTTTAATCAACTTAATATAGCAGTGCTCTTATAGTAAAAGCTGACTATCATTTGTGAAGGAATGTTTCGCTCTATCAGCAAAATATGAACTTTATCTATTTGTTCTATCTTCTTCACTGTTTGTTTAGTATGACCTTCCCCAGTAAAGCCTGTTCTATACATAAGGTAGTAGAAGAATGAGATTGTTGTCTAGTGCAAAAAAACTCCTGCTTCTATCTTATTATGTGTGGCTGAACACATAACTCACGAACTTCAATTATGGTAATTGACACTATAATGAATGCAGAAAAACTCCTTGACTATATTATTCAGTGTGCTCCTTATCAACTATTTTTACCGTTAAGTAAATTTTCAAAACAACATGATATAAAAAAAGGTCAAAATGCTTACCTTCTGGCTAATTAAAAATTCTAAGACTGAGAGAGAGAGAGAGTTAATTTTATGCAGTCTACATTAGAAGGAAAAAATACTACATTTTGTATTCTATAAGATATAATTCTATGAATGCAAATTAAGTCTGGTGATAAATATGAACACAAAGCCTCTGTAGCTCAATTGGTATTGATGACAGTTGGAAGGACCTGAGTTTGATTCTTGTCTGGGATGTGAAGAACCTTTACCAGAGCTTTTCAAGTGAAGGTGAGTTAACTGGTTTCATACGAAAGTGGCAGGTTTTTTCTACTAGACACTTGGATTTTTCATCCCACAAAACAAGTAAATGGGCTAGAAATGCAAATTACAAACATAGCAGACAGGATTGGCTGTCCTGTCATAAGCATTAAGCAGGTTTCCAGGGAAGACAGAATGAATTAATACATATCAATATTTGTAAATCTAAATATGTCTGTTACACTGCATGTATCTATTGTAAAGAATGCCTATTTTAATAAATAAATTATGGCTATGAATAATATTTCATAGTATTTTTAAGTCTTACCTGCTTGGCCTATTCTGCAACTGAAGATTTGTACTATGAAATGTCTGACCAATATTATCATGATGTGTTACTTTAAACAACATTGTGAAGCCAACTGGAATAGCAACTAGTGGCCATTCTCCTGTTCTTATTAATGTTTTAGGCTTGATCATGAGATAAGAAACCTCTTTTACCTGCATTAAATCAATAATAATGCTTTAAAAAATTTAATGGATAAATATAATCTCTCTATTCATAACATAACATTTCATTCACAATCCACAGAAATTATAATTATCAATGTCTACAGATATTAATTGATATTTATATGAATTTAAATGTTTTATGCCTCTTACTGTTTCAAATGTAATGGCATGCATATGTTGATGACAATCACGCTTCATGTTGGAAGCTTAATGGATATTTTACAACACTCAAAAAGAATTAAAATAGAATATAATACTTCCACAGTCGTTCTTAATACCACTGAATACAACCGTAAAATGAACATTATCCTCTGCGATCGTGCTACCTACATCCCGCTAGAACACGACCCCACAAAAACACAGGTTAAGAAATTAAAAATCTTACTTAAAAAAGTAACCTCCTGGCCCCCTGACGTCACGAAAAAACTTAACTCCCCCCCCCCCCCCCCCCCCGAATATACAGTTTACCAAAAATCCACAAACCCAATTCCCCACTCAGACCTATAGTAGATGCCACCAATGCACCTCGCTCCAGACTGTCTAAACAGCTGGCCAACTAACTGACCCCCCCCCCCCTAACCGGAAGGTCCACTTCCTATATAAAAAACTTGACCCACTTTAAAGCCCTCACAGAAAATTTAACCTTGAATAATACAGACATATTGGTAAGCTTTGATATCTCCTCTTTGTTTACCAATATTCCCTTAACTGACACCTTATCTCTCTTAGAAAACGTTTTTCCCTCTGACATCTTAGATCTCTTTTCCTTTGCCATTAACTCTGGGTATTTCTCTTGGAAGAAAAAAATCTACAAGCAGACAGAGGGTTCCCCTCTGTCTGCTTGTAGAAACTGCCATGGGTTCCCCCCTCTCACCCCCCTTGCCAATTTCTATATGGCAGATTTCGAAAAACGAGCCATAGACTCAGCCCCACTCAAACCTTCTATCTCGCTAAGATATGTAGATGATGTGTTCTCTATTTGGCCTCATGGCCCAGACACGTTAGACTCCTTCCTCAGTCATCTTAATAGCCTACATCCAAGAATCCAGTTTACTATGGAAAAGGAAAAGAACAATTGTTTACCCTTCCTAGACACCTTAGTCACACGCCTGCCTAATGATACAATTGCCTTCACTGTATACAGAAGGCAATTGTATCATTAGGCAGATACATCACAAACTCTCCCACCACCACCCCTCACAAAAATATGGCATCATCAAAACTCTTACTAAGAGAGCCCACAATCTTTGTTCCAGTGGAACTGTCCTTACTACTGAGCTTAACCACATACACAACACTTTCCTCTCCAATGGCTACAGCAACACAGTATCAAAAAAATAATCAGTTCCTCCCCCATTCTCCGTCCTTCTCATCAACAAGATTTTAAAAATGCCATCACCATACCCTACATCCGTGGCACATCTGATAAAATAGCCAAGATACTAAAAAAGTACAACCTACACACAGCATATAAGCCCACCGCAAACTTGCTACCCTTATCCGTTCTACGAAAGATCAACTCCCTCCTCTCTCGCTGCCTGGAGTTTACAAAGAACCCTGTTCCTGTAAGCTGGCGTACTTTGGACAGACAGGCAGATCAGCATCCATCTGCCTGGATGAACACAAGTCTTACATATGCAACCATAACTATGGCCATTCAGGCTTGGCTGACCATGTTTTGGACACCACCCACAGAGTATCATGGAAGAAAACCACTATGCTCCACCACAGCAAATTCAAGAAAGAGAGACTTTTCTTAGAAGCAGCAGCAGCTCTCAGAAACCAACCAAACCTTAACAAATACGGTTGTATTAAGCTTCCGAAGATTTGGGAAACACTCATCACCAGAGGTCCCACCTTACATTCCAGGCCACCTACTACCGCCCTTAGAAGGCGCTCCACCTAGATAGATAGGACTTTAGTGTCACCCATATGGTTGGGCTTAGTATTGTAAGATTTGTGTGAGCATGTTACATTAATTGTTTTTGTAATCCCCGTAGATGTCCTAGTGACTAGGACGAAATATCGGAAGTATTATATTCTATTTTAATTCTTTTTGAGTGTTGTAAAATATCCATTAAGTCTCCAACATGATGTCCTCACAGCACTTAAGCCTCTACACACGAAGGACAATCACACCTATAAAGGGCTGTAAAACTATAGAATATTATCACTGTGGAAAAAGTAATTAGGGAACGAACATCACTCTAAAGACCAAACATGACCATTTTCAAATTAATCAGAATGATGTTCAGAATAATGGCCAAAGATTATAAACAATCACCTAAAGACACAAACATTCTTTCTACAATATAAATAATAGCTGGAACAGGTAACAATCTGAAATGCTTAAATATTGACTGGCTGTTTTGAAGTATTTACTTATGTTGTAATTATGCTTTTTTTCCCTTCCATTAACATTATTAAAAATGTATTGTAATAACATGGTGATACACTATTTTAATATTGTATACGGGAAATATATAACTTCTGGATTAATGCAACCTTGGTCTTGCTCCCACTGATGAGACTTCAATAAAAGTTGAAACCAGTCCTCTCAAATGCATAGTACTACGCACACATGAAAGAAAGTGTGCTTTGCATTATAGAATACCAAGGCAATTGGACAATTGATGTGAAGTCATCAGCCTCTATATACAAGTAGATCAGACATGAAGATACTTCAGACACAAACTTTATTTTGTTTACTCTTGGATCAAAGATTAAACGAAAAAATAATTTCTTTGCAAGTCTAATTTAAACATATAAGTGTTACGACATAGAGAAAAACCTAGTTCTGTGTAACTATATACAAGCAGCTTAGTCATGAAGATACTTGATACTTCAGACATAGACTTTTTTTTGCTTACTCTTCGATCAAGGATTAAACAAGAAAATAATTTCTTTGCAAGTCTAATTTAAGCATAAGCGTTACAACATAGATATAACTGACTCAGCTATTTGTAACTCAGGGATTTGTGTATAAAAAGTAAGGAAATGACATGAAGTGAGAGCTTGCTTAATTTTAAAGCATTTCTGGCTGAAAAAGAATTAGAAAAGAAATGGCAAGCAATAGTAAATTACAGTAAGTATTAAAAAGAATCAAAGAATAATGAATGATACATGTGCGTTTCTGTTAAAAAATAGACACAAAACATACCTTTACTAATACTGTTAATCTTTGTATAACTTCAAAATCTTCTTGAACAGTCACCAAAAGAATATTATCTCCATATAATGAAGAAGCAACTAAGAGTCCTTGATTGTCTACTGTGACTACTTTTTGTTGACTTCCACCAAATGGATATACACGATATGTCACTCTGGAAACTTCATATCTAAAAGTCGATTGGTAAAAAATTAAATATGCTAACTATAACTGCCATAATCAGCAAATAAATGCACAATATCGTAATTACTAAAAACAACAATGAATCAATAAAAATATATAGATTTATTTGACACGTTTGCACTGGGCAGTGTCTGCACATCCATAAACCATAGGCAGGAACTAGCTTTAGCATATGTAGGCTGTTTCTGAGTCCAGAAGTTGCATTTTCACAAAGCCTATACAGTATGTTAGTTGTAACTTTTTCAGTAATATTTTATTTATAAAATTAGCATTTGTGAAATGTTATTATGGTATTGAGCATCTCACATGTACTTCAAACTGACTTCAAGTAACAAATATATATATATATATAGCACACCCACAGTTCATAGAACCGGGGCTGGTAATGCGCCAAGAATAGTCAATTCATGCTGAAGGGGAGAAAGAAATAAAAGATATACGAATTGCAACCTGCGAAATCACATGCTTTATATGTCAATTTTCCAACTATTGTACAAGCAAAATAGTTACCACTTTAAGAACTAGAATTTTCATAAAAGAAAAGCTAATTTTCTGACATATAATAATAAACACTCATCCCACAAAACACATTGATTACCTTAATATTGGAATGGATTCTCCTTCTGACATGCACAGAAGTGTTGAAGGATCTTGCATTGCTTTACATAACTTTACATAAATTGTATGCTTTTACCCATGCATAGAAAATTAGAAAGGGTATGTTATGATAAATGAGTTTAGTTAGCTACTATGTTTAGTGTTACAATAAATCGTTTTGCATAGAGTCTGTGGAAGAGTTTTTCATTATGAAGTGTCATTCCAGTTGTCTCTAATTATAATAACTGTTGCCAAATATAGTACAAACATTACAAAATTTTTCTATACTGTATTTTGTGATATAATATAGCTACTTTTTTTTACTTGCTTCTGCAGTATTAGTCTATTGGTGTACAGTCGGTTGAGGTTGGAATGTTTTTCACAGTACGGGAACATTTTTATTCCAGTCTTTGGAAACAACAGACCTAGTAAAAACTGATCTATTCCTGAATAAAAATGAATACTTCTATGCATTAGAAGTAGCTGATCTACAAACAAAATACTAGAATATGTAAGATAATCTATTATTGATATGACAAAAGAGCAACTGACATTAAAAAAGCAATGAATGTAGGATTCGAGAAAGGACAGATAATTCTGATGATGACCAGAAATTACTTCTATATCCTATTAACATGTAAAAAGTGTATACTGGTCCTCAGTAAAAAGAAAATTCTTAGAAAGCAAAGTAATATATATATATATATATATATATATATATATATATATATTTAAAAATTATGCCAACATAAATGTACATATGTATGTCTAGAATTTATATGATCACATACTATTCGCTCTGCCCAGCAACTTTCAGAACACACATAAAATATCCCAAATATTAAATATTAATAATTTGTTTGCTAATAATCAAAGTATTTCTATTCACACCTGTTCTTTCTCTCCTTTATATTCCCATCCTCACACAGCTTATTAATTTGGTTCACATATCTACACCTTTCAGTAACTCAAATATACCAAGCAAATATAGCATTCTCTTTAATTACTGTTTTCTAATACAGGTAACTCTCGTATAAAGCGGATGTTAGGTTCCACAAAAATGGCGCGTTATACAAATCGTGTCATGCGAAACTCAGATCACATAGAAAAAGTAGGGTTAGGTTTCGAAATGTTTTTTTTTTAAGATTATATAACCAATGACATATCCAACAAATATATATTTTTTATTTAATTCAGGTAATTCATGTAAGTTAAGAAAACATATAAACTATGAAAAATTATAAATTGTACGTAAACTTCATTGCACATAATACATAAATGTTTTAAGCAAAATAAAATAAAGTGTATATTTTAATCGTTATCACTCTCTTCAAAACTAACATTTGGTAGATGTTCTTTATTTATGAGTGGCCGGACATCGTCATCCCTTGAAATCTCTTGGACATCATTAGTATAATTCTCATTGTATACTTTGGCTGGTTTAGTTATCAAGAAGTCAGTAATAAGACCTTGCTTACCACTATGCTGTAATTTTTTATTAAGTTCATAATACGAAGTTAAACAAATATCCAATTGTCTCATGAATTTTCCCAGCATGCTCCATTGAGAGATCATTATCCATAAAATAACTTTCTTGCCAAGTCCAATCCTTCTGCTAATTTCTTTAAACTAAATTCTTTAACGAATTCATCACAATCAGAATCTTCAGCAGAACTTTCCCTGCATTTGGTTTGACGTCATCTGTTAATTGTACCAATTCCTCCTCATTTAAATCTATTTCCCCATCAATTAATTCGCTATTGAAGAGATTGGAATTAGGAACCGACTTTTGTGAATGACTTTTGTCTTCTTCCAATGTCTGGTGTTGATGGCATGCTCTGCAAGTCCAGACTGTTCAGGTTCAAGGTACTGGATACACAACTTGTACTCTTCTAACCAGATCAGAGCAAATCTTCCTGTTTGTCCGAAATATGATAACCCACAAGAGCAGGGAATCTGGTAGATGCCTGGATAGCTGAGATGTGGGAGCTTGTCCTTTGGAGACGAGGAATGTGCAGATTTTTCTGACGGATCGAAAGGCCACATAAATATTTATTTGTTTTAACACTTTAGCTATGCATTCGCTAACCTTGTACATATGGGATAGGTATATGCATAGATTCTTCTGTATTTGAAGAGGATGCTGGAGCATCACTACTTAAAGCACGTTCTATGAAGGAATTCTTATAACCATTAAATACGGAGGAGGAATTAATATATTGTAATTCTTTTTTGTAATAGTTCTTCAGAAGAACAAAAGGAATGGGCTCTGTGAACTAGTGTTTTTATGGTACCTCTTTATTCTTCGCCAACAAAACTAAGTTACCATCTGGTTGGCGAAGAATAAAGAGGTCTAGAAAGGCTAACTACTTATTTATTTCTACTTCTAGGGTGAACTGGATCCTTGGATGGAGTACATTTATTTTTGAGAGAAACTGTTGTAATTCTTCCAAAGTACGTTCCATATAGCAAAAATGTCGTCCACATATCAGAGCCACAGGTTAGGTCTGGGTGTAATGTTGTCAAAGATATGTTGTTCAAAATGCTCCATGAAGTAGTTGGCAATAGCAGGGGATACTGAATTACCCATTGCTGTTCCTTCGATTTGTTGGTATAACTGGTTTTTGAAGGAAAAATTACTGGACTTTATTACAAATTCAAATAATTTGACTATGTCTGGAGGAAATTCTTGGTGTAGTAATTCAATGCTGTCTGCCAACGGAACATTCGTAAATAGCGAAACAACATCTGGACTAATCATAATCTACGAATCGTCTAGATGCAGATCGAAAATTTTATTTCTGAAATCCACCGAATTTTTTATGTACGTAGCAGTTCTTCTAGTTGAAGTGAGTAAATTTGTCAGAAATTTTGATATTTTGTAAGTGGGACAACCTATACAGTCTACAACAGGTCTTAATGGAATTCCTGGCTTATGCACTTTTGGAAGACCATATAATCTTGGTGGGTGCCTGAAGGAGGTCTTTAGTGTTTTCTTTTTATTTTCATCCCATATTGATATTTTTTCTATAAGAGCTTTAAGCCTCTTTATTTGATTCGACTTATAGGCCCCTCACTTCAGATCCTACTGGCAGTCAAATAAAAAGACTTAATGCTCCTATAGAAAAAATATAGATATCCAGTACCTTGAACCTGAACAGTCTGGACTTGCAGAGCATGCGATCAACACCAGACATTGGAAGAAGACAAAAGTCATTCACAAAAGTCGGTTCCTAATGGAACGGCTTTACAAAGAAACATGTGAAACGTTACTTCACTCCCCTAACCTAAACAGATTCGATAGACTACGTCTTTCCCCCTTGTGGGAGATAGTACTCTATCTATCTATCTATATATATATATATATATATATTTAAAAAAATAATAATAATAATTTTTTTTTTAAATAAATTTAGGAAATTTAACCTTAGCTACTTAGGTGGCACTTTGTGAATATAACAGTTATTCTTTCTTTCAAGGTTACACAGTGATCAGCATTCATATTTATGAATTTAGGGACACAAAACTGTATAATTCCAGAAGAATTGTAGTACGTGAGGACTTCAGCAGAGTTTATTGCAGTTTTTATTGGTAATTTTTTTTTAATCACTAGATGGCAGGCTAAGAAAAAAGATTAGTTAACCACGTAGATGTAATTTACCTGTATAGAGTGCAACAGCATGTAGCTTCGTTCTTATATACATGTATCCTTCTGATGATGACCTAAATACAGGGGTCGAAACGTCAAGTTATTTTATTATTACTCAGTAAAATAATCTTTTCAACACGTGTTTTGTGTCCCTAAATTCATAAATATGAATAATAGTTGTTTAATTAGCCTTTGCACCTGTACTGATGATGCCTGTGATACTCAGGCGAAAATTCTACGAATAAAGAATAACTTATGCGAGTTAATTCCATTGTTATATTAGTAAGTAATTACATGATGCCCTCTTCCCACCCTGCAGAAAATGAAAAAAAAAAAAAAAAAAATTAAATTAAATAAAGGAATCTCATACGATCCTTTCAGACTTTGCGAGTCTCAATCATCTAATGCCTATTTCTCCTGTTTGCTTTTGTCTGCAGTCTAGAAATTATCAGTCCATTTGAACCAGACTTGTGCACACCAGTCCAAGTGGGTGATATCAAAGCTTCGTAAAGAGGCAAAATGACTTCCTCATCTGTAAAAGTCAAGGTTTGTTTCAATATTTCAGTTAACCTCCGAGTTCTATTTGCAATCTGCTATATTGGTGCTTGAAATTCAAATTTACATTGATAAAATTGTAAGATCTCCAGTCTGATCAGTTTCTTCCAGCATAATCCCGCCAATATAATATGACACTGGATCTCTCATTACAGCAAAGTGCACAGCTTTACATTTACTAACATTGAACTGAGAGCCATGTTCATATGCCCACAATTACAGCTATTCAAATCATTCTGCAAGTACTGCACATCACCCTCATTCCAGATTACCCTGCATATCTATGCATTATCAAAGTGTTCTGGAAATGCTCTCTATAGGCCATCTGTCAAATCCTTTCAAATGTCATTAATGTAAAGAGTGAATGCCAGTGGACTAAGGACACATCACTGTGTTACACCACTGGCCACCTTAAATCTTGCAGGCTCACCCACCCATCCCTAACCACTTTGGAAATCTGTCAGTTCATCCTCTTATTACACTAATAGTTTACACTCCAATCCAATATCCTCCAATTTATGCAATAGTCTTGTAAACTTGATAATGTAGTGCTGTCATAGTAGTCTGAACACCCGTTGAGGATACATATCAGTAAAGTGATGAGATCTTCAATGTTGTATCCTGTCAAAGCCTTAGCAAATTTGAAAAGTAAGAACATTATAAATACTGTTACTTCAGGATTTTATAATTAACATCATTATAATTCTCATTTAACACTGTTTTATAACAATATTATATAAATAACATTATTATAAAATGAGGACTAGGTATAGATTCTCTGTACTTTGCAATGAACAGAAAGTATACAGCGTATCACCCATATCACCCATCCCCATCAGTCTCTGTTGTCAAATTCTTATTCGGTTTCACTCCTATCCTATTTATTCTTCAAATTCTAGGATCATCATTATCAGCCATTGCCATTCCACTGCTGGATGAAGGCATTTCCAAGATTACTCCAAAACTGTCTGTCCATATTCAGTCCACTGTCTGTCTCTCCTTTTCCATGTCACTCCTGCAAATCTGATGATATCATCCTCCACCATGATTTGGGTTGGTGTTGTGGTCATTTTTCCTCTCGTGGAATCCAATCCAGTACTTCTTTTGTCCATCACTGAGCTTGTCTTTGAGCAATATGCCCAGCCCATTGCCACTTCAGATGTTTCACTCTTCCTATGATGTCAGAGACTTTGGTTTGATTTCTTATTCATGTATTCCTTTTGTGATCCAATCTTGTGATACCAAGCATACTAAATTGCGTTGTTCTTAATTTTTGAATTAACTTTGCATTCAGTGTCCATGTTTCACAGCCATATGCTAGTATAGAAAGAATACATTGGTTAAAAACTTTTCTTTTCAGGCATAATGGTAGTTGGCTTTTGAATATTGAATGCAATTTTCCAAATGCTTTCCAACAAGCATCGTGCGCCTTTTAATTTCATCCATGATATTTCGTTCCTTTGATATCTGTTGTTCTAAGTATATGTAATGATCTACTTGTTTAATTTCCTCATTATTGATTCTTATTATTTCTGGTTGGATATAGCTATTGAACATAACTTGGGTCTTCTTTACGTTTATCTTTAGGCCAGCTGTTTTGCTAGCAATTTGGAGTTTGTGGATACGAGTCTGTAATTCATGCGCAGTTGAAGTAAAGATAATTATGTCATCTGCAAAGCGTAAATGGCTTAAATATCTTCCATTTATCTTCAGACTTTTCCCTTCCTAATCAAGAAGTTTGAATATTTCTTCTAAGCACACTGTGAATAATTTTGGAGATATTGTGTCACCCTGTCTTATACCTCTGTATTCCCACAGTAGAGATGTTTCCATTGAAATGAATTGCTGCTGTGGTACTGGTGTATGCTGATTTGATGGTCCTGATGTATGGCTTCTCCACTTGTTGGTTTCCTAATACTTTAAGTATTGCATAAGTTTTTAAGTGAATCAAAGGCTTTCTCATAGTCAATAAAACCAAGACATAGTGGTAATTGATATTCATTACACCATTCAATAATCTGCTGTACAACTTGAATATGGTCCATTGTACTAAAGCCCCTTAAAGCCTGCCTGTTCTTTTGGTTGTGCTAGGTCTAGAGTCGCACAAAGAGTTAAGACTTTTGTAAACACTTTGTAAACCACTGATAGGTCAATAGTTCATCAAGTCTTCTATCTCACCTTTTTTTTTATGTATCAGAATTAGGGTACCCTCCTTCTTCAGGCATAAAGTAAATAGTTTTCCTAAGAGTTTGTAGATTATTTCTATTGTGGATTATTGTGGTACTTCAGCTGTGTTGTAGTTATCTTCTTCTTCATTTAATGTCATCCTCATATAATATTGAGTAAAATACTTCAACTCTTTTTGCTATAGCATATCTATCTCTTGTGATGGTCCCGTTTTGTAGTTTGACTACAACCATCTATTTGTTGCTGTTTAGCATTTTGAGACTACGGTTGTTTTCAATTGTTTGTTGTATGAATTCACAATTGCATTTTCTTATTTCTTCTGTGATGCGTTTTCTGATCGTTTGGCACAATTCGGTGTATTCAATTTTATTCTGTATGTTTAATGATTGTTTCATTTCTTTTCATTTCTTCAGAGATTTTGTTTTGTTTCTGTTCTGTTCTGTGATACCAGCTATTTCAAGTGAACATTGTTCACTTGAAATAGAAGGTTTTGGGTAATAACATCATTACTTTCTGATAGATCAGCATCGTCATCTATAACGAGATGTCTAAATCTATTGTTTAGTTCGTGTTGGAATATATCTTTTTTGATGTTGAGTTTGCATACATTATGTTTTGCTTTCATCTCTGAAACATTTTTCTTCTTAATTTTTGGTAGTTTATTTGGATTTTACTGTGTAGCATATGATGGTCACTTCCAATGCTAAAGGTGTTTATAACAGAGCAGTCTTGAAAGATGTTTTTCTTATTGCTGAGGATAAAGTCAATTTCACTAGTTTTTCCACGTCCACTTTCTATGTGTTTTTTTTTCTGGAAAAAAAAAGAATTCATGATATACAGGTTTTCTTTTTCTGCAAATTCTATTAATCTTGCCCCTCTGTCATCTCTCATACCATATCCAAAATTTCCCATTGAGCTTTCATCTGAATGCTGTATACCAATTCTAGCATTAAAGTCTCCAACTCCAACTCCAACTGAAATGAAATATAAATAAAATAAATCAGCTAATGCCTTTTATTCCCTTATAGAGAGTAGGCGAGGCCTTTATACCCTATCTAGCTTTTGGAGACTGAGTGGGCAGCTCAATCTCCACCAGTAGCCAATCAAAGATAGCTGGCCCATGTCTATCACTAATTATAGCAGCCACCGATGAAGAGGCTGGCAAACAAGTGCTGCCATCTCTTGGTACCTAACCCTAACAAGATATGTTACTGTCTGAAATAATGTGGGTACTACGGCCAATTTTCTTGAGTTTACAGGATAAAAAACCCACTTGCCCATGCCAGAGATCGAGTAACTCAGGAATCGGTTGAAGAAAGGCTTAGAAAAAGTTCCTCTAGTCGGCGACTAGACTCAAACTTAAGTCTGACTTTGAGCAACCAAGCACAGAGGATGCAAGCGCCACTTCCACTGAGCTACACAGGCCTCTGAAACAATGTTTTCCTTTATTTAGAGTTGGGATACATCATGATAAAAGGCTTCAATTTTTCGTCAGTATGACTTATTGTTGGTGCATAGACTTGGATGATCTTAAGAGTGTATCTTCTTGAGATTTGAACAACAATACTTGCTATTCGATCAGATACACACTGTCAAATTATGTCGTTCTTCAGTTTTTTGTTGATCAAGAATCCAACTCCATTGATTCTTTCCTTATCTTGGCCTTTATTTATTTATTATTTACGCATATGGCTTTGTGAAACTGACAAGTGAAATGTACAATCTCCAGAAACAAATGATAAAAATCTTAACATGTAAAAGTTCACTACATAAAAGGCACGAACTGCATTCCAAGTCTTCCTTTTTTAAAAAAAAAAAAAAAAAAGCAAAAATAATGTGTTATAATCAAGTCAGGGAAAATTATCATCCTACTGCACCAAATATGACAAGACTGCATGTTCTCTCAATGCATCACAACACAAATGTAGCTGTATCCAAGGTTTTATTAGAGAGCAGTTGTGACTTTTGTGAAATCTTGATCCATTAGAGAAAATCAATTTCACTTTGCATCATCATCTTCTGGCACGAGGAGTTCTGCTGATACTTCGACGACGACTATGAGAATAACATCTTCATGGTGTTAAAAAAAAAAGAAGGGGGGGGACTGTTTATTGTTTGTCTATTTTGCCATCTTTGCTGTTTCTGGATCTCTATTATTAACCCCTTTCTCTTTCTTGTGTCCTGTCGACGCTGCGACATTGTAAATATAGGGAGGTTATTTCTCGTTAGTTACTTGTTTCTTGTTTTCTGTTATTATCCTGGGATGTTTTACTTATATATATATCCGGGTGATGCTGCGACAGTGTAATATATCGTCACTTAATTTTATATGTTCCCCTTTTTATACTCTAGATTCCTACCTTCTGTATTCTATACTCCTTCTACCTGAGAGCAATGGAAATATTTATTTAGATTTTATGACTGCGCCATCCATGCCTCGACATGGCACAAGAAATATATTACTTCCAGTAGATTATTAAATCTTTCACAACAAAATCTATTTATAGATTTCTATAAATCTATTATAACAGATTTTGTTGTGAAAGTTATCAATTTGCTTTGCAGTCCTGGCCCTTTTCTCACTTACTATTGATATCAACGTTTCCTGCTTAGGTTCGATTTTTATTTTTGAATCAGTGCATTGCAAAAGACAAGAAAATGAGACCAAACCATTATGTACTAATATATAAACAAAATTTAATTACTGACATCTAATAGTTACCATACAATACATGAATTCAAAACTTCATTCATACAAGAAATTCATTAATCTTGAATAATTACTCAAACGTAATACTTAGTGAACTCTCTTATTTTTTTCTCTAATTAAATCTCAGATAATATATTCTATATCACAAATACTAAATATTATTCACACAGAACAAGAAATTTCTAGGTGGGCATTAACAATCGTAATTAGTCATCAACCATGCACCACATACACACACACTATATGACTCTCAGATTCTCATCTTAAAGACTTAGTTAATTGACTGATAATCAAATTGGCATATTTCATTCCCTTTGATTAGAACAGCTCTGTGATGTGATAATAAGCAATTAAATTTACACACATTACTCAGTGAACTCTCTTATTTTTTCTATAATTAAAATCTCAGATAACGCATTCTATATCTCAAATACTAAATATCATTCACACAGAACAAGAAATTTCTAGGTGCGCATTAACAAGCATTAACAATCTGTAACCTCCGGTTTATTCTTGGCTTTGGACTGGAAATGCCCTTCGTGGATGGACTCCCATCTCTCCCCTCCGGAACTAATCGACACCTCTCCTTCTCGACCTCTTGTGGATAGATCACGCAAGATGAAAACAGGAAGCCCTTCTCAACAAAATTCCAAGCTTTATATTCTCAATACCCCTGCACTTTGGATTACGTTTATTGGATCCCAAATGTCCCCGTACATGTCTCGCACGTAGTTACGAGAACCCTGTACAACAGCACGTGACTGGCGGTTCTTGAACTTCCGTCGACAAATCCTATTCTTCCCCTTTGATGTCCTTAATCCGGCTATGTGGCCTACGGGACTTTCCGACTGATAGAGGTCGTCCCTTTTCAATACCGACCTTGAAGGTCACCTGCTACAGGACTCGTAAATACGTTTCAAAAGGAATTGCTGACTTACAGACACTACCCTTGGTTTCAAACATCCTACTTCTGCTCTTAAACAATGAGCGAGTTAATTCCCTATGGGTTTATTTTGATCTTTATACAAAGTTTAAACATACAAAACATAGATGCATTATATACAAGGTTTTTAAGGTGTGTTCCTACAGCAAAAATTGATGTATTAGAGATTTTATTAATTTTCGTAGCATCGAGTTTTTACATTCAACGTCTTTCTCTAAATCCAGAGTAATTTAATAAAAAGGTGGCACACCGTTTGGCAACTCCCATAGGTAGAGTTGACCTTACTAATGCTTCTGCCTGGTATCTCCACTTGGGCCTGGCTCCCACTGAAGAGACCTCAATAAAGGTCGAAACTAGTCTGGGTAGTGGCCCTTCCCTTAATGCATAACATTATACATATTCGCAAGGAGATGTGTTTTGCATTATGGGAGATACTGAGATAGGAGTGATGTTAGCTTGCTCCACCTTTGCAACGAGTTGCCTGGTTTTTGTACTACCTTATCCCAGTCCCGAAGATACTTTCAGGCACAAAGTTTGTTTGCTCACACTTGGATAAAGGATTAAACTAAATTTATTAGAGTTTTTACAATGGTGAATGGGACCTTGAATCTTCTATTTCCTCCATAACAACCGCCACCACCATACCAACTACAGGTCAATGTCCAGACTGGAAAGCCAATCCAAGGCCTCATCCGTCACCTTGTGGATGTCCTATACGCCACTACCATGAAATTGGCGCCTTTGGCAATCGTTCACAACATGAGTAATCATCTGAGCCACGGGAGAACAATCACAATAAGGGTGATCGCACAGCCTCCATTTATGTAGCAAGTAGCCACATCTGCCTTGGTTAGTTCTGATCCTGTTGATTGATGACCAAATCTTCCAAGGAAGAGCAAAACCAGACTGCAGAGCACAGGGATCTTCTACCAGGAAAGCGTTTGTTGGGAGAGTGTTGGACCAGTATCCTCTTCACGTCAGGTGCTGATGGTAGGGTAGCTGAAGAGAGTTCGTCCATGGCCCAGAGAGGGTTTCTAGATTTTAGGCAAGACCAGGTGGATTTATAAGAGTCCGGTGCAGGGGAAGGAGTGGGTTGCTCGTTGCTTTATTAAATTCTTTAAACAAGGCTTGTCTTCTCTGTATGTTTGGTGGAGCAATGTTAGATAGGACAGGCAGCTAGGAGAGAGGGGTGTTTCTCACTGTCCCACTAATTGTGCACATGGTAGAGTTTAGCTGAGTATCTATAATGTTAGTGTGAGCACTTTTTTCCCAGACAGGGGCACAATATTCTGCTGCAGAGAATGTGAGGGCTAGTGCAGATGACCTTAGGACTTCTGCACCACAACCCCAGGTTGTTCCAGCGAGCCTTGAAATGATATTATTTCTCATTTTAATTTTGTTGGACAGGTTGGTGATGTGTCTTTTATAGGTTAGGCTTCTGTCTAGGCTCACTTCAAGATATTTCGCGTGGGGCTCGTGCTCTACCATTTTTCCACAGAAAGAAAGATTGAGGTGTCGGTTCGCCTCTGATTTGTTCAGGTGAAATACTGTGGACACAGTTTTTGTTGGAGATTTGGCTTCAAGTAAAGGCTTGTTATAGTAGTAATAACAATATATAATTAATGTAATTTCATACCCGGCTGTAGAATAATACAGGATTTACCATCTCCCTTAAACTTAACTTATGTCGCCAGTAAAATAGCCTTTTGGCTTGTTATAGTAGTAATAACAATATATAAGTACACCAGTTTAGCAATTCATTAGTAGAGGTATATGTAAGTTTGGTTCACTTAAAACCTTGATATTCCAGGTCTACCTACTCACTGATGAGGCCTCAAAAAGGGTTGAAACTGGTCTGGGTAGTGACTTCTTCTCATAATGTAAAACAGTAATACATCTCCCAGGAGCTGTGTTTTACATTATGAGAGAATATTAAGGACAGTGATGGAGCTTGCTTCACCTTTGCTCCAGGTTGCCCTGGTGTTGTACTACCCAAGTGATTACTTACACTTGGGCTCGCCGATAGGTTTTTCGGCATGAAACTCTAGGATTTCGATCCTAGTTTCGTACCCGACTGTAGAATAATATGGGATTTACCATCTCCCTTAAACTTATGTCGCCAGTAAAATAGTCTTTTGGCTTGTTATAATAGTTCCAAGGTCTAGTTTGCAATGGCAGCATGATCTGGTTAACTGGGGATTCTTAACATCCTCTGCCTTCATGTTTAACTGCCTGCTACCATAGGTGGTAACAATCTGATGTCTGGATAATGAGGTACATTTTATTTCTGTCAGATTCATCTTCTAGGATATATTCTAAGATACTAGGATACATTCCAATATTGACTCATTTAAGTATTTTTTTAAATGCTTCCCACACACACAGTGCTAATATCATTCACATCCAACAACTGATACTATGGACAGAACATAGTATACTCCTCAGCTGGTCATAATTTACTGCTTGTAGTTCGGCATGATCCTTTCCTTTTCTGAATGGAACATTTATAAACTTAGTCACTTCTTTAATTATGAGTATTATTAGGCATGTTAAAAATAGCCAAAATATTAAAGGCGGTCAATATCAGAGCAGCCTTCAAACCAGTCAACACCTTACAAAGCTTTCTATGCTCCCCTAAAGACAAAGTTCTTTTTATAAACCTCTGGTTGTATACAAGATTCTGTGCTCTTGTGGAAAGATGTCAGTCAGACTGGGAGAAGTGTTGAAATCTGCAACAAGGAACATACATGTGACATTGAAAAGAAACAGGAAGATAAAAAGCAGACTCGTAGTGCACATCCCCAAAGAACATCACACAGTAAACTGGCAAGCATCCTCCATGCCTTACTTAGAAGAGAATTACTTTGACAGGCTGTTTAAAGAGTCCTCTAAGGTCATTTGCTCAAAAGGCACAATAAACAAAAATCAAGGAATGATCCTTCACAACATCTGGAAATCATTTATTAATGTGTAACATGAAAGACCTCTCCTGGGCCAGCAATCACATGCAGAGTTTACACAACAATGGTGAGACTGCATGTCTAATGATACTCATGATTAAACTATCGTTCCAGTCTCTTCAACTTATAGATATGAACTGCTGTTGGAAAACATTTAATTTCTGTTGTTTTTTTATTTATGTTACATAACCTCCCGATGATGCTGTTAGCCATAAAGATAGCGAAACATTTAGAAGAAATGCATCTAGTATAAATAAACAATTGTATGCAAGTTAAAAACCTCATAATTATCAATCAAGCTATCACATTTATTTGGCAATGCATTTTTTTTTTGCCATCAAGAGCAACCGATCTGCTAGATCTGTAACAACATCCTGCCATGTATTTAATTTTTGTCAGACTCTACCTCACAATAGATGGTTTCAAACTCATTGATACACAGAAAATTGTTACTAGCATTGCAGTCATAGCTTTCTACCCTAACTGGACTGAAATCATCCAATATCATTAGCAGCATATCTCCTTCCTCTTTAATCCTGCCTATCCCCCCCCCCACCAAAAAAAAAAAAAAAAAAAAATTATGTACTCTTTACACTCGATACCAGTTATTACATCTGCGTCTGATAGCTGGGTCTCAGTAATGCCAACTATCTGAAACCCCAATGTATTCACCAAGGCATTAAAAATAAACCCATCTCATTTGTTTCTAATACTCTTGGCATTCATGCACAGACATAATAAGTTACCTGCATGCTTTTTTTATATATATACTCATTTCTGTAGTCTGCAAGAGTCAGTTGGACAAATTGCAGATCCCTATTTTTATTTAATGTTTTACTTATTAAACATTTTCAAGGATATATATATATAAATAAGTCCATACTGAACCAACACACAATTGTTTTTTCCTCATAATAATTTCCATGGTAATATACATCCCTATCATTAACATAGTCACTCTTGGTCATCATAGCTCTTCTTCTTAATTGGGTTCTATCATATGTAGGTGATATCCTAACAATTTTCACTTTTTTATTCTTGCTTCTTCCAGCAATCCTTTCACATCCTCTCTCGTACTGAACATATAATTAGTTAAATTGTTTATGCCTCCTAGAATTACCATCTGGTTTACTTTAAAATATCAATGACATTGAAAGTTTATTTTTCACTTGGTTAAAGTATAATAAATTTAGTTTAATCCTTTATCCAAGTGTGAGCAAACAAAGTTTGCGCCTGAAAGTTGCCCTGACGTTGTACCACCTTACCCCAGTCCTGAAGATACTTTCAGGCACAAACTTTGTTTGCTCACACTTGGATAAAGGATTAAACTAAATTTATTATATCAATTACATGTTTTACAGAGGAACTGCCATATCAAATAACCGACTTCCATCCCTTCCCATGTTCCATTAAATACCTCGACTTTTTGTAATTCCCAAATTGTTGTCTGTCTAATAATTTGTTTTAATTCTGCAATTACAGAAGTTAATTTATTTTCAATAAATAAGTTTCTCTTTAGAAGGGCAATGCTTATTGTTCTCTAGTTCACTGTTTTTATTAGCACTTCATTTCGTTGTTGCTGGATTCTTGTGCATTTTTTTTTTTTTTTTTTTTTTTGGCACAAGTTCAAACATCTGCCCTGAAGAGAAGAAAAGAATACAGAGAGAAAGAGCTGATTTGTGTGATAGGTGTTGCTTTGTTTTGAAAAATATACAATGACCAAATGTTGAAATGATGAGGGAAGTTGTTCAGAACTGTCAGTACTGCATAAAAATATTGACCAAAATTTCAATCATATAATTTATAAATATCACAATTTTGGTTAACCCTGATTTGAAAACAAATAACCTAAAGTTTTGTGTCAAAACTTGGGTAAGTAAATGCACAATGATAAAAAACATGCTAATTAGAAAAACAAATTGCATTTTGTAAAATGAATACAAACAGCCAAAATTCAAGTACTTGCATAATTTATTACTCCTCTTTACTACATAATTTACTATTAATTTGCTATAAGAAATTTAAAAAGGGATCACTCAGGGCATACAGCTAGATACTGGGAGAAGTCCTGACCTCTATGTAGCCTTCTAAGGAATGTAGAGAAATGACTGAGGCTTATGACTTAATGTCCAAATCCCACCTTCTCGTGGTGCACGCCATTAGTAGATATCCCCTTATATACTGAATGAATAACAAGGAGCTACAATTTGAACTTTATTCAATCACACTATATTCTGTATTGGCTTATAGCAAAAAGACAACGGTGGTACAACAAGATGAAAAGTCATTCCAGCTGAGGCATTGCCAGATTAAACAAGACAACTGCTGCATTCGATCAGAGAACAAGGCTAAACAGCAAAAAAGTCTGCTACTGGTGGAAACTCAAATTTGACATCAGAGAATTCAAGATAAGCCATCATAAACATAAAAAGCATTCATGAAAAAAGACAGAGCTGGAAGAAGAAGAATTAGAGAAGTATCATACTGACATAACTAGTGTTACCAAAACAAACAAGACAAAAATAGGTGAAACTGTACTAAATGGCAATTAGGAGATGTTATATTCAAATAATGATTATCAGGGAAAGGAAAGGGTAGCTTCTTACCTCTTCCTTTCCCTGATCATTTGGTGTTCACATAACAGTAATTACATCATTTGGCATTCACATTTGGTGTTAAAAACTAAAGTCTTCAACACCAAACAGGCAGTACCGAGTAGAGAGTGATGCAGGCCACTAATAGGCTTTTCTTGTCAAGTCAATGTCCCTTTCTATGGTGTATGTGGCCTGTTTTCACAAAAGGGGCTTTGGAACCAAGTGAGTATGCTCACTGCAAAAGGATATCTCTGTTGAAGGAAATAGTTTGAGAGGGTCTGAGCGTATGGCTCTAATGACTCAGTCCCTCTCAAACCTTTTATTTGGCTAAGATAAGTAGATGATCTGGGCCATCCTCATGGCCCAGACACATTAGACTCCTTCCTCAGTCAGCTCAATAATATACACCCAAGAATCCAGTTTATGATGGAAAAGGAAAATAATAATAGTTTACCCTTCCTAGACATTCTGAATGGTAGCCTTTCCATTGCTGTGGAAAGGCTACCATTCAGAAGGCATAGCCTTTCTATGCCTTCTGAATGGTAGCCTTTCCATTGCTGTATATAGATAACCTACTCGACACAGGCAGATATATTTAGAAAATTTCTTGCCACCCCTTTCAACAATATAACATCATTAAAACTCTAACCCATAGAATTTATAATCTTTGTCCCAGCAGAACCTCTCTTTCAACAGAACTTAAACAATATACACAACAACTTCTATTCCAATGGCTACAGTGCTTAGACGCCCATTCCTTCAGAAGGATTTCAGAAATGCCATCACCATCCCCTACATCGGGGGCACATCAGAAAAAAAAAAAATAGCCAGGTTTTAAAAGTTAAACTTTTAAAAAGATTTTTATAGGTTAAAAAGAAAAGCCTGTTTTTGGAATCTGCAGCAGCATTTAGAAATCAACCTAATTTAGGCAGAACTCCCCCCCCCCCCCCCCCTTTCGAGTCATCAGAATTCTAGGAGAACTGGCCTACCAGTCTGGAACTTTGGGGGGGGGGGGGGGGAACCAGGGAAGCAGATCCCCCATTTGAAGGTTTGACACTAAGGGTAGCCCCTGAGTGTCAAGTCTTCAAAATTCGAGTCATCAGAATTGAAGGAGAACCGGCCTACCAGTCCGGAACACAGGGAGTTGGTGCCGAAGGCACCTGGAAATCCTGCTCTAGAGACCAAACATGGAACTTTTTTCAAGCCATTTCAGGCCTACAGTGGAGCAGTGGTCTTGCACCAGGCGATGAAATTCATCTCTGACCTAAAGACAATCCAAAACATCCATGGTGGAATTCGAACTCCAGCCTGTTGGTTGGAGGGCAAGTATGCTAACAATTCAGCCAACCAGGCCATCCACTTGCAACTCACAGCAGAATACTAGATAAAGGATGAACCACCCAATCAAAGTTTCTTAATCAAAGCCAATTTAATCACAACAGATCATTGGGTTAATCGGTAAATTGAAGATGGCCATACAGCTCAGTGTAAAGATTTTTTAAATTTAAGGAACCTGAATTTTTTAATTAAAAAGACAATATTTAAAAATTAATTAAGTAAAGAATTCTTTTAACAAATAAACATATTCACCTATTGCATTTTAATTTCATTTGAGAGTTTGGTGACATGAGAATCGTTCCACCATCTATATCTGGATAAGTCAGTTTCAGTTGTTCAAAAACCTAAAATATGACTTATTAACAGCAGTATCTTTGCAAGCATCTTTCTAATTTAAGCTTTCAAATAAATAATGATGGTAACTTTAGCATATATATATATATATACACACATACACACACACACACACACACACACACACCAGATGGCTTACTCATGTTATTGATAAGAATACAATAAAATCTGACATTTTTTTTTCACATGATTAAGTATATCAAGAGTTCAGAATTAGATGAATAATAACTACTACAAGTAAACATACCTATAATTTTTTATATATACTTTAAATATAAATTATTTTAAATTGGTGAAAGAAATTCTATGATTATTATTCATTAGTATGATACACTACCACCAAAAATGACTGCATAAATAAAATAATTTTACTGATAGCATCAATATTCTTCTTAATATTCTTATTTTAACATTATTTTGATTCTGCAATTGATGCCATCGGTAAAATAATCTGATTTATTCAGATACATTTATTTACAAGACATCTTTATGCTGTATGTTAACATTAAAATGTATTAAAACAACTACAAGTTAGGAGAAATTTGTTTCAAGATTTTGCTATATTATTTATTTTTTAATTTGCATTGTAAATGTGGCAAAATGAGAGGTTAAAATGAAAACTCTTCAATATGTCATTATGCAGTTTGAATGACAATGCAGAAATATGATAGTATTATGAAATACAAAGTATAGTATTAACATAGTATATGTTTTTATACTATACAGTAAGGTCCTGCCTTAGGGCATTTCACTTTCCAATAACCCACTCATATGATGATTTTCAATTAATAATTTTGATCTTAGTAATTTAACAGGCTTGTTCTTTCTTTCTCCTGGTAACAGCAGTATTGTTACTTTGATTTTAATCTGCTATTATTAACAACAAGAATATAAATTATAGTTATATATAGTTTATAATTCAGGGCGAAGCACGGAATCACAGAGATATGCAGAAGATATGCCTGTTAAATTGCTAAGATCAAAATCATTAAATTTAGTGACTTAAGGCACATTTTAAACAAATATGCCTGTTTACAGAGAAAAGATAAGACAATCTAGAGGTATGCCAATGTACCATATTAAAACCAAAGTACAGGTAACCTTCGTATAATGCGGTCTACAAATTGTGACAACCCATGTTCTAACCGGTTTCAATACAAACAAGGTCTACAAATTGCAGTAATCCTTTATCTTTTCATATATTTTTCACAGCCCAACTTAAAAATCAAATTTTATCTTTGTTAAATTTGTGACTGCCCACATCGCGCATTTAGTTATAAGTAGCGAATTTATATTAGGAGAAAATACCCTTCAGCATACATGTATATGTCAATTGTTTACCGTATAAAGTGTTTATTGTTGAAAACTGTTCTTCGTTTCTTCCAGGAAAGCACATTAAAAATTATAAGTGTGTTAATCTCAAGTTGAGCACTTTATTTTCTGGTGAGTTACATAATTAATATGTAATGCTTTTTTATCTAAAAAAACATTTTTATAGTAATGGCCACTAAAACTGCAATGAAAGGGAAAAAACCAACATTGAAAAGAAAATTAATTTCTCTTGAAGAAAAAATTAAAATCTTGGATCGGATGAAAAATGGAGAAAAACCAGGAGTTGTTGCAAGGACTTTGAATTTAAATGAATCAACAATTTGAACAATCAAACAAAATGATCATGAAATCCGAGAAAGTGTTATTGCTGGGTCAATGGTAAGAGCAAAGTGCGTTGCTCGTGCATGCGATATTCTAACAGTAAAAATGGAGAAATCTTTAATGATTTGGATAGAAGATTCCTTTGGATGGAAATCTTATTAAACATTAAGCTCTCAAAGTTTATAAATACTTAAAAGAACTTGATGAAGATTCTTCAGAAGAAAGCTCTCAGCATGGATTTTGTGCCAATAAGGGTTGGTTCGAAAACTTTAAAACGCGGCTTTCTTTGCAAAATCTTAAAATCCAGCAAGAATCAGCATCAGCAGGCGTAGAAGCTGCACGGAAATACCCAGGAGAACCTTTAAAAATCATTGAAGAAGATGGTTATAGTGAAGAATTCAGTTTAAAGAAATTAGCAGAAGGATTGGAGTTGGCAAAAAAATTAAGTTAATTTACGGATAATGATCCCTCAATGGAGCGCTCCGGAAAATTCACGAAACAATTGGATATTTGTTTAGCGCCATATTATGAATTTAATAAAAAATTGCAGCATAGTGCTAAGCAAGATCTTATTACTGACTTCTTGATAACTAAACGAGCCGGAGCATGCAATGAGAATTATATAAATTCTCATTGCATACTTCGATGTCCAAGAGATTTCACATGATGACGATGTTCGGCCACTCGTAAATAAAGACCATCTACGGAATGTTAGTTTTGAAGACAGTGATGATGATTAAAATATGCACTTTATTTTATTTTGACTACAATATTGCATTATGTGCAATGAAGTTTAAATACAATTTGTAATTTTTATAAGTTTATACTATGTATTTGTTTCTTAGTTTATATGTTTTCTTAACTTACATGAAGTATTAAATAAAAATATATTTTTGTTGGATATGTCACTGTTATTTATATAATAAAAAAAAACGATTTCGGAACATGACTACTTTTTCTATGTAATTTGAGTCTCGCATAATGCAATTTATATAACGCAGCAATTCTATGGAACCTAACATCCACATCATACGAGGGTTACCTGAACAGTGTTGTGAAAAAAAGATTTGTATTTAAGACATGAACTACTCATTACTAACACCATGTTCCAGTGACTCTTTATGTTACTGCTGACAGTGATATCTTCACATAAGTTCAGGAAACAAGAGTATACATGCAGAGGATTTGAAATAGGAAGTGATAGCCATTTAGCTTTGAGCAGGGTAAAATTGACTATCATACTGAAAAGAAAAATAGGTAAGAAACAAGCTGTACATTCGCAAATATTATTCAAGATAAAATTATCTGAAAACTAAGAACCATACATTTCAGATTCAGTGTCAGACCCTGAAGAAAACATTGACTGATGCAGCCAGAGAAGCACACGGTGACTGTAAGGATAAAAGAATCAGTACTTCATGGCAGACTCAAGAAGAGGCAGTCAAGGAAAAGCAGTTTGTGGCATGTAGGCTAGCATGTGAAGTGCAGGAATACAGAGAAAAACATAAGAAAGTGAAACAATGCACGTAACTAGTTAAACAAAAGTCATCGGAAGACTTTAATAAGAACAGAGAAAATAAAATATCGCTATAGTGCAATTTGAAGAATAATGGGACTTTGCACCCACTGACTGCAAAAGACCCAAGTTTGATTCTTGTGATGATAGGAATCTTTATATGGGCTTTTTCAATTGGAGGTGAGATAGCTTATCTCATATAGAGATAGAAGAGATTTTTCCTCATAGAAACTCTGGTTATTTTTTATCCTAAATATAGACAAATTGGCCCTAACACATGCAATAACAATATAACAAAATAATAATGCAAAAAAAAATAACAGTGACAGCAGATGGAGATTTAAGTAGTGTGGATAATGGGTTGTATACGGTGAAGCCGTCCCACAAAGACTCCTTGGAGGTGTCATGAAATAATTATAGTAATAATAATGTGATTACAAACAAGGAACAGCAAAATAACAGATATGTGCACTGGAAAAATAAAATCTTGCATGGCCAATTTCTTCGAGATACTGAGTAAAAAATTGATGTGAACAAGATATTAAAGAAGAAACAGAAGGATTTATTCTAGCAGCTCAAGAACAAGCATTACAAACTGATGTAATCAGAACAAAATTTTGAACATAAATATGAGGGTTGTTTGAAAAGTTTGGTGAAAAAATAAGTTAAACACATTTTTTGGAAAAAATCACCTTTATTTCTCCACATAGTCTCCATCGAGGTCTACACATTTGGTCGAGCAGATTTTTCCAATTTTTTCATCCCATCTAAAAAGTAGGATTTGTAAAATTGTGTAAAATAGTCATTGAGAGCCTTGATTCAAAGAAAATTTTTTCCCGCTGTGCCAAATTTTTAAGTTTGGGAACAAGAAGAAGTAGTCATGTGAGACCAGGTCCGGAGAATACAGTGGATGTGGAACTAATTTGAATCTCATTTCGGCCAATTTTGCCATTGCGATGGCCAATGTGTGGGATGCTGCATTGTCTTGATGAAAGAGCACCTTATTTGTGCTCTTTTGTGGCCGTTTTTTCTTCAGTTCTTCTTTTAAACGATCCAACAATGATGCATAATAGACTCCTGTTATTGTCTTACCTCTTTTCCAAATAGTCTATCATAATAATTCCTTGGGAATCCCAAAAAACAGTGGCCATCACCTTCCCAGCTAACAAAATAGTCTTTGCTTTTTTTGGTGCTCTTTCACCACGCATTGTCCACTGTTTTAACTGCTGCTTGGACTCAGGTGTGTAGTGGTGGATCCAAGTTTAGATGCAAAAAATCCTGCGAATTGCGATTAAATATTTCCAAATACTGCATTGAAATGTCTTTTCGCATATGTTTTGGATTGACAGTCAACAAGTGCGGTACCCATCTTTTACATGGAGGATATTATACACCCGTTCAGTTGAGATGCCTACAATCTCAGCAATCTCATGCACTTTCATTTGGCAGTCTTCCATAACAATACCATGGATTTTGTCAATCATTTCCTTCGTAGTGACCTCAGTCGGGTGTCCAGAGCATGCACCATCTTCGATGGACTTACGACCATATTTAAACTCATTTATCCAAAAATAAATAGTCTTTAATGCTGATGCAGAGTCCCCATGAACTGCATCTAACTCAGCTTTGATCTGTGCAGCTGTCCACAAAGTGTTTTATCACTGCACGAAACTCGTTTTTCTCCATTTTTATGAAAAATACAGACAAAGTCATTTTAAATGTTTGCTAAATGAGAACTACATATCACGCATGGCAAAAATTTTGCCAGGGGGCATGAAAAAGACGATATGTGCCAACACTGGTATGAATGAACAAACTGTGTCGCTGTCTATTGGAAATTTACTAAACTTTACAAACAACACTCATAATAACAGCAGCAGATTATGTGATCAGAAAGATGAGACTGTAGAACATCTAATCAGTGCATACAGCAAGATAGCTCAAATTGATTATGAATACAGCCATGATCAAGCGGTCAAAATAACTCATTAGCATGCATGCAAAAAATATGGCTTTCCTACTTCTGATAATTGGTGGCAGCATAAAATAGAGACAGTATTAGAAAACAAAACAGCAAAAATTCTCTGAGACTTTAGAATACAAACTGATCAGCATGTGGAACACAATACACCTGACATCACAATTATCAAACATCGACAGGTTTGGATTATTGATATCATTGTACTTAGTGATAACAACATTAACAACAAAAAACTGGAAAAAATTACTAAATATCAAGATCTAGCAAGCAAAGATGGCTGACTGTGGCTTAAACACACCAATGCATTTTTGAAATTATGGAGACAACTACTGTCTTTGAATAAAAACTTTAGTTTAATATAATTGAAATCTACATTCGACCTTTATGTCAAGGTCATCTTCTGGCGCATACAACTATACACAGAAAACAAGCTACACTACAATCAAACTGGTTTGTTAAAGACACTGACCAACCGCTACAGCAATTGTTGGCCTGACCTCTGGTGGGAAAAAAAAAAAAAACCAACTCTAGAGTCCTATTATTAGTGTTATCT
This sequence comes from Typopeltis vanoorti, assembly GCF_054136105.1. Taxonomy (NCBI): domain Eukaryota; kingdom Metazoa; phylum Arthropoda; class Arachnida; order Uropygi; family Thelyphonidae; genus Typopeltis; species Typopeltis vanoorti. Next base: position 45,220,867 of record NC_143551.1, on the reverse strand, counting down.
GTTGGTTGTAGAAATACATTGGGCATAACAACAAGTATCTATCTATATACTTATATTAACATCATGTACATTCCAGCCAGTTGGTATGGAACGGTTTCTAATACCAGCTGAAGATTGGCTAGAGTCCTGACTTATGCTGGATCTTATATATTAGGTAGGCTGAATGTGTGCCATCCAGATCCTTGGAATTTTCATGCCATCTTTGTTGTTGATATTTGGGTGGTTTATCAGGATTTCGCAGGCTTCCTTAAATTTCCTTTCGTACCAGGTTTTTGTGTGCAGTGTAAAGAGCAGGTGCTTTTCCAGTTGATTTGGTGTAAGGTGTTGAGTGCGTGGTCTGAGAGGCCTGCTTCACCATAATGGTTATATTTAATGTGTTCTTTCTTGCGTATAGGGATTGTCCATCCTGTTTCACCAATACCACGCACTCAACACCTTACACCAAATCAACTGGAAAAGCACCTGCTCTTTACACTGCACAAAAACCTGGTACGAAAGTAAATTTAAGGAAGTCTGTGAAATCGTGGTGGTGTTTATCGGGGAGGAAGTCTTCTGATTGGATGGATTCCTGTCACCATATTTTGCCGTTGTTTCAAACTGTGGAATTTGGTCTTGAGTTTTTCTTTATTCTTTTACAGGGTATATTTGGCCGAATTGTCAGTAATTCTTTCAAGTACCTGTAGAATGTCTGGATTAATATAGTTCGATAGTTCGTATTGTAATTTTGAAACCAGATTTTGTGTTGTAGCTAGGTTTTGGTGGGCTGTTTGAATCTGTTCTCTAATCATTGCTTTTTCTGTGCGTATTTATGACTTCACAGAAAAAGTAATGCTTATATATGAGAATATATGGGGTCTCGATAATACACAAACAAAATGTGCCCCTTTGACCAATCGTGGAAGGAATAGACAGTCCCAATTACCACTTGTTTTGTTAATAGCTTGGCCTGATCTTGTTTAGCCAATGCACTTCTCATAAAAATACCGAACCTGTGTGACCTAAGAGTAGTAATAAGCACAACTGACTGATTAATTATTCATTCCCCCTCCTACATAAAAAACACACAACACTTTATAAACAAAACTAAAAACATAACACTCGACAAAGACGACTTATTAGTCAGTTTCGACGTTTCTGCCCTTTTCACCAAAGTCCCCGTCAATGACACAATTCTCCTACTATAGAACAAATTTCAGCCTGACATTACAGCCCTCTTGCCCACGTACCACAGTCCAGTTACTTCATGTGGCAAAACAAATTTTACCTACAAAAAGAAGGTACAGCCATGGGCTCACCCCCCCCCCCCAATCGCTAACTTCTACATGGAAACCTTTAAGCAAAGGGCTCTTGATTCCACCAAACTAAGACCGACAGTCTGGCTTAGATATGTTGATGATGTGTTCGCGAACTGGCCACATGGGAGACAAATGCTAAACACATTCCTTAGTCACCTGAACAAACAACACGAACGTATACAATTTACCATCGAAATCTAAAACCAAAATTCGCTCCCGTTCCTAGACACACTAGTCACACATCGTCCTTCAGGCAGTCTATCCTTCACGGTCTACCGAAAACCAACACACACTGGCCAATACATACATGCTAATTCATACCACCACCCATCACAAAAATATGGAGTCATTAACACACTTAAAAACAGAGCTACAACAATTTGCTCTAACCAGCAAGCCCTGAAACAAGAACTAAAAATCATCAGTGACACATTCATAAATAATGGCTATAACAAAAATACTATAAATAAAATACTCCATAAAACAACAAAAAAAAACGAATCTAGATTACAGTAAAACCATAGCCATCCCATACATTAAAGGGTTATCGCAAAAAATCAACAGAATCCTACAATATTATAACCTCAATGCCACCTTTAAACCACCCACTAAACTTAAAACCATATTCAACTCCTCTAAGAATCCTCTCCTCCCATTAGCACATCCTGGAGTCTATTGCATCCGCTGCACCTGTAACTTACCGTACATTGGTGAAACATTGGTGAAACACCTTACACCAAATCAACTGGAAAAGCACCTGCTCTTTACACCGCACAAAAACCTGGTACGAAAGGAAATTTAAGGAAGCCTGCGAAATCCTGATAAACCACCCAAATATCAACAACAAAGATGGCATGAAAATTCCAAGGATCTGGATGGCACACATTCAGCCTACCTAATATATAAGATCCAGCATAAGTCAGGACCCTAGCCAATTTTCAGCTAGTATTAGAAACCATTCCATACCAACTGGCTGGAATGTACATGATGTTGATATATGTATATAGATAGATACTTGTTGTGCCCAATGTATTTCTACAACCAACAGATAACACTAATAATAGGACTCTAGAGTTGATGTTTTTTTTTTTTTCCCCACCAGAGGTCAGGCCAACAATTGTTGTAGCGGTTGGTCAGTGTCTTTAACAAACCAGTTTGATTGTAGTGTAGCTTGTTTTCTGTATATTTGTATGCTCCAGATGATGACCTCCTTGACATAAAGGTCGAAACGCCGAATTGTAGATTTTAGTTATATTAAACTAAAGTTTTTATTCAAACACAGTAGTTGTCTCCATGATTTTCAAAAATGCATTCGGATTACCATGTAAGCTTAAAAGAAAAGTAAACACACCAAAGTTATCCCAGCAGTTATTGGTGCACTTGGTGCAATTTCAAAAAAGCTATGCAACTATTTACAAGAAATAAATATCAACGAAGTGACCAGATATGAACTGCAAAAAATGACATTACTTGGAACAGTCCATGTTTTACGACACTACCTGACAGACTATTCTTAGATTCTTGGGCAGAATCTGAAACGCTATGTATCACCAGTCAAATTGTTGTTTGACAGATCATGTTTTGACTGTGTATCAATTATGTGAACAAAGTAATATCAATAATAACAACAACAATAATAATAAATAATTATAAATGAAGAAAAGTGACAAAATAGTCTTTGAGGTTAATGAAGAAACTTAGAAATGTAGGAAAGTATTATAAAAGGAAACAGAGATGATAACGTGAAAAGTGAAGATAAAAATATTCTAGATTTCTGGAGTAATTGCTCTGAAAGATTGCTAACTGAAACAACCAGTGCTAGCACAGTGGTAGAAAACATTCAAAAAGAATTCAATCAGGAGTCCATATCAATACCTGAGGCAGAAAAAGCAATGAAAAAGATCAAATGTGGGAAGGCAGTGGGAGTGGATGATATTCGGCTAAACATGCTCAAATATAGAGGTATAAAAGTTTTGAGGTGGCTCACTGCATGATTCCAAAATCCTGGTTAGAGAGTTGAATACCAGATGATTAAGTAGAGCTCTCATTGTACCTATATTTAAAAAGGGAAATAAAATTGAACACGAGAATTTCCCAATAGTGTGTCTTGGAAAGATTTATGTAAGCATATTTGAAAAAAATATTAAGAAAAGTTGTGGAAGAAAACCCTGGGGTAGAACAAGGAGGTTCAGGCCAAATACAGGTTGTCAAGATCAGATTTTCACTTTAAGACAAATGGTCAAGAAATCATGAGAATATAACAAAGACCTGAATTTAAATTTTGTAGATCTGAAAAAAGCACATAACAAGGTGCCAAGAGAAAAGCTTTTCAAAACATTAGTTATATGGTATAAATAGGACATTATATTGAGTAATACATAAGATGTGAGTCAATGGTTCACATTATATCCACTGTTATTCACAGTCTCTATGGATCACATTACAAGGGAAAGTGGCATTAAATCTGATATCAAAGTTGAGTCTCAGCTCTTTACTTTATGCAGATGATGTTATACTCATATAAATTCAGTATATGTCTGCAGGATTCTTCGACTAAATTGAATAACTATTGTAACAAATTTGGTATGAACATAATGAATAATAAGATAGACAAAAAAAAAATAGGCACAGAAACACAGAAAACATTTCATCTATTTAGGTACAATTTTTAGTGAATATGGCAAATTAAAAGTGGAAATAGACAACATAATTAGCAAAGCTAGTATGGGAGGAAGTCAAATGAATAATTTATATGGAACAAGAGAGAAATTAGTTAAAAACACTAAACCAGTTGCATAAAAGTCAGCATTCAAACCAATTGTAACATATGGATCTGAGAGCTGGGTTAGAAATGAAACACTCGATCAAAGACTGGATTCCACAAATGAAATTAACGATAGTATAATATTAAAAATGAGGACATTAGGAAAGAACTTGACATTGTTAGCAGAACTAATCCAGGATGATACTGTAACCCAAACAGAATAGGAGAGGAAAAGTTACCAAAACTGTTTTGACAGAATGGCAGGAAACAAGACCTGGAAGAAGACCAACAGCTATGTGGACTGACACAGTTATGGTGATTAACCCTGCGGAGGTCACGACTGATCTGACAGATACAAACAAACTGTTTAATATAAATATTCTTACATATATTCAGTGTATAGCTTCGAGGTCATGAGTAGCTGTGCATGGATATATTATGAGTGATATTCCACATTGTTTATGCAGTCAGATTTGGCTTAACACGTGTTATGTAAAGGTATGTGATAATTCATACTAAATTGTATCTGAAAGATATCGTGATCTCCAATGTCAGTATAGTACTGGTTTAGTTTTTATTTTTATCTATTATTATTTTTTTTTTTATCAGATGTTGAAAAGATTCAGTGATTTTGTTACTTGAGTCAGATGATGAAAATGATAGAGTTGAATGCCAAATTGAAAGTGATATTTGATAGTATAGCATCTGAGAGATACCACAAACTCTGATGTCAGTATAGTTGTTTAGTTGTTTTTTTTTTCTTTGTTCAATAATTTCTAGATTGTAACTGAAAATAAATAAGCCATCATGTATTATATTTGCAGTGTATTTTTTTAAAGTTTTATCGCGTTTTAGCACATACTACTAATGAATGTATCTCTCAGATACACGTGATCTGCGCTGCAATTTTTTCGACCGAGACCTCCGCAGGATTAAGAGATACAAATATAATATCTGGCTGGTAATATTAAAGTCTTGTCAAATAATAAAGTGATTTGGAGGAAAATTGCCAACTGAAAATTAGTAATGATGCATCTTTTTCAAGTAGTACTGACATAATATTCTGTATATTCCCTGAGGGTGCATGTCAAGAATCTGATGACGATGATAATAAAGCCAACCATGCACCGACTCATTCTATTACTGGTGTGTTTTATAGATATTTATCAGTCTATTAGCCTGAGCATAGCATCTTATTGTTCAAAACTTCTTACAAAAATGTTCATTGCAAAGAGTTCTTTATCTTATTCCACTCATCTCTCACTGAGTATAAATACGTTCTTGCTTCACCTGATTTAATTATAACAAGTACTATCACAAATTCTTTGCTAGAGTAAACAGTTTCCTCTCTGTCAGCTATCAATCTCTCGTGAAACTCTTTCACATGCATGTTGTATGACAAAAAACAGATATCACCCTACACTTAACAAATTGTCAATTAGAATAAAGCACCACTGAAATTATTGCAATTATCAGATATCTGGTAAGTACATTAAATCTGAAAGGGTTGATAATTTCTCTTTAAATATAAATATCGATTTCATAATCGAGCATATGCTAAGTGCTAATCACATGTAGTTATGAAACCAAAACTAGTAAGAATTGTAAAGCACAAAAGCAACTGTAAAGATTCATAATTAAAAATTATATTGATGTTTTATTGATTTTTTTACCTATGTAGGATGTCTTTCTCACTCCTTTCAATTTGTTTTAATTATTATTTTCAGTATGCCATGTCCACCAGCCGTCCTGTCATGTGTCAATTAAGAAACATTAGGAAATGCTCGACTTTTTAAGTGCTTCCCTAGAGTTCACCTGTTATTATTATTATGTCACACCTTCAAAGAGTCCAAAGACTCATCGAGGGAAGGTACCTACTTTATAGCTCTCTGTCTCCACCGCTCAAATCCACCTACTACATCCAACGGCATCACCTACACCAATGCCATCTACTGCCCACCACCACTGGTATTTTCACAGACAATCGCAAACATGCCCACAGTGGGATTCGAACCCATAGCCTTTTGGCTGGAGAGCGGGTATGCTAACCATTCGGCCAACCAGGCTTATCGGCAGTGAAAATTTATCTGTTTTAGAGCATTACTTTTCATTTTTTGGAATTTATTATAGTATATGAGCATTTTATAATGGTATTTTCTCTAGTTATAGTTGACTAATTTTTGTTTAAAGCACTGTTTACAGCATTCCAAATAACAAGTGTTTGAAATGAAAATTTTATTTCATCTCTCTCTCTCTCTATTTCATCATTAAGTACGAAAAGAACTTTATTTTTAATCCAGCTCTGACACAGTAAGACAAACTTTTAGACAGAAACAGTAACATCCAAAGAATCATTGACAATTACAAGCCTTCTCAGTGCACTTTCAAACTAATCAGGAAGTGAGATGTTAGTAATGACTTCCAAATTATAAATAGCCAAAGGGAAAGGTCTTATGACAAAGAACAGATATCAGTATATAAATAGCACATTGTGAATTAGAATAAAACAGTGGAGATCACATGTGAAGACTCCCAAGCAATTTCCAATGACAGAAAGGTTCTAATTCCATATATTTCTGAGCAGGTAGCCAGTGTAATATTTCTCTATATTTCTTATTGTTTATTTATTTAATTAAAAAATGTCTACTGCACTATTTGTAATATTTTTCTTGTTTTTAATATATCGTAGTTCCTTGAGCTATTTCAAACAGTCTATTGACTTCAATTTCTAATTCATGCATAAAACTCGCAATTGATCTTAACCCCTTAGTCCTTAACTTAGTTTTACCCTACCCCCCACCACCCCACTCTCAATGCCATAAATATGCTCTTGCACGTGCTTGAATTGTAGACTTAGGAAAAGCCTCTGGCTGGAACCAAGTCCTTAATCTACTTGGCCGTATTTCACTTGTATTGATCCTTAAAAAAAAATTTTTTTTCCCCGACTGCGCCATTAAGGATCACGTAAAAGAATTGTTGTTCCTTCCCTTGCACACAAGAGAAATATTCAGCTAAGGACAAAATTAAATCTTAATTTAACTCTATCTGAAACAACTCCTATTAATTAATCAGTCAGTTGTGCTTATTACTACTCTTAGGTCACACAGGTTCGGTATTTTTATGAGAAGTGCATTGGCTAAACAAGATCAGGCAAGCTATTAACAAAACAAAGATGTTTATTGTTATTAAGACAAATATATAGAACATTCAAACAACACATATCATGTGTCTGGTTCTAACTAAGACAACAAGAGTACACCAGAGACAATACTTGTCATGTTTCTTATTCTCCACAAAAATCAATTAATCATTTTGCTTAAGCTTTAAGACAAAGAAATCATAATTATACATAACTTTTCAGACACTTGGAGGAAACTTAACACACTTAAATTTGTCCCATGTTGCAATCAATAAAAAGGCATAACTTAAAGCACATTCACTCTTAGCATTACATAACATAAGAAAATCTTTAGATCTCTGTATTCTACTATTCACACTCAAACTAAAATACGACTTTCCGATTCGTTCTAACACCTTCTATGCCACGTGATAACAGAACCAAACATTTGTTGTTTGAACTTCACAATCTAGGATATTACATGAAACATTCTACTTACAATGTTTCTAGTTCATTACACAGTCCTAGATCCTAAAGGCTCACATGCACATTCCGCTTCTTCCCAGCTAACTTTTGATCGGGCACCAGGACACGGCTGCAATAATTCAACACATATGTAGATCATCACGGAATATCACGGTGGGATATCTTGAAAAGGCCGTCTCTGCTACTAGCAAACTTCCCATCTTCGCCGGAACTGCTGCTTGCGGAAATGTGACTCTCCCTGTCCTCGGAAAGGCTTAGCACAGGAATAAACTTCAAAATGAGAGCCTCCTAGCCACTCAATCTCTGTCTTTTATATCATTTTCCCAACCTTGGCCATTCTTCTCTAAAATCCCTCGTATTTACTGGAGGGTTTTCTCTGTCACCCATGCTATCACTGGGTTTTGGCAGGAAAACTCATAATCCGTTGACCTTCGCAACTGTTGCGTCTTAGGTCTCCTAGCCTAATCCTGTCTGAGTTTAATTTTAGTTACAATTTTTTTGGTTCTTATTCAAATATTTTAACATTTAGTTACAACATTTTTCTCAGTACAGTGAGTTATACATTCTTTTACCAAGTATATTATGTAATTTAATTGCCCATGTAAAATCGACATAAAAAATTATTTCTATTCTATACGAGATTTTACACCAGGATTTTGAAAATGTTTTTGACTGAACCTTACCTGTATCATGTAATAACCAACATTTTTTTTTCCCTGCCTACTACCAAAGACAGAACAGTCACAGGGAACCTGGTGTGTGCCAGGTTCCCTGTGACTGTTGATCAGATCTTGTATTTTGGGCAAACTAGCCATTCCACTGTGAAGAGGTATCTAATCTAATCCTGTAGCTACCTCTTTTAAGAGGGTTGCAGCTGATGAACAATCTGCTTCCATGCCTCTCTATCTCTTGCTAATGTAAGACGCTTGCTCGTCCAGTCTTTGATGTTGTCTTTCCATTGCAGTTGGGGATCTTCCTCTCCTTCCCTCCACCATCCCCTGCAATACTATTCTGGGTAACTCTCCAGAAGAACCCCTCAGCAAATGTCCTGCAAATGCCACTTTTCTTCTTTGGATACTAGCCATATAGTCTATAATAAATTTAGTTTAATCCTTTATCCAAGTGTGACCAAACAAAGTTTACACCTGAAAGTATCTTCAGGACTGGGGTAAGGTAATACAATACCAGGCAACTCATTGCAAAGGTGGAGCAAGCTACCATCACTCCTATCTTAGTATTTCCCATAATGCACAACACATCTCCTTGCGGATATGTATAATGTTATGCATTAAGGGGAGGGCCACTACCTAGATTCGACCTTTATTGAGGTCTCTTCAGTGGGAGCCAGGCCCAGGCATGGAGATACCAGGCAGAAGCAATATCAAGGTCATCAGTGACTGTAACAGCAAAGTAATGAAAAAAAAAATTATTCATTAAAATAAATAAATAAAATTCTGCTATTTAGAAGTACTAAAGATGCCTTGGCCACACAGGCGAATGAAAATTCTATGATTACAATTACTTTAACATAAGTCATTCTTTAATTTATAGTTAACAAATAATTATAAATAAATAAAAAAAACTGCACTGAGTTCAAATTAAAAACTTATTTATTATTTTTATGGAAACAATGCCGATGTGAAATTAGAAGATGACAGAAGGATTATAGTTTGGTTCTTATATATTCTATGCTTAAAATACAATGTGCAAAATTTCAACAATTGTGTAACTATTATGTCATGAAACCCTAGGATGCAGTCTAACATAACCATTAACACTGCCAATAAAGAGACCGCAATGTTCTATATATGATGTTATACAAGGCAAACATTATTATTCCACTTCACTACTTACCTGTATTTGAATTTCATCGGTAAGATTTTTTTGAAGTTTGTGATACACTCTTAGTTCTACTTCTGTAGGATAGACTTCTACTCTCAAAATGACATTTCCATCTTGTTTAGCTTTTACTCTGATTGCAAAATTGTTTACTGATAACTGCTGTATTCCAGCCTAAGAAAAACAAATACTTTACAATTAATTTACTAAGTTTCAGATAATTTAATAAGCCAATCTTTATGATTAACCTTAATAAATAAATAATGTAACCACAGTGAAAGTTTTGCACTCCAGCATATGATATGACACATATTTGTAACTTGAAAATTACCTATACATATATGAGGTGCTATCAAAAAGAAACTCGACTAGGCTAATAAAATCTTTACACCTTACCCAATTTAAATTTGGACTCAATAACCTTCAAAGTAGTCCCCTTTCGAATTCATGAAGTGATCCCACTGCCTTTGCCACACTCCAAACTCTGCCTGGAAGTATTTTTGTTGAAGTGCATCAAGGCTTGCAATTCATTTTGGATCTCCTAAACTGTGTCGAACCACCAGTCCTTCAACTTCAATTTCATTTTTGAAAAGGTCACAAGGGGCTAAATCTTGTAAGGAGGATGTGGGATGAACCCCATGCTGTTGGCTGCCAAAAGCTATTGAATTTTTAAGGTGCTATGAGAGGGAGCATTGTTGTGGTGAAGAAACCAGTTGTGGCATAGCCACAGTTCTAGTCTTTTGCAACGAATGTCTTCTCTCAATAGCCTTAAAACATTGCAGAAGAATTCTGCATTGACTGTCTGACTGGTGACAAATTCTCAGTGCACAAACTTCTTAATGTCAAAAAAGATGATTAACATGCTCTTTGTCACATTGATGACTTGCCTTGCCTTCTTCAGTCTTTGGGAATATGTCTCTTCCACTGTGATGATTGCTGTTTTGTCCCATGCAATTACCTTTGAGATGAAGGTTGGGTCATCGATGGCCTTCTGGTCAGAAGTCAAGAAATGGGGAATGAACTTGGCAGCAATGCGATTCATGTTCAAATCTATAATGATGATTGTTTGAGCTGCTCCATATGAAATCACAACTCCATCAGCAATTTCCTGGATGGGAACATGTTGATCTTCATGGATGATCTGTCGAATTTTTTCAACATTATTGTAGGTCATGATAGTGAACAGTAATCCAGGAGGCTTCTCATAATCCTCCAAGGTGGTTCTGTCCTTAAAAAGCAAACGCTACTCAAAACACTGAGTTTGACTCGTTGCTTGGTTTCATATGTCTTACGAAGTAATTCAAGGGTCTCTGAGGCAGATTTTCCCAGTTTCACACAAAATTTATGCCAATCAGCATCATTAATTCCCCTACCCTGTACCAAGCCCACTGGAACATGTACAACTGTCGCCCAACATCCTTTTATACACCTCGAAACCCACAGAACAAGTTTCTTCTCCTCCTCATTCATCAGTACTACTGCAGTACTGTGGAACAGTCATCCCCCTGATGTATTTCCCAAGGAATACAATATACAGGCATTCAAATCAAATGTAAACATGTTTCTCCTTTCACAACCCATCACCCATATACGGTACTAACGTACTATAGGTTGACCAGCCAACCTCCTGTATATGGGCCCAACATAAAAAAAAATAAAAAATAATAAAAAATATATAATAAATTTTTAAAAAAAGCCCCAAGCACTTCACCATCTTCCAAGAAATCAGTTCAATATCTTATGTCCCGTATCGGATATTAAGCTAAGATAAGAAGAGATAATACACTGCTATCATAGCTGACAAGCAAAAAGTTATCAATTTAATATCTAGTATGGACCCCCACCACCCAAGCTATAAAACTAATTTTTTGAAGGCAGCAAAAAGCATATATTGCGCACACACACACACACACACACACACACACACACATATATATATATATATATATATATATATATATCATACACACTAAACAGAATTTTCACAAAATAATGTATGTCCTTACTACATAAAATAAAGTAAAAATAAAAACATAAAGTTAATATCAACATGAATTTTTAACATTTAAATAAAACAGGGGGAAAAAAACCCCGTAAACAACAGAAACTAGGAAATATTTTATTTTATGCCACGGGTGTGCTTCCATAAAACATAGGAGAATTAATATCATCATCATTATCAAATTCCTGTTATATACCCTCAAGGGGTGTACAGGATATGATAGTACTACATGAAAAATTTACATCATTACTAACTTCCTATATATAATTTTCCTCCAAATCAGTCTGCTAAATGTCAAGACTCCAATATTATCAGGTCTTATATTTCTGTCTTCTAAGGCACTTTTTACTGTATCAATCCACCTATATCTTGGTATTCCTCTGGGGTCTTTTTCCTGTCAACCTTGCAGAGAACACTTGTTTTGCTAACCTTTCCTCTCCCATTCTTTAAGTGACCAATACCATCTGAGATTAGTTCTGCTAATGCATTACTGGATGCTGATAATATCAAGTTCTTTCCTAATATCCTCGTTTTTAATATATTGCCATTGATGCCATCTGTTCATGCCCCTAATCTTTCTCAGAACTTTCATATTTGCAGTCTCTAGTCTTTGGTCAAGTGTTTTACTTCTGACCAAGCTCTCAGATCCACAAGTTAAAATCAGTTTGAGGATTGTATTGTATACAGCTAATTTAGTGTTTTGGCTCATTTCTCTTATTCCATAGAACTTTATTCAGTTGACTTCCTACCATACTAGCTTTCTTGATTCTGTTGTCTATTTCCTTATTTAATTTACCATCATCATCACTAAAAATCGTGACTAAGTAGCTGAAATGTTTAACTTGTTCTATAAGTTCTCCATTCACTATGCAGTTCATATTTTCAATGTTTCTGCCTATTTTCATTGTCTTTTTAATGCTGACCTTCACAACATATCTATTACAACAGTTATTCAATTTACTCAAGGAATCTTGCAGACTTGTAGCAGATTTATTTAGAAGTATAACATCATCTGCATAAAGCAAAGAGCTGATATTAACATCTCCAATTTTAATATCAGGTTTAATACCACTTTCCACCATAATGTGATCCATATAGATAATGAATAGCAGAGGGGAAAATGTACATCCTTGTCTGACACCAGATTTAACATCAAACCACCTTCCTGTACTTCCTTCAATTCTAACTGCTGACTTACAACACAAATAAAGATAAAGTATTGCTTGATATCATGCCCCACTGACACCATATAACTATAGCATTTTGAATATCTTCTCTCTTGGCACCTTGTCATATGCCTTTTCCAGATCTACAAAACTTAAATACAGATCTTTGTTATACTCTCATGACTTCTCAACTATCTGATGTAAAGTAAAAATCTGATTCTGACATCCTCTATTTAGCCTGAATCCAGCTTGTTCTTCACCAAGCTTCTCTTCCACAATCCTTCTCAACCGTTTCTCAAGTACTTCTATATATCTTACCAGGAACACTCAGTAATGAAATACCTCTAATTCTCACAGTCAGTTTTATTTCCCTTTTTATATATGGGTTCTATGAGAGCTCTGCTCCAATCATCTGGAATTCGCCCTCTGTCCAGGCCTTCTGCAGTGCAGCCACTGTAAGACTTTTATACCTCCATACTTGAGCATTTCTGGTTGAATATCATCTACTCAGCTGCCTTTCCACATTTTGGGCTTTTGATGGCTCTTTCTACTTCAAGTATGGATATGTATTCCTGACCGCATGCCTGGTCATTGTATTTACCGGTGTGCTCTCATCACTGCTTGTCTCATTTAGCAATTTTTTAAAGTAAATACTCCATACTTCAAGGATCTTTTTCTCCTCTGTTCATGTCACCTTTATCATCTCTAATTTGTTTTACAGTACTCTTTCCTCCATTTCTGAGCTTCTTCAACAACCTCCAGAACATCTTACCACCATCCTGATATTTATTTTCTGTTCTTACCAAAGTGCTCCCATGACAGAAATTTAACAAGTATTTGCCATTACTATTAGCTTTGTTATTTTCTCCAAATTTTCCCCAAATATTTTTGTATGTCTGATAATCATTTCCTACTTATTTAGATCCCCAACAAGGACCAACTTTTCCTTTTTCATTGTGTCACTTGCTTCCTTTAATGCTTAAAAAAATTCCTCCACCTCAACTTTAATAGAACCTTCTGTGGGACCATAGGCAAAAATAAGTCTCGTTGTCCAGTTCCCCATTCTGATATTTGCCCAAATCACTCTACTTGAGACTGCCTGCCATTCAAGAAGATTAGCCACATATTTTGTGTTGAATACTATGGCTACTCTTTTTCCTTGATTGTCATTGGCTGAATACAACATTTTGTATTTATTGCTCAGAAAGATCTCACCAGTTTTTGTCTTTTTTGTTTCAGCCAACCCTATTATGTTGATCTGGTACTTATCCAATTCCTCAGCTAGCTCCATTTCTTTGCCATTCAGGCTTCTTATGTTGATGGTACTAATCTTAAACTCTGGTGATGTTGAGTTGGAGTGGGTTTGGGGATTTGTTCCAGTAGCTGACTTTTCGCTTTTTGCCCTGATTCCCTTGTAAAAAAAAAACAAAACAAAAAAAAAAAAAAAACAGGGACCTTCTTTAATGTTCCATGAACCATCCATCGATCCATCCATCCATCTCATTGATGGTCTACACTTCCTATTTTTCTACCAGCTCTACTTTCTATTACTGTTGTGAAAAGTCCTTCCATCCCTTGAATGTGTCCAAAGTATTTCACCTTTCTTCTGTCAATATTCTTAAGGAGCGAGCCTTAAAGTTATGTAAATTTTTTCTAGCATCTATTTGTTTGACTGCCTTTCAGGATATGATATCCTCAACAGCCTTCTGTAACACCACGTCTCAAAAGCAGCTATCCTTTTCCTATCAGACTTCTTTATGTTCAGAGTCTCACGTCAATAATGCAGACGTGATCCTCTCATATTTGCATCCACAATCTTCAACTTTGTTCCAGTGGAGATAAACCCATCCTTCCAGATTTTAGACAAGTCTATGACTGGTGTTTTAGTCATTCCTAATCTTCTTCTGACATCTTCTGAACAAAATTTCTTCACATTAATAATGGATCCCAAGTACTCAAACTTGCTAACTTCCTCAATTCTTTCTCCACTGAAGTGCACCTGTTTCTGAGGAGCTTCACTTTGGGAACCACAATTTTTTTTTGCCAGGATGGAGCTCAAGTCCTCTATTCTTACTGATCTCATTAATTTTGTCAAGAATTTGTCCTAGCTCTTCTTTGTCATGACAAAGGAGTACCATATTATCAGTGCACCTCTGTTTACTGATCTGCCATGTATCCTAATTCCTGTCTTAAGCTCATCCAATGCTACCTGCAAGATGTCCTCAGCACAGATACTACACATGAGGAGAAAGTAAGTATCCTTGCCTAACTCCCTTTGTAACCTGAAGCCAATCAAATAATCCAACCCCTGTTTTCTTATAGCGGCTTCTTGCTTACTGTACAAATTAGCTATCAATCTCACAATGTGTTGAGGAAAAGCCATTACTTACCATGGTTTCAAATGCTGAACAAAATCAAAATCTTTAAAGCAGTCTATGAAACACATTACCACAGGGAGTCTAAATTTGACAAAGGATCTGATCTCTGACACCCTTACCTTTCCTAAAACCTGCTTGTTCTTCATCTCTACCTCAATCCTATTTAGAATGATCTTTAATAAAATCTTGCTTGCATGAGAAATTATATTAAATTAGCAGTTCTATAGTTCTTGCAACCCTTCATCTAGGCCATGATCCTGTCTCCCATATCCTTGTAATCAATCCCTCCATCCTATGTGGCCTTAATTAACTCTGCTGGGAATCCATCTGCACCCAGGGCCTTATTGGTGTTAAGCTATTTAACTGCTCTTCCAACCTCATGGCTTAGTGGAGGAGGTTCAAAATCAAAATTTTCAATATACTCTGTCATGTACAATTCCTCATAGTATTCTTTCCATCTATTTTTGATTCCATTCCTGTCTTTGATGACATTCAATTTAGACTTAACTTGTGCTTTAGGGTCATGAACTAAAAACTTCCTTTTATAATTGTGCCTCCTCATCTGGGACTCTATCTCCTCGCATTTATTAGTATAAAAATTCTCCTTGTCCAGCTGATGGCTCTTCTGACTTCTCTATGTAATCTCTTATATTCTTCAGTCCCGTGTCTACTTTTTTTTCCAGCTGCCTTCTTTCAATTAGATCCCATGTTGAATCTGATATTCATGGATCTCTTCATCCTCTAACTAGGCTGAGGTGCTTCTAAAAGCATTTCAGGTGAGTTCTCCTCACTAGTCTCCAAAAGATCACCCAATCGAGTTGATCTATTAATGTTAAATGTCCAAGTATAGGTCTGTCTGGGTGTTGTTGGAAGCAGGTATTGGTAATAACTAATCTGTTAGCATTATATGTAAAGTACATCTGTCCTTGATAGGCAGTCCAAAACAGTCTGTGAATTTTCATAGAATTCCTCTCTCTTTATCAGGCCTATCCATGTAGGATGCATAAACTACCATGAGTGACACATTGTTAGGATGAGCCATAAGTCTAATACAAAGTATCCTGTCATCAATGGGATTATAACCAAGAAGGGCTCTTGTCTGAACATCTTCAGTATCACAGCTACCCCATGATACCTTGAGTCACTTCCTGAATGAACAACTAGCTTATCATCCTATCTTTTGAAGTGACCTTCTTTATTCCATCTGGTTCTATGAAATTCCCATGATGTCAGTTTTATACCACTCCATCTCTTTATAGACAATATCAAGAGTATCTATAGGCCCCGTACCTTCCATGTGTCTATGTAAAGTTCCTGTCTAAGATTAATTCCATACCTCCAGCCTGTGTTCCTTGTTGACATTATCACAGACCTTCGCTGGAGACTCTAGGTTAGCCTATCAGCTCTCCACTCCAGCCAAAAGGCTGTGGATTCGAATCCTGACGTGGGCATGGATGTTTGTGATTGTCTGTGAAAATACTGGTGGTGGTGGTGGGCAGTAGATGGCGTTGGTGTAGATGATGCGGTTAGCTGTAATTGGTGGAGGCTGAGAGTTGTAGAGTAAGTGCCCTCCTTCGATGCGTCTTTGGACTCCTTGGAGATGTCACGCAATAATAATAATAATAATAATAATAATACACTTCTCGGGCAGAGCCTGCTGCCTAAGCCCTGAAAGTGGCTCTGGTTATTCTGTGCCACAACAGATTCAGCATGAGATGTATTATAAGGCACAACCACATTGGCATTTTGGATTGAAATCACTGCAAGAAAAAAAAAAGTGGTAGGGTTGCATAGGCCCACCCTTTCCACATTCTGGGAAGTTTTAATACTAATTCATCCCACGTCAGCCATGCAGATTGGAATTTCAGCCTACTAGATGAGGCCAATACCTAGGAGAGAAGGTAGACTCCCATTGCATAAGGCGAAATGAAATAGCAAAATAGGAAAGATGCATTCTTGTCCTCGAAGATTCTAGTAGCATTAGCATTAGGGGTGAAAAGCAAGAACAGAAAGAAAGGGGGGGGGTTACAATCTACAGATAATGCAACAGATGTATATTACATGAAATAGGGCATGGTCCAGCAACAGGTACTTTGGGTGTTTGCCACCTCCCATACTCAGCAAATTTAGCCCTTGAGGTCCCCCCCTTCAGAAGATGAATGAAAATATCCATGTATAGTCATAAACATTCCCTTCCCAAGAGAGACCACACTGCAAGAAAAACAAGTAGCTTCATTGTACCACTAAATATAATACAGAGAAAATTAGAGTCTATGTAGTACCAATCAGAATAAACTGGAGACATGAAAATGACCTCAACTTTTCATAATGCTAAACAACACCTCTCTCACAGACATTATACATTAAGGCAATACCAATTTTACAAATAAAATTTAAATGTAAACATTCAAACTAGCATGTGACATATATTTAAAACTTTGTAAAAATATGACTACTCAACGTGGAAGGGACATAATGTACTGTCAAGCGAGTTCCCTCTTGAAGGAAAACACAGGATAGAACACTTCCCAGTGTGAATACGCCAACGCTAAGAAATTGAAACATACATTCTAGTATTTTCTATTACATTTCATTTTAAAAAACACTGGCAGCAACCCAATAAACTGATTTCATGGCCCAGTAATGAGTTGTGACTGGAAGTTTAAATAACACTGGCCAAGATGATCAACTGTTAAATGATATTTGCAAAAGTCAGATTGTATTCTGGGAAAAAAAAATTGTTTCTCTCATAAAATGTAAAAGATGAGAGTTAACCATTTCTGAAACCTAGCAAAAGGCAAAATAATAACTGCCTTTTGCAGGTTTCTGGAAACATGTTTTCAAAGAAAATTCCGTTCAACAGGTTGAGCAATTATGGTATGTGGCAAAAGATGTTTAACCATAATGGATGTTAACTGGATCACCATTTTAGCCAAGTAGCAACTAGTATTTCAGAAAATCAACTTTCAATGATTTTGTGAGTGATGAAGGTGTGTGTGGGGGGGGGGGGGGGGGATATTATCAATTATTTGGCAAAAAAATCTTCCCAAGAGTACTGACAACTGCTATTGGGTTCAGCACTTGTACTTCCAATGTGTTCAAGGACTGAAAGTGGGAATATCCCTTCATTTTTCAGATATCATCCCAGACCTCTTTGTACTGGTCCAATACACATTCCACCATGCTTTAGGGGAAAAGTGGAAATTGACTAATTGTTTTAGACATTGCAATTATGGCAGCTTGTATAATACACTCTGTTGCAGAATGAAATTCTGCTAAAGACGAGGTGAACAAGTCAGTTTGCTTAATTTTCCATTATGATATCCATGATATAGTACATGGATGCCCATGAAGATTTGGATATCACAGGAAATAATCACTCTCATACAAGATGTCATCAATTCTCACTTGAACAGTAGGAAAAAGAATGGTGAGTAAACTGTTAAGTCAATGGCAGTGAATGTTCACATAGACGCATGGAAGGTGTTACTTCCTGTGTTTAAGACGGAGAGATTATTGTCAAGATATGCTCTATATCCCACCCTCTGATGCCAGTACTGGTACTATCCCACAGAGTGGTGTGTTTAAATCTGCCATTGTATTAAGTGACTTTAACAGCCATAGTGTTAACTGGGGTTACAAGTCCAACAAAGATGGAGAACTTGTCGAAAAATGGGCTGAAAACCTTTCTCTAAACCTGATACATAATCCAAAATTCCCTGCTTCTTTCAACAGTGGCAAATGGAAGAAAGGCTATAACCCTGACCTCATATTTGCTAGCTCAAAAATATCCAACATTTGTGTTAAAAGGTCTTAAATCCGATTCCACATACTCAACATATACCTATAATGCTTCAATTCAACCCAGCAATTAGGTCTAACACAGTCCCTTGCAGATGACAATTTAATTTCCAAAAAGCGAATTGGAAGGGTTTCATGGAAGATATCGATCGCTCCATAGAAAAAGTCCCTCCAAACCCTCAAGAGTATCCAGAATTCATAAAAATACTGAGGAAAATCTCTGCCAAACATATCCCCCGAGGATGCCGCACAAACTACATTCCAGGCCTTTCCAGTGACATACAAGCCCAGTATGCTGATTACTTACAATTTTACAACACCAACCCCTTCGCAGAAGAGACTATCCAAGCAGGAGAAAAATTATGCTCCAAGATGGCAGAGGAAAGGTTCCTCATGGAAAAAAGAAATAGAAGACCTTGATATGACCCATAGTAGCAGAAAGGCGTGGAGCTTTATCAACAGAATTAGGAAGGATTTCACTAAGCCATATGAGCATCCGCAGGTAACAACTAATGAAATTGCTCATCAGCTGCTGCTGAATGGAAAATTCCCTAAAAAGCACACAAAAAAGAAGATACTTAGAACCCCAAGTGAGGAACAAAATATGATTAACTCAGATTTCACAATCACTGAACTCAATGCTGCCATAAACCTATTAAAACCTAGAAAACCTGCAGGCCTTGATGATCTAGATTTAATCTGATCATGTGTGTAATGATCAGATTAAACATTTTGGAAACATGACTAAAGAGCAGTTATTAAACCTATACAACACTTGCCTCAGAACCTTAAGGATACCAACTATCTGGGCAAAGTGGTGGCCTTTCTGAAACCATGGAAAACTCCAACAGAAGCAAAAAATTACAGACCTATATCACTACTCAGCAACCTCTTTAAACTCTATGAATGATTAATTTTGAATAGGCTACAACCCCTAATTGAACTCCATCTTATTGCTGAGCAGGCTGGTTTTAGACCAGGCAAATCCTGCACACCACAAATTCTCAACCTCACTCAATATATAGAAAATGGTTATGAGCTAAAACTAGTCACAGGAGCAGTCTTTGTAGACCTAACTGTAGCATATGATACCATAAACCATCTCACACTCAAAAATAAAATATACAGAATAACTAGGGACTATCGCCTTGTCCTCCTGATCCAGTCACTCTTGGAAAGCAGATGCTTTTACATGGACCTGGGGGGGTAGGAAGAGCCGCTGGCACCTCCAAAAAATGGCCTCCCCAGGGAAGTGTGTTATCACCATTACTTTTCAACATCTACATCAATGATCTCCCCATCTTTCAGGAACTAGAAATTTTATCTATGCTGATTACCTTGCCATAGTAACCCAATCAAAAAATTTCAAGTCCATTGAAAATACTCTCACTTGCCTTAAATAGTCTGACCACATACTATACCAGCGATCAACTAAAACCAAACCCCTTGAAAGCCCAGACTGGCCTTTTCCTACCTTAACAATAAGGAAGCAAACAGGAAGCTACAGATATCTTGGGAAGGCTCTAAAATAGAACATTCCTGGAACCTAATCTACCTTGGTGTGAATCTCGATCGCACCCTCTCATGTAAAACTCACATAGAAAAAAACAAAGGCAAAAGTGGATGCAAGAAACAACATACTACAAAAGCTTATCTCCTCCAAATGAGGTGCAGACCCTAACACACTGAGATCTTATGCCTTGGCCCTTTGCTATTATTATGCTGAATACGCTTGTCTAGTATGGTCCAGATCCTGCCATGCTGAAAAACTTCATCCAGCATTAAATGAAAGCTTCTGCTTAATTACAGGATGCCTGAAATCAACACCACTAAAAGACCTATATACTTTGGCTGGTATTCAATTCGAAGGTCTGCATCCTCAGCTGATGAAAGAAGCAGACAAATGAATGATGAATGCCACCCACTATTCGGCCAGACCGCAGTGCCCCAAAGACTAAGATCCTGACATAGCTTCCTGGCAACTGTTGAACCACCTAAAAAAACCTCCTAGAGACAAAACTTCAACAATGGCTTGCACTCTATCCTAAAAATAATACTGGTATTCCAATAGCCGAATATCTTCCACATGGTGCTCACTTGGACTGGAATACTTGGAAAAGCCTCAGACTGCGAACGATAGGACGCTGCAAACAAAACCTCATCAAATGGGGCTACCTCACTGGCCAGACAATTGTGAGTGTGGGACAACCCAGTCCATGGAACACCTTCTTTCTTGCCCCTTTCTTCCATCACCTTGCACAAAAGAGGACCTTATATACTGCACAGAAAGAGCAGTTGATTGTGCAAAATACTGGAGGAACATCTGACCATATTTATTGTATATTAGTTATGTATAGTTTCCTTTTTTTCATATTTAATTATTATTTCCCTGTATAATTCACCTACCAAATCTAAGTTGATCTCATTCTAATGTATCCTAATTTGTTGTAAATCATGTTGTACCACTTACTTACTAATGTACCACTTGTGTTTGGATACGAAATAAATTAAAAGTATGGGGGGGGGGGGGGGTAGTAACTGCAATATGAAGTCAACATGATCGTTCTGTGAGATACGCTCACAGTTCGTTCTGCTATCAATAAAATACAGCATTCTACACCTATAACAATATCTTCCTCTGAAAGCCTCACTGATGCCTAAAATTCTTCACCAATTCAAACATATATGCATTTCAATATACCTTCAGACACACAGGTACTGTTAATCTTTTAATGATTCTCATTCACATTTGAGACCTAAAAAACAGCATTTAGACTCATTCACTCACTTCAAGGGAGCCTGCATGCATACTTACCTGAATCCCCCCCCCCCCAATAGTTTATTTTCTGATTTTGCATATCCATTCTTTCAGTGAAGAAAACTTTCTCTAGACAACAAACTCCAAATTCATTCAAGTGCAATCCATTATGCAATATTTAAGTCTTTTATACAATCAAATTCACTTCAAACATCTTTTGAAATCATTGTCCTTCTCATTTCACTCCTTTCATGCGATCCTATTATAAATTAAAGATACAAAGAAATTATGTACTTGGTTTAATAAATTATGTAAAAGTTTGCACTGAAGTATTTTCAGGACTGGGGACAACTTGTATGTACAAGCTTATAACTTCACATCACTAGCCCTAGTATCCCATAATGCAAAACACATACGCTTATCATTATGTATAATGCTATGCACGAGTTGCAAAAAAGGTGTCACACCTTATTAAAATACTCTGGATTAGAAATAGTTGTTGGAAGGTTTTCCACTTGGTTATACTATAAATTAGAGATACCAAGAAATTATTTATTTGGTTTAATCCTTTATCCAAGTGTAAGCAAACAAGTTTGCATCTGAACTATTTTCAAAACTGGGGCAACTTGTATATAGAAGCTTATGACTCCACATCACTTGCTTTAGTATCCCATAATGCAAAGCACATATTCTTATGGGTATGTATAATGCTATGCATTATGGGAAGGGTCACTACCTAGACCGGTTGGCCTTTATTGAGGTCTCATCAGTGGAGCCAGACCAAGAGGTGATATTAAGGTTGACGTAATGCATAGCATTATACATACCCGTAAGGATATGTGCTTTGCATTATGGGATACTAAGGCAAGTGAAGTCATAAGCTTCTATATACGAGTTTCCCCAGTCCTGAAAATAGTTCAGGCACAAACTTGTTTGCTTACACCTGAATAAAGGATTAAACCAAGTATATAATTTCTTGGTATCTTTAATTTATAGTATAACCAAGTGGAAAACTTCTAACAACTATCTCTAATCCAGAGTATTTTAATAATAAGGTGTGACACCTTTTGGCAACTCATATAAAAAAATATCGCCTGTGCATTACTTCAACCTTGGTATCACCTCTGGGTCTGGCTGATGAATAAAGGGTGAAACTATTCTGAGTAGTGACCCTTCCCATAATACATAGCATCATACAAACCCATAAGGATATGTGCGTTGCATTATGGGATACTAAGGCAACTGATGTGAAGTCATACGACTCTATGTATGAGTTGCCCCAGTCCTGAAAATAGTTCAGACACAAACTTGTTTGCTTACACTTGGATAAAGGATTAAACCAAGTACATGATTTCTTGGTATCTTGAAGTTTGATACTTGAAGCTTCAACATACTTGAAACTTGGTATGTTGGAAGTTTTTTTAAGTGGAAAAACTTCCAACAACTAGCCCTCCTATTATAATATTATGAACTTAACTCTCCAACTCTTCTTTTCCACATCTTCCAGTAATTCTTTCATATTCCATACTTTTCACTTTTTAATTCATTTGTTCTTAGAAAAATGATTATCTCATTTACTTTCCATTCTGAAATCTGAAAGCATAACTAATATCATTAATCTTCAGGCCAGAAAAGCACAATTTAGTGATGCGCCCATCAAACACACCCTTAATTATGCAACTGACATACAATATTGCTTCCCTAATCTGCTTGTTTTTATTCCATAATACTCTCCTTACATTTCTTTCTTACTTCTCTTTTTAAAACTGTTCTCTGCCATCCTACGCGACAGATTTCTCCAAATGTTCTAAATCATGCTTCGTCAGCAAGACTGTGTAAGCACGCTACTGCACTCATTCAAGCCACCTCACTATTCTCTTTATCTTTCTTTAATTTCTTTTTTTGACCCCACTTTCATTTTTTACTTTGTCCAGCTTTGTTGATTTTCGTATCTTCATTGTCTATCATATCATCCCAAAAGTAATGTCATTTTTAGCATTAAGTTTTGGAAGGATATAAAAGATAAATCACTTGCTAATTTAATCAAGTATATATTCTCCATTTGAATTAACTTCCAACATTGTGAAAGCTTCATAATACCATTTCTATAATTCAGGTTTGGAGGTAAAGAAGTTGTATTGTACTGTTTTTCATTAATGAATGTTGCAAATTTCAAAATAAGTGGTAATCTGAAGGTGCAAGATCAAAAAATATAGAAGATGTAGAAGCTTTACCCAGCAGAGTTCCTCAATCTTGGGACAGGTGATTCTTGCACTATGAGGGCGTGTTATCATGGTGAAAAACAACACCATTTCAAATGACCAGAGAACACCTCTTTTCTTACAGTTTTTTCATTCAATTGATCGGGTTGTTCATCTCACACGTTCAAAATATCATCACCAAACGCTTCTTGCACATTTTTACAGTGTTAGAAGTATCGTTGCCTTTTTTGAACTCATAAAATATGATGTACTGAATGTGCTTTTCAGTGACCTCCATAGTAATAAAGGATTATTTAAACAATAACTCATATATGATCTCATTCTAAGGAATTCCACCTTGCAAACATATCATACATGAGTTATTGTTTAAATAATCCTTTATTACTATGGAGGTCACTGAAAAGCACATTCAGTACATCATGTTTTATGAGTTCAAAAAAGGCAACGTCAGCTTAGCAGTACTTATAAAGATTTATATATGAACTTATAAAAATTCATGTTTAGATGAGCTGAGACATGTTTTAACAAGTACAGTACCTTTGGGATGACCTGTTGCAACATCTGCATTTTTATGGCATTGTTCACATCCATACTAAACTGCTGTCTCTTCTGATATATATACGCTTCAGACACACACAATAAAACGAATAATGAGTTTTGTATCCCCTTTCTAAGCCTAAAATTTATTAAAAAAAATAAAAAAATAAAAAAATACACACATACACAATGGACAAAACATTAGAGAGAGCAGTGATGGGAAGTTGACACTGGCATCCCCTGCACAGAGTGAAATGTACCCAAAACAAAAACGGACAATAAATGGGCAGACATCAGGGCTTCCCAACAGTGTATTGCAATCAACGAACATGGGTAACTGCGGTGATCTTAGCAACTTTGATCGTGGACGTATTATTGGTACAAGAGAGATGGGTCATTTTATCGTCCAAGTGGTAAGAATTCTAGAGTTCTCAAGGGCAACTGTATCAAGGGTCTACTGTGAGTATACCATCAGTGGACAGACCAGTATTCAGCAAGCAAATGGTGGCTGACCACACGGCATTGATGAGTGGGGTTGGTGTAGACTGTCCAGACCAACCACACGGCAATGGTGGCACAATATCGGAGATCCAAGTAGCATCAGCAAGTGAATGGTACAGTGTACCCTACATACTATGGGCTACGAGAACTAATGCTCATTTCATGTACCACTGTTGACAGCTCATCAACAAGCATTGTGCATTGCCTGGTGTCAGGACCATCAAAACTGGACCTCTGCAGAGTGGACCAGAGTCGGGCTATCTGATGAATCACGTTATCAATTGTACCGAGCTGGCTCCGTGATGGTCTGGAGAGCCTTCTCATGTGACGTATTAGATTCCTTAGTGTGTCTGGAGAGTGTCCTTAAACACTGCAAGCTACCAGAATGTGCTGGCTGATCACCTACACACTTTCACGGCCTTTCCGCATCCTGCAGCTGATGGCCTGTATCAGCAGGAGCCAGCCCACAACCACCCAGGCATGGCTCGAGGAACACTCATTGAGTTTAGGACCATCCACTGCCCCCCCTCCTCAAGTTTCCCGGATCTATAACTATTCATATCTCTCTGGGATGCTGTAGAGCGAGACATCAGATCCATGTATTCATGACCATTGTCTAAGGCACAGCTGTCAAAAATGCTGCAACATCGATGGAATTAGATCCAGCATCTGGTGGAGTCAATGCTTCAGAGACTACAGGATATTATTTGTGCTGGAGCAATACCGACATGCTATTAGGTATCGCTAATTTTTTGTCATCTGAGTGTATATATTCCCCAAACCAATACAGCAGAACAATTTCCATGCTGACAAATGACCCCTGTCTCTTACTGGACTGCCACAACAGTGAGAACGGTTATACTTCCAGTTTCACATATGTGCTAAAATCTTCTAAACAGCACTTGCATTGCAACTTATATCATTCTACATATAATCCAAATGAAAGAGCAATTTACATTTGCAATGGTTAATGAAATTTATTTAAAAACATTTCAAAATATAATCATGTATAATAAAGAAATAATTTTAGAAGAAAAGTAAATTACCATAATATACCACATGGGAGATGATACACATCATGCACATCTAGAAATGTTATGTTGATGTTTTATAAATGGGTGAAGAATAAACTTCTCTCCGATTCTTGGACAAAAAGATTAAGATAAGAGAATTTTTAATGTTTACACTCCCAACCTATTACAATGTTCTGCCAGAAATTAAAAAAAAAAAAAATAATAATAATAATAATAATAAAATAAGAATGCAATTACCTATAAAAGGGAATTATGATCCTGTAATATGAAAAAATAATCCCCATAAGAATGTTACTATAGAGTTCAAATTTGAAAAATATAAATCAGGAAACTTTTCATTTAAAATTAAATTTTATAAAAGTTTTAACTATACAGGTTAATATCTATAGTAAAGCAGAATAATATCCTACATGCTTGTAGACTGTCTCAATTGATGCAACCCTTTCATTATTAACCGACCACTTAAAGTGAAGTCCAGGAAAAGCAGTTCCAAAAGTAAATGGTGTTTCATGTCCATTCAGTCCAACAACAAATACTGGCATCTGAAATAAAAATTTGAAGCATCAAAAGTTTGAAAAAGAACAGGTGTAAATTAAATTTTAAAAAATTAAGCAAGCTTCAACATCTCATGTTGATTTTATATATTTGTTCCAATGGCCAGTTACAGCCAAATAACTTCACTTATAAATCTTAATTTTTTGGTAATCAGGGCCATTATCACCCGATAGTCTATTTTTCTGTTCTGCAGAAAGGGAAAAGTTTCTGGGAAGCAAAACACCTGCTTCTGTATGAAACCATTTAACTCTCCTTCAGTTGAAAAGTTGTTATTACAGTTAGATCTTGTTATAACAAACATCAATATAACCAACTCAATCACAATCTAAAACATAAAGTTACTGCCCAAATAAATACAATTGTTCTAAAGGCAATTCGCTATAGCAACGTATACATTATAAGAAACTATTCATGCAGTCTCTATGAGTTAGCAAAAGTAAACTGTGATGCTTTTCACATTCCAGTCTGGATTCCAAACCAATTACTTTCAGCCAAAAACCATTATTTCTATACTATGGAATTACCCTGTAGAACAATCAGTATCTTAAGGCCATGAGGCAAGTTTCTTATACCCACTTCATGTGTGTGTGTGTGTTTGCTCATCAGATTGCCTGTGTTTTGCTACAGGAAATATTTCAGACTTTCTTGAAGGAAATAAAAACTGTTATTTCCTTTGTCTACGCCTGCAAAAACTGTTATTTCTGTTTTAATTATGATGGGATTCAAATCTAGGTCTTTCTATTTAAACATTCATATCAAGTAAGAGTACAAATATTTACACTCTTTATATAAAGAGCTAAATCATTAGCTTGTTAAGTAACCTACTAGTTGCTCTAATCAGTGAATAAACCTGAACCAACAAGAACTTTCTACTCCTTATGGTAAGAATTGTTAGAAATGAAAATCAACATAGATGAAGGGGGGAAAAAAACTGATGTCTGTTAGAGTCCTTTAGGACTCCAACTTCCAACTGAAGCAAGAATGATGTCAAAGAAATCAACCCTTGCCCTACATAAACATATAAGAAAACTATGAAGAAAATAAAGTAAGGTTAATAATAATGGCATGTGGGCTCAGTGGATTCTGAACAGACAAGTCATACATAACACTATGTTCCAATAAATATATGTCCAAATATTCACACAGAGAGAACCCTGAAGAATTATGCTGCTGAATACTCAAATATCACAAAGATGGTTACTGAAAAAAACTTAACGAATAAATAAAAAGTATTTCACCAAAACAATAAAATGACAGAAGAGTTTTACGTTCAAATATCACTGATACTATGAGGGTTCTGCTTTGTTAGTTTTTATTGTATGTGGTATTTGAATTAAAAAAAAAGTCATGAGCACAGTTTGTAGTTTACTGTAGTGACAATTAACAGTCACTACAACAAACTTTTAGTTGCCACAAAACAGCTTTTTTATAGTGGAGGATTTGCTATACTGAATTTCTTTCAGCACAGCACTGAACCAATTAATCACATTAAATCACATAAAGTACAGTGGTATCCCAAGCAAAGCTTGGGATACTGCTGTACTTTATTATAGTGAGTGAGTGTTTCCTTTACTGGGAGCTGACTGTATATTTTAATATACAGTTAACTGCCACCATACTGTTTAGAAAGTGGCTTCCATTTCTGGTCTGTGGAGTAGTGTTTCCAGATAATCTCATGGTTTGCACATGATTCGAAGCAATAGCCTTTGGTTGTGGAGTAAATATGCTAACCACTCAGCCAATCGGGATAGCATTCTAAGAGTATGGCATTGTCTGCATAGAGCAAAGAGTTTTAATTATCTCAAAATTTTGATATCAAGTTTAATGCTAATTTCTTTATCTTATTCCTTATTTTACAACCAAGTTTCACATCAAATCATCTTCCTATATCTGCTTCAATTCTAGGTGCTGCCTTAGAGCTCAAATGTAGACTAAAGATATCATTTGATATATGCGGCTTTGATTTAATGTGGTTTTGATTAGTGCACAAAAAATTATTGTGACCATAAACTTGATGTATGTGGTATCAAATTTGATTAATGCAGCCCAAAAAGTTTGAAAATAAGCAAAGCGTTAGACTTAGTCAGTGAAACCGATCGGATCACGTGGTACAAGTCGTGCTCCAACGTTAGTAACTCACTCTCGGCCTCAGTCTCAATGCTTCAATTTATCAGCAGAGCGTGGTGCGTACAGACGTATATGTGTATGTATTACAGTACACAATTACAGCCTATCTGCATATCATGTAATTTTCAAATTCTGCAAAGCATTACATTACACTTTGCATTTTTGTCCCACAGTTGAAAAATACTGCAATGAAAATAATTTAGCTTTCAAAGTTCTTTTAGTATTGGATAATGACCCTGGACATTCCACCTCACTTAATGATTTAAATAGTAATGTGCAAGTTGTATTTTTACCACCGAATACGGCATCTTTGATACAACCTATGGAGGACCAGGGAGTCATTTCTGCACTCAGGACTTACTATATTAGAAGAACTTTTGCCAAACCAATACAAGCTACAACTGGAGACGATCCAATCACTCTAGAGGAATTTTGGAAAAAATACGATATTAAACGAGCAGTTATAAACATTCGCGAGTCTTGGGAAAAAGTGACAGCCAACTGCATGAGAGCAGTCTGGAAGAATCTTTTGCCTGAATCTGCAAATAATTTTGGTAGTTCTATTAATCCCGTCAACAAAGTTATCGATAATATTGTTTTGATTGGAAGTGCTCTTGGCTTTGAGAATGTCGATTCAGAAAATATTCAGCAATCATTAGAATCACATTCGAAAGACCTAAGTAATGAAGATCTTCTTGGAATCGAATATCAACAGGCATACGAAGAGGAAGAAGAAAAGGAAAGTGAAGAAATGGAAAATGTATCTAAAGAAATCATTATCAAAGAACTCGAAGAATTGTTAGGACAATTGAGAAGACAAAAGAACTTATAATAGAGATACATCCAAATGTAGATAGAAGCATGAACGTTAGTCACGGTTTAGATATACAAATTGATTGTTATCACAAAATCATGGAGGAGAAAAAAAAAAAAGCTACCACTGTTCAATTTACGTTAGATAAGTTTTTCTTATAAAAAATTCAGGCAATGACAATCAAGGAAAAGAAGGAGTAGCCATAGTATTCAACACAAAATATGAGGCTAATCTTCTTGAATGGCAGTCAGTCTCAAGTAGAGTAATATGGGCAAATATGAGAATGGGGAACTGGACAATGAGACATTTGTGCCTATGGTCCCACAGAAGGTTCTACTACACAATGAAAAAGAAAAAGTTGGTTCTTGTTGGGGATCTAAATAGCAGAGTAGGAAATGATTGTCAGACATACAAAAATATATATTGGGAAAATTTGGAGAAAAGAGCAAAGCTAATAATAATGGCAAATATTTGTTGGATTTCTGCTAAGGACATGGACTAGTTATTACTAACACCATGTTCCAACATAAAAATGTGCACAAATTCACATGGAGAGAAGGGGCAAGGAATAAGAAAATTCTCATTGACTATATTATTGTTGATAGTGATGTTTTCTCCCTGGTGCAGGACAACAGAGTTTACAGAGGATGTGAATTGGAAGTGATCACTATTTAGTCTTGAGCAGGATAAAATTGAATTTCATATTGTAAAGAATAACATGTAAGAAAGTTTTAAAGCGAACAAAAGTTGAGCAGCTCTCAGATGTGAACTGAGGACTAAAATACACAAAGATTATTGAAGGAAAAATGAAAGAGTTTGAGAACAGGAATCAAATTTTGGAGATTCAGTGGCAAACTCTAAAGAAAACATTGATTGATTCTGCCAGAGAGGCATGTGGTGAGGTTGTGTGCAAGGATAAAAAAATCAGAACTCCCTGGTGGACACAGGAAGTTAAAGAGGCAGTGAAGGAAAAGAAGAAAGCATATCAAAAGTTCCTGGCAAATAAGTCAGCTTGTGCTCTTAGAGAATACAGAGACAAATGCAAGAATGCTAAACACTGTGTAAAACTAGCTAAACAAAAGTTATGGGAGGACTTTGGCAAGAATATAGAAAATAAATATCAAGAAGGTGGCAAAATATTCTGGAGGTTGTTGAAGAAGGTTAGGAATGGAGGAAAGAGTGCTGTAAAAGGAGTTAGAGATGATAAAGGTGACATGAAAATGGGAGAAAAAGATATCCTTGAAGCATGGAGTAATTACTTTGAAAAACTGCTAAATGAAACAAGCAGTGATGACAGCACAGTGGTAAAAAACAATGACTAGACATGCGATCAGGAATACATATCCATACTAGAAGTAGAAAAAGCCATCAAAGTCTTGAAATGTGGAAAGGCAGCAGGAGTAGATGATATTCGACCAGAAATGCTGAATTGTGGTGGTATAAAAGTCTTACAGTTGCTGCACTGCACAGTTCAGAAACCCTGGACAAAGGGACGAATTCCCGATGATTGGAGTAGAGCTCTCACAGTACCCAATATATAAAAAGGGAAATAATACTGAATGTGAGAATTACAGAGGTATTTCCCTACTGAGTGTTCCTGGCAAGATCTATGCAAGTATACTTGAGAAACGGCTGAGAAGATTTGTGGAAGAAAAGCTTGGTTAAGAACAAGCTGGATTCAGGCCAAATAAAGGCTGTCAGGATCAGGTCTTCACTTTACGACAAATAGTCGAGAAAGCATGGGAATATCACAGAGATCTGTATTTAAGTTTTGTCGATTTGGAAAAAGCATATGACAAGGTGCCAAGAGAGAAGCTATTCAAGACGCTACAGTTATATGGTGTCAATGGGGCATTATATCAAGCAATACTTAGTCTTTATTTGAGTTGTAGGTCAGCAGTTAGAATTGAAGGAAGTACAGGAGGATGGTTTAATGTTAAATCTGGTGTGAGACAAGGATGTACATTATCCCCTCTGTTATTCATTATCTATATGGATCACATTATGAAGGAAAGTGGTATTAAACATGATATCGAAATTGGAGATGTTAATGTCAGCTCTTTACTTTATGCCGATGATGTTATACTTCTAAA
The DNA here is from genome assembly GCF_054136105.1 of Typopeltis vanoorti. Taxonomy (NCBI): domain Eukaryota; kingdom Metazoa; phylum Arthropoda; class Arachnida; order Uropygi; family Thelyphonidae; genus Typopeltis; species Typopeltis vanoorti. The sequence goes on along the minus strand of NC_143551.1, from coordinate 45,189,377 downwards.
TAAATCCGCTACAAGTCTACAGGATTCTCTGACTAAATTGATTAGCTCTTGTAATAGATATGGTATGAAGGTCAGCAATAGAAAGACAAAGACAATGAAAATAGGCGGAATCACTGAAAATGTCAACTGTGTTGTGAATGGAGAACCCGTGGAACAAGTAAAACATTTCAGCTACTTAGGTACGATTTTTACTGAAGATGGTAAATTGAATATAGAAATAGATAACAGAATCAGCAAAGCTGGTATGGTGGGAAGTCAATTGAATAAATTCATATGGAATAAGAAAGAAATTAGTCAGAACACTATATTAGCTGTATACAAGACAGTGTTCAAACCAGTTTTAACTTATGGATCTGAGAGCTGGGTCAGAAGTATAACACTTGACCAAAGTCTAGCGACCGCAGATATGAGAGTCCTGAGAAAGATTAGAGGCGTAAACAGATGGCATCAATGGCAATATCATATTAAAAACGAGGATATTAGGAAAGAACTTGACATTGTCAGCATCCAGGAATGCGTTGACAGAGCTAATCTCAGGTGGTATGGTCACTTAAACAGAATGGGCGAAAAAAGATTAGCAAAACAAGTGTTCTCTGCCAGGTTGGCATGAAAACGACCCATCGAAAGAACAACGTATAAGTGGACTGATACGGTACAAAATGCCTTAGACGATAGAAATATAAGATCTGATAATGTTGGAGTCTTGACAAGTAACAGATTGATTTGGAGGAAAATTGTAGATAGGAAGTTAGTAATGATGTAAATTTTTCATGTAGTACTATCATATCCTGTACACCTCTTGAGGGTACATAGCAGGAATTTGATGATGATGATGATAAAAAATAAATATTTAGAAAAGTTTTTATGTAACAAATATGTATAAATAAAATATATAAATACATGTCACTTTAAAAATTAAATGATGTTAGAATTTTTATATTTTGCAGAATTCATTATAATTATTCCCATTAATTCTTAAAATTGAATAATGCAGTTTTGATATATGTGGTGTCCATTGAGGGATCAATTTCACATTTGATTCATATAACTGTAGCATTTGAAGAGCTTTTCTCTTGTGTACTTTAGCAGGTTTGATCTAATGTTCAAGTTAGTGAAAGTTCTATGATGTCCAAAATATCAACTTTTTCCTCTATCCCATCCAGGAATGTATATCAGGTTTCTTCTACTTGATTTTCTTATTATGGACAGATATACAGTGAATTTAGACAAAGATAATATTCACTTATTTCATGAATCAAAGCACGATTTGCAAGTGCTGATTTGTCAGTCATTTTCAAGACTGATCCACTGGAAATTACTAAGACATCAAGATTTTCTTTTATTTAAAAAAAAAAAGAAAGTGAAAAAGAAACTCTTTATAACTGTAAAGAGCATTATGAAGCTCTGATTCATCAACCTGATTTTAATAAAAATGTGTAAATATTTTTATTAAGTGCATCACTTTAAATTATCCTGTTGGCAGAATCAGAATAAAAATGAGAGAAGTGGTTTACTTTACTATCCCGTCTGTGACTGTGGTGTTCTTCTCTATGAATTCTAACTTGGAGTTGTAATAATTTCTAAAATCAAAGACTTTCAAAATGGAACACACAGATGATTCTAAATGTATATGTTTCTTATTTTACATCAAAATTATTACATATGTAATGTGTAATACTTAAGAAAAAAGCTTAGTAGTCTTCACACAAATGAAGCATCAAAGAAAAATTTTAAATAAGTTTGAGCTGCATTAGTATAACAAATATGCATTATACAAAAAATAATCATTAAGTTCAGTATTTTGATTGGCACTAAAAACTAATCTGGGTTCAAATCAAGCTTAACAGTTTAATAATGAGAATAGCATATGGCACCTAGCAACACAATCAATCCACATCAACCATTACAAAACTATGGGAAAGATTACTTTTATTTATCAATCATTCTCTTTTTACTACTTACAGTAAGGTAAAATCAAATTTATCTCCTATATCCTAAACTGATGTTAAAAGTGAGCAAAACTATAGATCTACAGTAGTAATGCTTGTTTAATCCTAAGTGCACTATGAAAAATCAGTAAAGAAGCGAGTTCTTCATATCTGAAAATAAAATTTTTAGATATTGAGATAATTACAATTAGGTATGCAATTATAATAATTAAATTCTGTAGTTACTTCAAGAAGGTATTCTGGCTTTCAATTTAAAACTAAAACCAAAAAGAATCAGGATTTTTTCCTCTGGAATTCAGAGAAAAAAAGAAAGAAAGGTAAGTAATATTATTCCTTAACAGCTGGATAATACTGTTGTATAAGCAACAATAAAAAATCAGTGCAATACTACAAAAGCCTTTTACTATAACTGGATCTTTTTAGAACATTCAAAGGCTGCTCTGAACACCTATTTAACTTTGTCATTTTAGCATAAATGACAATAACTTTTTAATCTTTTTACATGAAAGATTTCAAACAAGAGCTTTATATAAGTTCCAAAATTTTATAAAGTCTCTCTTCTTCTTCTGCTTCTCTGCTAGCTGGAGTCTTTTTTTTTTTCCCATGCACAATAGAACATACATCATACTTCTGGTTTTGTTTCAGCCATGAAATGACAACAATGAATCACCATTACACGTTACAGACAAAGGGCATTGCTTGAAACAGAAAATATACACTTTGAGCTTATAGGTATTAAGACACATTTAAAACTTACACACACACACACACACACACACACACACACACACACACACACACACACACACACACACACACACACCAGTGGTCTTGCATGCCCATTTAGGTTGTGTGTGTTGCCGTGTGGCTTATGTAACCTGCACTACAAAATTCATGTCAATTTGACCATATGATTGCATTTTTATTGATGTAAGAAAGATGTAAGAGTGCATAGCGCATCATTGCTTAACTTAATTGGTCCAATGCAATTAATGGAAAGCATAAAGATCAAATGAACAATAACTATGCTTCACGTGCACCATTTATATGAGAAGCACAAAGGTTTTACTCTTTGTGGTGGGATTAGATTATCATCAACAAACACTAGAGTGAGACACGGACAATTTGAATTTTGACACAATTTTGAAATACAGCCACATAATAGGCACAGAAATTGGAAAAAAAAATAATCACTCAGGTAATTATTATTTTACCAGCTGAAATAACTGGTTTTACTTGCTTATACACAAGTTCCAACCTCCTTCGACTACAATCTGCAAAAGCTCTGGAAGCAAATGGGACATTCGGGAGAGTGCTATTTTGCTAAGGCTTTTGAGAGAATACAGCATGGAAAACTGTTGCATAAACTGAAGAATATGAGATTGAATTATAAATTATTGGCATGGATATGAGGACAGCTGAATGGCAAATATCAAACTGCCATATATGGGGGGGGGGGTCACTGAAAGATTAAAGGTTAACCAGTGGTATGCTTCGAGGATCAGTCCTTTTCATTGTTATTCAATCTCTACAGCTATTTGTTGGTGATGCAAAATTAGGTAGGCTAATCAGGAGTGCTGCTGATATGAAGTACATGCAGAATGATTTCAATAGGCTAGAATTGTGGGCATGTGAAAATGGATGTCAGTTCAATGTGAATAAATGTAAGGTCATGCACTTTGATGTGAATAAATACCCAATGTCATATTATATTGGTGGAATTATGCTAGAAGAGGCTGATCATGCTACGGATCTTGGAGTTTTGGTAGACAGGAAGTTGAAGTTCGAGGATCATATAATAAAAATTGCAAACACAACTCAGAGAAATAATTGCAATGCTGAAACAAACCTTGACATGTAAAGAAAAGGAAGTCATTTTGTCTCTATACAAGGCTTTGATAAGACCTCACTTGACTATTGTGCACAGGTCTGGTCTCTTGTTTCTGTGGTAATTCTGAAGACTGAGAATTTGTTAGCTGCAGACACTAGCAAACAGGAGAAAGCAGGGTGATATGATTGAAACTCACAAACTCCTGAAAGGATTATACAGAATTTCAGTAGATGAAATTTTTTATTTTATGGAGGGTGGGGAAAGGATGTGAGGACATCCTTGGGAGTTGAGAATGATGCTGTCAAGAAATGGGCGAGGTCTAGATTTTTTTCTCATAGAGTGGTGTGATTGGAAAGGATGTTGAGTGTGCAAGTAGTGTGAATGAATTCAAGAACAGATATGACAGCTGGTGCATATAGTATGGCCTCCCTCGATAAGTTTCTGACTCCCTAGGGGTCTCTCTAAATCATAAAAATAATAACAACAATAAGTGTTCCTGGTAAGATTTATGCTTCAGAAGAGGCTAAGAAAAATTGTCAAAGAGAAACTTAGAGAAGAACAAGCTGCATTCAGGCCAAATAGAGATGATGATCAGATTTTCATTTTAATAAAAATAGTTGAAAAACCATGGGAATATAACATAGATCTGTACTTATGTTTTGAAGATGGGGAAAGGGCATATGATACAGCAGCACCCAGGAAAAAGATTTTTTAAATGGAACATTATAAGGAGCAAGTGTAAGCAAATAAAGTTTTGGCCTGAAGTAATTTCAGAACAAGGCAACTCATATATAGGCTAATGACTCCGATTTTAGAATTGGAGACAACAAGCACAGCACTTTCTTTATGCAGATGATGTACTCCTAAACACATCCAGTTGAAGTCTCCAGGATATTATAAATAAATTTAATTAGAACTGAAACAAATTTGACATGAAAATTAGCAATAAAAAGACCCAAACTATGAAGGCAACAACATAGAAAACTTCAGTTGTCTTCTCACCTATAGAAAAAATATTTCTTCTATTTAGGCAATTTTAGCGAAGATGGAAAATTAAATATGGAAATAGAAAACAAAATAATCAAAGGTGATAAGTTGCAGAGCCAGTTGAATGAATTTAAATGGAATAAGAGAGCAATCAGTCAAAACATTAAACTAGAAGTACACAAAACAGTGTTCATATCAGTTTTATGGATGCAAGAGTTGGGTTAGAAATAAAGCACCTGATCAAAGATTAGAGACCACAGATATTAAAGTTCTGAGAAAGACGAGCTGAGTGAATGAATGGCATCAAAGGCAAAATCATATTAAAAATGAAGATATTAGGAAGGAACTCAATATTGTTGGCATTCAAGAATGTATGAGCAGAAATGATCGAAGAAGGCATGGTCACAAACAGAATGAGAGAAGAAAGGTTAGCAAATCAGGTGTCTAATGCTAAGATGGCAGGAAAAAGATCCAGAGGAAGAGAAGACCAAGATCTAAGTGGACTGATCCAGTCAGAAGCACCTTAGAAGTCCAAAATATTAGTTATGACAATACTGGAGTGATGAAATGTAATAGACTGATTTGGAGGAAAATTGTTTGCAGATTAATAATAAGGTAAACAGATGCCGGTCTGGTTGGCCGAGTGGTTAGCGTATCCGTTCTCCAGCCAAAAGGCTGCAGGTTGGAATCCTGCCGTGGGCATGGATGTTTGTTATTGTTTGTGAAAATAGTAGTGGTGATGGTGGACAGTAGATGGCGTTGGTGTAGATGAGGCAGTTTGTGGATGAAGTTGAGTGGTGGAGACGGAGAGTTGTAAACTGGTGGCCTCCCTCGATGAGTCTTAGGACTCCCCGGAGGTGTCAAATAATAATAATCACATAGTACTGTCATAGTAGCCTGTACACCCCCCTCCTGAGAGTACATTGACGATGATGATAACGAGTTTGGGGTTGAACAGTGAAGGTGTGTTGAGTGGCTACTGAATGCCTTTCAACAGATTCAATACAGAGTGGGGGAATTATTGATGCAATCAGATTAATTACCCAGTTAATTAGTGACCCTGGAAGTATTTACACCAGATGCAGTATTTCATGGTTAGCTGATTTGCAATTTGTATAAAAGTTAGCAGCTGTTCACATGCTGTCTAATTAAACATAAATCTTTATGTTAGATCCATATACAAGAGGGTAGTTGATCAACCTATAGTATGTTAGTACTGTGTATGGAAAACTGACAAGATTACATGAGTGAATCCAGGTGAAAAACAATTTAAAGGTGATAGTTTAACGTAGTGGAGGAGGAATACAGAGTGCTGTCAACAAGTATGGCAATCAACTGTAGTAGATCATTGATATAGAAGAGAAAGAAGGTGGATGAGGGAAGAGAACCTTGTGGGATCCTAGAATTGGTTGCAAGGTTAGAAGGTGTAGTAAGCATCTAGTCAGGAAGCTGGCAACCCAGTTGCAGAAATCAGGGTACAGGCCAAATGATGAGAATTTACTTACTAGACCTTTGTGCCAGATCCAGTCAAATTCATTCGTGATATCGAGCACTTACAATTCACCAGACATTTCCATAGCTTGTCACAAGTATGCAGATTACCCTGCTAACTGACACTGATGGAATCCGTACTGACAACTGCTTATTAGTCGATGCTTTAAATTCAAATAAAATAACTATTTGATGTTTTAGCCATTACATTAAAAGTCATCATCAGGAATACACACGCACACACACAAGGAACCAAGCTACATAATGATTCACTGCAGTCTGCTACAGCCTTCCTACCTTTGGTAAACTGTTGATCACAGCTTCAACCTGACTGAGGGACAGATAAAAATTATTATTTTATATAATTAAAAAAAAAAAAAAAAAAAAAACGTTTCAAATTTTAGCTTATCTTTTTTTTTATATAGGGGGGTTTAAGTTCCTCTGTTCCTCCCTTCACAGAGTTAATGTATTCTGTGAAAATATGTTAATGAAATACAATAAGTAATGAAAAAAAAAAAACTAACTCAACAATGGAGCATGCAAAACTTATATTTTTAAAAATACATTCGTTGTTGACAGTTTTTACTGTCAACATGACTATATAGGGTAATAAAATGTTGGAAACTGCAAAGTTTATTAAACACTACATAAACTGTATTCATAATTTATATACAAGTGCATTTAAAAAAAATTTTCTTTATAAATATTTGGACAAGGCAGTTTGCACTGACTTTTGGTTCTTTTTTTGTGTATGTCTAACAGTAAAATCACACATCTTTGTCCACATTCCAGCAGAACTTGTATAGTGCAATCAAGGCTGGGATGGGTACCTCATTCAGTACAAAATCACATGCAGTTCTGGTTTCTTTTTTTTTTTATCACCACACTCATATTTTTTCTCTAAATTGATAACTTTTCACCTTTTTTTTTTATCATTGGCACTTGCTATTTCACACTTCCTTCCATCCACAGTCTATGTCAAAGGCTAATTTTTTTAACATAAAAGTGTTTATATAAGGCAGTAAATAAATATGCATTTATTTAATGGTGGATTGAACTGCAATGACTACCACATTCACAGTACATAAGTATGTATGTTGACTCTGTTAATGTAACTTGAACTGAGGCTGCTTATGAAGTCACATGTGCCATTTTGAAATTATAGAGCAATTCTCGATAAAAGTACCTCATTAAGCAAATTTTTAACCCATGTTAAATAAATTGGGATAGTAACTTATCAACCATATTAATTTGAAAAGCATGTTATTAGAAACTATATAAAGTGAGGAATTCCTGTATGTTCATATGTGTGTATTTCTACAGAGGGCCTTCTCTAATGCAGTAAGCATTAGATTTGACCTACAAATAGAAAGAACTGAGCTCATCTTATCATAGGTATGAGAAATATTTATAAATATTTTTCAACTAATGAGAAAAATAATTAGCTTGTCTCATACTGAAGTGGTAGGGTATTTTCTCTTAGATATAATTTTTTTCTTCCCTGCAAAACAAATTAGTCAAACATGCAATTAACATAATATAACTTACTGTGGAAACTAGATTATCAATCTTATGCAAGTAAGATTGATAATCTAGTTTAAATTAGAAATTAAGAAAAGTTGCTTAGCCACAAATATATCATTCAGCATAATACGTAAATGCTGTATTATTAGTTATAAGATAATTAAAAACACATTCATGTAATGTATTGAGCAATAAATGCAAACTAAATAAAATATAGTTTTGTTTCATTCTGGTTAATTTAATCCTATTTAATTTTTATAACATATTTTTATATGTGTTTTTATTTATCTGCAACAGCAGTTGATTTAAGAGTAACATCATATACAAAATACCTCTGTTCCAGTTTGCATCCTAGTGAGTGGTGCTTGCAATCTTATTCCTCGAAGCATGACAACATGAATGTTTGCATCATCCTATGAAAATAACGTAATTATTTTCTGGTATATTATATACACTGTTAATTATATAGTCTAATCAACTTTACTAATAATCATTATCTATTTTTTTTAAAGCACTGTTTACAGTATAAAACATAAATGATGACATGAAACTTTTACATAATTTACAAGTTTATTTTGCTCAGAAATAAATAATTTAACATTTTAAATTGTTTAATTTTTTTTTTTAAATTCTATCAACAGAGAATGGCAATGATATAACAAAAAAGATCAACCCACTAATAACACTTTATCAGTGCCAAAAAGTCATTTTTATACACAATATATATTGAAAGTAGGGAAATGAATATTTACTGTGGACATTCTTAATTAATAAATAACTGTTGGGAAAAAATACAAAGAGAGGAAGACCAGAGGAAGTATTACCAGTTGTTAATTAGTTTAAACATAAAATGCAGTATGTCAAATCTTATTGCATTCATTTTACACAAACTATGACACAATAATATTGAATGATTGATATGACTGAGACTTACAAAATTCTGAAAGGGTCATAAGGATTTCTGGTGATGCAATTTATTTTTTATTTTATGTAGGGTGGAAAAAGGACAAGAGGACATTCTTGGAAGCTGGGAATGAATGCTGCTAAGAAGGGGATGAGATCTAGATTTTTCTCTCATAGAGTGGTGCGACTGGAATGGACTGCCATTGGATGTTGTGTGTAGTATGTAGCCTCCCCTCGATGAGTCCCTGACTTGCTGGAGATTTCTCTTAATGATAATAATATGCATAATGAAGGTAACTGCAATGTACAGTAGAGTAGAATGATGGTGCTTACCCTCCTCTCATTTTGTTTAGCAAATCTGGGGAATCCCAAGGATCAATACCAAGGAAATCCGGGGTGACCAAATCTGTAGGAGTTCCAAGGTCTGGAGAGTAGGATAAAAGGGGAGAATAGAGGGGGCCAAATCACTCTGTTCCTGGCTCTTGCTTCTGGTCTCGCTTCAAAGAGGTTCCTATGTCCAGCCATTCCAAATACGGAGTCATGTCCCCCCCCAGCAGAAGTCTGACGATGATAGGAGATTCGTAACAGCAGTGACAGTCTATTCCAGAAGTCCCACCATGAAGTTTCCTTGACAATCTCCAAGTATGCTGTATCATCATTGCCGTGAAATAGTGCCCATTTGTGGTTGTAACGGGAAAGAAGAAGAAGAACATGTCCGTGATCGCTAGAATCTTGTATACCGAACTGGTTGACAAGGTATTGTACTACCCAAGTTGCCCAAGTATTGTACTACCCAAGTTGCCCAAGTATTGTACTACCCAAGTGATGACTTACACTTGGACTCGCCAATAGTTCTTCAGCATGAAACTCTTAGATTTTGATCTCCGAGTTTCATACCTGGCTGTAAAATAATACAGGATTTACTATCCCCCTTAACTTAATTTATGTTGCTGGAAAAATAGCCTCTTGGCTCTTTATCGTAGTAATAATAATATATGAGTACACCGGTCTGGCAATTCGTTAGTAGGGGTATATGTAAGTTCGGTTCACTTAAACCTTGATATTCCAGGTCTACCTACTCACTGATGAGACCTCAATAAGGATCGAAACCGGTCTGGGTAATGACCTCTCCCCATAATGTAAAGCAGTGATACATCTCCTAGGAGCTGTGTTTTACATTATGAGAAAATATTAAAGATAGTGATGAAGCTTGCTCCACCTTAGCTCTGAGTTGCCCGAGTGTTGTACTACCCAAGTGATGACTTACGCTTGGACTCACCGATAGTTCTTCGGCACGAAACTCTTAGATTTCGATCTCCGAGTTTCATACCCGGCTGTAAAATAATACAGGATTTACTATCCCCTTAACTTAATTTATGTCCCCAGAAAAATAGCCTCTTGGCTCTTTATCATAGATAAAAGAGATATTATTGCATAATCTTAGTCCTTCATGGGAAAGAATATGTGGAAATCTTAGAAGAAAACAGTGACATAGTAAAGGCTAATGACTGTTTCTCATATCCTGACAGGAACTTCCTATGTTATGTTTTTTTTTTCTTTTTTTTCAAATAATCCCATTTGGGCAAGATCTTATAAAAGGTTGCGCACCCAAGAGTACATTATAAATTTTGGTATACTACTCCTCTAATACTTTTTTAAAAATTTCTCATGAAGAGCAGGCGGCATTCTTTTAGCTTGAACTGTTGGAAATCATAAGCAGCCAATCTTTATAATTTGTCATGAATACTGCTTAACACCTTTCTTCAAACATACTATAAGGGAGGTGGGTGGACTAAGGATCAGACAAAAGAAATTCTAGAGAATAAATATGGTACTTCAGGCTTTTAATAATGGTGGCCATTATTAAAAACTAGAAGTGAAAATCTACTATTTCATACACTCAACAGTTTTTAAATGATGCGCTTTCAAACTAACATCTCTAGGTAGATGAATGACAAATCCAAAGCCAATTCTCTATTAAAATGTTAAGTCTCACCATATTAATTCAGATTCCAGTTTCCTTCTTGTCTCTAGTATTAAAAAAAAATGTAGCTTCTTTCTGTCTTGCAATATATTTTTTTTTTTGGTTTTAATTTCATTTACTGACAGGAACACAGGACAAATTAAACAAATTGTAGATTAATACCATTATAGGAATTCACATTTCCAAACTACTACTGTTTATCCTTTTAAAATATATATACAGGGTGTTCGGGATAAATTTGACAGTTTCGTAAGGAAAAAGAAAATCTTCTTTGTATCTATTAAATTTAATGAATTGACAAAAAAACATTACAGGCAGAGTTAATTACAATACTATCAACAAGATTTACTCAAAATAACCACCATTAGCATCGATCACAGCTTCAATTCTGCTTCGGAACCTCGAACAAGCTGATGCTACAGTCTCCCTGGGAAGGGCCGCAAAAACTGTTTTAATTTTATCCATTAACTGGGCTTTTGTATTACTGGAAGTGCGATTGGTGTCTTTTTCAACTGCGCCCCATACAAAATAATCCATGGGGTTAAGGTCTGGGGAGTTTGGAGGCCAAACATTTGGACTGGTGAAGTCGTAGAAATTTTCAGACAACCATTTTTGACTTTTCCCAGAGGTGTGGCAAGGGGCCGAATCCTGCTGCCATACATACGGCCTACCATTGGCTACCCTTGTTATCCAGGGCTTGACTACAGTTAGCAACTCCACGAACAAAGCCCGAATTCCAATGCCAGGGTTCTTCAACACCTGTTCCTGCAGATTTGCGAGGAATTCTGCTGTACGAACGCAATCAGATCGTCTGCTAGGGATCTTTCTTCTTGCTACATCCTCGTAGTCACCATTGCAAGTCTCTAGTTCATGCCTGATTGTTTTTACTGTATTCAGGGAGCATTGGGCAGCAGTCGTAATATCCTTATTTTGATGGCGGGCACGAATCATCATGATACAAGTTATTCTCTTCCATGATTCAGGTGGGTTCCAGCTATCCATCCTTTCTGACATCTTGTATATGAATGAAGAAGGGTCCAAACTTTTAAATGAAGAGAAGTGTGTGTTAATACATGTAACTTACGGAAAAATATAATTAATTATAAATATGTCAAATTTATCCCGAACACCCTGTATATTAGAGGCTGTCTAGAATTTTATCTTCTGGTGGTTGTTTTTAACCATTTTGGAAGAAACTTCTTTCAGATAGATATAGGTCTCCAAGTCCAATCTTTTCAATTTTTTACTTTCTTCTCTAAAAGGGAATCCCATTTTCTTATTCCAATCTCCACAACAGCAAAACCAAAACAACTTTTTAACAGCTGTCAGCTACTAGATGCTCTGCTTCCTGAATGTCTGCAAATGTGCATAATAGCTTCAAACCATCAGTTTAACCCAATGGTACTCTCCTCATATGAGCAGGATGAAACGTAAAATAAACTTTCAGGTAAGAAAAACAGCCGCATTATATAATCTCTTTAAGCAAAACAATGACAATTTCTTCATATCTGTTGGGCAAAATCAAGTATAGTTCTTGTAGTTGAAAAGTGTCAATTCCATATGTTTCAATTTCACCATGATTACGAAACAACACTGTAGTTTAATGACACTTTATGACATAAACTCAAGTTGGGGTGCTTAAGGGTCAAAGCTGTATAACTGAGAGGAGACCTTCACATAGTCTTTAAAGCAGTGGTTCTTAACCCTTTTTTGCCTGGAGCCCCTTTCAACTATTTTTATGACCTGGCACCCCCTGCTCAATTTTACACTAGATTAATGACTCAATAAGATTATTATAATGTATTATTATATTATTAAGCAAACCTAAATTACCAGCAACATATTTGAACTGATAATTAATTAAAAATTAATTATTTTGATATGAATTAATTTTTACTCAAAAAAAAAATGTAAACTTACTGTATTTAATAAGCCAATCATTAATAGCTACCCTGACCCGGATGAGATCCTGCTAATTTTTCAATATCAGGTTCAATGGTCGATAAACTAAGTCTCAAGTCTCTTATTTCACTTATTTGCAATCTATTTCGCTGCTTAGCTAACACTTGCAATACAATGCTAAATCCTTTCTCGACCAAGTTTGAAGAAGGAAAAGCAACAAGCAGTAATTTTATTTCTTGCCAAAGCTGAGGATACTTGCATTGCATGTTTGGCCAGAATGTTTCATACCTATGCTGCTGAAATTGTACTCGAGCTTCATTCACAAAATTTTGATGAACAACAGCGGCATCAGAAAGAAATGGATTTATGAACCAATCAGGTATTTTAAACGCATCAGTCTTTGAATCCAATCATCAAGTCTTCTTTAACTGTCAGAAGATGGGAACAATAAATCCAAATCAATATCTAATATGAATGATCATCTATTATTTGTAGACTTGGAAATTGCAGATAATCTCTTCTTGCAATGTTCCTCTTGTAGAATGTTAATTTGCTGATAAAAGCATTTATAATTTCCTTTGCTTTATTAAGATTCATGTTGCTTCCCTGCATTATGATGTTAACTTCATTTAATTTCATGAAAATATCGGAAAGAGATGTGATGTCAACCTCTTCCTTTTTTTTCCTTTTTATTTTGGAACATTACATATGTTTTCATCAGATGAATTAAGAAATATCCCAAAACAGTATCGCAGAGATCATTAATGCATCCCAGACAGTTTCCATTTGAGAGCAATCTAACTTCAGTGTGAAGCAAACATCTTAGTCTACTGCTAAGAAGATGCTTTGCAGCTAAGTGCTGTCTATGAAGAATGCAGTGAATTGTGATGATATTTTGAACTGCTTCTTTTAAATGTGCTATAAAACCACACTGACGGCTAATCATAGCTGGTGCTCCATCAGTTGCACACACAATAATATTTGTGAGAGGAATGTTTTTAGCATTAAAAGTCTTTCACAACCTTAAAAATTGTAGAATCTTTTGTGTGAAGTTTCAGTTGTTCAGCAAATATAAACTCTTCAATAATTTCTTCATTAGTATTTATATAACACAAGTAGGCCATTAACAAAGCTTTGTTGTCAAGCAAAGTTGTCTCATCAAGTTGCACAGAAAATTCTATGGTTTTAAATCGTCCTTTGCCATTTCATCAATTCCTGTTGATACTGAACTATTGCTGGAAGGAATTGACGACATCATATTATTTTTAGCTGAGCCAATCATCATAGCTAAAACTTTATAGTCAGTAATATGAGAGTTCCACCAATAATATGTGGCTTTTCACATTGGGCAATTAATTTTGAAAGTTTGTAAGACACGAGTCCCTTCTCTTGTTGGTTATTTTGTTTGCAACCAATCCTTTAACTCCAGAAAGATTTTTAAATTTAATCTTTAATTCATGAAAGTACTTCACATCCTTTTTTTGCTTTATTTGGAAGCTTTGTTCTTAAATGTTCAATCATTCTTGAAGGCTTCATCCATTTGTTTGAGAAAGTTTTTTTTTTTCACATATTAAGCACATCGGTAACTTCTCATTATTTATAGACAGAATAACTCCATATTTTAAATATTCACTTGAAATATAATGACACTTTCTTTTTTCAATCATTTTAAGGCTACAGTGCTAAACAATATCAATAAAGTGTATCACACAACACAACAGGCTAGATGTAAATTTGAAACCAGGGTTGTCAGATAGGTGTTATGAAAGGTAGCAAATAAAGCTTATAAAAGTCGTGGATTCTGCTAAAAATACTAAAAATAGCCCAAATTAAATATTTTCAATGTAGAAAATTCAGACCAAAAAGTAGCCAATTACTTTCAATATAAAAATTCTAAAAAATAAGTAGCGAATAATTTTGAACATTGTTCAAATTTTTTGCTTTTATTATAGTAGTAGTGTTTATAATACTTAATGCCCCCATCAGCATTCACAGCACCCCCAAGGGGGAACTACTGCCCAGAGCTTATGATCTAATGTCCAATCCTCACTTTCTTGTGGTGCACCCTGTTTAGTATCTACCTGGATAGTGAATGAAAAAGGATGGGCTGGCAATTTGGGATTTTGCTGACCAAATTATATTCTTATTGGCTTAAACCACAATTTAAAATTATACAACATGACAGAATTTCATGCCTGATGGGGAGTCACCTGGTTAAACAAGGCCCCCGTTACTTTAAGCATGGAACCAGAGCGAATGGCGAAAAGTCAGATACTGAAACAAATCCTGAAACACATTCAAACTCACCATCACCAGAGTTCAAGACTGGCACCATCAACATAATAATCATGAATGGCAAAGAAATGGAGCTAGCTGAAGAATTGGATAAGTACCATATCGACAAAACAGTGTTACACCCTGATACCTTAAGAATGTAGAATTCCCAGTTATCATGGTGTAACATGAAGAGAAAAATAAAATAAAACCCCTGTATAAAAGCTAATACACAAATTATTTAAAGAAAGAAAAATATTCTTGCATCCAAGTAAAATATATGTCAAAAAAAATGTTTGTTGAAGTAAATAATAAAAGAAGGAATGTATTACAGTTGTGATATGAAAAAATTAGCTAAGTAAGACAGAAAGGATTAGTCATAAGAAATTGTATGTGAGAGGCTAGAGATTAAAATATTAAGTAAGTTCAAAGAAAAATTTTGGAAGGGAGGTTAATTTAGAGGCTAGCAAAAGAAAAACAATAGACTATTGCTCAGGGTCAATTCCCGGATTTAGACATCGTCGCGTGCTCGCCGACCTCAGGATGTTTGGCAGAAAAAAGACACCCTAATTGGTCGGTGAAGTTGAATCCAGTAAGGGGCGGAGAAAAGAAATTAAAGAAGGTGCCGGTAGGGATCAAGGTATAAAAGGTTAGAAACCCCACCCACGAGGCTTTTTCCCGGATAGTTTCTTCACGAGCTCCTTCGTATAGGTTTTCACGTGGTTTTCCTGAGTGGCAGGGTTGGAGTTATATCTCCATCCAACACAACAAGGGAACAAGTAGTGAGTGGGATTTCGATTCCATATTTCCTATGGTAAGAAACGAGGGATGCCACTTAGCTAAAGGAAAGAAGGTATTATCTATGTGTTTCATCATCCAGTGACAACTACGAAAAAAGGAAATCTGTAAAGAAGTCAGTGTCCACGTGGTGAGTTTCACAGCCATGGTATAGATGATTCTAAAGTGTGTTCTTAATTCAAGTACGAAAAGTAAAGATCGCTTAAGCACAGTTTAATGCCAAAAGGACTTAGGAGTGACCGATTATAGGAGAGATCATACCAGGATTAGTTCAATCGGAAAAAGGTAGATGCCAACATAGAAAACTCAAGAGAAAAAGGTACCGTAAAAAAAATCGTGTTAAGTGAAAATCGTCTGTAATTTTAATCATTATTCTATTACTGAACTGTTAAAGAGACTAAGGAAATTTATACTAGGACTTTAGTACATGACTGATTATAATGAAAGTATGCTTGTTAATATTATATAAGTAGTTCATGTGCCCTGAGAATTATGCATGTGTATTGTAACATATAGGAAAGTTTTAAATGTCAAAGTTAAGTGTTAACACAGTGAAAGGATAATTTAATCTACATAGTTTTAGATAGTTAAATAGAGTGAGGTGATCACATATGTCCAGGTGCTACAGCATATAGTGTATTCAGACTAATATATGGTTAACTAATGTGTTAATTAGATCTGGGATTAAACATATGATTGTATGAGTTGAATTTGTTATGGCGGCATGATCGCAATACCCATATAGAATCATAGCCAAATTACTTGTGATAAGCTAATGTTATTTTGTAAATGTTTTCTTAGTATTGAATTGAATTATATTAGAAATTGAATTGTACCATACTAATGAGTTTAATAAACCTTTGTTCATTGATAAAACAGTTGTCTGAAATTGCTGTCCAATGCACCACTTGAAAACGTACGAACCTAATCACACAGGAGGGGAGAATATTTAAATGAGTAACGAGATGAAGTGTCACGGCTGCAATATTGTTTCACATTCAGACATATTCTAGTAATTGCTCCTTATTTTTGTATTTTATATCTCAAACTAAATGTCCCAAAAGGCACAGTATGATATAAATATTAGGGACACTAAGGGGAGAAATAGCTTAAATATTTGTATTTTGGGGTGATATCTCGTAAATAGATAAAAGTTGAATATAGAAAAGCAGAATTTCACTAGATAGAATAATAATCATAAATTGGGACACAACAACAGGAGTGACTGAAACAAAAACTGGTAAGATCTTTCTAAGCAATGAATACAAAATGTTATATTCAGGCAACAAAAAGGGAAAAGGAGGAGTAGCTATACTATTGAACATAAAATATGAGGCTTATCTTCTTGAATGGCAGGCAACATCAAGTATACTGATGTGGACAAATATCAGAATGGGGAATTGAACAATGAGACTTATTTGTGCCTATGATCCCACAGAAGGTGTTACTAAGGTAGAAATAGAGGAATTTTTTGATGCTTTAGAGCAGGCATGGGCAACCTTTCCTAGTTCGGGGGCCAAATTATCATTCTGTCTCTGAGTCAAGGGCCGGACCAAATTATTAAATAAAATATATTAATATTAAATGAATTAAAACAAGTTGCTACTTCATATTTCATTTATTTATAATATAATGCTTTGGTATAAAGCTCGACATAAATTTTATAATATAATGGACATAACAATTTAATGTGAACATTGGCCTTGTACTTCAACTATGAGCCTATCAATATCGACGTTAATATTACTTAAGGATAATCGCATAGAACAGTGGTCGCCAAAGTGGTCGATATAACATTGTTAGGGGTCGATAGAAAAATACAAGACATCATTGCACAGGCAATATTTAATTCGGTTAATTTGGATTACCTTCATCCTGAATGATAATGCAATCGAGAGCGAATTGTGTGAACACTGAGATGAATAGGACCTGTAAGATGGAGCAAGGTCATGAAAATAGTTACGGAAGCCAATCAAGTAGGCCAAAATGACGTATTTACCAATAAATGGATGTTTGTGTTTCCCACACGGCTGGCACGGCAAGAGTGAGATTGCAACATGTGCACGGTTGCTTATTTACTTATGCTTACACGTATTCAAACCCAGTCTCAGTTTTGCGCATCAACATACAAGTGAGCGTTAATGTTCTAAAATTCATTAACATACGTATTAGGTAATATTAAAATTACATAATAGTAAAATAGAGGGGGGTCGATAAAAAGTCAAGAAACTCTTGAAGGGGTCGACGGTCAAAGAAGTTTGGCGACCCATGGCATAGAATTTTCGAGGTTTTCGCCTGTTATTCTTGTCCGAATTTTTGATTTATTGTATTCATCCTTGAAAAAAACTGTCACACATATATGTGCTGCTGAAAAGACAAATGATTTTTCTTGAAAAGGCACATAAATTTGTATATTTTCCTTCCACCAAATAAAATTTATAAACATCCGTCAAAGCAATGTTGTTAAATTGTGATTTTAGCACTAAATCCGCCTGAAGCTCAATAAGTTCCACCTGTAAGTTTTCTGGCACATTATTTACATCAGCATCCATCAGACGAGCAAATATAGCGAATGTGGAGTCTTTGTTATTGAAGTCGGCAAACCTTGTATCAAATTGCTCTATTAGTGCCTTCAGTTCATCTCCATAACAATTATAAGGGATATTTTTATGAGTTGCTAGAGTAGGGAAATGATAACAATTTCTAGCTCTTATCTGACTTTCCAACAATCTTAGTTTATTACAAAAAGCTTTGACATGTCCATGCAGTTCATGAACTAATTGTCCTTGTTTTTCAATTTAAGATTCAGTTCGTTTAAGTATCCGGTGACATCTACAAGGAATGCTAAATCACACACCCGCTCTTTACCTTTACTCAACCACCTCACTTCACAATAATAAGACACATCTTCATAATCCGAAAATCATCATCATCATATGTATCAAGGATTTAGGCCTAGCAAGCCTGTTCCGGCCTTAGAAGTCATGGTTGAATCGTTTAAGAGGACGTCCTGGTTTTCTTTTTACTAATGGCTTGTACTATAATCCGAAAATAAGTCTGCCAAATACGCCTTAAATTGGTGGTGATTAAGTGCATGTGACTTAATAAAGTTAATACTGGCTACTACAACTTCCACAACATTTGTGAATTTAATCGATTTTGCACACAGATTTTGTTGGTGGATAATGCAGTGAAAATTTGTTAAATTTTTCCGGATGGATCTGTACTTCTATTGCTCTTTCATGAACTATTCCAATAAATCCCTTCTGTGCCAAACCATTGCAGGGGCTCCATCAGTGCATATGCCAGTTAGTGAACTCCATTTAAATATATCTTCACCAGTAGTTGTTCTTTTTAATGGCCGAAGTGGCAATAATTTTTCTCTGATGCTGAAATCCGCATCAACTCCTCGAATAAATTTTGCTAGTTGTGCTGTATCGGAGGCATTGGTGCTGTCATCCAAAGCAAATGCTTCCAATCTAGCAATCTTCTCTTTTAAACTTTTTTTGATATCATCAGCCATAATTTCTAACTGTAAGACAACAGTAGGTCTCGACAAAAGAATATTCTCAAAGTCATTTTTCTTTTCAGGACATATTATACTTGCAACATCCAGCAGACATTCTTTGATAAATTCTCCTTCACAAAATGACTTAGAATGCTTAACGATTTTTTCGCTTAACACAAAGCTGGCTTTGACAATGCTGTGATGCTGAGTTCTTCGCTTGTTGAACATTTGTTGCTGGGTATCCAAGTTCTTCTTCAACTTCTGTATTTCATCTTTTCGCAGTTGTCCATCAATTTTTGGGTGATCCGCATCTCGAAGTGTCTCTTCAGATACGGATTCGTTGCATGGCAAACATACATGCAAAACTTTATTCAGAATAAAATAATAATCCTCTGTCTAGTTGTCTTGAAATTGACGATTATCTGCATCCACTTTTCTTTTTTTTTGCAATAACCCCTGACGTTGTCCCAAATTTAAAATCGATATTCAGAACTGTAAAACAAAACTGTCTTCTACACCACAGGCACCGAACAGCACATAACATCAATGCAGGCACTGAACAAAGCACAACACCAACACCAGTACGAACTGCCACATTGTAACACGTTCATCCAAGGCGCTAGTCAAAATGAGAAAGAGACCTTGGTTAGAGAAAAGTGTGTTTTGCGTAAGTCATATGACGTCAGCTTAATGTGGGTTAGTAGAACACACCATGTTTTCCACCACCATGAATCTGACAAACTTCGCTGAAATAGATTAGGACTGGATCCAGCCCATGGGTTGCCCATATATGCTTTAGAGAAAGCAACTGACAAAATAAAAGAGGAAAAGTTGGTCCTTGTTGAGGATCTAAATAGCAGAGTGGAAAATGAGTGTTGTTAGACATACAAAAATATTTTGGGAAAATTTGGAGAAAACAGCAAAGCTAATAATAATGGCAATTACCTGTTGGATTTCTGCTCAGGACATGGATTGGTTATTACTAACACCACGTTCCAACATAAAAATGTGCACAAACTCACATGGAAAGAAGAGGCAAGGAATAAGAAAAGTCTCAATGACTATGTTATTGTTGATAGTGATATTTTCTCCCTGGTTCAGGACCCCAGAGAGTACAGAGAATTTGAAATTGGAAGTGATCACTATTTAGTCTTGAGCAAGATAAAAATTGAATTTCCTATTAAAAAGAATAACATGTAAGAACGTTTTAAAGCGAATAAAAGTTGAGCAGCTCTAAGATGTGAACTGTAGACTAAAATACACAAAGATTATTTTTAAAAAAAATGAAAGAGTTTGAAAACAGCAACCAAACCTAGGAGATTCAGTGGCAAGCCTTGAAAAAAACACTGATTGATTCAGCCAGAGAGGCAGTAAAGGAAAAGAAGAAAGCATATCAAAAGTCCCTGCAAATAAGTCAGCTTGTACTCTTAGAGAATACAGAGACAAATTTAAGAAAGCTAAACAGTGTGTAAAACTAGCTAAACAAAAGTCATGGGAGGACTTTGGCAAGAACATAGAAAATAAATATCAAAAAAGTGATAAGATATTCTGGAGGTTGTTGAAGAAGCTTAGAAATGGAGGAAAGACTGCTGTAAAAGGAGTTAGAGATGATAAAGGTGACATGAAAACTGGAGAAAAAGATATCCTTAAAGTGTGCCGTAATTACTTCGAAAAATTGCTAAATGAAACAAGCAGTGATAGCACAGTGGTAAAAAACACTCAACAGGCATACAGCCAGGAATACATATCCATACTTGAAGTAGAAAAAGCCATCAAAGGCTTAAAATGTGGAAAGGCAGCAATACTGAAGTATGGTGGTATAAAAATCTTACAGTAGCTGCACTGCATAGTTCAGAAAGCCTGGACAGAGGGATGAATACCCGATGATTGGAGTAGAGGTCTCATACTACCCATAAAAAGGGAAATAAAACTGAATGTGAGAATTACAGAGGTATTTCCCTACTGAGTGTTCCTGACAAGATTTATGCAAGTATACTTGAGAAAAATTGAGAAGAATTGTGGAAGAAAAGCTTGGTGAAGAACAAGCTGGATTCAGCCCAAATAGAGCCTGTCAGGATCAGATCTTCACTTTACGAAAAATAGTTGAGAAAGAATGGGAATATAACAAAGATCTATATTTAAGTTTTGTCGATCTGGAAAAGGCATATGACAAGATGCCAAGAGAGAAGCTACTCAACACGCTACAATTATATGGTGTCAATGGGGCATTATATCAAGCAATACTTAGTCTTTATTTGAGTTGTAAGTCAGCAGTTAGAATTGAAGGAAGTACAGGAAGATGGTCATCATCATCATCATCAAATTCCTGCCATGTACCCTCAAGGGGTGTACAGGATATGACAGTACTATATGAAAAAATTACATCATCACTAACTTCCTATCTACAATTTTCCTCCAAATCAGTCTGTTACTTGTCAAGACTCCAACATTATCAGATCTTATATTTCTATCGTCTAAGGCACTTTGTACCGTATCAATCCACCTATATCTTGGTCTTCCTCTGGGTCGTTTTCCTGCCAACCTGGCAGAGAACACTTGTTTTGCTAATCTTTCCTCTCCCATTCTATTTAAGTGACCATACCATCTGAGATTAGCTCTGCTAACGCATTCCTGGATGCTGACAATGTCAAGTTCTTTCCTAATATCCTCATTTTTAATATGATATTGCCATTGATGCCATCTGTTCACGCCTCTAATCTTTCTCAGGACTCTCATATCTGCGGTCTCTAGTCTTTGGTCAAGTGTTTTACTTCTAACCAGCTCTCAGATCCATAAGTTAAAATTGGTTTGAACACAGTCTTGTATACAGCTAATTTAGTGTTCCGACTAATTTCTTTCTTATTCCATATGAATTTATTCAATTGACTTCCCACGATACCAGCTTTGCTGATTCTGTTGTCTATTTCTATATTTAGTTTACCATCTTCAGTAAAAATTGTGCCTAAGTAGCTGAAATGTTTTACTTGTTCCACCGGTTCTCCATTCACAACACAGTTGACATTTTCAATGATTCTGCCTATTTTCATTGTCTTTGTCTTTTTATTGCTGACCTTCATACCATATCTATTACAACAGCTATTCAATTTAGTCAGAGAATCTTGCAGACTTGTAGCGGATTTATTTAGAAGTATAACATCATCCGCATAAAGCAAAGAGCTGACATTAACATCTCCAATTTTGATATCAGGTTTAATACCACATTCCTTCATAATGTGATCCATATAGATAATGAATAACAGAGGGGATAATGTACATCCTTGTCTCACACCAGATTTAACATTAAACCATCTTCCTGTACTTCCTTCAATTCTAACTGCTGACTCACAACTCAAATAAAGACTAAGTATTGCTTGATATAATGCCCCATTGACACCATATAACTGCAGCGTATTGAATAGCTTCTCTCTTGGCACCTTGTCATATGCCTTTTCCAAATCGACAAAACTTAAATACAGATCTTTGTTATATTCCCATGCTTTCTCGACTATTTGTCGTAAAGTGAAGATCTGATCCTGACAGCCTCTATTTGGCCTGAATCCAGTTTGTTCTTCACCAAGCTTTTCTTCCACAATTCTTCTCAACCGTTTCTCAAGTATACTTGCATAGATCTTGCCAGGAACACTCAGTAGGGAAATACCTCTGTAATTCTCACATTCAGTTTTATTTCCCTTTTTATATACGGGTACTATTAGAGCTCTACTCCAATCATCGGGAATTCGTCCCTCTGTCCAGGCTTTCAGAACTATGCAGTGCAGCCACTGTAAGACTCTTATACCACCATACTTCAGCATTTCTGGTCGAATATCATCTACTCCTGCTGCCTTTCCACATTTCAAGCCTTTGATGGCTTTTTCTACTTCAAGTATGGATATGTATTCCTGACTGCATGCCTGGTCAGTGTTTTTTATCACTGTGCTGTCATCACTACTTGTTTCATTTAGCAGTTTTTCAAAGTAATTACTCCATACTTCAAGGATATCTTTTTCTCCTGTTTTCATTTCACCTTTATCATCTCTAATTCCTTTTACAGCACTCTTTCCTCCATTCCTAAGCTTCTTCAACAACCTCCAGAATATTTTGCCACCTTCTTGATATTTATTTTCTATATTCTTGCTAAAGTCCTCCCATGACTTTTGTTTAGCTAGTTTTACACACTGTTTAGCTTTCTTACATTTGTCTCTGTATTCTGTAAGAGTAAAAGCTGACTTATTTGCCAGGAACTTTTGATATGCTTTCTTCTTTTCCTTCACTGCCTCTTTAACTTCCTGTGTCCACCAGGGAGTTCTGATTTTTTTATCCTTGCACACAACCTCACCACATGCCTCTCTGGCAGAATCAATCAATGTTTCCTTCAGAGTTTGCCACTGAATCTCCAAGGCTTGATTCCTGTTCTCAAACTCTTTCATTTTCTTTTCAATAATATTTCTGTATTTTAGTCTACAGTTCACATCTGAGAGCTGCTCAACTTTTATTCGCTTTAAAACTTTCTTACATGTTATTCTTTTCAATATGAAATTCAATTTTATCCTGCTCAAGACTAAATAGTGATCACTTCCAATTTCAAATCCTCTGTACACTCTGGTGTCCTGCACCAGGGAGAAAACATCACTATCAACAATAACATAGTCAATGAGACTTTTCTTATTCCTAGCCTCTTCTCTCCATGTGAATTTGTGTACATTTTTATGTTGGAACATGGTGTTAGTAATAACCAGTCCATGTCCTGAGCAGAAATCCAACAGATATTTGCCATTATTATTAGCTTTGCTCTTTTCTCCAAATTTTCCCAAAATATTTTTGTATGTCTCACAATCATTTCCTACTCTACTATTTAGATCCCCAACAAGGACCAACTTTTCCTTTTTCATTGTGTCAGTTGCTTTTTCTAAAGCCTCAAAAAATTCCTCCACTTCTACCTTAGTAGAACCTTCTGTGGGACCATAGGCACAAATAAGTCTCATTGTCCAGTTCCCCATTCTCATATTTGCCCACATTACTCTACTTGAGACTGACTGCCATTCAAGAAGATTAGCCTCGTATTTTGTGTTGAATACTATGGCTACTCCTTCTTTTCCTTGATTGTCATTGCCTGAATATAACATTTTGTATTTATTGCTCAGGAAGATCTCACCAGTTTTGGTCTTTTTTGTTTCAGTCACCCCTATTATGTCGATCTGGTACTTATCTAATTCCTCAGCTAGCTCCATTTCTTTGCCATTCAGGCTTCTTACATTGATAGTACCGATCTTTAACTCTGGTGATGTTGAGTTGGGGTTTGTTTTCAGATTTGTTCCAGTAGCTGACTTTTCGCTGTTCGCCCTGGTTCCCTGGCGAAAACAACGGGGGCCTTGTTTAACCGGGCGACGCCCCAGCCGGCATGATATTTTGTCATGTTGTACCATCATTTTTTATTTTGGTTTAACCAATAAGAATACAATTTGGTCGGCTAAATCCCAAATTGCCAGCCCATCCTCGTTCGTTCAGTATCAAAGTAGATACCCAACAGGGTGCACCACGAGAAGGTGAGGATTGGTCACATTATGAAGGAAAGTGGTATTAAACAGATATCAAAATTGGAGATGTTAATGTCAGCTCTTTGCTTTATCGGACGATGTTATACTTCTAAATAAATCCACTACAAGTCTGCAAGATTCCCTGACTAAATTCAATAACTGTTGTAATAGATATGGTATGAAGGTCAGCAATAAAAAGACAAAGACAATGAAAATAGGTAGAATCATTGAAAATGTCAACTGCGTTGTGAACATAGAACCTGTGGAACAAATAAAACATTTCACCTATTTAGGCACGATTTTTATTGAGGATGGTAAATTAAATATGGAAATAGACAACAGAATCAACAAAGTTGTTTATGGTAGGAAGTCAAATGAATAAATTCATATGGAATAAGAGAGAAATTAGTCGGAACACTAAATTAGCTGTATACAAGACAGTGTTCAAACCAGTTTTAACTTATGGATCTGAGAGCTGGGTCAGAAGTAAAACATTTGACCAAAGACTAGAGACCACAGATATGAGAGTCCTGAGAAAGATTAGAGGCATGAACTGATGGCATCAATGGCAATATCGTATTAAAAACAAGGATATTAGGAAAGAACTTGACATTGTCAGCATCCAGGAATGTGTTAGCAGAGCTAATCTCAGATGGTATGGTCACTTAAACAGAATGGGAGAGGAAAGATTAGCAAAACAAGTGTTCTCTGCCAGGGTTGGCAGGAAAACGACCCAGAGGAAGACCAAGATATAGGTGGATTGATACGGTACAATTTGCCTTAGACGATAGAAATATAAGATCTGATAATGTTGGAGTCTTGCCACGTAACAGACTGATTTGGAGGTAAATTGTAGATAGGAAGTTAGTAATGATGTGAATTTTTCATGTAGTACTATCATATCCTGTACACCCGTTGAGGATGCATGGCAGGAATTTGATGACGATGCTTATCAGGATTCTTATGTCAATAATACCAATCTTGAACTCTAGTGATATTGAGTCGGGGAGTGTTTTAAGATTTGTTCCAGTAGCTGACTTTTTTGCTGTTCACCCTGGTTCCCTGGTGAAAACAATGGGGCCTTGTTTAAACTGGGCAACGCTCCAGCTGGCATGAAAATGTAGTGTCATGTTGCGGTTTTAGCCAAAATGAATACAATTTGGTTGGCTGAATCCCAAATTGCCAGCCTATCCTAGTTTGTTCGGTATCCAGGTAGATAGCTAACAGGGTGCACCAAGGTGAGGATTGGACATTAGGTCAGAAACCCTGGTCAGTCTCCACATTCCTTTAAAGGCTATGTGGAGGCCTCCTCTCAGTTATACAGCTTTGACACTTAAGCACCCCGAGAGATAAAATGGAATGTGAAAATTATACATGAATTTTTAAACTGATTGTTCCAGGTCATTTATGAAAGCATACTTAAGAATCAAGACACCATGAAATATTATTGAAGAGCAAGCTGTAGGGGTTTAGGATAAACAGGGATTGTAAGGACTAGATATTTTGCTCTAAGATATGCAATGCAGTTCAGAAAGTCTAGGAATATAAAATGAGTCTCCATTTATTTAAGATTTTCAGATCAAGAACAGACATAAGAGACTGAAGAATTATTCAAAACAATAAAATTTTTATGGTGTAAATAGAACTTTATATATGCAATCTTTCGAAGAAAAATAATCAAATTATATATTAAATTGAAGCTGCATAAATTTGTTTGGTCACGGAAGTGAGTTATTTGGTTACCCTACACCCTATCCTTTAACATGGAAGACCCCCCCCCCCCCCAATGCAAACTTACTGCATCCAACGGCAGCCAATTTTATTCAAGACAGATTGGGTGGGGGGGGGGGGGTAAATTAATCGCAGCTTATTTTCAGATTAATTTTTGATTTTGTACTGTCATTTTAATGGTCAAGGTGGGAACTTTTTTGATTTCTTATTTGCATTTTCAGGCAAACAAATTCTTTTCAAGATTGGCAGGCACCTGTTTTTAGTGGCTCCCCATTTTGAACTCAATCCTTCAGGACTAGGCTATATGGAGGTCTAGGTTAAATATGAGTGATTTTTTTTTTTTGTGTGTGTTTCATTTATACTTATGTATATAATATTATTCCACTAGGTGTATGTACGAAATCCCCTTGATTGGGGGATTTCTGCTCTGTGTATGTTTGGGGGAGGGGGTTAAAAACTTTGAAACCCCCAAAAAATTATGGAAAGAATCAAATAACAATGAGAAATTTTAATGAGACTCTTGATAGGCAGCTATAAAGCAAAACTGGTCAAATTAAGTTATTTGTATCTCTTCAGACTAGACAGAATCTTCAAAATGAAGAAACCCTAATTTTTTTGTTTCATTTTAGAATCGTGAATGGTGAGCCAATGTGACAATAGAAAAATGAGAGAGTAAAAAATAAATGACTAAACTCTATAAAGTGGAAAAAAATAGTTACTGTATATAGTTTTCCACATAGAGGCTATATTAATACTAAATCTGTACAGATTTGAGCAAATGCAGGTGATATTGCAATAATTAGTCATACCAAAAAAGATTTAGAAAGTAAGTTTAAAGAATTAGATTTAAATGTGAAAGAAGTTGGTTTACAAATTAATGAACAAAAAACTAAATATATGCAATATCGAAGAAATGGAAATAGAACAGCCTCTAAATGTAGTATAGAGGACTATAATTTTGAATTAGGAAATCATTTTATTTATATATCTAGGATCCCTAATAACAATAACAAATAACATAGCAGAAGAAATAAATAATAGAATAACAGCTGGAAATAAATGCTATCACATGCATAAAGGATTATTGGGTAGTAAAGTTGTAGATAAGAATCATAAACTAAAAATTTATAAATCTATTATTAGACTAGTAATAACATATGAATGTGAATCATGGACTCTACCCCAAAAAGAAGAGAATACATTAAGGACTTCTGAAAGGAAAATAATGAGAAAAATTTATGGACCAAATAAAGAGAAGAATGACAATTGGAGAATAAGAACAAATAGTGAAATTAACACATTAATAAATGGAGAAGATATTGTTACATTTATTAAGGAAAAAGAATAGCACGGATAGGCCACTTAGAAAGGATGGTAGAAAGTAGAAGAGTTAAAAAAACACATAAAAGGAAAATAATTGGACAAAGAAGAAGAGGAAGACCTTAAAAGAGATGGTTAGATGAGGTTGAGAAAGACCTTAAAATTCTTAAAGTTAAGTATTGGAAAAGTACTGCAATGAATAGAGTAGAATGGAAAAATATTGTGAAGCAAGCCAAAACCTAAAAAGGATTGTAGAGCTAAAAGGAGAAGAAATTTTCAACATTTGATCAGAGGAACTAAGTTAATATGAAATTTCATTTTTTCTCTTATTTTAATGTTCAATCTCATGAGAGAATGGTAACTAAGGTGACAAAATAACATTGACACTGAATTTTATTTGATCCCCAATTTAAAATTAGATATGGTAATAATGTAATCGAGGAAAGGGTAAGACATGAATAGGAATTATATGAAGCATTAAAAGTGATTTTATGAAGTAGACCAAAATCAAATGTTTTGCATCTGGCCCTCTGGAAAAGATATACATGAAGTTGAAAGAAATTTATCCAGATATGACAATATGTTCATGTGAATTGGCCACAACGAGACTAAAACTGTATGTTAGTTGGTGCTAGGGGTACTCACTCTGTATTTGTGCTCAAAACATCAGAATATGAACCTAATGTTGACAACTATCAATAGCTAAGTATTTTATGCATTCTTTATTAAGATGACTGTTTATGACTCCAAGTAAAGAAATATGCTTTCACATTGCCAAGAATACCATGAGTTAACATCATAGATAGATAGAGAAATTTGTGATGATGATAATACAATGACTGAAATTAAATATTACTGGTGGATGTCAATTCACTAATGTGAACTTGTCACTGTAGTGAAAAATATAGCAGAGTTTTCAGTTTATTTGAAGGAAATATTGATAAGCACACCATTTCATTGCAAAAAGTCAGTTTGAGTTTCTTTTTTTTTTTAATCACTTTTCTGAATGCATTATTTTAGAAGATTTTTCAGAAAACTACATCTTTATAATGTAAGAAAAAGCAGTCATTTCACTTGATAAATGAACAAGCTACACTGCACGCATTTCTTAATTTTTTAAAAAAATTTTTATCAGTGATTGTCTTCAACAACATAGTAGCAGATCATGCTTTTCGCAGACTTAAGCTTATAAAGAATAAGATTCCTGCTTTGAAAAAAATATATTACTTCACTGGTGGCTCATCAACTTCTATTTTTATGCTCATCATAAGAATAGAAAAAAATTTTAACTTGATTAAAATAGAACAAAATTTTGTAAGCATTTCTAATTGCAGAGCAACTGTTCTTTTGCAAACCATACCAATAATGAAATTACATCAACTATAGCTAAATTAGTAATATAAAAGCAAAAAAAAAAAAAAAATGTATTTTTTAATGTTAGTTTTATTCTAATTTATGTTAATACTGGTGATGTAAACATTTTCAAGATGTAATTTGCTTACTTCATAGCACTGAGATCCTGAGAATTGAAGTTTTCTTTATTTTAAAAAGACTGTTGAGATTGAAAATAGCAGAATACCATCAATTTTGCTTTAAAGCCACCTATCAAGAATATATATTATAATTATTATTAAGACAGACTGTCAGGGACTCATCAAGGGAGGCCATAATATCTGCACCAGCTGTCATCCTGTTCTTGGATTTATTTGCACAATATCCAATGGCCATCCATTCCAATCATGGGCCACTCTATGACAGAAAAATCTAGCCCTTCTTAACAGCATTCATTCTCACCTTCAAGGATGCCCTGACATCCTTTCCCCACCCTCTAGAATGAAAAATTTAATCTACTGAAATCCTGTATAACCCTTTCAGAAGTTTGTAAATCTCAATCATATCATGCCTCTTTCCCCTGTTTGCTATAGTGTCTGCATTTTGCAGTCTACCGATTTTCAATGTCTTCATAATCAGTATTCCACAATCCAAATACAATTTTTAACACTCTCATTTGCACATCTCCACTGTATCAGAATCCATGGAAACCAGAAGACTAGACCTGCATGCAATAGTCCAAGTGAGGCCTTATCAAGGCCTTGTGAAGAGACAAAATGTTTTCCTTATCTGTACAATGAGACTACTGCACAACTATCATAATAATAAATTTAGTTTAATCCTTTATCCAAGTGTGTGCAAACAAAGTTTGCGCCTGAAAGCATCTTCAGGACTGGGGTAAAGTGGTACAACACCAGGCAACTCCTTGCAAAGGTGGAGCAAGTTACCAACACTCCTATCTCAGTATCTCCCATAATGCAAAACACATCTCTTTGCGGATATCTATAATGTTGTGCATTAAGGGAAGGGTCACTACCCAGACTAGTTTCGACCTTTACTGAGGTCTCTTCAGTGGGAGCCAGGCCCAAGTGGAGATACCAAGGTGAAATATAGTCTGACCAAGTGAAAAATAAACTTTCAACATCTTTCTCTAAATCCAAAGTAATTTAATAAAAAGGTAGCACACCATTTGGCTGCTCCTATAGGAGGGATGACTTTGCTAATGCTTCTGCCTTGGTATATAAATACCATATAAATACCAGATGGCTTCAAACTCACTGCTACATGAAAAACCATGACTAGTATTGCAGTCATAGATATCAACTCTAACTGGATTCAAGTAATCTAATATCATTAGCAGCACACCCCTTCTTCTCCTATTCTGTCTATCCCTCCTAAAAATACTGTACACTTTACATTCGATACCAGTTAGTATATCTACTTCTGATAGCCAGATCTCATTAATGGCTACAATCTGAAGTCCCAACATATTGACCAAGGCAACAAACTTTACAGATTTATTTCTGATACTCCTAGTTTGTATACAAACATAATAAGTGCCTTATTTATGCAGAATATCTTTGCATGTTTCAAACATCCGAATCGGATGAACACAAAATTGTTCTCTCTCTCCTCACAGTAATATGCATTCCATCATTAACACAGTTACATAACATTGTCACTCTTACATGCAAATTCTCACCTTCCCTACCATCATAATTCAATTTCCCTGACTCTCTGTGTTAGGTGTCATACCAGTTAATAATTTTCCAACTCATAATACCAAACACGTTCAAGTATAGACCATTGCTCTTATACATATCCATTCTTCCTTTAAACTCACTCCACACATCTAAAAACTCGCATCCATTCCTTCTACCAATCTTACACATTGAATCGTTTGCCACCATAGCCCTTCTTAATTCATTTCTATCATATGTAGGTAATATACTTATCACTTTTACCTTTTCACTCTTCACTCTCGCTTCTTCCAACAACCTTTTCATGTCTTCTCTCATACTGAATTTATTGCTAGTTAGATCATTTGTACCTACTAGAATTATGATCTCTTTTGTTTTTCTGTCTTTCTACTGCATGTACTATACTATTACTTTTTGCTCCAGGAAAACTTGAAATTATAATACACTCATCAATAGCATGTTTTATGATAGAGTTGCATATATCAAATAACATCCTCCTTTTTACATTCAACTTTAGTAATGTGATTTTCGTTATGCAATAAACTTAGGGACTCCATGCTTTGTTGTTTAACTTTATTATTCTTCCTGTCTTCACTAAATACTGCTTGACTTTCTCTAATTCCCACATTGTCTGTCTAATAATCTGCTTTAACCTTTGGATTTTTGAAGTTAAATTATATTCAATACCGTCTTTAACAGGAAATACCTTCTTGTTCCTTCGCGGTTCTTGTTGGGATTCCATTTCTTGTGCATTTTTGGTGCTATTTTACAGATTTATTTAATATTACAATATCAAAATAAAAAAATGTTATAAAAACACCATCCTAGTTAATGCACTAAATACTCTAAAAACACAAAAATCTACTGTAATATACTATACGCCTCTAATTTTCTAAGGAAACAGGTAAAAATCATCATTTTACATGAACATTCCAATTCCTGGGTTCGAGGCTACATTGTACGATTCGAACCCAGGAAACTGGAATGTTGGGTTCAGGGGTGATGTTTTTTTTTTTTTTTTGTGAAATTTGAAGGATTTTTTTTAAAACAGAAGAAAGGCCTCAATTCAAGATTATTTTGGTCACACATATTCCACATATACATAACACACACACACACACACAAAAAAAAATCACACTCATGAATTCCTTAGAATGTACTGGATAGAGTAAAAAATGGGAGAAAGAGCATTCTGAACAGCTAAAGCAATTGGGTCACCATCTTGACAAAATTAAGTTTGTTTGAAAAGGAAAATAAGATATCAAAATAATATATAACAATTTGTAGTATTAACTCGGAATTGGGATATGTTCATATTTATATATACTGACTATAATCGAGACTAGAATAACAATTAAATTTATCCAAAACGCGACATGTTTCATCGGATTGTCTGACTTCTTCAGGCGTGAGAACATAGAAAGCAAGTAAACACTATAAGAAACATTGTATCACTATTAAAATCTCAATCTTTAGAAAATCTACATACACACACAGATAGATACCTGTATGTGTCCTCACATCACTATCCTGCACAGAAAGTGGGTATCATCTCAACCCTAGCACGTCATGCCAGATCTATACTGTCAGATGATGAAGAGCTAAAAAATGAACTACATCTACAAAGAACCTTCACAAGTAATGGCTACGCGTCGAAAACTATTAATAAGCATCTAATCTATACCGCCGCCATCAAAACAACTCAGAAACACAAGACAACTCCAAAGGTTATATCTCCTTATCATACATCAGCTCACTGTCCACGAACTAAGAAGAATTTTATGAAAGTCCAACATAAAAACCTGTTTCTCTACTCTTCCTAAACTAAGATCGATTTTAAGCAAATACAAACAAGCTCACAACCATCTACAATTTCCAGGAGTGTACAAAATCAGGTGTGACTGCAGGAAGCAATACGATGGCGAAACTGAAAAATCCATCCTCCTACGTCTGGAAGGACACCAGAGGGACATTGTCTTCAAAAGAACTAGAGCAAGTGCCCTGTCAAGCCATGTACTGTTTTCAGTAAACACAAATGATGAAGTGGAGCACCCCCATAGTCGAGTCTAAGGAAATTGTTATGAACCCTCATCACATAAATAATAACCTTAGCTATAATCTACCAGACTCTTTCTGCTCTACTATCTGATATTGGCATACTCGTGAAATCAGATGCACGCAGTTGCCTAACAATAGAACTTCAACACCGACTGCAGCTACAGTTCAAAGCTAACTGAATTTTATAATAGTCATTTTTATAGTGATACAATGTTTCTTACAGTGTTTACTTGCTTTCTATGTTCCCACGCTTGAAGAAGTCAGATAATCCGATAAAACATGTTGCATTTTGAATAAATTTAATTGTTATTCTAATCTCAGTTATAGCCAGTGTATATATATATATATATATATATATATATATTTTTTTTTTTAAAACTTTTATACCCTTTATCTAATTATCCTTTTTTTTTTTTTTTTTTATCTATTATACCTCATCATCATCATCAAATGCCTGCCATGTACCCTCAAGGGGTGTACAGGATATGACAGTACTACATGAAAAATTTACATCATTACTAACTTCCTATCTACAATTTTCCTCCAAATCAGTCTGTTACTTGTCAAGACTCCATAAAAGTGCATCATATGATTCAAACTACATATTACGAATTATCAGAAATTGAGAAATTCTGAATGAGTCCTTGCATTTACAATTATTTTAAACATTGTAAAAAAATTTGTTAATATTTATCAATGTATTTGAAAAGTAGTAAATTTTGGTTTAGTAAAATGTATGCATACTGTTTCTTTTTTTACTCAGTTTTTATATTTTCATTGTCCGGTTCTTATATTTCTATCGTCTAAGGCACTTTGTACCATATTAATCCACCTATATCTTGGTCTTCCTCTGGGTCATTTTCCTGCCAACCTGACAGAGAACACTTGTTTTGCTAATCTTTCCTCTCCCATTCTATTCAAGTGACCATACCACCTGAGATTAGCTCTGCTAATGCATTCCTGGATGCTGACAATGTCAAGTTCTTTCCTAATATCCTCATTTTTAATATGATATTGCCACTGATGCCATATGTTCACGCCTCTAATCTTTCTCAGGACTCTCATATCTGCGGTCTCTAGTCTTTGGCCAAATGTTTTACTTCTGACCCAGCTCTCAGATCCATAAGTTAAAACTGGTTTGAACACTGTCTTGTATACAGCTAATTTAGTGTTCCGACTAATTTCTCTCTTATTCCTTATGAATTTATTCAATTGACTTCCCACCATACCAGCTTTGCTGATTCTGTTGTCTATTTCTATATTTAATTTACCATCTTCAGTAAAAATCGTGCTTAAGTAACTGAAATGTTTTACTTGTTCCACCGGTTCTCCATTCACAACACAGTTGACATTTTCAGTGATTCTGCCTATTTTCATTGTCTTTGTCTTTTTATTGCTGACCTTCATACCATATCTATTACAACAGCTATTCAATTTAGTCAGAGAATCTTGCGGACTTGTAGCGGATTTATTTAGAAGTAGAACATCATCCGCATAAAGCAAAGAGCTGACATTAACATCTCCAATTTTGATATCAGGTTTAATACCACTTTCCTTCATAATGTGATCCATATAGATAATGAATAACAGAGGGGATAATGTACATCCTTGTCTCACACCAGATTTAACAATAAACCATCTTCCTGTACTTCCTTCAATTCTAACTGCTGACTTACAACTCAAATAAAGACTAAGTATTGCTTGATATAATGCCCCATTGACACCATATAACTGCAGTGTATTGAATAGCTTCTCTCTTGACACCTTGTCATATGCCTTTTCCAAATCGATAAAACTTAAATACAGATCTTTGTTATATTCCCATGCTTTCTCGACTATTTGTCGTAAAGTGAAGATCTGATCCTGACAGCCTCTATTTGGCCTGAATCCAGTTTGTTCTTCACCAAGCTTTTCTTAAACAATTCTTCTCAACCGTTTCTCAAGTATACTTGCATAGATCTTGCCAGGAACACTCAGTAGGGAAATACCTCTATAATTCTCACATTCAGTTTTATTTCCCTTTTTACATATGGATACTATTAGAGCTCTAACTCCAATCATCAGGTATTCTTCCCTCTGATTAGGCTTTCTGAACTATGCAGTGCAGCCACTGTAAGACTTTTATACCACCATATTTCAGCACTCCTGGTCTGATATCTACTCCTGCTGCCTTTCCACATTTCAAGCCTTTGATGGCTTTTTCTACTTCAAGTATGGATATGCATTCCTGACTGCATGCCTGGTCAGTGTTTTTTATCACTGTGCTGTCATCACTGCTTGTTTCACTTAGCAGTTTTTCAAAGTAATTACTCCATACTTCAAGGATATCTTTTTCTCCTGTTTTCATGTCGCCTTTATCATCTCTAAATCCTTTTACAGCACTCTTTCCTCCATTCCTAAGCTTCTTCAACAACCTGCAGAATATTTTGCCACCTTCTTGATATTTATTTTCTATATTCTTGCCAAAGTCTTCCCATGACTTTTGTTTAGCTAGTTTTACACACTGTTTAGCTTTCTTATATTTGTCTCTGTATTCTGTAAGAGTAAAAGCTGACTTATTTGCCAGGAACTTTTGATATGCTTTCTTCTTTTCCTTCACTGCCTCTTTAACTTCCTGTGTCCACCAGGGAGTTCTGATTTTTTTATCCTTGCACATTTATACCTTGCACACTATTATACCTTGAGTGTTAAAATGGTAGTAAAAAAAATTGCAAATTAGACAGTATGGAAATAAGGTCCGATTAATTTTAAAATCCTCTGAAATTGCGAAAATTCTGGGGATCCATCATATAAAGATGATTGCCATAATTAGTAGAATGCATGAAAATTCCAAAAATATATTTTCTTTTATGTAATGGATAGTTACAAAATAACTTGTTTTCATCAAAATGCAGCTTTGGTCCCATGACAATTTTCCTTGGAATGACTCTAGGGCAATACATGATATATACTTGTTGTAGATCAGCAATTATAACTGCTGTTTGATGTGAACAGCCATATACCATTGTACAGCTTGTTGCCAAGATAGATTACATTAAGCTCCAAGATTGAGAAAAAACTACACTGGCCTGGGTGGCCAAGTGGCTAATACAACTACTCTTGATCTATTGGTTGCAAGTTCAAATCTCACTATGGGCATGGATATTTGTAATTGTCCTTGGGAGATGAAAATTTCATTGGTTGGTATGAGATCACTGCTCTATTTATTGGTGACCGAAAGTAGCTCGAAAAAGTTTCACGCTTCTTCTCTAAAGCAGGTTTCTGGAATATGGAAAAAAAATAAATTTAGTCCCATTTCTGGATTCAAAAAACATCCTTGGAATGACTCTAGGGCAATACACTTGTTGCAGATCAGCAGTTATAATTGCCGTTTGATGCTAGAATAGCCATACACCATTGTATTTAAATCCTGTAGTACATTAGTACTACAGGATTCAAATACAATGGTGTATGGCTTCTCTCCTTTTTATTTCTTTTTATCTTTTCTCTTTTTATTTCTCTCCCAACCACAAAATAAAATTTTGTGGTTGGGAGAGAAATAAAAACTGCTATAACTAATCTGGTATGAAAATATCGTAATGTATTGTAATAGAAGCAATGTGGGTGCAATGGAACCAGATGACAAACTATTACAGAAAAGGTTATCCAAAACACCAAACCTGCAATATATAAAGCAATATTCCAAACCAGTTTAATATTTGAATCTGAGAGTTGGGTTAAAAAAAATAGATATGAGAACTCTCAGGAAAATAAGGAAATGAACAGATTACATCAATAACACAACTATATTATCAATGAAGATATTCAAAAGGAATCTGTGATTATTAGCAATCAAGAACATATACACCCTTTGTCCAAAAAGAAACTGAACTTTTGATAGAAAATAAAACACAGGCAAATTATAATTATTCAAATCATTTATTTCAATAAATATACTCTCCTTCAGCTTCAATACAGCATTTCGCATGATAAATTAATTCGTTAAATGAGTTTTTAATATCAGTTTTTGGGATACTGTCGTGGTTATTGCCGATGAATGTTTTCAATGGTGTCGTATCGCTTACCTTTCATTGGCAAATGAAGTCGGGAGATGAGAAAGAAGTCGCAAGGCGCAAAATCAGGTGAATACGACGAGTGATCCAACACACAAACTTGGTTTTTGTTCAAAAACCGTCTCACAGTGTTCGAACGATGAGATGGTGCATTATCATGCAAAAGTGACCAGCTGAATGCATCACGATATTCATGCCGTAAGTGACGAATTCTCGTTATTAATTACTTTGAAACTTCAATATAAAACTCAACGTTGACCGTTTGGCTAGGTGAAACGAATTCTTTGTGGATAATGCCTTTGGAATCATAGAAACAAATCAGCATTTGACTTCTCCAAGCAACTTTTTTTCAGTTGCCCCTATTCTGGTGGTCTCCACTCAGCATTCTAGTGCTTTGTTTCGGGCTTATACTCAAAACACCACATTTTGTCACCAGTAACGATCGTTTCAAGGAAGTCTGAGTCCTTGAGAGGTTCAATTTGATACATTTTTTGGTCGTTGGTCAACTTGTGGAGAACAAAGCGCGAATTCAATTTACGAAGGCCCAAACTCTCAGTCAAAATGTTGTACACAGTTGATTTTGGAATTCATCTTCAATCAATCTCACGGATTATTTGAAGGTTTTCTTTGATGAAATCACACAATTTTTTGGATGTTAACTTCGCTCAGTCCAGTTTTTGGATGACCCAGTTTTTCGTCGTCCTCAAGTGTCTCACGACCACTTTGAAATGGCTTAAACCACTCATAAACTTGAGTATGGGATAAGCATTCATCACTGTATGCTTTTTGAAGCATTTGATGCATTTCAGTAAAACCCTTACCAAATTTAACACAAAAGTCAATCGCAGCTCTCTGTTTGAAACTCATTTTCCGACCGTTTGTCAAAACACGGTCACTCTTGGCACTACAACGCAGCTTCTAATGAAACAAATGTCATAAACAGTTGACACAACACTAATGAAGGTTGCCACTTTCGACAATAACAAGTGGAGCCACAAATATACAACAGGTGGAGCCACTAGCTTCTTCTATTTTCGAAAAGTTCGGTTTCTGTTTGGACAGAGGGCATATATGTAAATCAAAATGATCAGGTCCAGAAGAACATAAAGATGGACTGATGATCTTGCTGTACCTTAGAAAGATGTAATGTAAATAATAAATGTATTGATGACCTGACAAATAATAGATTAATTTGTACTATCATATTTCACTGAGAATACATATCCAGGAAATGATTTAGAGAATAACAGTCTGTAATAATAAACATACATCACATTTTGAAGTATTACAGTGTAATTACAAAACTATCACCTGAGAAAATACAACACTTTGGCCATTTTTTCCTTTGCCGACAGATTTTGCAGTCAAAATAGATGCTCCCAATTTTTTTGCAGTGATCACTCCAGCAGTAGTTACTGAAGCAATGTCTTGTGTATTCATAATATACTCAATGTTTGATTGTGGCTGTGGTCCACCAGTACATGTTACCTAGAAAAATATAACAATTTTATTAGTAATAAAATATAATTATTTTTAGTATTTTATTTTAAAAATTCAAAAGCAATGCAAAATGGCAAAGAATTAGACCTATCTCTATGATTTTTAAACAGCTTGTTAAAAAGAGGTTCAATTTATTATACACTAAGAAGTTAATGCAATGATTTTTTGAGGTTTAATACAATTGATTCTGACTGTAGCAATCTTGCTCACGATAACTAGCAAAAAGTCCTGACCAATGTTCCATAGGTAGAACAGTATGCTTAAAAAATTCAGTATAGAAACTACACTATAATAAACTTCCTGAGGTCCCTACAAGCTTGCTGTAATGAGAAATGAATGTATCCATAGTTGAAAAGATGTGATGATGTGGTATTAGTGCTCACTATCATCAAGTGATCTCCATGAAATCTAATGCCTAATCAATCAACTATTGGAGATAAAATCAAATTCTTCATATAATTATCTAGATTTTTAGTGGAACCTGTGGCACAGTAATTAAATAATAAAGTAACACGTACTGCCATGGGTAGCCCTCTGTCTCTACCTTTGGCAAACTACTATTTGAAACAATTCGAAGATACTACGTTCTCATCCATTCATCCTCAACCATCTCTTTGGTACCGTTACGTCGATGATGTTTTTGCTGTTTGGCCACACACTGAAGATGAACTTTCCACTTTTCTACAACGGATAAATAACCTTCACCCACGCATCCAATTCACTATGGAAAAAGAAAACTCTGGTATTTTACTATTTTTGGACATCCTCCTTACTAGAACATCTTCTGGTACCTTATCTACAAGCGTCTTTCGAAAACCCACTTTTACTGGCAGATACATTCACAAAAAGTCTGCGCACCACGTCTCAAAAATTTGGCATTCTTAAATCTCTAATTCATAGAGCACGTAAAGTTTGCTCTTCCCAATAATCTTACAAGAACTTTCCATCATTAAAAAGTTAATGGAATCAAATGATTATAACTCCAATCAAATTCAACAGATATGTTTCTTTACTCTTATGTTTCAGCACCTACAGTTTCTTCAACAGTCTACAGAGTTCCTATTCCATACATTCCAGGAATCTCAGAACCTATAGGTAGAATTCTGAAAAAGTATCAACTGATTCCGACATATATTCCTATCAACAAAATTTCTTCTTTATAACCTTCTACAAAGGATAAACTATCTTCTCTATCTTTGGCTGCGTTTACCAAATACCTTGCGAATGAGATGTCTCTTATTTTGGACAAACTGGCCGTTCTTTGGAAAAAAGAATAAAAGAACATCAATATTATATTGATTATAACAAGCCTCTGAAGTCTGGTCTGGCACAGCACAGTACTGACTCTACTCATAGCATACAATGGGATAAAGCAGTTCTCCTCCATAGATGCAGATTCAAATATGAACGCTTATTCAAAGAAAGTTGTGAAACTATCTTACACCGACCGAATTTAAATAGAAATGAGTGTATGGCTCTCTCAAAGTTCTGGGAGACTTTTATCTTATGTAAAAAAACATTTATCTTAATAGATTAAATTTGTTATTTCTATTATTTCCTAGCATGCAGTAACAATTGTATTTTAATAGGCGATTCACCGAACGTTTGCCTGTATTCCCTATTACTGTTAAAGACACTGAAGATGTACTATTATTTTTAGAACGAAATATCTGTCTTTTTACTAATTAAAGATTTCACTGTGGTTTTACGTGTTACTTTATTATATAATTATCTAGTCTTGTTTATATTGGTTTTAGCATAGCTTTTACTCTATTCTGCCACTTTATATAAGAAAGATACTTCTTATCCCTCTCCATTCATCTATAACAAAATCTCTCTCTCTCATTTTCTTTTCTTGTTTACACATCCACTCATTATTTAAATTTTGTAATCCACAATTCATTCTCCAAGTTTACCTCTTTATGTATAATCCCAAAAGCCAGAATACATGTAAATTTATACTCTCTTTTAATTTTCTTATCTTAGTTCATTTCAAGAGATGGTAAAAGTAAATATTTTCATAAAAGTTTAATCCTAGAATGAAAAAATAATATTGCTTATGACATGAAAGTAATAAGAAACAATCCGTACTTTGATAAGATAATGCCAGCTAATTATATTTAAGTAAATTACAGTTGGAAAGAAATATATTTACCTGAAATGCTGCACCAGTCACTAGTGTTACATTTGAAGGAATCAAATCCAGAGGTGGAAACACCTATAACAAAAGTATTTAATTATTTATTTCGCATATGATGTACAATAGGTTAAAATGATTAAACATTAAAAATTAAGAATCAAGAGTCAGAGCTTAATTCTTAAATCCCAGATCCACTCCAGGGATTCTGAGGTCAGTTTAAAAAAAGTCCTCTTTAATGCCCAAGACTGAGTAGATAGGGCACTCAAGCACAGTGTGATTGATAGTCTGGATCCCACCTCTGTATTCACAGTTTGGAGTATCAAACAAATTCTTCCATTTATGCAAGAGATGCTTACATCTCCCATGTCCTGTTCTGATCCGATTTAAAGTGGTCCATAGATGTCTAGGGAGATCGAAGTCCCCCAGATGAGATGTTGGATTTGAAATGGGAATCTGAAGATTGAAGGTATGCTGAAGCCAATACTCTCCTCATGACTCGCATAGGTTGAAGTTCTGGTCATTCATTTGTATTGACTCCTCCAGGCAGGGTGCCTGGATTTCAATCTTTGAGAGATATGGAAGGAAATGTCTTGATGG
This sequence comes from Typopeltis vanoorti, assembly GCF_054136105.1. Taxonomy (NCBI): domain Eukaryota; kingdom Metazoa; phylum Arthropoda; class Arachnida; order Uropygi; family Thelyphonidae; genus Typopeltis; species Typopeltis vanoorti. Next base: position 45,148,262 of record NC_143551.1, on the reverse strand, counting down.
ATAGGCAAGGAACTGTTTCCAATTATTTTTGTCCATAATTTGCTTAAGGCTTGGGTCCTGTGAAGCAAGGGAGGGGCTACATTACTGAGAGTTGGGAGTCAGTAGCCAGCAGTAGATCTCAGAGCTCCAGAGATTATCCTGACTATCGACTAAAGAAGCTGTTTAGCCACACAAGAGCATAATACTCTGCTGTAGAATAGACTAACGACAGTGCGGTAGTATGCAGTGTGTTGGCATCAGCACCCCAAGAAGTACCAACAAGTTTATGCATTACATTATTAAGAGTTTTTAATTTTCCAGCAATATTTTCTAGATAATATTTAAATGTCAAACTTCTGTCTAGGTAACTCCTAGGTATTTTGGATGATTGTTAAATTTCACCTGTTTATTTCTGAAGAAAACTTTTGGGATATAGTTGGCTTGGATATTACTTAAATGAAAGGATGCTACTTCAGTTTTGTTGAGGTTAGGTTGTAATCGGCATTGTCTAAAGTATGTATCAAGTACAGCCAGATCTTCAGTTAAGATGTTCTCAGCTTTTTGGAATGTTGAGTTGCAATGGCAATATCGTCAGCATACACGAATCTCTGTGATGTTGTTTCTGGGATATCACTAATTTTGTTCAAGAGCAATGCCGCAAGAATTGTCCCCTGAGGTATGCCATTTTCAATCTTAAAGAATTTACTTTTGGATCCATTGAGAGATACTTGTATCCAACTGTCTGCTAGAATTTGATTAATTAGTTCGCTAGTTTTGGTGGTGGGATAGTTTCCAGGGATTTTAAAATAAGACCCTCTCTCCACACTATGTCATAGGTAGCAGAGAGGTCCATGAATACCACTATTGTTTTTCATAACCATTCTCTATAAAGGTTGTCAAGGCCAGTACTTGATCACAACAACTTCTGTCAGGTTTGAAGCCAGCCTGTTCCTGTGGAGTTCTATTATGTATACTTGAAAAAATACTGTTGTATATCATTCTTTCGAGAAGTTTCAGGCAAACGCTTAACAAGGACGGAAGCAATTGTAGGGTCTTTACCAGGTTTTAAGACAGCAATGATTTTGGATCTATTAAAAATTGCTGGAAGCATGCCAGAGTCCAAGATATTATTATACATAGCAGTAAGCCATTTAATAGTTTTTGGTCCACAGTTCTTAATAAATTCAGGGTAGATGTTCAGGTCCAGCCACCTTCCCAGTCCACAATGAGTTAACTGCCTGGGTAAGTTCTTGGGAAGTGAAAGCCTCAGATAATGATGATGATGGAAGATCTGTTTTAAGATAGGCTACTCTATCTTGAGGATATTTAGTCATTGAAAATATATGCTTTGCAATGTATTTTTTGGATCTATGGTGAGCAGTTCACCAGCAGACCTTGTATTAGGGTCAAGCTTCCTAATCAGGGACCAAGCGTTTCAGCTGGAATGAGTAAAATTAAAATTGTTCATTGTGTTAATCCATTTGTCTTTCCTAGCAATGTCAAGAGAATTCAGTAGCTCAGTGGCTACTGCAGAGTTATTATTAGTAGAGAATTCTTTATACAGTCTTTCACTGTCACTATTCCAGTCTGGAATATAATGTCTCCTAAAATCTCTTGGAATGATTCATTTGGCAGCACCAATAATAATACCAACAACTCTATTGTAATCGTTTACAGAGGGCTTTATAAATATTATTATAGTGTCAACCTGCTTCTTAAAAGAATCCCAGTCAGCTTTGAGAAAGTTCCACCTAGTTTTAATACTGTTTTTATGATTGTAATATTTAGGCCTACTTTATAGATTATAGGTCAATGTTGGCAATTTGGAAAATTGTCTAATACTTTCATCGAAATGGGGCCACCATTATCGTCCACAGTAGACAAACACAAATCAGGGTTATATCTCCTCTTTCCTATTTAGAGGAGAGAAAACTCAGTTTATCACTGGCATCAAAGATCAGATAGAGGCTCTGATTTTCCATCCACTAGTGAGTCACCATTTAGTTCACTATTAACTATGATGACTATTAAAACCTCCCAGGATTATGCTTGGATGTAGTTGCTGGGACAGTACTTGATCAGGCCATTTGACTAAGGAGGTTTATACATGTATAGTATTTGCCTTAAACCAAAATATAGAATGGTGGTACAACATGAGAGAATTTCATGCTGGCTAGGGTGTCACCCGGTTAAACAAGGCCCATGTTGTTTTCGCTGGGAACCAGCGCAAATAGCGAAAAGTCAGCTACTGGAACAAATCCTAAAACCCAATCCAACTCAACATCACCAGAGTTCAAGATCAGTACTATCAACATAAGAAGCCTGATTGGCAAAGAAATGGAGCTAGCTGAAGAAATGGATAAGTACCAGATCGATATAATAGGGGTGACTGAAACAAAAAAAGGCACAAACGTTTGAGATATTTATGAGCAATAAATACAAAATGTTATATTCAGGCAATGACAATGAAGGAAAAGGAGTAGCAGCCATAGTATTCAACACTAAATACAAGACTAATCCTCTTGAATGGAAGGCCATTTCAAGTAGAGTGATGTGGGCAAATATCAGAATGGGGAACTGGACAATGAGACTTATTTGTTAATATGGTCCCACAGAAGGTTCTACTAAGGTGGAGAAATTTTTTGAGACTTTAGAGAAAACAACTGACATAATGAAAAAGGAAAAGTTTGTCCTTGTTGGGGATCTAAATAGCAGAGTAGGAAATGATTGTCAGGCATACAAAAATATATTGGGAAAATTTGGAGAAAAGAGCAAAGCCAATAATAATGGCAAATATCTGTTGGATTACTGCTCAGGACATGGATTAGTTATTACTAACACAATGTTCCAACATAAATATGTGCACAAATTCACATGGAGAGAAGAGGCAAGGAATAAGAAAAGCCTCATTGACTATGTTAGTGTGATAGTGATGTTTTCTCCCTGGTGCAGGACACCAGCTTGTACAGAGGATTTGAAATTGGAAGCGATCACTATTTAGTCTTAAGCAGGATAAAATTGAATTTCATATTGAAAAGAATGACATGTAAGAAAGTTTTAAAGCAAATAAAAGTTGAGCAGCTCTCAGACATGAACTGTAGACTGACATATACAAAGATTATTGAAGAAAAAATGAAAGAGTTTGAGAACAGCAACCAAACCTTGGAGATTCAGTGGCAAGCCTTCAAAAAAAAAAAAAAAAACACTGATTTATTCAGTCAGAGAGGCATGTAGTGAGGTTGTCTGTAAGGATAGAAAAATCAGAACTCCATGGTGGACACAGGAAGTTAAAGAGGCAGTGAAAGAAAAGAAGAAAGCATATCAAAAGTTCCAGAAAAATAAGTCAACTTGTGCTCTTAGAGAATACAGAGACAAATGTAAGAAATCTAAACACCATGTAAAACTAGCTAAACAAAAGGCATGGGAGGACTTTGGAAAGAACATAGAAAATAAATATCAAGAAGGTGACAAAATATTGTGGAGGTTGCTGAAGAAGCTCAGAAATGGAGGAAAGAATGCTGTAAAAGGAATTAGGGAAGATAAAAGTGAAATGAAAACAGGAGAAAAAGATATCCTTGAAGTGTGGAGTATTTACTTCAAAAAATTGCTAAATGAAACAAGCAGTGATGACAGGACACTGGTAAAAAACAATGACCAGGTATGCAGTCAGGAATACATATCCCTACTTGAAGTAGAAAAAGCCATCAAAAGTCTGAAATGTGGAAAGGCAGCTGAGTAGATGATATTCAACCAGAAATGCTCAAATATGGAGGTATAAAAGTTTTACAGTGGCTGCACTGCATAGTTCAGAAGGACTGGACAGAGGGAAGAATTCCTGATTAATTGAGTAGAGCTCTAATAGTACCCATATATGAAAAGGGAAATAAAACTGAATGTGAGAATTAGAGAGGTATTTCCCTGCTGAGTGTTCCCGGTAAGATCTATGCAAGTATACTTGACAAACGGTAGAGAAGGATTGTGGAAAAGAAGCTTGGTGAAGAACAAGCTGGATTCAGGCCAAATAGAGGCTGTCAGGATCAGATTTTCACTTTACAACAGATAGTCGAGAAGTCAGAGTATAACAACGATCTGTATTGCCTGAAAAAGGCATATGACATGCTATTCGAAATGCTACAGTTGTATGGTGTCAATGGGGAATTATCGAGCAATACTGAGTCTTTATTTAAGTTGTAAGTCAGCAGTTAGAATTGAAGGAAGTACAGGAAGGTGGTTTAAAGTTAAATCTGGTGTCAGACAATAATGTACATTATCCCCTTTGCTATTCATTATCTGTATGGATCACATTATGATCCATACAGATAATGAATAGCAGATGGTATTAAACCTGATATCAAAATTGGAGATGTTAATCTCAGCTGTTTGCTTTATGCAGACGATGTCAGGATCAGATTTTCTCTTTGCTACGAAAAGTTGCAAATATGAGACATGAGAGTCCTGAGAAAGATTAGGGGCATGAACAGATGACATCAATGGCAATATCATATTAAAAACAAGGATATTAGGAAAGAACTTGACATTGTCAGCATCCAGGAATGTGTTAGCAGAGCTAATCTAAGGTGGTATGGTCACTTAAACAGAATGGGAGAGGAAAAATTATCAAAACAAGGGTTCTCTGACAGGTTGTAGGAAAAAGAACCAGAGGAAGACCAGGATATAGGTGGATATTTTTAATATGGTAAAAAGTGCCTTAGAAGATAGAAATATAAGATTGATAATGTTCGAGTCTTGACAGGTAACAGACTGATTTGGAGGAAAATTGTAGATAGGAAGTTAGTAATTCTCATGGAAAGGCTTAGACGTTGGTTTTGCATTTTCACTATATTATTTCAGGAAATTACAACGTACTAGGATATACATTAAAATAAATTTTAATATATTTCTATATTTCGGCAACGTCACGCTGCCATTTTCAAGAACTTAGGTACAAGATACGTGCATGCAGGCACAGCAAAACAATAAATGAGCAAGAAGTATGAAGCTATTATTATTCCTAAAGTCCTGATGGTACCCTCTAGCAGGCAATGTTGGTATTCTTGGGCGATTGGGCTGAAGGTCTTCTGATGTAGGTTTCCCAAATTTGAGGAAGTCTCATGCAGCAAAATTTGTTGAGGTTTGGCTCGTTTCTTAAGGCTGAAGCTGATTCTATGAAAAGACTTTCATATCTGTATTTGCTACGGTGTATTATCCTGGCTTTTTTCCACCGTATTCTATGGCAGGTATCCAGAGCATGGTCAGCAAGACCAGAGTGGCTGTATTGGTGAAACCGGATGTAGTCCTTGTGTTCTGAAATTCTGATATTTGCTGTCCTGCCTGTTTGGCCGAAGTAGGACAGCTTACAGCTGCAAGGGACCTGGTATACACCAGGTAGGTCTAGGGGGGCAGGTTGGTCTTTTGTTGAGCGGATAAGGGATGCCAATTTTTTATAAGGTTTGTAACAAGAAGTTAAGTTATGTTTTTTTAAGATTTTTGTGATTTTTTCTGAGGTGCCTCGGATATAGGGTATGGTGATGGATTTAGAGTAATCCTTGTTGTGAGGGGGAAGGGTGGGGGTTGTGGTTTACTGGTTTTAATATTTTTTGGATTTTTTTCAGGGGGTATCCATTGGCTGAGAACGTGTTGAGGATGTGGTTTAGTTCTGTGGTTAGGGCATTGTCATTCGAGCAGATAAGTTTAGCCCTGTTGTGTAGTGTCTTAATGATTCCATATTGTTGTGAGGGGGGGGGGGGGATTGTTGGTGAATGTATCTGCCTGTATGGGTGGGTTTTCTATATACTGAGAAAACCAAGGTTCCATCAGGCTGGCGGGTGACTAGTGTGTCTAAGAACGGAATGCAGTTGTTTTTTTCTTCTTTCAGGGTGAATTTGATTCTGGGGTATTGGTTGTTTAAGTGTGTTAAGAAGGAGAAGAGTTCATCGGAGCCATGTGGCCAAAAATACATCATCTACATAGCGAAGCCAAATGGTTGGTTTTTGTGGGGCAGAGTTCAAGGCTTGCTCTTCAAAAGTCTCCATATAAAAGTTGGCCAAGGGTGGGGAGAGTGGAGAACCCATGGCTGTCCCCTCTATTTGTTTGTAGAATTTTCCTTGCCAAACAAAATAGCCTGAGTTCATTGTGAACTGAAATAGGGCTGTGATATCGGGAGGAAATTTAGCTTGGATTAGCTCTAAGGATTCTTTGAGTGGGACATTCGTAAATAAGGAGGAGATATCAAAACTGACTATTATGTCAGTGTGTTTGAGTGTAAGGTTTTCTATGCTGGCTTTGAAGTGGGCTGAGTTTTTTATGTATGAAGGTGTGTTGCCAGTATAGTGTGAGAGAGCTTTGGCCAAATGTTTTGCTAGTTTGTATGTGGGGGAATCAATGCCATCCACTATGGGATGTAATGGCACATTTTCCTTGTGAATTTTTGGGAGTCCATAAATACGGGGGGGGGGGGGGGGGTATGGAGTTATATGGTTTTAGTTTGTTGGTGATTTCCACTGGCCAAGAAGTGACCTTCTTAAGGAGCCTGTGGAGTTTTCTAATTTCTAAAAAAGGAAGTTAGTAATGATGTAATTTTTCATGTAGTACTATCGTACCCTGTACGATTGAGGATATATATCAGAAATTTGATGATGATGGTTATAGTATAACCAGATATTATAATAGATGCACTATTTATGTCCTTGCTGGTGCTTGGTTCACAGATCTTATAATTAGAAATGTCATTTTTTTTTATATATGAGAGACGTCCAGAAAGTTAATTCCATTTTTAAATATTTCACTGCAGCGCTGCGATTGCAATGGTGCACATGCGTGCTGAGTTTGCTGATACCTTAGCAAGGTGTTGGTGCTATTTTCAGACATTCTCACAGTGTGCACGCTTCTTGGTGTGTGTTTATAATGTCTAAGAAACTTGAATCGCCCGCTGAACATGAAATTAGGTCAGTTATCAGTTTTTTGAATGTGAGGAATGTTAAAGCAGTTGAAATTCATCGACAAATTATCGAGATTTATGGAGATCACGAATGAGCAATTCAGTGGTACAAAAATGGGCAAGACTTTTTAAAGAAGGAAGGACAGGTGTGCACGATGATGAACAGAGCAGGCAACCATCTTTAGTGACTGACGATTTGGTGCATTCAGTTGAAGAGAAGATTCGACAGAATAGAAGATTCACTATGACGTCACTCTTGCTGAAATTTCCAGAAGTTTCGTGTTCATGTCTTCATGAACGTGAAACCTTAGGCTGGGAACAATTCCATCATCATCCATATAGTCCTGACCTCATGCCAAGTGACTTTCATGTGTTCAAACATCTGAAATCTTTCACTGGTAGCCAGTGGTTTCAAGACGACAATGAGATCAAAGAAACAGTCAGTGCATGGTTTGCATCACAGGCAGCAACCTTCTACGACGAAGGTAAACAACTCTTGGTGCTCCGTTATGATAAGCGTGAACAATGGCAGAAATTATGTAGAAAAGTAGTGAAAGGTGTCTACTTTAATTTCCAATAGAGTTTTATTTGTAAGTATATTTTTGTTTCTCTGACAGCCCATCAGAACTTACTTTCTGGACATCCCTCGTATGTTGCCACACAATATTTGGGAGGGTTTATGCAATTAATCACATTGTATCCATCTATTTTCCCTCTCATTAGTAGGTCTAGATCGTCCTTAGTGTGAATTTCCTGTATTACAACCACATCTATTTGATAGTAATTCAGGATCTTAGTAAGAACTTTGCATTTAGTCCTACTTATTCCTAATATATTTAATTGGCATATTTTTAAAATTGAGCCCATATTCTTGATTCTCAGGTCCTCGGTAGGTGTATGTTTGTTATCTGAGAGCCTGTGTCTACGAGTCCTAAGTCAATTGATCAAATTACTTTAAATCAATATTTTTCTAAAGTGTTGGAGCATCTAATGACTATATAAATAAGAACCAACTGCCTTAAAATATTATTTTTTAAAGAAACAATTCCTGGATGATTTAAATGTCGTGCAGCTATAATGATTCTACAAAGCATTAAAGTTGAAAATTTCCAACAGTTAGGGATTATCAACAGATCCAACATTATTTCAAAGAGCCGAATATATATATATATATATATATATATATATATATATATATATATATATATATATATATAGAAACTTCATAAGTGTCAAAATTCTAACCAGAGCTTATGAAAATACAATCCTCGACAGTGGAGTTGCCTTTGCTTGCACTAAAAGACAGGAGTACCGGCAAGACATCAGTATATTTGCCTTTTACTAGTGCATTTTGATAAAGGTATTAGCATTCCACTGGCCTGACAGCTGTCTCACACTGGTTAGTTCTCTTCTTGTATTGTCATGAGCTCTATGGTCAAAATTTCGAAGCTTGTGAAGTTTCTATATAGATTCAGCTTTGAAATGATGTTAGATCATTAATATCCACTATTTTAGTATAATTTACACTGCTGAAATGAAGTCATATTGATAAGTCTAAAATTTATTTCAAAGAGTTTAAAGAGTTATTTCTAGTCCCCAACCATCCGCTGGCTGCAATTTTTCTACAATTACCTGTTTTGTATCATTACCTAGATAAAGTATAGTAAACACAATATATCAAAAAATATATATATTGTGTTTACTATTATTTATCTAGATAATGATACAAAACAGGTAATTTTTTGATGCTTTAGAAAAAGCAACTGACACAATGAAAAAGGAAAAGTTGGTCCTTGTTGCAGAGCTAAATAGCAGAGTAGAAATGATTGTCAGACATACAAAAAATATTTTGGGAAAATTTGGAGAAAAGAGCAAAGCCAATAATAATGGCAAATACCTGTTGGATTTCTGCTCAGGACATGGACTGGTTATTACTAACACCATGTTCCAACATAAAAATGTGCACAAATTCACATGGAGAGAAGAAGCAAGGAACAAGAAAAGTCTCATTGACTACTTTATTGTGGATAGTGATGTTTTCTCCCTGGTGAAGGACACCAGAGTGCACAGAGAATTTGAAATTAGAAGTGATCACTATTTAGTCTTGAGCAGGATAAAATTGAATTTCGTATTGAAAAGAATAACATGTAAGAAATTGATTGATTCAGCCAGAGAGGCATGTGGAGAAGCTGTCTGCAAGGATACAAAAATTAGAACTCCATGGTAGACACAGGAAGTTAAAGAGGCAGTGAAGGAAAAGAAGAAAGCATATCAAAAGTTCCTGGCAAATAAGTCAGCTTTTACTCTTACAGAATACAGAGACAAATGCAAGAATGCTAAACACTGTGTAAAACTAGCTAAACAAAAGTCATGGGAGGACTTTGGCAAGAACATAGAAAATAAATATCAAGAAGGTGGTAAAATATTCTGGAGGTTGTTGAAGAAGCTCAGAAATGGAGGAAAGAGTGCTGTAAAAGAAATTACAGATGATAAAGGTTACATGAAAACATGAAAAAAAATATCCTTGAAGTATGGAGTAATTACTTCGAAAAATTGCTAAATGAAATAAGCAGTGATAGCACAGTGGTAAAAAACACTCAACGGGCATACAGTCAGGAATACATATCCATACTTGAAGTAGAAAAGCTATCAAATGCTTGAAATGTGAAAAGGCAGCAGGAGTAGATGATATCAGACCAGGAGTGCTGAAATATGGTGGTATAAAAGTCTTACAGTGGCTGCACTGCATAGTTCAGAAAGCCTAATCAGAGGGAAGAATACCTGATGATTGGAGTTAGAGCTCTAATAGTATCCATATGTAAAAAGGGAAATAAAACTGAATGTGAGAATTAAAGGGGTATTTCACTACCGAGTGTTCCTGGCAAGATCTATGCAAGCATACTTCAGGAACGGTTGAGAAGAACTGTGGAAGAAAAGCTTGGTGTAGAACAAGCTGGATTCAGGCCAAATAGAGGCTGTGAGGATCAGATCTTCACTTTACGAAAAATAGTTTAGAAAGCATGGGAACATAACAAAGATCTGTATTTAAGTTTGGTCGATCTGGAAAAAGTATATGACAAGGTGGCAAGAGAGAAGCTATTCAATATGCTACAGTTATATGGTGTCAATGGGGCATTATATCAAGCAATGGTTAGTCTGTATTTGAGTTGTAAGTCGGCAGTTAGAATTGAAAGAAGTACAGGAAGATGGTTTAATGTTAAATCTGGTGTGAGACAAGGATGTACATTATCCCCTCTGTTATTCATTATCTATATGGATCACATTATGAAGGAAAGTGGTATTAAACATGATATCAGAATTGGAGATATTAATGTCAGCTCTTTGCTTTATGCGGACGATGTTATACTTCTAAATAAATCCGCTACAAGTTTGCAAGATTCCCTGACTAAATTGAATAACTGTTGTAATAGATATGGTATGAAGGTCCGCAATAAAAAGACAAAGACAATGAAAATAGGCAGAATCATTTAAAATATCAGCTGTGTTGTGAATGGAGAACTGTGGAACAAGTAAAACATTTCAGCTACTTAAGCACGATTTTTAGTGAAGATGGTAAATTAAATATAGAAATAGACAACAGAATCAGCAAAGCTGGTATGGTGGGAAGTCAATTCAATAAATTCATATGGAATAAGAGAGAAATAGTTGGAACACTAAATTAGCTGTATACAAGACAGTGTTCAAACCAGTTTTAACTTATGGATCTGAGAGCTGGGTCAGAAGTAAAACATTTGACCAAAGACTAGAGACCACAGATATGAGAGCCTTAGAAAGATTAGAGGCATGAATCAATGGCAATATCATATTAAAAACAAGGAAATTAGGCAAGAACTTGTATTGTAGGCAAGAAATTCATCTCTCATCTAAAGACTTGTTGATCTGATCAATTTGTTGATTATAGCATTGAATTCCTATACAGGCGTGTAATGTTTGTGAATGTCTTTAGATGAGAGATGAATTTCATCATCTGGTATGAGACTACCATCCTACTAATAATTGGAAGACTGAAGTGGTTTGAAAAAATTCCATTTTTGGTCTCTAGAAAAGAATTTCTGGATTCTGTTCTGTAAAAATATATAAAAAAAACTTTTTCTTAAAAAAACTGACATCATTACTAACTTCCTATTTACAATTTACCTCCAAATCAGTCTGTTACTTTTCAAGACTACAACATTATCAGATCTTATATTTCTATCGTCTAAGGCAAATTGTACAGTATCAATCCACCTATATATTGTCAGCATCCAGGAGTGTGTTAGCAGAGCTAATCTCAGATGGTATTGTCACTTAAACAGAATGGGAGAGGAAAGATTAGCAAAACAAGTGTTCTCTGCCAGGGCTGCAGGAAAACGGCCCAGAGGAAGACCAAGATATAGGTGGATTGATACTGTACAATTTGCCTTAGACGATAGAAATATAAGATCTGATAATGTTGGAGTCTTGACAAGTAACAGACTGATTTGGAGGTAAATTGTAGATAGGAAGTTAGTAATGATGTAAATTTTTCATGTAGTACTATCATATCCTGTACACCCCTTTAGGGTACATGTCAGGAATTTGATGATGATGATGATGATGATGATGAACACAATATATTCACTGACACCTCTGATTTTCTGTTTGAGAGATCAGAAGAAACTTTACTAACCTGACTACTAAAGATTTCTTAGATTTAATTCTCTCTCCAAATTCTTTTTTCAATATCTGTTTATCAAAGTTAATATTCTGTGTTATCTTTTCAATAATCATACTCCACTAGCATTTACTTACAACTCGAAAATCAGCTCATGAATTACTGTCTACCTATTCTCACTTTAATTGATCCACATAGTAGATTCCACATGAAGAGAGGATTTTGTATATTATTTTCATAGTGTATGGGGCAGTTTTAAAGGATGAAGGAGAATTGAAATCATGTTTAAAGAGAAGAATGCAAGAGGAGGTCACAAAAACAATAAAATAAAAGGGGAAGTCTTGTCAGTGGTGGATTGCATAGAAAGGAGTGATATGGTTCCTCTATATATTCCGGTTTGTCCAGTCTGTACTGTCTAAATATGTTCTCTATAATTCTTTGATTATTATATCCATTTTGTGAAAGAATGAGAATAAGATGTTTGAGTTCTTAGTTACTTTTTTTTTTTTTTTTTGCACTGCAAGAGATGTATGTTTTTCATGCAGGATTTTCATAATACCTATTTTTCTTTTTTCTGTGATGGATGATTGTGGAATGTTGCAAGGAACCTTCCTCTCTCTCTCTCTGTGTGTGTGCGTGTGTGCACATGCATGAGCAAACTGAGCAGCTGAGTTATTCTGTTTAGACTCCAAGAGTGTGAGTAAGACAGAGAACTGTTGTTTTCCAATTCACAGGGAAACTTTATATAAGGATGAATGTTGTTGACAAGATTGATAAGATCCTGTAGTTGCTCTGCAAACTTCATGTGGTTTGCAAACTCTGCAAACCACATGAATCAATGTTACTTAAAACAGTGCAGCCAAAGTTTTACTTGTATTTTAGCCTTCCCTGCCTTCTTTTTATAGACACTCTCCAAGGTGGTCTCAGCTGTTCAACTCACTGTTTGTATACTCCTTGAAGGTACATATCTCAAAGCAAATTTTTAATTCTATTGAAGTAATGATGATATCATGAAGTTTTGTTTTTTTTCCCTAAAAGGAAAAAACTTAAAAATAGAGGAAAAAATAATATAACAAAAAAAAATGATAATAAAGATATTTGGAATACTGTTAAATTAGATAAACAATGATAAGAACTGCAGGTAAGCATTCAGGAGGAATGCAATTAGGAGTACACTTGAGGTCAAAAGAGCTATCTGGAAATGTTGAAATTCAGCTGGAGCAGATGATATACAATTAAAAAGACAGGTAACTCTCATTATATGCAGGGTCGCATTCTCGAGAATCAGTGCATATATATTGTGTACTATGGAAGACTAAAGTAAAAATATATAAATTGATAATTTGCCCAGTTCCTACCTATGGATGCAAAACCTGGATATTTATGGCAAGGGTGGAGAATCTAATTTCAGCTTTTGAAAAGAAAATCCATGTCTATTTAAAATTTCTCATCAAAATAATAACACCATCAGTGCAGTTTGTGAGGATGAACCTCAGAATAATTTGTTAACAGAGCAACCTCACCCCATCTTTTTATGCAAAGCTTATACATGGAAGGTTGCAAACCTAGCATGTATAAACACAGTACATCAGTACTGTGTGTATGTGGGCCAAGGTTTTCTCAGTTTTTTTTTTTAAAAAAATTTTTTTATATATTTTTACAGAACAGAATCCAGAAATTCTTTTCTAGAGATCAAAAATGGAATTTTTTCAAACCACTTCAGTCTTCCAATTATTAGTAGGATGGTAGTCTCATACCAGATGATGAAATTCATCTCTCATCTAAAGACATTCACAAACATTACACGCCTGTATAGGAATTCAATGCTAATGATCAACGTGTTGGAGAGTTGAGAAGTAATACATTCAGCCTAATAGACTGGGAAATAAAACTTTTGGGAACTTTTTTTTTTTTTTTTGCATAGATCATTCCATTTTAATTTTCTGCATATATCACTCAAGTGTTTTCGGTTTGTATGTTTTCATCATTCATTTAAAATAAAAATCAGCAAATTATTTTAAGTAGATTTCTGGGAACAGATGCATGCATTAAATATATATTCAAAAGTAGAAAAAAATATTTAAACAATTTTTTAGCAAATCACAATGCTGTGGCTATTGTGTCTCAGTGGTGTTATGACAAGTATCTCAATATATTTTTAAATAATCAGCTGTGAAAAATTGGATTTGAAGTAAAACAGCTCTACTAGAAGACCTTGGAATTAAATGGTACTATGGCCTGTAATGAATTGCAAATACTTAATTGTAGTTATATAAAAACTACAAATTGCTCATTTTCTCAACATCATTAACATTAAACACCACATAATGACTGATTTATTCAAGTTGCCACAAAATTATATTCTTGTTTAATCCTTTACTCAAATGTAAGCAAAGAAGAAGAATATAATTTCTTGGCAACTTTAATTTATTATGCAATGAAGTGGAAAAAACTTCCTACCAACAGCTAATTTTTTTTTACCTGTATGGGAAGAGGTTCACTGGTAAAGGTATGGCCAGTTTCATGTGTAGTTGCAACAAATGTTAGGCTACTTTGTCCAAGTGCTAAGCCTTGTATGGTGTAAAAAGCTTGATATGGATGTGATTCTAAAGGAAATTGTAGTCTACAAAAAGCAATAAAATAATAGTAATAATGTAATAAAGATATAATTATAATTCTGTTATTATATATATATATATACATACATATATATACACACACACATTAAAATTTATGGTGCAATAATGGAGGAGGAAAAAGAAAGTAAATCTAAGCTAAACTCAGTTTGATCAGTTTACTCTGGTAGGAGTAAGTAAACTAAGGACGGGGCTGATTTAATATGTCAAAACTGACTGCGACTGGTGTTTAACATTTCTGAACCAATCAAACTGTTGGCAACATGGCTGAATCTCTATCACATAAATAGGTATTGGGTTGGCAAATAAGTTCGTTTGATTTATGCGTTAGTACAAGTTTATGCCGGTTTGCCTGTCGCTATTGTTGCGCTGCCGTGCACTGCTATTGCACAGTTGAAAGGCGATATTTTACATACCTTTCAGTGAATTTTCATTCACCCTACTTCAGTTGTGTGTGTAACATATTTTTAGAAATGGAAGGAAATAACGTACATTACCGGCATATTTTGCTTTTTTATTTCAAAAAAGGCAAACAAGCTGTGGAGGCCCATAAAAAAATATGCAGAACGCGCATGCCAAAAGTGGCTTGCCAAATTCCATTCTGGAGATTTTGACCAGCGCATCACCCGACCGAGGTTGATTCGAGTGTTGTGAAGGATTTCGCCAACAAAAATCTGTCACAAACAGTGTGGAAGATTGCTGCAGTACTGAACATATCCCATTAAGTGTTGAAAACCATTTGCACAAGCTGGGATATGTTTCAAAACTCAATGTTTGGGTGCCAAATGAATTGACTGAAGCCAATATGACTGCTCACATATCCATCATTGATTCGCTGCACCGTCACCAAGAAAACGACCCATTTTTGAACCGGGTGATTATGGGACAACCTCGAAAGCGGGATTGCACCCAAAGAAGATCATGCTCTCTATGTGGTGGGATCATAAAGGTGTTGTCCACTACGAGGTGTTACTGTCAGGCAGAACGATTGATTCAATTGTCTGTTGCTCACAGTTAACATGACTGGCCCATGCAATTAGCACAAAACGTCCTGAATTGACAAATCGGAAAGGAATTGTCTTTCACCACGACGATGCCAGACCCCACACATCGTTACCAACCCAGAGCAAATTGTTACATCTTGGCTGGGATGTTTTGCCGCATCCTCCGTATTCACCGGACATGGCACCTTCCGCTTACCACTTATTCCGATCATTACAGAATTTCCTGAATGGGAAAACCTTCACTAATGAGGAGGCTATCAAAAGACACCTGGATTAATTTTTCGCCAGTAAATCTCAGGAGTTTTGTGAACGTGGCATATTAAGTTGGTGGACAGATGGCAAGAGGTCGTTGATAGAGAGGGTCAATATATAACTGACTAGTATGTATTATATATAATAAATAAAATGTGTTTCATAACACTCTGAAAAACCTAACGAACTTATTTGCTAACCCAATGCACAATCTGAAAAATATATATATAAAAATAAGCATAATAAAATAAGTAAAAAATATATTTTTTAATTATCAAAGGGTTCTTTCATGTTGAACAAGTATTTGCTCTCTTAAGGTTTCTACCTGGAGACTCTGAAGAGAACCAACCAGTTCAAAGCAGCTGTTAGCCAAGTGAAACATTTACCAAATAAACTAATAAAAGACAAATATACAAACCTGCAAAGCATTCATGTCTTTTTTTAAGCAGTGCATGCAATGGCAAACTATGATGTACGAGTTGTATCAAAAGGTTTCAAAACTAGCTCTGTTTACGAGAAATTACTTTATTATTTACGTTTACACACTATCAGCTTCAAAATAGTCCTCTTGCATATCAATACAGTTCTCCCAGCATTCTTGCCACTTCTGGAATGTGTCCTAGAAGTCTTCTTTTTGAAGCATGTCAAGAACCTTCTATGATTCGCGCTGGATCACAGAAGGTGCTTGACACCGCAATGGTGTCAAAACAGTGACTGACCTTGGAGCTGGACTTTCATCTTCGGGAAGAGGGTGAAGTCTGCAGGAGCCAAATCTGGCGAGTAGGGTGGGTGCGGAAGTGAGATCATGTTGTTTCTGGCAAGAAACTCAGAAGCTCTCCTGTCATGTGTGAGAAGAGCTCGGTAACAGGGTGTATTGTCGTCGTGGAGCATCCAGTTTTTCGCATGCCACAGATCTGGTCGCTTTCGCTGAATGTCTTCCTTCAGACACCTTAAATACCTGGCAGTAGAACTCGCTATTGACGGTCTGGCCTCTGGTGAAGAATTCTCAATGCACAATGCTGCGAATGTCGAAAAAGACGATGAGCATGCACTTGGTCGAGCTGCGGACCTGCCTCGCCTTTTTTTTTCGGTTGTTGAGATGATGGACTCTTCCACTGTAAAGACTGTTGCTTTGTCTCAGTTGTACCCATACAACCAAGTTTCATCACTGGTATTGATCCTCGACATGAAGGATGGATCATCCACAGCACGCTGATGGAGTTCTTGGCAGACTTCGACGGGGTGTTCCTTTATGCTCTTGGGTCAGCAGCCTGGGGACGAACTTGGCAGCAACATGGTGCATGTTCAAATCACACATGAGGATTGCCTGGACTGTTCCGTATGACACACCAACAATGGCAGCAATGTTGTGGAGTGTTCTCCGACGATCTTCATGCACAAGTTGCCGAATGGTTTCGACATTTTTGGGGGTTGAGCTCGTTGAAGGTCTTTCTGATCTCTCATCGTCTTCCAGTGATGTTCTTCTGCTGTTGAAGCATGCTTGCCACTCAAAACACCTCGAACGACTCATTGCAGCATCGCCGTAAACTTGCCGAATTATGTCAAACGTCTCTGTGGCAGATTTGCCCAGTTTCATGCAGAATTTCACGTTTGCTCTTTGTTCTAACTTGCTGTCCATGATGAAATCGCAGATGTGGTAACACAGGTGGTCAGAATAGCATCAGTTGCACAGCTCCCGATGTACACAGGACGATGTCTTTTGGCACACGGACTTATGAAGGTAGGTGCTCCCTGTGACTGTGCGTGCAGCCAACTGTTGGAGTGTTACAAACCTAGTCTCTAAACTTTTTGATACCAACTCGTACATTCTCATAAGATCTCTGGTCAAAATTTTGAATGTTTTTACATATATTGAGCTTTGAAATAAGGTTGAATCTTTAATATTCCCTATTTCTATATTATATGTATATGTATATTTTTTAATTCTATTTTTGGTGTCTCAGTTACTTTTTACTTCAAGTGTTTCCACTCATCACATCCTCAGCCTGCCTCTATACTGAATTTAAGGGAAGCAGTAAAGGCTAGATTTCTTTTTTTTTTCCTCTTCTTTTCTGCTAAATATTAAAGTACAAATAATAATGAGGGTAGGCAGATAACTAAGGGCAGATGGTAGAATCTGCCCTTAGTTATCTGCCTAAGTCTTAGTACGTATACTAAGATATAACCAATAAAAACAATGCAAAAGCCTCCAGTTATATTTAACTTTAATATCTTCTTGGGTCTGGCTCTCAAGAAGATATCAAGCTGATGAGACAATAATCAAGGTGGAAACTGGGTTGGATAGTGACCCTTCCCATAATGTTTTTGCATTATTAGATACTAAGGAAAGGATGCAAAGTCAACAGCCTCTAAATATAAGTAGACTAGTTGTGAAATTACTTCACATTTATGCTTATGCTGAGTATAATTAAAACAAAAACATAATTTTTTGTCAAGTATAAAGTTACCTCTGTGCTGTACAGATTAAGGCATAGCAAAAGTATTATTACATCCATATATACATAGTCAACGAATGGGTTACATGAATCTGATAGGGTGGTTCTAAAATTCTGAAAATTTTAGAACCACCTAGCAGATTTCAGAATTTCTATCTTTAATTAATTAAAAATATATACATGAATACCTTGTATAGCGCGGTTTTGAACAACGCAGGTTTTATTATTACACTAACATTGTCAACACTGACCGGCGACTCAAGGCGCGGCAAGTGACAGTCGAGAGCCACGTTTATGCAGTAGTTATTCGAATGGCTCTCACGTAGACACCCCCCCGCATTTTATTATTTACATTAATATTAGTATTTAATATTTTTTTTATTATTTAAGTATGAGTGAAAAGGGACAAAACAAAAAAGACACTGTTGGAGTAACAAAAAAAAAGCAAATGGTTGACATTAGAGAAGAATCTTGAAATTATAAAATGTGACGAGAATGGCGTTTTGTTTGCTAAAATAGCATGCGAGAATTCAATGAATGAGTCATCTGTACGAACAATTATTCAGAGCAAAGAAAAGATTAAACAACATGGAATGAGCACCGCTTCTTATATGTCAAAAGTGATCATGAGAAATCGATCTTCTACAATGGAAAATATGGAACGCCGTCTAATGATCTGGATTGAAGATTGTAATCAGAAAAAGATTCCTTTGAGTCAAATGATAATCCAGGCAAAAGCAACATGTCTATATGACAAAATAAAAGAAAATGAAAGCGAAAATGAAGGCGGTACAACCAGTGAAACATTTATAGCAAGTCGCAGGTGATTCTAGAATTTCAAAAAGCGTGTGGGACTCCATAACGTAAGAATCCAAGATGAAAGTGCAAGTGCTGACACTAAAACTGCAGAATTATTTCAAAATGAATTGAGGGAGCTTATTGAGAAGGAAGGCTATACAGATGATCAAATTTTTAACACTGGTGAGATTGGCTTGTTCTGGAAAAAAATGCTATCGCGCACATTCTCTGCTAGAAATGTGCGCGACTCGTTCAATTTTCGAAGAATGGTTTAAAACTTGTTTTTGCCCTGAAGTTAAAAGCCATTGTAAAAAGAATGATATTCCTTTCAAAATTTTTCTTTTATTAGACAATGCACCAGGCCATCCAACTCTATTGACTGACTTAGATGAAAATGTCGAGATTCATTTTTTCCCTCCAAACACAACATCAATTCTGCAGTCGATGGATAAGGCGTTATCTCCACTTTCAAGGCTTACTATTTAAGATGAACTTTTGCTCAATCTATTAAAGCTGCAGCAGAAGAAGATTCTTGGACTTTGAGTGAATTTTGGAAGAAATTTAACATAAAAGATGCCATTCAAAATATTTATTAATCTTTGCAAGAGGTGACTGAAAGCAACATGAGAGCGGTACAGCATAATATCTTGCTTCATTGTTCAAAGAACTTTGTTTCCTTTGCAACACAGAAAGAGGAAATCTCAACAGAAATTGTGCAGATGGGCAAAGATCTTGGTTTTACAAGTTTAGATTGTAACAATGTGAACGAATGTATTGATTCTCATTCACGTGATCTGGATGATGAAACCATTTTGGAGTTGGAACAACAACAAGCCTATGAAGAAGAAGAAGAAGATGACCCCACTGATATCATGGTTGAAGAATTTTCCTTTGCTGATCTTTCAACTTTTGTGATAAAAATCGACGAAGCTTCCGACTTTCTCATAAATGCCGACCCGAATTTGGAAAGGAGCATCAAAGTGAGACAAAGTCTCAGTAATGCCATCGAATGCTACAGAGATCTAGTACTTGAAGAGACAAAACAGACAAGTATGGTTCAACCAACACTAAAAGACTTCAGTAAAAAGAAAATTACTGTATGCTAAAATTGAAGCAATATTTGTTTTGTTTTCTACAACTTTTATATCAGTTTAAAAGGATTTTATTTATTTAGTTAATAAAAATAACAATTTTTTTTTCATTTTTAAACATTTTTATTATCCTAAATTTTTGTAATAAACAAATTAAATTGAAATCATTTATAAATAGACCTCAAACAATGCAGTTTTGCATAGCACGAACGCTTCTTGGAACCAATTAACTGCGCTATACAAGGTATTCCTGTATGTATGTATGTATGTATATATATATACAGGGTGTTCGGGATAAATTTGACAGTTTCGTAAGGAAAAAGAAAATCTTCTTTGTATCTATTAAATTTAATGAATTGACAAAAAAACATTACAGGCAGAGTTAATTACAATACTATCAACAAGATTTACTCAAAATAACCACCATTAGCATCGATCACAGCTTCAATTCTGCTTCGGAACCTCGAACAAGCTGATGCTACAGTCTCCCTGGGAAGGGCCGCAAAAACTTTTTAATTTTATCCATTAACTGGGCTTTTGTATTACTGGAAGTGCGATTGGTGTCTTTTTCAACTGCGCCCCATACAAAATAATCCATGGGGTTAAGGTCTGGGGAGTTTGGAGGCCAAACATTTGGACTGGTGAAGTCGTAGAAATTTTCAGACAACCATTTTTGACTTTTCCCAGAGGTGTGGCAAGGGGCCGAATCCTGCTGCCATACATACGGCCTACCATTGGCTACCCTTGTTATCCAGGGCTTGACTACAGTTAGCAACTCCACGAACAAAGCCCGAATTCCAATGCCAGGGTTCTTCAACACCTGTTCCTGCAGATTTGCGAGGAATTCTGCTGTACGAACGCAATCATATCGTCTGCTAGGGATCTTTCTTCTTGCTACATCCTCGTAGTCACCACTGCAAGTCTCTAGTTCATGCCTGATTGTTTTTACTGTATTCAGGGAGCATTGGGCAGCAGTCGTAATATCCTTATTTTGATGGCGGGCACGAATCATCATGATACAAGTTATTCTCTTCCATGATTCAGGTGGGTTCCAGCTATCCATCCTTTCTGACATCTTGTATATGAATGAAGAAGGGTCCAAACTTTTAAATGAAGAGAAGTGTGTGTTAATACATGTAACTTACGGAAAAATATAATTAATTATAAATATGTCAAATTTATCCCGAACACCCTGTATATATATATATATATGTATATATATATATATATATATATATATATATATGGAGACAGCTACCATACT
Source organism: Typopeltis vanoorti (assembly GCF_054136105.1). Taxonomy (NCBI): domain Eukaryota; kingdom Metazoa; phylum Arthropoda; class Arachnida; order Uropygi; family Thelyphonidae; genus Typopeltis; species Typopeltis vanoorti. The sequence continues at coordinate 45,127,191 of NC_143551.1, read as the reverse complement.
GTAGTAAAAACTTAAGTCGAATAGAAACCAAAATAATCACCCAATGTTTTGATCTTCATATCAAGGTCATCATCTGGAGTAAACACATATATACAAAGAAACAAGCTACATTATGTTACACATAGTATGCTAAAGTCACACTAATTTGGTCAACCATTGACACTACTAGTCTGACCTCTGGTGACAAAAAAACATGAATTACAAATTATTAGCAATATGTTTATAAACAGTGGTTAACAGACAATTTAACAAGAGGTAGGCTAGAGATTACTTACATCACAGATAAATCCAAACAAAAACAGTTTTGTGATGTGCATTTAATGCACATTGTTCACAACTCCCCTCCCCCCCTCACAATTTCTAACTTTTATATGAAGGCTTTGGAACAATGTGCTATGGATTCCTTTACTTTAAAACCCACAGTTTGGCTTACATGTGCTGACAATGTTTTCATTATCTACCAACATGGCTTTTTACGCACCTTCCTCAACTACCTGAACAAACACATGAGCACATACAATTTACTACTACAATTGAAATTCAAAGCTCATTTCCATTTCTGGATAAATGTGTCACATGTTTTCCCTAAGGCAGTCTATCCTTCACTGTCTACCACAAGCCCATACACTGGGCAATATACATGTTAACATTCATCACCACCCTTCATAAAAACGTGAAATCATTAACACCCTCAAAAACAGAGCTAAAACAATTTGCTCTAATGAGCAAGCTATTAAGCATGAATTACAAATCAATAACAATATGTTTATAAACAGTGGCTATAGCAAAAATACCACCGATTAAATTCTTCATAAAACATACCTAAAAATGCAAATAAAACTGCAGTAAGCCCACAGCTATTCCATACATAGACGAAAATTTCTTCTTCGTATGATAGATCACATTCCAAGTATCTGAAAGTGTTTACTTGTTCTAGTATTTTATTATCTATCACTATTTTACTTCTTATTGGGTTTTCTCCTTTGAATGCCATTATTTTTGTTTTTTCTTTGGATATTGTCATATTATATTGCTTTGAGATAACACTTATAAAATTAAAAAATATATTCAATTCCCTCAAGGATCCTCCTTGGTCCACCCAGGGATATATCAAATCCATTGCACATTATATTGGCAAAACTGGATGCACAATTCCAATCAGTAAAAAGAACACAAATGGCACACAAAATTTAATAATTCTGGTAAATCAGGCACAACTCCCAGGATCATGTTCTTACCACCCTACAACAAATTTTTCCTTCCATCATACAAAAACTTGATATGGACACAAATTTAAGAAAAGTGTGAAATTTTGATAAACAATCCTAATATAAATAATAATGGTACATAAGAGTCAAAGCTGAATGGGAGATAATCTACATGTAGTCTTATAAGGAATGCACAGTACCAACAAGGGCTTTGACTTAATGTCCAATCCCACCTTCTTGTGGTATAACCCTGTTAGGTATCTACCTGAATGCTGAACAAATGAGAATGGGCTAGCAATCCTAGATTTCTCCTATCAAATTGTATTCTTATCGATTAAACAATAATGCAAAATGATGGCCCAACATGACAGAATCTCCCGCTGCCTGGAGTGTTGCCCAGTTAACAAAGACCCCTTTGTTTAGATCAGGGAACCAGGGTGATCAACAAAAAGTCAACTACTACAGCAAATCACAGAACTAACCTCTATTCATCACGAGCAAAGAACAAGATTTGCACCGTCAAAGGAAAAGAAATAGAATTAACAGAACTGGACAAGTATCAGATCAACATAACAAAAGTTACTGAAACAAAGAAGACAAAAAAAAAAAAAAAAAGAGAAATCTTTCACACAACAGATATAAGATGTTATATTCAGGCAATAACAATCAGGGAAAAGAAAGAGTGGCTAAAATATTCAACACTAAATATGAAAATAATTGTCTTGAATGGCAGGCAATATCAAGTAGATTGACATGGACAAATATCAGAATGGAGGAAAAAAGAAATGGAGAAATTTTTTTTGAGGCTTTAGAGAAGGCAGCTGACACCTTAAAAAAGGGATAGTTGGTCCTTGTTGGGGATCTAAATGGCAGACTAGGAAATGATTGTCAGACATACAAAAATATTTTGGGAAAATTTGGAGAAACGAGCAAGGTTAATACTAATGGTAGATATCTGCTGGACTTCTTCAGGATATGGACTACATATTAACACTATGTTTCAACATAAAAGTGCACACAAATGCACATAGTGAGAAGATGCAAGAAATAAGAAAGTCTCATGACTATGCTATTGTAGATAGTGATGTTTTCCTTGTGGTTCAGGACACAAGAGTAAACAGAGGATTTGAAATTGAAGTGATCATCATTTAGTTTTGAACAGGTTAAATTCTTTAACCTGCTCAAAATGTTGTAATTTAATATTGTAAATTACAAATTACAATATTAAATTCAATTTTATATTGAAAAGAAGAGTGTGTAACAAAGTTTTAAAATGAATCAAAGTTGAAAGCTTTTGGAGTGATAGGAACACTAAAATATACAAAAATTATTCAAGAAAAAATGAAAGATTCTGAAAAAAGAACCAAACCTTGGAGATTCAGTGGCAAACGCTGAAGAAAATATTGATTGATTTAGCCAGGAGAGCCATGTGATAAGGTTGTTTGCAAGGATAGAAAAATCTGAACTGGATGGTGGACTCAGAAAGTTAAACAGGCAGTCAAGGAAAAGAAGAAAGCACATTAAAAGTTCCTGGCAAATAAGTCAACTTGTACTCTTAGAGAATACAGAGACAAATGTAAGAAATCTAAACACCATGTAAAACTAGCTAAACAAAAGGCATGGGAGGACTTTGGTAAGAACATAGAAAATAAATATCAAGAAGGTGGCAAGATATTCACTCTGGAGGTTGCTGAAGAAGCTCAGAAATGGAGGAAAGAATGCTGTAAAAGGAATTAGGGATAATAAAGGTGAAATGAAAACAGGAGAAAGATATCCTTGAAGTATGGAGTATTTACTTTAAAAAATTGCTAAATGAAACAAGCAGTGATGACAGGACACTGGTAAAAAAACAATGACCAGGCATGCAGTCAGGAATAGATATCCATACTTGAAGTAGAAAAAGCCATCAAAAGCCTGAAATGTGGAAAGGTAGCTGATGAGATGATATTCAACCAGAAATGCTCAAGAATGGAGGTATAAAAGTTTTACAGTGGCTGCACTGCATAGTTCAGAAAGACTGGACAGAGAGAAGAATTCCTAATGATAGGAGTAGAGCTCTAATAGTACCCATATATGAAAAGGGAAATAAAACTGAATGTGAGTGCTCTTTTTTCCTTGTCTTGTCAGGCAGCAGAAATTTCTCTGAAACTAGCGGACCTCTTTGATACTAGCTTTGAAGGTGTTCATGCACAGAGCTTACAAACAATTTGCTCACAGACTTAATCGTAAACAACTTTCTTGTGCTCTTATATAAATAGGACATATATACTTATATATAAATAGCTATCATACAAAACTTCCAATGGCAAAGCATTCCTTTGTTTTTGACATTCTAGAAACTTTAAATAAAGCAGTAAATACAATCAATTCCCATAGGGTTATTTACATTAATATTTAACATCAAATACATAGAGACAAACAATTATTTTTGTAACAGTTCTCATGAGACTTAACCTCTGTAAAAATCGACGAAAAGCACTTTGGTATTTTTAAGCTACATCGAGTTTTACAGTGGTAAAAGTACACTAAATGCAAGTCAAAACGAGAATTCAGGAATGGGTGGATAAGAATATGATACTCTATAAGAAGCAACATGGTGTCACAAAACCATGTTGTTTAATCAGTTTAATCTATTATTAAAAAAGAATGACAATTGAGTTGGATAAAGGGAATGGCTACATGAAGATTCTGCTGGATTTTGCAAAGGCAACTGACAGGATACCACATAGAACTTATTTATGCAAATTACAATATATGGGGGATGGATATGAAACTGGTTATATAAATACGAGGGTGGCTGATGGATATATACCAAAAAGTGGTATATGGAAGATCAGAATCCAGGAGAATGCAAGTGACTAGTGGTGTGCTGCAAAGTTCTGTGTTAGGGTCATTAATTTATTTAATTTTTTGTTGTTTATTCATATTCATTGTTTAATTTGTACATAAATGATACAGGAAGTAATCTAAAAGGGAAATATTCAATTGTTTGCTGATGATGCAATACTGAGTTGAGTAATAGTTAATCAAGGCAATGCGGAGAGCATCGCTGTGCCTTCTTTTTTCAGGATGATTTAAATAGGCTGTGAGTATGGGCATAAGATGAAATGTAAACAAGTTTCTACTTTCCCAAACCACTACCCATATATGGTACTAACATAGTATAGGTTGACCAGTCAACCTCTCATATATGGGCCCAATATATACATATATATATTTTAATAAAAAGATTTAATGACTAAAACTGAGAATAATAGTAAGGCTTTTGAAATAAAACACAACTACTTTCGGCTTTTGACAGCCTTCTTCAGGTGTCTTCTAAGAATAGGAAACAGTAATAAAAACACTGAAGTTTAAAACTGTGAAGCACAGGAAAATTGCACTACATAATTGACATGAAAAAACATTGTATTTACATCTAAGTTGTTCTTACAAACGTTGCATTGTTTGTTGAGCGTGTGCTTGTAGACTCTCGCGAACGCCAGTACCGAACAACAGCAGAGTGACTATCAGGGATGTTGTAGCTTAAATTGTTATTTAAATGTTCACAATTAAGGATGATTTCTCTGGACTCCACAATTTTTCTTTCAAACTCATCATGGCAACGAAAGATGTTTTCGGATCTATCCCAGCAGACTGAATGATCCTGGTGTTCATCATCAGGATTATTCGAGAAAAGAACATGACTAGACAAGGCACTGGCATGTGTTCTTTTGTAAGTGATGTCTCTCTTGTGTTCCTCTATACGTAATTCAATAGATTTATTTGTTTGACCAAAATAAGGGATATTACAATCACACCATATCTTATATACGCCAGGATACTTCAGATTATGATAGCGAGGCTTTGGATGGCTTACTAGCGAGTGGATTTTTGGAAGTGTAGTGAATAAGGTCCTGATGTTATACTTTTTAAGAACTTTAGCTAATTTTTTGGAAACTGAACTGATGTATGGGATGGAGATATTACCTTTAAACTTAGTTATTTCTTCAGTGCAGTGGCTAGGAGGATTTAGAAGAAATTTTTTAATGGTTTTATCAGCATATCCATTTTGTCTAAAGACATGAGAGAGGTAATTAATTTCTTTCTGAAGTTCATCTGGGTCATTCAGAAGAGAGCATGCTCCATATGTCCCAAGGTAGAAATAGTTCCAAGTTTTTGTGGAGGAAACTGATGGGACTGACTGTGAAGATATTAGTTTGCATAGGTTTTCTATACATGGAGATTCTAAATTTTCCAGAGCAGCGTGAAAGTTTTATATCCAGGAATGGTAGGGAATTGTCATATTCAAGTTCGACTATATTAGGATGCTGATTATTGAGATGATTAAGAAAATCCACGAGAGAGTTATGGCCGTGACTCCAAATAATAAAAATGTCATCTACATAGCATTTCCAAAGTTTTGGTTTAAATGAGAAGGATGATATAACTTTAGTTTTAAAATCCTCCAAGTAAATGTTAGCAAGAATAGGAGAGATAAAGGGTTGCCCATCTTTCATGCTAGACCTTGGTTCTGTTTGTAGATGGTGTGTTGATATCGGAAGTAACCAGACCTAACTATATATATATATATATATATATATAAAAAAGCGGGGGAGGTTTGTTCAGTTTAAAATAATTATGCCACTGTTTTTATTGGCTCTAGTAATTACGATGTCCTGACTTGCTTTTAAAGATTTCACAGCTGCTAATTCAGTTTTAGTCAGGTTGATAGTTGTTGCTTTAGTATTGTTAAAATGTTAGAGGTTTCCTAGTTGTATTTTATCAGCTATGGTGGTCGGGAGAAATCTTATGCTTCTTTCAATATGGCATATAAAATCCAAGTTGTAAAGTGTCCTTAGTGCCAAAGCAAAGCTTAAGCCTTTACTAAGTAGCAAGAATTCATCACAGTTAAGGGCATGGCTAGAAAGGCTAATCACATGATTGTTCATTGAAGGCAGTTGGTGGCTCCTGTTATCACTTAATTTTTGTTGGTTGCTATTATCTTGTCTTGTTAGTAGTTAGTTGCTCCTGTCACTGGCTTGTGGATGACCATAATATGAAGATCAAAATGTCAGAAAATTAAAGTAATTATCCCTAACACACTTGTAGTCTCCATAACTTACGGAAATGAATGCTGATCACTGTATAATACTAAAGGAAAGGATTCTCATAATTCATAGAGATTTGATGCACAAGCAGTGCAATCACTACAGCAAGCTAAAGCTACATGTTTCTGTTTTGATTAATCGACTGGCATTTTTAAAATAATATAGAGACAACAATCTCATTCCCAACTGCATCAAGCTAAAAAGGAAATTCACTTTGGCAAAAGCAGTATGAATTTATAACTGTATGGAAAAAGCAATGCTCAGAAAGCAGATTCAAACTACTTGCAAAAACTTAGCATTTGCTCAAATTCAGGTTCTAAATTTAAAATTGGAACTTTTCAGTTATTCAAATCCAGATATATGGGATGTCCTTAAGAGGATTACTAACAACTCAGCTAAACATACACTGGAAACAAAGTTTATAGCTAAATTTCCTAGACTGAAAGAGTGGTAATATTTAAATAGCCAATGGGCAAATTTAAATTTTTCATCATTGAATGACTAGGAAACAGCCAACCAAAAACCAGTGACAAGAGGAGCATCCAACTACTTCTTCACAAGACTCCACTTAAAAACAAAAATAAACTAGATAGATTATTCAGGGCTGCCAGTCCTTGGGATTTTTCTCAAGATCTAGGGAATTTAGCTGCTACCTAGAGATTTTTAATAAGAAACTCCCAAAATCTTGAGAAATTTGAACAAAAGTTTGAATTTTAATATTTTTGTCATATTTTACTATTATTATTTTTTTTTTTTTGATAAATCCGATAAATAAACCGTTTTTTCTCTGTTCTGGTTTCGTTTTCCCTTTCTCATCGCACAGGTTTTACATCGTTACATACATATAGCACAACCTTTTGCAATGTTATCGTAGAGATCCTTGTGCTTGTACAGTGTTTGACAAATTGTTTAAATTATCAATATTTTTACTTATTTTCATATTTATGGTACTTCCAATCCAACCATATGGAGCCATCAAAGAAAAAGCAGAAGTGGTATTCTCAAGGATTTAAAGAAGATTGATTAAAATATCCTGAATTAAAAGATTGGCTGCAGCAAGACGTGAACAGCAAAGATACCAGTTACTGTAAGTGTTGTAATATTACATTTAAAAACGCAAACAAATCTGCGCTAATAAGGCATAAAGATTCAGCCAAACATAAAAGTAATTATCAGTCTGATAAGTCGACAGCTGTTATTACTCAATTTCTTAATAAGAAAGAGTCAACAGAGGATAAACAATTAGCTAGGAGTGAGTTAATAATTGCTAGCTTCTTTTCTGAGCATAACGTTCCATTTTCTCATGTTGATCATTTTGTAACGATGTATAAATGTGCATTTCCAGATAGCCAAATTGCTGGAAAGTTGGTAATGAAGAAAACTAAACTTTCTTATGTTATTCAGGATGAAATATCATTCCATCAAAGTCTCAACTTACCGAAATATGTAAGAATCAAAAATTTTCAATTATAATAGATGAGAGTATAGATATCTCCGTCACTCAAATCTTAGCTGTTGTTGTACAGCATTTTGATACAGATAAAAAAGATATAGCTGATGCATTACTAGACATAGTATGTGTAGAGAACGGAAGTACTAAAAGTCTTTACAGCGCTGTCAAAACTCTTCTGCTGGATCATGGCATTCTTCTTAGATATATATCATTGGGTTTGGTAGTGATAACTGTTCCTCCAAGATGGGTGTTAACAGTGAATTTCAGAAACTCTTGAAAGATGACATCCCATCTGTTTTTGTGATGGGTTGCGTTTGTCATTCATTTGTTCTATACACTAGTCGTGCAGTCAGTGTTTTACCCTCATACTTAGAAGCTTTTCTAACCTCCTACTTCTCCCGCAGTGCTAAGCGGCAAAGAGATTTTGTACTCATTCAAGAAGCTGCTGATATAGCTACACATAAAATTCCCAAACTTGCTCAAACCAGGTGGCTGTTGAGGGAAAAAGTGGTATCAACTATTTTAGAACAGTATGAAGCATTAGTTCTATACTTTCAAAATTAATCAAGGACAGATAAAATTGCCAATGCCAAAAAAATTTATGATACACTTACTGACCTTGGAATCAGACCAATGCTTTTTTTCCTTCAGTATATTCTTGAAAGAGTAAATACACTTAATACAGATTTTCAATCAGAGCATTTCAGGTTACATCAACTATTCCTAAATGTATCAACAGAATATCTCAATTTACTTAGTTGCTTCATTAAAGATGAGATTTTAAGAACAGCTAATTTATCAGAAATTGATCCAAGAAACCAAAACAACTATAAAAATGTCAATTATATTTACTTCGGTGGTAGAGCAATGCTGCACTTAATTAGAAACCCTTTCGAAGATAACTCTATTTTGTTGAGATTTAAAAAGGATTGTTTAAAGGTTCTAGTGGAACTTAGTTCGCAAATAAAGAAAAGATTTGTCTTTGAAGAAGACAGCATTGTTGCAAAATTACGAATCTTGGATCCAAAAGTTGCTAGTGACCCTAACCAGTTACCATCTACCATTATTCCTCTTGTTGCTCAATTCTCCTCACCTGTTGATGATATTAGGTTAAATCAAATAGATGATGAGTGGAGAAGTTATCATCTTGTAGCATCAGATCTACAAATTCCTAAAGATATTGGCATTCATTGACTGACATAAAAGATGGCATGAATAATAATAAATATGGTTTACTGTCATATTTTATGACAAATCTTACTATTCTGATGCATTTATCTGCATGAGTGGAGCGAATTTTCTCACAAGTGAATTGTATAAAAACAAAATTAGCTAATTCATTAAAAACAGAAACTGTGAGAGACAGAATCCTAGCAAAGCAGTGCTTAGCGAGACAAAATGCCAAAGTGTACTTCTTGGGAGCCACCGAAAACATTAATCAAGGAGCTGGAAAGTCACACAGTTCATAATAGATATAAAAATCGACTTAATGGTGCAAAGGGAATGTGATCAATTACCAGAAGATACTGGCGAAGAAGAAGAGGGAGGAAATATCAATTAAAGTAAGTTAAGCATGTATTCTTCGTAACTTATATTTTTTTTTTTTTTTAATGAAAGTATACTTTGTTCCAGGGAAAGAGAAAGAGAGAATTAATAAAAAAAAAAGAGAGAGAAGAAATTGTAAAATTTAAAGAGGTAAAAGGTAAAATGAATTAAGTCTAATTATTAACTTATACAATTATAATATAAACTTATACATTCTTTTTTTTAAATGAAAGTATACTTTGGTACAGGAAAAGAGAAAGAGGGAATTAATAAAAAAAAATGAGCAAATTTTTAAGTCATTTTTCTGGTCAGTTAGTAGGTAATAACTATTTAAATTTATGTATAATATTTTAATTAAACCATTCAGGATTATAAATTAATAAAGGCATATTTAAGTGTATGGTTTGAGTTTTTTGCATATTTAAGAACATATTTCGGATGTTTCAAATGTTTTTAATGTATACTTGGACGCATATTTATAACGCGTTGCATGAGCACGTGTCATATGATTGTTGGCGTACTGTAGTTCTGTCAAACCGAGTGAATTGATTAAATTTTTCCAAGTCTCATTCAATATGGCACCTTGGTTTCTGTTTAGGCTGCTGCCTGTTCGTAGGACTAATGTTGCTTCTTTGAATAATCGGTGTCTGAAATTCAAATGAAACTAATTATATAACTAATTTCTTACATAACTAATTTCATAGACGATGATTTCCTACACTGATTATTCAAAGAAGCAACAGTAGTCCTACGAACAGGCAGCAACCTAAACAGAAACCAAGGTGCCATATTGAATGAGACTTGGAAAAATTTAATCAATTCGCTAAGTTTGACGGAACTACAGTATGCCAACAATCATATAACGTGTGCTCATGCAACGCGTGTTCAAGACACGGACTAAAGATTCGCAATACATGCTGACATTGTCACGTGAACGTATCAACTTAGCTACCTTATAGTTACTAACGGTTTTGTATTCTATATACTTTGTGCATTTTTCATATTTTTTTTGTGTTTACCGTTCAAGCCTTGAGAAAGCTAGACAGTTGCTAGCGAAACTGGTAGGCGTTATTATATGAACGTATATAGTAATTAAAAAAAACCTATGGTCACATAAACAATAATAAGTCTTATATTTTAACAAAAACTTACTTAACAGAGATTTTTCCTGAAGAAGGGAGAGGACGTAAATTCATTAGAGAAAACAGTGAGGATGGTATCCGATGCTTTTCTTCATTCAAGACTTCAACTACTGCTGTTACAGTCTTTCCTAATTCAACCTAGGAAAAAAAAAAAAAAACTTAACTAGAAATAGCAATATACTTTCCATATAGAAAACCATTCAAATATAGTTTGTTAAACTTGGGGTTTTCGTTAAATGAAGAAAGAACAAATAATCACAATGAAAAGTTAGAATATTTAATGAAACAGCGAACACATATTTCATTCTGGGTATCTCAAAATGCTGTCAGCATACAAAAACACTAATGTAACTGATTAAAACTAACCAGTTATAACACATTAGTTGCATTAAAAATAATGGTCATAATGGATTTTTATTACCAAAATTTATGATAACTAATATTTAAGGAATTGACAGCGTATACTAGAAATATAAATTAAATAAACTTTAATATATACTTTCCGATATTTCGGCAAATGTCATGTTGCCATCTTCTTGGGAACTTAATACAAAGACACGTGCACACAAGTACTACATAACAGCAAATGAGAACTGAAGCTAGGAAGCTAACGTTTTCCTAGAGTCCTGATGGTGCCCCCTGGCGGGCTATATTGGTGGTTCTTGGCCTTTGGGCTGAAGTTCTGATAATTGTTTCCCAAATTTGGAGCAAGTCTCATGCATCCAAATTTGTTGAGGTTTGGCATGTTCCTAAGGGCTTAGGCTGATTCCATGAATAGTCTTTCATACTTGAATTTGCTGCGGTGTAAGTAAGTGAAGCAAACTGAAGCTTAAGTTATCCAGACAACTTAACCGTCTGGCATTCCTAAAACGCTGCCGGGATAATCAAGTTATATCAAACTGTGTAAAATGTAAACACCGCTTTGTCTCACAGAAAGCTCTCAGTATCTACAACCGGGCAAGCCAGGCTTTACTTCGGGAGCAAATTACCGCTACACGCGGTTCCCTAGCTAACATAAACAGAGCTATTTTAGCGCTAGAGAATGAGCTTTCACATACGCTTAATCACAAGCTTTGGTTAGTCCTACATGATGTCTCGTATACAGCAGCTAATAAAGAATTCGATCGAATACGGAGCCAACATATCAACAAGTTTGATAAATTAATAAAGAACTCGGCATCCAAACCTAAACTACAAACCAACACTGTAGTTAACCTTTCTTCAGTTATCTTGAAGCCTGAAGCACTCAACGCTATGTCACGTGGTCACAACTTCGCCATTGTACTAAGAAATTACTGGCCGAGGAATTAATGATCCAAATTGAACGTGGAATTCGCCAACTTCTTTCTCAGCCAATGGCTACCCCCCCAAAAAAATCCAGAAAATACTTAACCCAGTTATCCACAACCCACCACCCCCTCCCCTTCACAAAAAAGATTAATCCATCACCATTCCCTACATCCGAGGCACCTCGGAAAAAATCAACAAAATCTTAAGAAAACACGACTTAACTACTTGTTATAGACACACATAGAAAATTGGCATCCCTTATCCGCTCCACTAAAGACCAACCACTTCCCCTAGACCTACCTGGTGTATACCAGGTCCCTTGCAGCTGTAAATTGTCTTACTTTGGCCAAACAGGCAGGACAGCAAATATCAGAATCTCAGAACAAGGATTACATCCGATTTCACCATTACAGCCACTCTGGGCTTGCAGACCATGCTCTGGATACTCGCCACAGAATAAGATTGAAGAAAGCCACAGTCATACACCACAGCAACTTCAAGTATGAAAGACTATTCATGGGATCAGCCTCAGCCCTTAGGAACATGCCAAACCTCAACAAATTTGGATGCATGAGACTGCCCCAAATTTGGGAAACAATTATCAGAAGAACTTCAGCCCAAAGGCCAAGAACCACCAATATAGCCCGCCAGGGGGCACCATCAGGACTTTAGGAAAACGTTAGCTTCCTAGCTTCAGTTCTCATTTGCTGTTATGTAGTACTTGTGTGCACGTGTCTTTGTATTAAGTTCCCAAGAAGATGGCAATGTGACGTTTGCCGAAATATCGGAAAGTATATATTAAAGTTTATTTAATTTATATTTCTAGTATACGCTGTCAATTCCTTAAATATTAGTTATCATGTTTAACCAGCATATAAGCCTCTTAACAAGAACAAAAAATATGTTTAGTGCAAACATGCAATTGCATTTAAAAACATAATTCTTATGACATGCAATTATAATCAGTTGCATTTGAATTTCTCTTTTTAACATTTCTTTCTTAGTTTTTAAAGCACTGACAATGTTTTTAGAAATTGCAACAAAATATGTTAACTACTTTAGTTAAGTAAATATTATACTTTTCATTATGTCTATTCTACAGTTATAGTTAGCAAATCAGGAATATATTTCTGTTTTGACCTGAAACATAAAATAGGCTTCTCTATTTTATTTCAGGTCTTCCCAGTTTCAAATTTGAAGTCAAAATAGTTCTTCCCTTTTATTTTAATGCGAATCTCACACACAAAAGGCTAATATTATATTTTGTTTGCAAAGGGTTTAGATAATCCTGAAATTCTGCTTTACAGAAAAAACTTTATTTTTTCTTTAAAGCCACTTCAATTCTCTAAGAAGCAACATGATGGTTTCAAGCTGGGCAATAAAATTTATATCTCACCTAAAAACATTCACAAACATTGAAAAACCACAGCAGGATTCAAATCCAGAATCTACTGGTTGAAAAACAGGTATGACAACCATTTGGCCAACAAGGCTGGCAAATAATGACATTATATCAGCATGATAGTATTACTAACATACTACAGTGGACTAAGGGTTACATAATCTGGACACCTGCTCTAGAGAACAAGAGTTGAACTTTTTTCAAGCCTCTTTTGGCATCTAGTAAACAGGTAGCGATTCAGCACCAAGCTAATAAATTCATAAAAGGAATTATAAAAACAGAGAAAACTCGTGTAAAATACTTGATTCATGTAGAATTTTTGCCTAAGTTTAGTCCCCACATAAGCGAGAGCTGTAGTTGGAAGACTGCCAAGAAGAGTCGATTCATGTTGGGGGAGGGGTAAGGCAATGTACGAATTGGTCACCAACACGCGAAATCACATACTTCATACGTAAATTTTTTCAACTGTTATACAAGCAAAATAACATTTTAAAAACTACAATCATCATAAAAGAGAAGTTAATTTTCCAACCTGTAATAATAAACACCCATCCCACAATATGGATGGATTACCCTATTATTGGAATGGATTCTTCTTTTGACATGCGCAGAAGTGTCGAAGGGTCTCGTATCTGCGGGCGTACTATATCATATGCATAATCAGTACAAGATCACCGAATGGCATTTAAACAAATAACAGACAGTTCTAAAAATCACCAACTGAGGTGCTAATGTAAGATAACTAAAAATTAATAAATAAATAAATAAAAAGATCAATAATTTCCATAACTTATTTTAAAAAAAAAACATAAATATATACATAAGCAAAATTAAGTGAGGAAAGATTAGCAGATTCAAAAAGTACTATCGCCTACAATGGAGGCAGACATAGCAGACCACAGGATCTTTTAAAGTTATTATAATCAAGATGCCAAGAAATTATAAACTTGGTTTCATCCTTTATCCAAACATAAGCAAATAGTTTTTGTGTTAAGTAACTTCATGACTGGGCTACTTGTATATAGAGGCTAATGGCTTCACATCAACTGTCTTAGTATCCTATTATATATCCTTACATGCATATATAAAGCTATGTATTATGGGAAGGGCCACTTACCCAGACCAGTTGTGACCTTTATTGAGGTCTCATCAGTGGGGACCAGACTAGAAGTGATACTAGGGCTGAAGTAATGCAAAAGTCATATTTTCATATACAAGTAGCCAAAACATGTCACAGCTTATTACTAAAGTACTCTGGATTAGGGATAGATGTTGAAAGTTTTTTCACTTGGTTATATTATAAAAAAAGATGCCAAAAATGTATATTCTTGGTTTCATCCTTTATCCCAGAATAAACAAACGAAGTTTGCGAGTGAAGTAACTTCATGAATTCAAACTTTCAACATCTATCTCTAATCCAGGGTATTTTAGTAATACGATGACCTTTTGACTACTTGTATATAGAAATATGACTTCTGCATTACTTAAACTTAGTTATTACTTCTGGATTTCCACTGACGGGACATCAATAAAGGTTGAAACCAGTCTGCATAGTGGCCCTTCTTATAACGCATAGCATTACACTGCCTGTAAGGTTATGTGCATTGCATTATGGGATACTAAGGCAATTGATGTGAAGTCATTAGCCGCTATATACAAGTAGCCCAGGTATGAAGTTACTTCATGTGCAAACTTTGTTTGCTTACACCTGGATGAAGGATGAAACCAAGAATAATTTCTCAGTATCTTTAATATCAGTAGAACCAAGTGAAAAAACTTTCAAGTTAAGACAATGAAGTAAAGCTTCACCCATTCCTTTATAAAGATGTTCTATGAGGAAACAACTTTATTTTGGGCCCATATACGAGAGGTTGGTTGGTCAACCTATAGTACTTTAGTACCATATATGGGTAGTGGTGTTACATCCTAAATGAAGCACTTTATTAAAGAAACAATTCATTCAGGATTTAACAAGTCAGAAAAATCAGCTGAGAGAAAAAATTTGTACTCAAGCAGAAGAAATAAAGTACTAACTGAAAATAGAAATAGAATTACCTCCTTTTAATAGAATTGTAATACCATGTAAAGAACTTCGTGTATAAATTAGTGTTATATGAAATGCATCATGTATACAATGAATGGGTAAATTTTATGTAAACATCAGTCCAAAGGTCACGAGCGGGCCTGAGGCATTGTCAATCTCGGAAAGCGACGCACTTTTGTTTCCTGGAAGACGATGGTAGCAATCCTGCGATATGTCAAAGTTCCCGCGGACGAAGTGAGTAGCGGGCGGGAAAAAGATCGCGGCTAGTAACAGGGTGCTAAATGGGGGGGGGGGGGGGGGTAAAGGGAGAAAAAAGGGTTTGCACCCCTTTCTCAAGCCTTTTTTCACCTATTTTGCTGGATGATGATTCGACTTTTCTCGTGGACCGGTAGTTCCTGATGGTGTTTCTTGGTGATAGTTCGATATCGAAAGGTGCGTCGATGTCTGAATTTCTGCCGGTACTAAAGCATGGGATGTCAACATATGCTGCCTACACTGAGAGATCCGACGGAATAATATCGCAGACGTATATCATGAACCGGCAGCTAGAAACGAGGATGGCCCGAAACAGATCGAGAATAGACGAGGGAAAAACGCCAGGTGTAGAGCGTAGTTTAATCTGATGACCATAGTGACCCACCACGTGGACACAGGCTTATGGAAGTATCAAAAGGTAATTCAAAACAAAGAAGGACAGTTCAGACGGACCTGGAGATCCTGCCCCAAGAAATGGTGAAGTACAGATTTTGTTGTATAATTACCCAGTCAGTAAAAGGGAAAGATCATTGTAATGTAATAATCGAGTATGGACAGTATTTAAGAACTTTAAGTGATTTTTAGCAGTGGCTAATGTCCATAAGACAAATTGTTTGGAATGATTATAGATGATTATGACTAGTTTAATATGCAAGACTAACATAGTAGGTAGAATATTGATTAGAAGTGTATAATGTGTGTTAAATCTCTAACTCAAAAGAAGGATTTATTGTTCATGCATTAGAGTATTAATCAGTTTGATTTAGCATGTTATTGAACTAATTGAAAGTGAGATTGGTCTAAGTGTATATTATGTCTTTAGATTCCAATAAATATGTTTTTTCTTTTATACCTGAATTTTGCCTGTGATATGAACCAAAACTACCACTCATTAATCTGAACTGTGGTGGGGGGGGGGGGGGGGTTGAAAGAAAGGTATAACATGTTATAGATTACAACTGCAAACCAGAATTTACTTAGCCACAGTAGAGCATTTAATTTATGAGTTTAAGCACTAAATTTATTCACCTATGTGCACCAAAGGTCTGGAAAAGTCTCCCTGAATAAGAGTCCCCTCTATTCTAAGATATTGGCTGCCGCAGCTTTAAAAAATAAATCTGTCAATATCTGAAGAGGAGACGGCCCCAGAAAGAAATTAGAGGATTCATTTCTTTAAGCAAGGAATAACCTTTAACAGTCAGGGTAAGCACGTGAGTAAAATTAGAAATCGACTAGAGATAAAGAATTTGCTTTCCTTATAGAATGAACACTTAAGAAGTGATACAGATATTAGAGTCAGGGAAATTTTTATAAGTCTTGTAGTTATTGTAGAGAGGTAAATTTATAAGGGAAGTAAATTATTTAAGGAAGAGCAAATATTTAAGGAAGAGCAACTGTTATATATTTGCTCTGTGCAATACCAAATTGCACAGAGCAAATATATAACAGTGGGATGGGAAAGGAGAAACTTGACATTCGATTTAAAAGACTGTATATTGTATTCCTTGAAAAATACATCATGGGGAAGACTGTTCCACAGTTCAGCAGTAGCAGTGATGAAGGAGGAGGAAAGAGAAACTTGTTCTGTGGGTTTCAAGGTGTACTGTGAAAGGATGTTGGGTGGTGGCCACACGTGTTCCAATGGGTTTGGTACAGAGTGGAAGAATTATTGATGCTGTTTCAGATGAGCATTTTCCAT
Source organism: Typopeltis vanoorti (assembly GCF_054136105.1). Lineage (NCBI taxonomy): Eukaryota > Metazoa > Arthropoda > Arachnida > Uropygi > Thelyphonidae > Typopeltis > Typopeltis vanoorti. Next base: position 45,110,063 of record NC_143551.1, on the reverse strand, counting down.
GAAAATATTTATAGAATATACAAATTGCAGAGACTAAACATCTATGTGAAAGTGGGGGAGTGAGTTGGTAAGAGATGGATCATTTATCAGTCTAATTGCTCTCCTTTGTATTGATTCAAGCATTTTGAGGCAGCTTTTAGGAGCCCCACTCCCAATGTGAGAGCAATATTCGATAGTTGGGGCAATTTGTAATTTGTATAAGATTAACAGCTGTTTAGAGGTGAAGTAACGTCTTGAGCAAAAGAGAAAGCCTAGTTTTTTTGAAAGCTGAGGATGCAATGGTTGTGATGTGTTTATGTCAGGAGAGGCTTGATGTCATGGTAATTCCGAGAAGAGAGATTTAATCTTGTCAGGGAAATTGAGTGTTATCAAAAATAATACTGGGGGGAAATGGTTCTTTTTTGTGGTAAATAAGACAGAACTGGGTTTTACTAGCGTTGAAACTGTTGAGGTTATCTGAGCCCCATTGGAGGATGGCTTGGAGGTCAGAATTAAGGGCAGTGGTGGCTGGTGCTCTGTGGATTAAAGTGAATTGTGTAGAGTAGAGTTTGTCAAATGAAAGAGAGGAGTGCAATGTGCTGTCAACTGCAAAACTGTGTATTGGGTTGGAGGTCAACTGAAGTAGGTCATTGATGTACAGAAGGAAGAGGGCCGGGTGAGAGAACTGAACCTTGTGGGACCCCAGCATTAGTCGGATGGTGGGAGGATAGGGAGTATCTACAATCACACATAGTGTGTATCCAGACAGAAAGCTTTTAGTCCCTCTGCAGAAGTCCTGAGACAGTCCAAATGATGGAAGTTTGTTTAGTAAGCCTTTGTGCCAGACCCGGTCAAAGGCTCTAGAGATATCAAGTGCAACTACTTGGGATTTGCCAAATTTTTCCATGGCATATGTTCAGAGATGGGTGATATATGAAAGCAGGTCACCTGTTGATCGGCATCGACAGAATCCGTACTGGTGGTCGCTTAATAGCTGGGTACCTTCAAGGTAGAGTAAGAGTTGAGAATTGATGGTTTTCTCCATCACTTTAGATAGGATTGAGGTGAGTGAGATGGGGGGGGGGGTAGTTAGATAGCAGTGATTGGTCACCTTTTTTGGGAATGGATTGAATGTAGGCCAATTTCCAGGCTTTGGGATATATACCAGTGGAGTAAGAGTGTGTGTACAGACGGCATAGGATAGGAGTCAGTTCTGCTGCACAGACTTCCAGGACAATTGGAGGAATGCCATCAAGGCCAGGAGCTTTTTTTTTTTTGTCTAATTTTGACAACAGGTTTATGATCTCTTTCTGTCAAAAGGATACAGGGGACATTGTATGTTGGGCAGTTGGATTGATTGGGGGGGGGGGGGGTTTGCCATTGTCAGTTATGCATGCATTGGAGGCAAAGTGTGAAGCCAGGAGATTAGCTTTTTCTGTGGGTGATATTGCAATTGAGCCATCTGGTGGGAGTAGTGTAGGGCAAAAGTTGCAACCAAATGCTTTGGCAAGAGACCAAAAGGCATGGCTGCCGCTAGGACAGGCTGCAAGTTTCCTGCTTTTTGCCCATTCAAATTCTGTTTTGGAATCATTGATAATTTTTTTGCATCTGTTTCGGGCTTCGGTATACCTGAAGGAGGATAAAGTTCTTAATTTGAGCCAGTTGTGATATGCCTGATTTTTCATTTGTACAGTCTTGGCACATCTTTTGGAGAACCAGGGTTTGGATAGGGGATGGCAGTTCAGAGAAGTGTGAGAAATATGTTTTCATGCCAGTGAGGATTACGTTGGTGATATGTTCAGTGCATATATTTGGATTAGAAGACTGCAAACAATAGTCCAACCATGTGAATGAAGCATAGTAGTCTCAGAGGCTGCCCCATTTGGCATTGTTATAATGCCAAACTACTCTTGTGCAGATGTGACTGTGTAAGTGCTGTTGCATGGGGCAGGAGATGAGCACTAAGTTGTGGTCAGAATTACCCAGGGGACTCACTACATTCACTGCATATTTGGAAGGGTCATTGCTAAGGAAGAGATCTAGGGTATTTGGGGAGTGATTTGGGTTATCTGGTATTCTGGTTGACTTGTGAACAATTCGTGTAAGGTCGTGGGTGATGTCAAATATTTCAGTGTCTCTGCCTGCATGATCTGAACAACTGGAAGAGAAAAGCCAGTTGGTGTTATGGACATTAAAATCACCTAGGAGGATGATTTCACAATTGGGAGAGTGGGACTGGAGAAAATCAACTTTTGAGGAGAGAAAATTAAAGAGCTCGGAGTGGTTGGTGGTATTAGGAGAGCGATAGAGACAGCAGATGAATTTGACTGAGTTGGGGGGGAGGGTATTTTTAACAAAAGAAGGTCAAAGTTGGGCGATTCTAGGTTAGGTGCTCTCTGGCAGGGTATGTCAGAGCGGACATATGCACACACACACACACACACACAGCCCTTGGATCAAAAGGAGTCAAATAGTGTATGGTTCGGATGGTTGAGATGGATAGTGTTGGGTGAGGGTGAAATTTGAGTTTCAGTTAAGAAGCGTAGGTGGGGTTTGATTGACTGCAGATGATAGCAGACACTATTAAGGTTGGAGTTGAGACCACGGATGTTGGTGTAGTGGATATGAAAGGGCCTGTGGGGCATGGATTTGACTGCAAGGGTCTTACACGTTTCCTATGCAGTGCCTGCATACTGATCTCCTTGGTGGCTATTAGTGGCATCATTTTGTTTTTGCACTAGTTTGGTTTGTTCATAGTCTATGGTCCAGCTGTTGTCTCCATTTTGGAGTTGGGGTCTTTGTTCCCTTGTGCAAAGGTTAAGTCAGAGCGAGCACATACATGCAATTGGGGGCAACTGTCTTTTAGCTTATTATTTATCATAGTTATTAATTTGAATGTGTTTGTCGGTGTATCATGGATCACTTTCACGAGACGTGGAAAGTTCGTTCTGTCCTTTCTTTTGTTTATCGGTCCGAAACGATGACATTTGATGATATTCTTTGGATCGAAGTTACATTCACCTGCTAGTTTGCCAACGTCTTTTTTAGAGATTTACCATTTTCCTCCAGAAAGTTCAGAATAACAGCATTGAGTCTCATGTTTTCGGCCTCAAGCGACATGTGCACCATTGATGCAATTAAATCTCGGAGTTCATTAGCGGGTACAGATGCACTTGTGATTGGCTGCTGGTCATTGAGTATCTCAAGCTTTGTTTCCAACTAACAGATTTTGGATGAGAAGGTGTCGATTGTGTTATTAAGGTGTTCAAGATTTTCAACTCATTTGCCTAGGTTCAGAAGGAAAGCACATCAAACAGAGAAAAAGCTGGTTCGATTCGATAAAAAGCTTGAGCGCCGATTCATCTATTTTCGCGCAGGAAGTATGTAGTCAGTTACAACAGAAATCGCACAATATACCTTTTTTTCTTTCGGTAACTTCAGATTTGCAACTGCAGCACTTTGTATTGTCTTTTGGTTTGTTGACTATCGGCTGTGCTACTATGATGGGACTCAAAGTAATCTTTCACTGTTGGCTATTGTTGCCGCCATCTTTACTTTGCACAGTAGGCATAGCGGTGCTTTCACTTGGCTGTTTTTTTTACTTGTAAAAATAACTGATGTGAAGGGCTATGGGTACTTACAAGTTCTATAGAAGTAATTGGCTCCTTAGTACCCTCTGTTTTCAATTTACTGGTTATTCTTCACAAAAAAATACTTGCAAATACGATAAAATTTGGGAGCACACATTTAACAAAACTTATTCACAGGTGCAGCCTATCGGAGATATATTACTCTCTGTCTTAACTTGAAATAAATTAATAAATAATTAATCTATAGAAATAAATAATCTTAACTCGGAGATATATTACTCTTGTCTTCACTTGGTTCTACTGTATATTAAAGATGCTAAGAAATTATTCTTGGTTTCATCCTTTATCTTAGTGTAAGCATTGCACATGAAGTAACTTCATACCTGGGCTACTTGTATATAGAGGCTAATGACTTCACATCAATTGCCTTAGTATCCCATAATGCAATGTACATAACCTTACAGAGTGTAATGCCATGCGTTATAAGACGGGCCACTATGCAGACTGGTTTCAACCTTTATTGAGGTACCATCAGTTCAGTGGAAATCCAGAAATACCTAAGTTGAAGTAATGCAGAAGTCATATTTCTATATACAGGTAGTCAAAAGGTCACTGTATTACTAAAATCCCCTGGATTAGAGGATTTGCAACTTAAGAATGGATCATAAGAATTGTCTGAAATAAAAATACGAACTTAAGGTGAGAGTTTACATCTCACCTTAAGTTCGTACCTAATGTTGATACCATGCTCTGCATCCAGACTGTTCAGGCTCATGGCATTTAATATACGCTTATGTTCTTCCTGTTTGTCTGAAATAAGATAACCAACAAGAGCAAGGAATCTGCTAGACGTCTGGATAACCGAGAGGTGGAAGCTTGACCTCAGGAGAAGCAAGAAAGATGGTGCTTTTTTTCTGAAGAGGTGCAAGGAAACACAAAATATTCAGAGGTTTCAACTTTTGCTATTTGATCACTAGTGCCATGCACATAAGTAATAGGAATGCGAGTTATTTCTTCTGTATAAAACACAAAATATTCAGAGGTGTCAAAACTTTTGGTATTTGATCACTATTGCCATGCACATAAGTAATAGGAATGCGAGTTATTTCTTCTGTATTTGAAGAGGTAGAGTTACCATAAGTGTTAAAAGCTTTTTTGATTAAAAAAAAAAAATCCTTAAAACCATTACATAAAGAGGTGGAGTTAATATGTCATAATTCTTTCTGTAAAAGTTCATTTGCAGAACTTAAGAATGGGCATGATGTACCAGTCTTAATAGTTCAAGCTTTTTGAACAGATTTTGACTAGGATGGTGATGAGATTCAGTGTAGATATATTGGCTTGGATGAATCTTCTTCATTGATTTCAGATTTACTGGAGCAAGGAGAACAGACAACACAATAAGCAAAGATGGTATGGTATGACAGGTAGCTAGCTGAATAGATTTATGTGGAAAATAAGAGAAAAATTAGCCAAAACACAAAATTTGCATTATACAAGACAGTGTTCAAAGTTTTAAGTTATGCATCTGAGAGTTGGGTTAGAAATAAACCACTTGATCAAAAATTAGAGACTACAGATATGAGAATTGTGAGAAAAATTACGAGAGTAAACACATGCCATATGGTAGAATCATATTAAAAATGAAGATATTAGAAAGGAACTTAACATTGTTAGGATTTAAAAATGTGAGCAGGGATAATCTAAGGTTGTATGGCCACTTAAATAGAATGGATCAGAAAAGGTTAATGCCAAGATGGCAGGAAAGATACCAAATCAAGACCAAGGTCTGCGTGGATTGATTCAGTCAGAGGTACATTAGAAGAACAACATGTTAAATATGACAGTATTGGAGTGAGTGCTGATATGTAACAGATTAATTTGGAGGAAAATTACTGATAGGACATTAATAATAAAGTAAACTTAATCATGTAGTATTATCATGCTAAACTGAACACCCCCTTCAGGAAATTCATGTTGATGATGATTAATGGAACAAGGACAGGTGCTGTGATATTGCACCATTACAATGGTTAAAAGCAGTACACAAGGTAATAAAAAATAAATTGCTGAATAAATGAATAACAACTAATGTATAAGATAAAACATTGAACAATGCAGCATATTCATATAAAAGACATTTATTGTTATTATTATTAAGAGGCCACATACCACATAGAACAGCTATCATACTTATTCTTGAATTAATTCACACTGCTTGCACACTCACAATATCCAATGGCAATCCATTCCAATCACACACCACCCTCTGAGAGAAAAATCTAGTCCTCACACCCTTCTTGGCGGCCTTCATTCTCAGCTTCGAACGATGCCCTCTTGTTCTTTCCCAACCCTCCATAAACTGAAAATTTTTTTCAATTGAAATCTTTTATGATCCTTTCAGAAGTTTGTAAATCTCAATCATATCAACCCTCTTTCTCCTGTTTGCTAGTGTCTGCAGCTTACAAATTCTCAACCTGTCTTCATAATCAGCATTCCACAATCCTGATATCATTTTAACACTCTCCTCTGTACTCTCTCCAATATATCAGAATCACAATGGAAACCAGGAGACCAGTCCAAGTGAGGTCTTATCAAGGCCTTGTAAAGAGGCAAAATAACATCCTTATCTTTATATGTGAATGTTCGCTGCAGCATTGCAATTATCTTTTGAGTTGTATTTGCAATCTTTGCCACATGGCCCCTAAACTTCAACTTCATCATCATCATCATCATCAAATTCCTGCCATGTACCCTCAAGGGGTGTACAGGATATGACAGAACTACATGAAAAAATTACATCATTACTAACTTCCTATCCACAATTTTCCTCCAAATCAGTCTGTTACTTGTCAAGACTCCAACATTATCAGATCTTATATTTCTATCGTCTAAGGCACTTTGTATCGTATCAATCCACCTATATCTTGGTCTTCCTCTGGGTCGTTTTCCTGCCAACATGGCAGAGAACACTTGTTTTGCTAATCTTTCCTCTCCCATTCTATTTAAGTGACCATACCATCTGAGATTAGCTCTGCTAACGCATTCCTGGATGCTGACAATGTCAAGTTCTTTCCTAATATCCTCATTTTTAATATGATATTGCCATTGATGCCATCTGTTCACGCCTCTAATCTTTCTCAGGACTCTCATATCTGCGGTCTCTAGTCTTTGGTCAAGTGTTTTACTTCTGACCCAGCTCTCAGATCCATAAGTTAAAATTGGTTTGAACACAGTCTTGTATACAGCTAATTTAGTGTTCTGACTAATTTCTTTCTTATTCCATATGAATTTATTCAATTGACTTCCCACCATACCAGCTTTGCTGATTCTGTTGTCTATTTCTATATTTAGTTTACCATCTTCAGTAAAAATTGTGCCTAAGTAGCTGAAATGTTTTACTTGTTCCACAGGTTCTCCATTCACAACACAGTTGACACTGTCAATGATTCTGCCTATTTTCATTGTCTTTGTCTTTTTATTGCTGACCTTCATACCATATCTATTACAACAGCTATTCAATTTAGTCAGAGAATCTTGCAGACTTGTAGCGGATTTATTTAGAAGTATAACATCATCCGCATAAAGCAAAGAGCTGACATTAACATCTCCAATTTTGATATCAGGTTTAATACCACATTCCTTCATAATGTGATCCATATAGATAATGAATAACAGAGGGGATAATGCACATCCTTGTCTCACACCAGATTTAACATTAAACCATCTTCCTGTACTTCCTTCAATTCTAACTGCTGACTCACAGCTCAAATAAAGACTAAGTATTGCTTGATATAATGCCCCATTGACACCATATAACTGCAGCGTATTGAATAGCTTCTCTCTTGGCACCTTGTCATATGCCTTTTCCAAATCGACAAAACTTAAATACAGATCTTTGTTATATTCCCATGCTTTCTCGACTATTTGTCGTAAAGTGAAGATCTGATCCTGACAGCCTCTATTTGGCCTGAATCCAGCTTGTTCTTCACCAAGCTTTTCTTCCACAATTCTTCTCAACCGTTTCTCAAGTATACTTGCATAGATCTTGCCAGGAACACTCAGTAGGGAAATACCTCTGTAATTCTCACATTCAGTTTTATTTCCCTTTTTTATATATGGGTACTATGAGAGCTCTACTCCAATCATCGGGAATTCGTCCCTCTGTCCAGGCTTTCTGAACTATGCAGTGCAGCCACTGTAAGACTCTTATACCACCATACTTCAGCATTTCTTGTCGAATATCATCTACTCCTGCTGCCTTTCCACATTTCAAGCCTTTGATGGCTTTTTCTACTTCAAGTATGGATATGTATTCCTGACTGCATGCCTGGTCAGTGTTTTTTATCACTGTGCTGTCATCACTGCTTGTTTCATTTAGCAGTTTTTCAAAGTAATTACTCCATACTTCAAGGATATCTTTTTCTCCTGTTTTCATTTCACCTTTATCATCTCTAATTCCTTTTACAGCACTCTTTCCTCCATTCCTAAGCTTCTTCAACAACCTCCAGAATATATTGCCACCTTCTTGATATTTATTTTCTATATTCTTGCCAAAGTCCTCCCATGACTTTTGTTTAACTAGTTTTACACACTGTTTAGCTTTCTTACATTTGTCTCTGTATTCTGTAAGAGTAAAAGCTGACTTATTTGCCAGGAACTTTTGATATGCTTTCCTCTTTTCCTTCACTGCCTCTTTAACTTCCTGTGTCCACCAGGGAGTTCTGATTTTTTTATCCTTGCACACAACCTCACCACATGCCTCTCTGGCAGAATCAATCAATGTTTCCTTCAGAGTTTGCCACTGAATCTCCAAGGTTTGATTCCTGTTCTAAAAATCTTTCATTTTCTTTTCAATAATATTTCTGTATTTTAGTCTACAGTTCACATCTGAGAGCTGCTCAACTTTTATTCGCTTTAAAACTTTCTTACATGTTATTCTTTTCAATATGAAATTCAATTTTATCCTGCTCAAGACTAAATAGTGATCACTTCCAATTTCAAATCCTCTGTACACTCTGGTGTCCTGCACCAGGGAGAGAACATCACTATCAACAATAACATAGTCAATGAGACTTTTCTTATTCCTAGCCTCTTCTCTCCATGTGAATTTGTGCACATTTTTATGTTGGAACATGGTGTTAGTAATAACCAGTCCATGTCCTGAGCAGAAATCCAACAGATATTTGCCATTATTATTAGCTTTGCTCTTTTCTCCAAATTTTCCCAAAATATTTTTGTATGTATCACAATCATTTCCTACTCTACTATTTAGATCCCCAACAAGGACCAACTTTTCCTTTTTCATTGTGTCAGTTGCTTTTTCTAAAGCCTCAAAAAATTCCTCCACTTCTACCTTAGTAGAACCTTCTGTGGGACCATAGGCACAAATAAGTCTCATTGTCCAGTTCCCCATTCTCATATTTGCCCACATTACTCTACTTGAGACTGACTGCCATTCAAGAAGATTAGCCTCATATTTTGTGTTGAATACTATGGCTACTCCTTCTTTTCCTTGATTGTCATTGCCTGAATATAACATTTTGTATTTATTGCTCAGAAAGATCTAACCAGTTTTGGTCTTTTTTGTTTCAGTCACCCCTATTATGTCGATCTGGTACTTATCTAATTCCTCAGCTAGCTCCATTTCTTTGCCATTCAGGCTTCTTATGTTGATAGTACCGATCTTTAACTCTGGTGATGTTGAGTTGGGGTTTGTTTTCAGATTTGTTCCAGTAGCTGACTTTTCGCTGTTTGCCCTGGTTCCCTGGCGAAAACAACGGGGGCCTTGTTTAACCGGGCGACGCCCCAGCCGGCATGAAATTTTGTCATGTTGTACCATCATTTTTTATTTTGGTTTAACCAATAAGAATACAATTTGGTCGGCTAAATCCCAAATTGCCAGCCCATCCTCGTTCGTTCAGTATCAAAGTAGATACCCAACAGGGTGCACCACGAGAAGGTGAGGATTGGACATTAGGTCAGAAGTCCTGGTCGGTTCTCCGCATTCCTTTAAAGGCTATGTGGAGGTCTCCTCTCAGTTATACAGCTTTGACCCTTAAGCAAACTTCAACTTCCTATCTATTAATACTCCAAGATCCATAGCCTCATCAGTTTCGTCTAGACTAATCCCCCAATATATTATGACATTGGATATCTACTCATGCTGAAGTGAAAGACTTTACATTTACTGACACTGAACTGACACCCATTTTCCCATGCCCACAATTCTAGCCTATTCAAATCATTCTGCAAAGACAGCATTCCTGATTACCCTACCTATCTTTACATCATCAGCAAATAACTGTATGTTGCTTGTCAAATCCTTCCCAATATTATTAATGTACAGATTGAATAACAGTGGACCAAGCACTGATCCTTGTAGTAAACCACTTATTATCTTAAACCTTGAAGACTCAGAACCGCTGTATACCACTTTTTGATATCTGTCAGCCAGCATCCTCTTATCCATGCTAACATTCTATAACTCAAGCCAATTTTCTCCAATTTATGCAACAGTCTACCATGCTGTATTCTGTCAAAAGCCTTAGCAAAAATCCAAAAGTATCATGGTGTATTCATTCCTCTTGTCTAGTTCAATGGCAACATTGTTATAGAATGGGAGCAAGTTGCTTCGCTTAGTAAACCCATGTTGCTCATTGCAAAGTAAAGATTCACTTTCAGCCCATTTCTGAACGTTAGGCCTAACCAATTTTTCCAAAATCTTCACCACCATTCCTGAGATACTAATTGGTCGATAGTTGGATACATCAATCTTTACATCACATTTGTGCAATGGAATTACCATAGATTCTTTCCCTTCTTGTGGAATCTTCCCTGTTCTGAGACTCATATCAAACAGTCTGGTCAAAGGAATGGCCAGTTCAGCTGAACACGCTTTTAGCACACGTGCTGATATTCCATCAGTCCCTATTGCTGAATTCTTATTCAATTTGTGCAACAGCTGTAAAACCTCAGCCTCACACACCTGCGTTTCTTCATCTAGTGAAGAGGTAACAGTGAGCTCAATGTTGCATTCACCAGGTTGATAGCTTTTAACAAAATGGGCACTCGTTAACTGAACAACCTCCGTAAACCTCACGCCAACTGGATTTATAAGTTATTCTTTCATATTCATTCTTTCTTATACTTGCAGCATATTGATAGAAGATTGTCTTTAGCACGAATAGCCAGTTTCTATTCATACTCAGACTTTGCTTTCTGTAAAACAGTTGTGACTATTCTATCCTGCTGCTCATAACAGACATCATTCTTATGCAAATGGATGCAAATGGTATTCCTTCCACATTGTCCTATTCTTAAGAGTTTCTTGCTTAATAAGATTATACATCCATTTGATGCCTATTCTGTTTATTCTTTGAACTCTCCCTCTCAGGACACATTCATATATCGCATAATTCAAGTATTGTTTAAATGCTTCCCATGCACTGTCGATATTCTTCCTATTAATCAACTGTTCCCATTCCACTGAACCCAGTATATTTCTCGGTTGGTCATAATTTCCTGCTTTGTGGTTCAGCATGTAACCTTTTTTGAATGGAGCATTCATAAATTTAGTCACTTCCCAAGTGAGTACTGCATGATCACTGTGACCAACCGGAGGCAGAATAGTTTTGTCTTTAACTGAAACGTCCTCTGACACTATAATCAAATCTAACACTCTTTGACCTCGAGTTCCTTCTGTCACATGCTGCTTGAGGAAGTTGTCCTGCAACAGCTCAATAAATGCATTTTCATTCTTCTCATAAGATTCTACTGATACCCAATCAATATTTGGATAATTAAAGTCTCCCATTATGATTACTCTTTTGTGCTCATCTTTTCTATTTCGTAATGCATTTCTTCATCACTAGCAACCAATCAACCAGGTCTGTAACAACACCCCACTATGTAATTGATCTTGTTAGATTTCACCTCACACCAGATGGCTTCAAACTCAGTGCCACATGAAATATTGTTAGTAGCAGTACTACAATCATAGGGCTCAACTCTAACTGGATTCAAGTCATCCAATATCATTAGCAGTACACCACCTCCTCTCCTCTCTATCCTTCATAAAAATACTATACCCTTGACACTCAATACCAGTTAGTATGTCTGATTCTGATAGCCAGGTCTCACTAATACCTACAATCTGAGGTTGCAACATACTGACTAAGGCAACAAACTCTATCCCTTTGTTTCTGATACTCCTAGCATTTATGTACAGACATAATAATCTACCTGCTTGTTGTTTTGTATTATCTTGTCTGCAGTCTGCCTAACACAGTTGAACAACTTGCAGATCTCTATTCTCTAATGTAGACATCTTTGCACACATTTGATGGGTCCAAACTGGATGAACACAAACCCGAAATTGTTCTCTCCTCGTCAACATTTCCATGACAAATGTAGACATTTACACTTACACTACTACTTACACATGTAGACATCTTTGTACACATTTGATGGGTCTGAACTGGATGAACACAAACCTGAAATTGTTCTCTCCTCGTCAACATTTCCATGACAAAGTCAATTTGCATCATTAACACAGTTACATAACATTGTCACACTTACACTCACACCGTTCCTCCCTTTATAATTTAGTTTCCCTGACTCTGTGTGTTAGGTCTCATACCAGTTATTAGTTTTTCCTGCCTCCTGATACAAAAAGCATTCATGTGTAATCCATCCTTCTTATACAAATCTAGTCTTCCCTCAAACTCGCATCCATTCCTTCTACACAATCTATGCATGGAATCGTTTGCCATCATAGCCCTTCTTCTTAATTCATTTTTATCATAGCGCGGTAAAATACTAACAATTTTCTCTTTCTCACTCTTACCTTTCCAGCAAGCCTTTCATGCCCTCTCTCATGCTAAACTTATCACCAGTTATATCGTTCATGCCTACCACAACTACGATTTCATTTACTTTTCTTTTCTGTTTTTGAATTGCTTGCGTTATATTTTTAATCTTCACTCCAGGAAAACTCGATGTTATAATTCTCTCATCTATAGCATGTTTTATTATAGAGTGATCATACCAAATAACATCTTTCTTTTTACTAACAACGTCACTTACCTGATTTCCGTTATTTTCTAATTTACCTGTTTCTTTGCTTTGTTGTTTCTTATTTTCCTGTTCATTTTTCTTTTTCTCCCTATGCTCATTTAAACACCTCTCAACGTTTTACAATTCCCATCGTCTCTCTAATGATCTGCTTCAACTTCACTATTTTGGCGGTTAAGTGATTTTCGTTAAAAGAAATCATAGTTTTGGTAGGTATGAACAATATAACTGGCGATAAGTTTAGCATGAGAGAGGGCATGAAAGGGTTGCTGGAAAGGTGAGAGTGAAGAGTGAGAAAGAGAAAATTGTTAGTATTTTACCGTGCTATGATAAAAATGAATTAAGAAGAAGGGCTATGATGGCAAACGATTCCATGCATAGGTTGTGTAGAAGGAATGGATGCGAGTTTTTGGATGTGTGGAGTGAGTTTGAGGGAAGACTAGATTTGTACAATAACCTCATTAACAGGGCTAACCTTCTTGTTCTCGACCTGCAGTGCTTTTTTTTAACATTACATTTCTTGCCCTTTTTGGCGCCGTTTTAAACGTATACTAAATATTGAAATAACTAAATAAAATATGTGATAAAATACTAAATACACTATACAACACTAAAATCCACACTAGTATATTACAAAACTAATTTTCTAAGGGAAAACACAATAAATACAGAAAAAAATTACTAACTTTACAGGAGCACTAAATTTGCCAACCAATCACTATATATCCTTAAAACAGAATGAACCAGTACACAAGGTAATAAAAAATAAATTGCTGAATAAATGAATAATAACACCTAATGTATAAGATAAAACATTGAACAATGAAGCATATGACCAGATACATCTGGACAAATTAATTCTTTCTAGAGTTAAAAGCTTCATGCAGTTTGTCTGTTCAGGTGCATATGCCTGTCAGATTAGCAAAAATTGCACTGTCTCTCTCTCTCTCTCTCTCTCTATTGAGTGAAGTGCTGGCACTCCACCACAAGTTAACACATGATAAGGCAAAAGCAACTTTTACCCACTGAGGGTCATCTGCATTCAGTAAATAATAACGTAAGATAACTGTGATCTGTACAGAGCCTCGCAAGAACAACCTCCTCTCTTCTGTTTCTATGTGGACTGAATTTCCAATACAAGCAATTACTAACACCATGTTCCAACATAAAAATGTGCACAAATTCACATGGAGAGAAGAGGCTAGGAATAAGAAAAGTCTCATTGACTATGTTATAGTTGATAGTGATGTTTTCTCCCTGGTGCAGGACAACAGAGTGTACAGAGGATTTGAAATTGGAAGTGATCACTATTTAGTCTTGAGCAGGATAAAATTGAATTTCATATTGAAAATAATAACATGTAAGAAAGTTTTAAAGCGAATAAAAGTTGAGCAGCTCTCAGATGTGAACTGTAGACTAAAATACACAAATATTATTGAAGAAAAAATGAAAGGGTTTGAGAACAGGAATCAAACATTGGAGATTCAGTTGCAAACTCTGAAGAAAACATTGATTGATTTTGCCAGAGAGGCATGTGGTGAGGTTGTGTGCAAGGATAAAAAAATCAGAACTCCCTGGTGGACACAGGAAGTTAAAGAGGCAGTGAAGGAAAAGAAGAAAGCGTATCAAAAGTTCCTGTCAAATAAGTCAGCTTGTGCACTTAGAGAATATAGAGACAAATGCAAGAATGCTAAACACTGTGTAAAACTAGCTAAACAAACGTCATGGAAGGACTTTGGCAAGAATATAGAAAATAAATATCAAGAAGGTGGCAAAATATTCTGGAGGTTGTTGAAGAAGCTTAGGAATGGAGTAAAGAGTGCTGTAAAAGGAGTTAGAGATGATAAAGGTGACATGAAAACTGCAGAAAAAGATATCCTTGAAGTATGGAGTAATTACTTTGAAAAACTGCTAAATGAAACAAGCAGTGATGATAGCACAGTGGTAAAAAACACTGACCATGCATGCAGTCAGGAATACATATCCATACTTGAAGTAGAAAAAGCCATCAAAGGCCTGAAATGTGGAAAGGCAGCAGGAGTAGATGATATTCGACCAGAAATGCTGAAGTATGGTGGTATAAGAGTCTTACAGTAGCTGCACTGCATAGTTCAGAAAGCCTGGACAGAGGGACGAATTCCCGATGATTGGAGTAAAGCTCTCATAGTACCCATATATAAAAAGGGAAATAAAACTGAATGTGAGAATTACAGAGGTATTTTCCTACTGAGTGTTCCTGGCAAGATCTATGCAAGTATACTTGAGAAACGGTTGAGAAGAATTGTGGAAGAAAAGCTTGGTGAAGAACAAGCTGGATTCAGGCCAAACAGAGGCTGTCAGGATCAGATCTTCACTTTACGACAAATAGTCGAGAAAGCATGGGAATATAACAAAGATCTGTATTTAAGTTTTGTCGATTTGGAAAAGGCATATGATAAGGTGCCAAGAGAGAAGCTATTCAATATGCTGCAGTTATATGGTGTTAATGGGGCATTATATCAAGCAATACTTAGTCTTTATTTGAGTTGTAAGTCAGCAGTTAGAATTGAAGGAAGTACAGGAAGATGGTTAAATGTTAAATCTGGTATGAGACAAGGATGTACGTTATCCCCTCTGTTATTCATTATCTATATGGATCACATTATGAAGGAAAGTGGTATTAAACATGATATCAGAATTGGAGATGTTAATGTCAGCTCTTTGCTTTATGCGGATGATGTTATACTTCTAAATAAATCCGCTACAAGTCTGCAAGATTCTCTGACTAAATTTAATAGTTGTTGTAATAGATATGGTATGAAGGTCAGCAATAAAAAGACAAAGACAATGAAAATAGGTAGAATCATTGAAAATGTCAACTGTGTTGTGAATGGAGAACCTGTGGTACAAGTAAAACATTTCAGCTACTTAGGCACGATTTTTACTGAAGATGGTAAATTAAATATAGAAATAGACAACAGAATCAGCAAAGTAGGTATGGTGGGAAGTCAATTGAATAAATTCATATGGAATAAGAGAGAAATTAGTCGGAACACTAAATTAGCTGTATACAAGACAGTGTTCAAACCAATTTTAACTTATGGATCTGAGAGCTGAGTCAGAAGTAAAACACTTGACCAAAGACTAGAGACTGCAGATATGAGAGTCCTGAGAAAGATTATAGGTGTTAACAGATGGCATCAGTGGCAATATCATATTAAAAACGAGGATATTAGGAAAGAACTTGATATTGTCAGCATCCAGGAATGTGTTAGCAGAGCTAATCTCAGGTGGTATGGTCACCTAAACAGAATGGGCGAGGAAAGATTAGCAAAACAAGTGTTCTCTGCCAGGTTGGCAGCAAAACGACCCAGAGGAAGACCAAGATATAGGTGGATTGATACGGTACAAAGTGCCTTAGACGATAGAAATATAAGATCTGATAATGTTGGAGTCTTGACAAGTAACAGACTGATTTGGAGGAAAATTGTAGATAGGAAGTTAGTAATGATATAATTTTTTCATGTAGTACTATCATATCCTGTACACCCCTTGTGGGTACATGGCAGGAATTTGATGATGATGATGATGCAATCTTAAGCAAAATATCTGTTGGGGTTTTCTGCCAGGATGACTGTTACTGATAAATTAATTTTGCTTTCATTAACTGTCTGTAGAATGTATAAGGAACCTTAACAAAAAGGCTCTGATAGGGTTAAGGGTGAAATGCACAGTAACTATTCATATAACTTGAGGGTGGATATGAACTAACCATCACAAGGCTAGATCCTGTTGTCTAACTCTCTCTCGGAGAAGCAAGAACTCGTGACTCTTGTTTAATTAAGTTTTGAGTAAACAAGTGCATTATACAGGCAAAGCAAGAAGCATTAATCAGCATCCCATCCTGTACAGGATAGAGTAAACAGGATATTCAGTGCTCTCTTAGCTGACCCGTGTGCAATGAAGGGAATCTTTTCTCAAAAATGAGTCCTAAGAAACTGGACTCTTCTACTTCTGAGATAACAGTTTGTCCTATCTTTAATTCTGGTCTGAATGAAGATACTTTTTCACAAAAGTGCGCACACACACACACACACACACACACACACACACACACACGTTTTTTCTGCTGAAAATGTGAAGCATTTACTAAGAGACCATAAAGGTATATGATACACTACTTGTCGAAGTCACCTTTCAATAACCCTCATGTTACAATAATGACAGAAAAGTGTCAAGCCAATAACATAAGAGCACTGCCTGCTATGGAGGAAAGTTGTTCAGTGAATGAGTTTATTCTGATAGAGCCGTGTGGAATATCCTCTGCTTGGTAGTGTGGCTAGGAAAATGTACTTCCCACTCAGATGTGGATTATAAAGGTCCTGGGCATGTTGAAAGCTTTCTCCAATCAAAGATAATCATGTTTCAAGAATGTATCTCTGTTCACTGTCAATCAGTGTCTAAAAGCCACATTGAATATTGTAAAAAAAGACCCTGCTTTCAAGGATCCTATAAAAATCAGACATTAATCATTTCTCCAAGATTTTTAAAAGACAGCTGGGCAATGGGATGATAACTGTATGTTAAGTTTTGCATCTTTACCTGGCTTTGGAAAGGCAAAGACAATTGTCTTATACTATCAAACTGCTCACTCAAAACTGTCCCATGAGCAATGGCATTGGAGAGTAAAAAATCCTATTCCATCTGAAGAGAAGAAAGCCATTGTTCCTCTTGTTCTTTGAATATGAAAAATTCAGGAGTATATATCGGTTACTGAGATTCTTGACAAGCTTCCTCCTAGAATGTTTGCAATTTCTCTGAGTTTAGCAACTAAACATCCATCATGTTCCAAAATAGATGAATGGTATACATCTACAGTTCACTTTTAGATTTATCCCATACCACTTTTGAAATGGTTGTAGGACTGACAGATGTTGTAAACTGGTTTGGATATCAAATAAAGGTCATTTTCTTGTTTAATCCTTTACCCAAACTTAAGCAATGTTTGAGTGTGAAGTATCTATATGACTAAGAAAATGTTCATAATGTGACCTGGCTGAAGCATGTTTAAAACTATGAGATTTGATCCAGCAGGTTATCTCTAAATTTTATTCCCCTCTCCATTCAGTACTAAGGATTCCACTAGTTTCAGAGAGAGCGAAAACTGAGATGATGTTTTACGAATTGGAGTTATCACCTGGACAATAAAATGTTACATGCATCAGTGCTTTTAGTGGTGGATATTTGGTTGAATGTCTCAGTATTAAATTTGGAAAGTTTGTGAAAAGGCATATTCCAATCAATCTAGGCAATTCCACCTGGGCATCAGTGAAGGAGAATATGGTTCCTGTGAGGATATAGTGAAAAGCACAGGAAAGTGACTGCTATATTCTTCAACATTCCACAAACAGTGGAAGATTGGCAAAGAGAGAAAAGTTACTACTATAGAATTTGAGCAGGTACAGGTATTGCGTATGTCCACTATTAAAAAGAAAAGGTCATTATTGTCAAGCATATGCTCAACAATCCATTAGTGTAGTCAGTACCTCAGAAATTACTGCTTCCATTAAAGTCACTCAAGTATAGTGCTTCAATGTCTAAGATTATCTGTTTGAATTAACTTAGTGATGAATAAATAAAACGTGCTGTAACAAGAAATCCTACTGGGATGACAACAACTTCTAAAGTAGTGTTAAAAAGGACATGCAGAAAAAGGATATAGTTGCCACACAAGGATAGCAACTCCTCCATAAGCAAGTCTGCAAATAATAGCAAAATCCCTTAAGGGAGATCCTAACATGTTTTCTACCATCAAAAACAGATAGATTTATGTCAGCATGACCATGATATTATCGAAATTTAATCAGAATCCATGAGTCTCACTATTAAGAATTTCCCCAATTCCTTTGACTTGGTAAACTTATCTGATTTATGTGGCTTCTGTTGCTCATTTGATTTTGGGTAGCTCTGATGCCCAGAGCCCATCTTTTTCTACAGAAAAATGTTTAATATGTCATCAGATGTCAATTGCTATGTTTAATTCATTGGATACAAAAGTATGCATTTTTTCTGTACAGGTTTCTGAAGTTTTTTTCTTTATGTGGTGCTCTTGTCATAATTTCTTTTACTAGTAGGTTTCATTTAGCAGAATCTTTTAGTTGTTTCAGGAGTAAGACCTAATAGATCACACGATTAATGTGCTCCAAAGAGAACTACTTACAATTATAAAGTTCAGTTGTGATGAAGTTATCAGATTGTTGGATAAACAAATCGGCTTATGCCTCTTATGATATTCTTATATGTGAACCTTCTCACCATAAAAGAATTTCAGGGTAGGCATTCTAGTAGAAAGCTTCATCTCTGCATCCTGATATGAGATGTTTGGTTTAGCTTTTATCTTTTGTATATCTTTTTCATCATTCCAAACCTTTGTCATGATGGATGGTCTTCCTCACAGCTGATGTATTTAGGCTGAAAAAAGTAGCCAAAAGTTTTACTTGTTTTATTTTTTTGCATATTTTGTTATTATTCAATTTATTTAAAGAGTCCTGAAGCCTTATATACACTGATTCTGGAACATAACATTATCTATATGAAGTAAAGAAATAAGTTAACCATCTCCAATTTAGAATCAGATTTAATGTCCCTTTCCTTTTTAATGTGATCTACATGGATGATGAACAAACATGAAAACGAGAATGCTCAAATCTTTTCCTGTGCATTTTTCATTTGGAACTGAAGGATGTACTTCCTAATCCTTCCTTGAAAAACTTCACCCACAATGTATCATCTTTATAAGCTATTATACTCATCTGACATCTATCCAATAGCATGGAAGCAAGCTTTCCCTACAGCATGTTCCTAAAAAAAGGGAGATAAAAGTAGTTCAAACCAAGACTAAACAGAAGATTTGAAATAGGAAGTGTTTTCAGCATGATAAAATTGAATTTCATATTGAAAAGAGCATATAAGAAAGTTTCAAAACAAATCAAGGTTGAGCAGCTTTCAGAGGAGAACTGTAGATTCAAACATACAAACATCTTTGAAGAAAAAAATGAAAGAATTTGAAAACAAGAACCAAACCTTGGAGATTCAATGGGAAATCCTGAAGAAAACATTGACTGATCCAGACAGAGGCATGTGATGAGGTTGCCTGTAAGGATAGAAAAATCAGAACTCCATGGTGGGACTCAGGAAGTTAAAGATGCAGTGAAGGAAAAGAAGAAAGCATATTGAAAGTTTCTGGCAAGTCAGTCAGTTTGTGTTCATAGAGAATACAAAGAAAATTGTAAGAAAACAAAGCGCTGTTTAAAACTAGCTAAACAAAAGTCATAGGAAGACTTTGGTAAGGACACAGAAAATAAATATCAGGAAGATGGCAAAATATTCTGGAGACTATTGAAAAAATTTAGAAATGGGGGAAAAAATTACTGCAAAAGGAATCAGAGATGATAAAAGTTACGTGAAAACTAAAGAAATTATCAACGTCTAGAGTAATTACTTTGAAAGAATATTAAATGAAACAAGCAGTGTCAGCATGACGGTAGAAACTCCCAACAGGAATGCAACCAGGAATGCATATCTATACTTGCAACAGAAAAATTTTTCAAAAACCTGAAATGTGGAAAGGAAGTCGGAGTAAATGAAATTCAGCTCAGAAATGCTTTTATGGAGGTATTTTATATTTTACAGTGGCTGCATTGCATAATTCAGAAAGGCCTAAGAAGGTCAAAGAGGGTCAAATTACAGATGATTAAAGTAGAGCTCTCATAGTACCAATGTATAAAAAGGGAAATAAAACTGAATGCGAGACTTACAGAGGTATTTTCCTACTGAGTGATCCTGTAAGATTTATGCAAGTATACTTGAGAAACAGCTAAGAAAAATTGTGGAAGGGAAGCTTGGTGAAGAACAAGAGCCAGATTCAAGCCAAATAAAGATAATGAGAAATCTCGGGAATATAAAAAGGATTTTTATTTAAGTTTTGTTGATCTGAAAAAGGCATATGACAAAATGACAAGAGGAAAGTTCTTCAAAACACTACAGTTTTATGGTGCAAATGGGAACATCATATCAAGCAATGCATAGCCTCTATTTAAGCTGCAAGTCAGCAGTTAGAATTAAAGGAGATATACAGGAAGATGGATTGAGGTAAAGTCAGATGTACAAGGGTGCACATTTTCTCCCCTGTTATTCATTATTTATACGGATCACATTATGAAGTTTAGTGGTATTAATAAACACCACTTCTGAATAAATCCAGTACAAGTCTGCAAGATTCCTTAACCAAATTTAATAACTGTTGTAATAAATTTGGTATGAAAATCAACAATAAAAAGACAAAAACAATGAAAATAGGCAGAAAGAAACATTGAGAACATCAGCTGAAGGGTGAACCTATAGAACAAGTAAACCATTTCAGCTATTTACACACAATTTTAATTGAAGATAGTAAACTAATATGGAAATAGACAACAGAATAAGCAAAGTTGCTATAGTGGGAATACTATGGTGCAGTTGAATACATTTATATGGAATAAGTGAGAAATTAGCCAAAACACTAAAACTAGCAGTGTACAGGACTGAGTTGAATCTGAGAATTGGGTTAGAAATATCACAGAGACCTCAAATATGAAAGATTAATAAAGTGAACAGATGGCATCAATAGCGGTAGCATATTAAAAATGATGATACTAGGAAAGAACTTGCAATTGTTAGCATTCAGGAATGTGTTAGTATAACTGATCTCAGGTAGTATGTTCACTTAAAGAGAATGGGAGAGGATGGATTAACAAAACAAGTGTCCTTTGCCATGTTGACAGGAAAAAGACACAGAGGAAGACCAAGACACAGATGGATTGATACAATAAAAAGTGCCTTAAAAGACAGAAATATGAGATCTGATAATATTAGTCTTGACAGATAACAGATTAATTTGGAGGAAAATTGTTGACTGAAAGTTAGTAATGGTGTAGTAGTAGTATCATAATTATTCTATATACCTCCTGAGGGTACATATCAAGAATTTGATGATGAAGTAATCTATGAAACTATCATTCCATTGTCCTCACATCAATATTCTCAAAAGTAACAATCATCTTCTTGACTATCCGGTGACTTGTTCGTTAATTAATGATTGCCAAGATCCTGCCATTCTCATTTTACAGAAGACCTGTTCACTAACCTTGCCCACCTTTGGACACATATTGTGGGAAAATTTAGAGAAACTCATTTGGTTGCTCTTGATATTTACAAAGCATATGATTGAGTCTAAGAATGTGGCCTTCTTACTAAGCTGATGTGTTACAGTCTCCCTCCTACTCTTTGAGTGGACTCCTCCCTTGTTGTTCACTATGTGTTATGATGGATTGTTCCCCCCTCTCAACTTACTCAAGATTGTATTTCACTGTCTTATTTCATTCTCTCTAACTTTTGATACCATTTCCACTCACCAACCATGATTTGTTTCTTCTTTCTGAGTTGACTTTCACACCTAGCCTATCATGGCATAAGTTCATCATGGCTATAGCCTATTCAGCCTCTAAAAAAACTTGGTATTCTTTTTCATTCCAAGCATGACTTATCTTCTGCCAAACTTCTAACATTATAAATCTCAAATCTGTCCAACCTTAAGGAGAATACTGTTTTCACATTTGGGATAACACGCCAGAAAATTTTCCTGAAAAAGTTTGATTATATACAAAAAATAGTTATTTGTTTAAATAGATTACCAGTCTCTCTCACTGATTTCCTCCAATGACGCTATATTTCTGCATTATGCCTCTTCTATAGTATTTCCATGGATGCTCCGACTGAAGAGGCCACTACCTTTTCCTTTACTTATGTACTAACATGGGCAGCTGCTGCTCGGCATCCATCAGTTCAGCTATGAACTCCCTGAACCAACTTCTCATTCTCTTCATTTCATATACTTCTGTAAATTGAATAATCTTCTACAGATGTTTTCTCAACAAATACAATCACAAACTCTTCATAGTTGCATTATATTCACTTGCTATATATTTTGCACTGTAACATTTAATGGGTTCATGTGCGGGATTTGATATAATAAAAATATATATATATAGTCTGTTTTTATTATAATTAGTTTTGAAGAGCTTTTGTTTCGATAGCTGTACTCTCTTGTATCCTCAACCAGTTTAAACAGTCTGAAGATGTGGCTATTGGCAGTACAGTAACAAAAGTAGCCACTTCTTACTCAAGCTACACTATATGCAATAATTGTAAATAAACGTCAACAAATCAAAGCAATCCATTTAACATATAGTTTTCTTCTCTCACAAATTCACTCAAACTGTTTTCTCAGTTTATTATTCATTATTATTAAAAGTGATCTCTAAGGAGTCGGGGAAACTGATTATTTCTATGGGTGCTGATATTCCTCTAATCATGTAAGAACAAAAGACAAAATGGATACATTTCATTTCAAAAATGATTTTCCACTCTGTAAAAAGCAAAATTTTTACCTTTATATTTACTAATAAAAGCTGACCACCACAATGCCTATTTATATGATTTTACTCCATCATCATTGTACAGAATACAGTCAAACTTTGTTGTAATGTACAGAGATTGCAACTGTAATGAGCAAAAAAAGCCATAATGATTTTAATTTATGCATTTTCCCATATAATTGCTCACTTTTATAATGAGCATACAAACACATATATACTGTACAAATTTTGATAACCATGCAAAACATTCTTGATTGCTTGAGTAGTTCTTGGAATAGACAAAAATGAAAGGAGTGCATTAAAAATGAGAGGCATGCCTTTAGCTTTTATGACCACCTGCATTGGATTACAGGCTGGTTCATAACTTAATCCTGTCATTGAGAACCATCCCCTCCCCCCAACGTTTCCTACCTCTCCAGTGTCCAGCCTCTGGCCATCCTCCCTCCATCACTTTACCCAAACATTGATATGAGTATAAAATCAGTTAAAAACGAATCTTTATGTCAGAAACATATCTTCTAAAAGAAAGTGTCTCGCAGTTTGGCGAAAGATCAAGGTGTAATTGACACAGTAGTCAATTTTTTTTTTCAAGGTGATGCAAATAATGAAATTTTTAATGTTTTGTGTTTTCAAGGGGAATTTTGAAATGTCAAAGTGAGTTCTTTACAGCAAAGATCAATTTTAAGATTGATAAATAGAAAGACTCATGTTCATTGCAACCAAGTTCGACTATACTATGTGTTACACAAGTTATGATACCTATGATGGCCTCCAGTCAACAATTTTCTTACAAATTAACTGATATTTGTCAGAGCTTTTATTATGGCCTTTCTTAAGGCATTCACATTTGCATCAGTCCACTTAGATCATGATATTCATCTTGGCATTAAACATTTGTTTTGATTCATTTTCTCTGCCATTCTGTTTGTGACCAGACTATCATAGATTCGTGTATTCTTACTGAATGAATGCTGATGTCAAGTACCTCTCTAATATCTTCATTTTTAATGTGATTTTGACACTGTTGATATCTGATGATAAAAGTAATGAGAAGACTTGAGTAAAAACTTAGAAAATAAATATCAGGGACATGGTAGAATTTTCTGGAAGCTATTGAAAAGCTAAGAAATGGAGGGGAAAAAAGTACTGTAAAAGGAATCAGAAATGATAAATGTGAGATGAAAATTAAAGATAAAGATATTCTAGATGTCTGGAGTAATTACTTTGAAAGACTCCTAAATGAAACAAGGAGTAGAGCATGATGGTAGAAAATTTCCAACAAGAATGTAGTCATATCCATACTTGCAATAGAAAAAGTTATCAAAAACCTGAAATGTAGAAAGGCAGCCGGAGTGGTATTATATCCATTATCGAAATTGGACCTGTTAATCACAGTACCAATACTTTTAACTCTTTACTTCATTACTTCAATGATCTTATATTTCTAAATAAATCCAGTAAAGTCTGCAGGATTCCCCAAGTTAAATAATTGATGTAATAGATTTGGTATGAAACTCAGCCAAAAAAAAAAAAGAAAAAAAGAAAAAAAGAAAAAAAAAGCCAAGGAAAAGACCAAGATTTAGGTGGACCGATATGGTATGAAGTACCTTAGAAGAAGTAATGTATCAGAAGCTATTAGAAATGTAAGATCTGATAATATTGGAGTCAGGCAGATAACAGAATAATGTGTAGGAACACTGTCAATAGGAAGTTAATAATAATGTAACATTTTAGGTCGTACTATCATAATATCCTATACATCCCCTGAATGTACGTCAGAAATTTGACGATGATGCCATTTAGACTCCATGAATGTAATCTCAACGTTTTTCTTCTTTTTTTAAATTTTGAGTCAGTAATCATGGTGGAATATGACCATTGCCAATTTATACAATGCAGTAATAAACTGAAAGAGTAACATTAAAGATACCAAGAAATTATATACTTGGTTTAATCCTTTACCCAAGTGTAAGCAAACAAAGTTTGCAGCTGAAATATATAATCAGGACTGAGGCAGTTCACATATAGAAGCTAATGACTTCACATTACTTGCCTTAGTATCCCATAATGCAAAGCACATATCCTTATGGGTATGTATAATGCTATGAATTATGTGAAGGGTCACTACCCAGACTGGTTTCGACCTTTATTGAGGTCTCTTCAGTGGGAGCCAGACCCAGAGGTGATAGTAAGGTTGAAGTAATACGGAAGTCATATTTTCATATCCGAGTAGCCAAAAGGTGTCACACCTTACTATTAAAACTTCAAACAACTATCGCTAATCCAGAGTATTTTAATAATAAAGGTGTGACACCTTTTGGCTGCCCATATATGAAAATATGACTATGGCATTACTTCAACCATAGTATCACCTCTGGGTCTGGCTCCCACTGATGAGACCTCAATAAAGGTCGAAACCGGTCTGGGTAATGATCCTTCACATAATGCATAGCATTATACATAAAAGTAAGGATATCTGCTTTGCATTATGGGATACCAAGGCAAGTGATGTGAAGTCATTAGCTTCTATATATGAGTTGCCCCAGTCGTAATTATATATTTCAGGCACAAACTTTGTTTGCTTACACTTGGATAAAGGATTAAATCAAGTATATAATTTCTTGGTATCTTTAATTTATAGTATAACCAAGTGGAAAAACTTCCAAGAAAGAGTAACAGTATTATGCTTATAATGAAGTTCAAGTTATACACAAGGGCTGCAGTGGATAAAGAACAAGTGCAGTATATGATTACACCAAGGAAGGGGTCCATGAATCACACTGTCTTATTTATTTTTCTGATGGTTTGTTACTTTGCAGGAGAAAAAAAGCCTGTTACCTTTTAGTTTTTAACGTTATCTTCTGCCTGCAGCATTGTCTGTTTGAGTGTGTGTGTGTGTGTGTGGTTGGGTGAGAGAGAGAGAGAGGAGGAGGAGGAGGAAGAAATACTGTATAAATCAATATATTACTTAATATTTATATTACTATCTAATGCTCATTAATTTACAAAGTATCTGATGTTACTATCAATTCATTTGAAAAATAAATACAGGAGGGATCATTCTGCTACATTTCTGTGACCATTATGTCAGATTCAAATAAAAAAGGCCTGTCCCCGAGAAAAAGCAAAAACCATTAAACTGAAACTTTAACGCACAATAATCTTATAGGCAATTCTGCTAATAATGTTAGTAATTTTCGTATGTACAAAATTATTAAATAGCATAGGATAAAAAAATCATATTCTTAACTTTACCTTGTTGACCATGTCTACATTAATTGATGAAACAGAATATATCTGAATGTATGATACAGCTGGAGACTTTGTTTCTAAACAAACATCGTAGACAGTGATGACTAAATTTCCAATCTCAGCAGGAATAATCTATTCAAAAGACAAAGTATTTTAGAAAATACTGTTCTATGGTTATTTTAATAAAAGATAAAATGAAATACATAAAAATTACGTTTTTTTGAAGAAAAATGTTACCATATATTACTACATACTACCTATCATTTCACTAATGTCAAGAAAAGTTCCACAGATATTGGATCACTATCAATATTCAATATTTAGATGACTGCTGTCTAAAACTATCATCTCTCCCCCTTCCCCATACTATTTTGAAATAGCAACCTGCACCCAAAAATGGTTGAGATGAAAGAAAAGTCTTTTTTATGTTACATTTAATTTTTTTTGGGGGGATACTATTGAAGGAGAGAAGGATGGTGTTTAGAATCATGGATAGATGGTGTTTAGAATCAAGCAACTATGGATATGAGTCAAGTAGATCTTGTTTGTTGACTGCGTATATTCACCTGCTGGTGTAACTGGTTCTCCCCCAACCCAAGGAATTCATTTAAGGGAGAAGTGAGTGGGGGGGAGGTGTTTCAAACAACAAAGATAAGAAGATAAATGAAAAGATTAAAAGATTATGTTTTGAAATAATGAAAAATAATAGTTTCGGTTGAACAACTGTGGGCTGCAACAAATGCAATATAGCAACCCCCAAATCCTAATTTCAAAGAGATACTATGATAAACTAGAATGCTATAACAGGGAATTTAAAGGAATAGTTAAGAATCTGTATGGATTCTTAATCAACCCAGGGCAATTTACGGACAATGAAATGTGGCTGCAATTTGCAAACTGTGGCAGACCATGAATGATTAACCTCCCAAACGGCCAGGACGTCTATAGACGGATATGGATATGATTTAGCGCATCTGTTTAAACAACTGGGATAAGAAGTGAAATTTGACTGTCATGTCCATTAGAAGGTGTGATAAACCCTCACGCTGAAGAGAACAGTTAATCGGATTATCTCACGTTCGTAGCTGCCTCTCAGTTGCCTATAACCAGAAACACGCATCCTTGTTCTATGCTGGGTAACTGGATTTTAGTTATATAGGATAAACTAAAAATAGAGAAATTATTTATATTTTTGTTTTCTCTTTTTATTGTACAATACAATTTTAATGTCTGGACAAAATAAAGGTCTTGCATAATTTCTTCACTTAAATATTGCCTTACCTTGGAGAACCAATTTCATTTTTAATTTTTTTGCGCTAATTTTTTTTCTAATCGCTTTGTAGACAAAACATTTTTCTTTGTTCTCAAAGAAATTAATTCACGATAATTATTTGAAATATTCTTTTAAAAATAGAAAAGAAAACCGGCTGCTGACATTCCAGATTATATTATTTTTTGTACAAAACCATCGAAATCGAATAATACTTAACAGATTTCTTTTAGGACACGTTGGAGCAACTTGGCATTATAGAGAATAACACGAAATTCTTTAATCATATCAATAAATTTTTTCCTTTATATTATACAGTAATCTACTGTTCTTTATACTTTCACTTTCTTGGTTTCCCTGTATAATTGGTCATTACAAAATGAAATTAACAGTTATGATTTAAATTTATATGTAGATATTTTCTGCATAATTCAGATATTTTATTTTCCAATTTTTAAAGTAAGCTATACATTTGCTTATTTTTAATATTCAAAATATGTATATCAAACGCATCAAATGTGAAATTTCATTTCCTTTCACAACAGAATTGTACATTATTTCGCCTCTGATAGTTTACCCCCCCCCCCCCGTTGCATTACTATCACACACCCGAAAACTGTTATGAAACATACAGTTTTTATTTAATTCGTTATTTTTCTCTAGTAATTATTCCACATAACTTTAATTTTTCGATACTGAAACTATGTGGTGATTATTATAAATTAGCAAATTATGTCATATTCGGTACTAGGCGAAATTAATATTTAAAATCACTGTCATCTTTCAAATACAATATGAGAATAAAGAAAGTGGAAAACCAAACAAGAAATTTCTGCCTGTAAAATATTCAGATATTGCTTGGGGTTCTTTAGTGTGCTACATGTTCTATTGTTCTGTTTCTCAGTGGGGGGTTAGTAATCTCGGTTAGCATAGAGCTGGGAGAAAGGAATAATTAGTAAGTATACCCAAGACACAATTCATTTACGAGATGGCAAGCAGCAACAGCAGTGATAGTCAGGGTAAGAAAAGAAAACTTCGTGGGATGCAGAAAAGTTGGAGCCTTCGCCTTTCGAGCAGCTCTTGTTCTACCGATGAGGAGAGAAATCTTTCTAGCTCTGAAGATAGCGATTCTGCCTGTACTTTAGATATGTCTTCGTGCAGAAAATGGGTGATAACCATTGAATGTACACCAGCTTGTCTGTGGTTTCCCTTCATAGGTAAGCCAGGAATTACTG
The DNA here is from genome assembly GCF_054136105.1 of Typopeltis vanoorti. Classification (NCBI taxonomy): domain Eukaryota; kingdom Metazoa; phylum Arthropoda; class Arachnida; order Uropygi; family Thelyphonidae; genus Typopeltis; species Typopeltis vanoorti. Next base: position 45,081,208 of record NC_143551.1, on the reverse strand, counting down.
AAGACTTTGACTCCAGCGACATTTTAAGCTCTTTCCGTCTATTTTTAGACGATGATATTCTTTCATTCATAGTCGAACAGACTAACCTTTATGCTTGCCAACAACATCAGCAAGTTTGAGTACAGTCTGCATTCTTGCAGTAAACTTTGGGGCTCAATAGATATCAACATGCTTCTTACATTTATAGCACTCTTGATTGTGCAAGGTATTGTGAAAAAGCCCGCTCTCGAAATGTATTGGTCTACATACTGGATTTCAAACACGCCAATGTTTCGTGATGTTATGACTGAAAAACAATTCAGTCTCATCATGAAGTATTTGCATTTTCAGAATAACGAAAAATGCGATCAGGCAACACATCCTTGCCCAGCCCTCAACAAAATTTATGATTTTCTGATGAAAATCCGACAGAAATGTAGATCACTCTACATTCCTGAGAGAGACTTGAGTATAGATGAAAGCCTTATGCCATTCAAAGGTAGACTGAAATGTAAGCAGTATATTCCCAAAAAGAAAGCAAAGTATGGAGTAAAATTTTTTATGCTTTGCGAATCGGAAAGTTGGCCTCCAGGGGAGAGTCCCCCTTTGAACACTTGACACTCGGGGGGGGGGGGGGGTTACCCTAGGCGCCAGGGGTCAGAACCCTCTTTCGAGTCTTCAAAATTCGAGTTATCAGAATTGAAGGAGAACTGGCCTACCAGTCCAGAACTTTGGGGGGGGGGGCTTAGGCACCAGTGGATGAACTCCCCTTTCGAGACTTCAAAATTCGAGTAGTCAGAATTCAAGGAGAACTGGCCTACTAGTCCAACACCTCGGGTGGTTGGGTGCCGTAGGCGCGGGGGGGGGGGGGGGGGGGGGGGTGTCAACCCCCTTTCGAGTCTTCAAAGTTCGAGTCATTAGAATTCAAGGAGAACTGGCTTACCAGTCCGGAACACGGGGGGGGATGCCCTCCCCCCATATCACATTGATGTGATATGAGTTCCAAATTTCTTGTTTCGGAGAATATATATATATTACAAAGTTTTGTAATAAAAATTTCTGCTACAATGAAGTTTGACAGAATCAACAATATTATTACTACCTTATTTCTGTTTCTTGTGTGGGAGAAAAACAGTAAAATGTCACACTTATAATTATATCATATGATATAATGGCAAAAATAGTAAGAAAAAAGTCATTTGCATTTTCTCTTCAAAACACAAAGAAAGAACATTGTAAATTCAGCTAGTGGAAAAGAAAATACTACATATTTTTCTTCTGTTATCTGATTTTTTTTTTTCTTGTAGTACAAAGAAGAAATCACTGCATATAACATGGAGTCTGCAGGAGGGAAAAAATCTGGAAATTGGTTACATTATAATGAATCATGTCAGAAAAATTATTCACCTAAGATTCTAATATCAGCAGCCATAACATTTTCTTCTAGATTAGATATCTAAAGTAACTGAACCTTTGCTACTATTTTACACTAAAATGAATGAGTATGTTACCCAAGTAATTTACGTTTGTAATAGTTGTCTTGCGAACCACTTATGAAATAAATTCTCTGAAATATCCGCAGATCGATTAGGTCTATACCACCCCCCACCCCCAAAAAAAAAGAAGATTATGAAACGCATATGCACCTTTTCTTTGAAAATAATTCAAATCCTTTTTTTTCCAAGATAATTGAATGAAATAATTCATAATTTTTCAATAATAAAAGTGAAACTGATCATGATAAATTAAGAAATTATTTTGGCATAAATAATGTATAAGCATGTAAACGAAATGTCAGTATTTCTGTTAGGATATCGATAATCAACAATCGAAAAGGAAACAAGACATTCTTGATGTATTCTGCACTCCAGCCTGAGGCACTTTAGTGTTCTCCCCTTTCTTTCTCAATAGCACTGAGAGTAATAAGCCTTCGGCTTTTCCTCCAGCTAAGAGGATATTACCAAGTATTTATAAGACATAGATTATTTCAGAAATAGCTTCCAGCAGCAGAAGTAATATTTAGATTTTTTTAAAGAAACACAAACAAAAATAATACTACTGAACTTTCTTTTGTGTGGTATGCATATAAACAATTTTACATGGTGAAAATATAGCATATTATTTCTAAAATATCACATAATTTCAGCAGACAGTAGAACAGCTGGTTTTAGATTGCAAATAAATAGTACAAAATTAGAAGCTTCACGGTACAATCTGATTGCCATATATCTTTAGTCAAAATGGTAAAATGAAGTAATAAGAAATTTAGAGTAGTTATGCAATTGTGTTCCAGGAGAGGATAAGGAGGGGAGCATCAGAAAATCTTCAAAATGAGCAACAATTTTGAATCATTCCGTATATGATATTTTTCATATTATATTTTCAACATAGCTACGAGGATATACACTGGATATTATCATAATATGCATAATACAAATAAATAAATAAAAGACGAAGGTGAAGAATCACTGCTAAAATATCATTGGATATAAATTTTTGATCAAAAAGACTCGCAATCGGAAACCGAGTAATGCAATTTAGCATTTTAACTTTTTTTTTTTTTTTTGTCTTTATGAATAACAAAAAATTGTTTCTAAAACTGAAATGTGATGATCCATATAATGCTATTTGGCTAGAAATGAAAGCAAAAGGACATATTTATTTCAATAAATATTATTTAAAAATATAAATATTTGACATAATATTTTCGAAGCAAACATTTGAAAATTCTGAAATATGAAAAAAATTGTTTCTATATCATAAGTAAAGTGAAAGAACAATCAGTGCAACTCTTTCAGTGCAATGATTTGTAGAATAAAATATACCAAATTTAGTATCACTAAATAGATTCATTGCAAAGGCTGATCGGTGGTCATTTCAGGATTGATTTTTTTCACATATGTGAAATTCATTTCAATTTTTGGGAAGAGACACAATAAATCATTTTAGAGGCAAAAAAGGTCAAATAACTTAGGACAGTAAATGAAATTCTAAGCAACACGATAGATGTAAAGACAGGGGGACACAAAGGTCACTCAGCAACAGTTAATCCACTAATGGTTATAGGATAGTCGTAACAAGGTTAACAGCAGAGGAAGGTAATGGCATGATAAAAGGCAGAATGCCGACGAAGTTTTGATCCATGAAAAAACCTAGGGAGAGCTGATGATTTCATCCACACCAGCCGGTTGGGAGGTTATTACATACTATTTCCTACTATACAGCAATCCCTCGATTAATGCGCTTCCGATTAGTGCATAATTTTTTTTTCCTACACCTAAATTCGATTATTGCGCCTATATGCATCTTAGAAATAAATGTTACAGTTTTAAAATTTTTCTATATATACATTTTTTTATGGCTAACTAATCAAAATCGGTAACCAAATTATTTCAGCAAGGCGGATGATTTTTTAAAATCATCCACCGGGATGAAATAATTTGCTTACCGATTTAAAACATTTTATGAGGTTATTTTTTTTAATAGCATACTACACTATTTCCATGTACACTATGTTCCATTTACCAGCAAAATCTTGTGTTGTCTGCTAATTATAGCATTTTGATGATCATATCTCGTGCCTTCTTTGCAATTATTTTCCTTACTTTCTTTTTTAATTTTAAAGTATTTTCCCAACCTTTCATCATGAGTAAAAGAATTATTGAACAAAAAAGTGAAAGTGTGAAAATTATTCGAAAAATAATCCCATTGGAAGAAAAACTTGAAATAATAAAGAAATATGAACAAGGCAAGTCTAGAACAAAGATAGGACAAGAACACAAAAATGAGTGAATCAACTAGAAGAGCAATTTTAAGCAAAGCTGCTGAATAGAAAAAGAAAGGTAAGGCTGCTTAAAGTTCATCATGCATGCACTCGAAATCAAAGTATTATAATGATTGAATTAGAGAGACCTCTTTCTAACATTGATCAAAGATTGTAACCAAAAACGGATCCCGTAAAGCACTGACCTTATTAAATCAAAAGCATTAAGTCTCTTTGCAACCTTCAAAGAAAGGGCTATCAAGATGGAAAAGAATCAGAATTCCACACTAGTGCTGGGTGGTTTAAGCATTTCAAAAAGAGAAATAGCCTACATAATGTTCTAATCACAAGTGAAGCTGCAAGTGTAGATAAGGAGGTGGTCGCAAATTATCCAGAAATTTTGAAAAGTTGTGGAAGCAGGGGTGTCGATATGTCGATGAAACCAGCCTATTTTGGAAGCGAATGCCTTCCAGGACTTTTCTGCCCAAATCAGAGAAATCAAAATCACAGCCTGGTTATAAAGTCGCAAAGTTAAATGAAATTACTGCTAGCAATGTGCGAGCCGTTTGGAAGCACATTCTTCCACATTGTACAAATGATTTTAGAGGCTTTTCAAATGAATCTAAGTTAATTAAATCTCATTCTGAGAAATTGCATGATTCCGACCTGCTAAATTTAGATGCCCAGCGGATCCCGAGAAATATGAAGAAAATTTAATCACTGACAAGCCCAAAGAGACTTCACAGAAACAATTTGAAAATATTTTTCATACAATTGAAGTTTTTAAGCAGCAATACTTAGAGTCTGACCTTGATGAACAGAGAAGCAGTAAAATATGCAGAAGTAGTAGAAGTAATAGGGCCATACTGTCAGTTGTATGAAAAAAAAGAAACAGAATGCCTGTCAAACTACGTTAGCTCAATTCTTTGTTAAGAAGTAGAATAATAAATTTATATTCTGAATATGTTTTAATATCTTTATTGAACTTAAATTTTTTATAAAAAAAATTAAGGTTCAAAAAGAAATTTGAAGAACATATTATTCTTTTTCCTATAGGTTATTATATTCGATTAGTATGTTTTCAATTAATGGGCCTGTTTTAAAGAACGCATTAGGCACATTAATCGACAGGTTGCTGAACTCTATCCAAAAGATGTATACTTCCAGTCATGATAGTGTCATGACTGGAAGTATACAACATTTTTAGTCAAAGTCTGAAACACAGACTTTGACTAAAAAATGGCCAACAAGTTGAGGATTAGCCAGAGGAAAATGGAGGGTCATTACTCAGTAATAATTGCATCAGAGCTCAGGCTAGGGTAAGAGACCATTAACCCTGCGGAAGCCACAGCTGATCTGACAGATACAAACAAATTGTTTAATATAAATATTATTACACACATCCAGTGTATAGCTTGGAGGTCATGACTACTGCACATGCATATATTACGAGTGATATTCCATACCGTTTATGCGGTGAGTTTTGGTTTAACGTGTGTTATGTAAAGGTGTGTGATAATTGATAGTAAATTGTATCCGAAAGATACCATGAACCCCGATGTCAGTATAGTATTGTTTTTTTAGTTTATTTATTTATTTATTTATTTACTGTTGAAAATGGCTTGAAAAATATATCAATTGGATAATCCATGTTGAAGAGATTCAGAGAATTATTTGAGTCATCCGATGATGAGAATGATAGAGTCGAATGTGAAGATGATGATTATGTGAAAGTTCATTCAGAAGATTCGGATACCGAACAAGATATTTCCAGTAAAGAAAGTGAACGTGAATTAGACATGAATAAAGAGTATTTTTTTGGAAAGGATAAAGAATCAAAATGGAGGAAAAATCCAATAGGAAGACAGCTACAGAATATTTTGTGTCAACTTCTGTTAGTTCATCCAAACGCAAAAAATGCAAAGACAGAACCTGAAACTTGGAATTGCTTTATCACAGATGATATTTTAGATCAAATCTTATTATATACAAATAAATACATGGATTCTATTTCGAACCAGTATTCAAGAGAAAGAGATGCTAAACAAACAGACAAAACAGAATTGAAAGCATTTTAGGCCTCTTATATCTAGCTGGTTTACATTGCAACGATTGGCTAAACTCTTATTCTTTATATTTCTTTGTTCAATAATTTCTAAATTGTAACTGAAAATAAATACACCATCATGTATTATATTTGCAGTGTTTTTCTTTTTTTAAGTTTTATCGCATTTTAGCTCATACTAGTAATGAATGTATCTCTCAGATACACACGCCCTCAGCTGCAATTTTTTTGTCTATGACCTCTGCAGGGTTAAAAGATTCAAATGGTAATAGGCAGCCTATATTGCAAGAAGTAACACTCAAAATTTAACAAAGTTGATATGAGAATGGGTATTCCAGAGATAGAAAGAGCCACAGGAAGTATGGTGGGAAGGTGAGATCAAAGATGTGGCTAGAATTCAGTGGCATAGAAAAGCTCAAGGAATTGAATGGAAGACTTTGATGGAGATGTTTGTCTCACAGTGGACAGAAAATGGCTGCTGATGATGTCATATCAAGAACACATTCAGGAGATATGCAACTAGTCATTTTTTCGGTCAACATTAAACTTTTCATCACCTAATGAATAAAAACTGGTTATCATAAACTAATCGCTGCTATGACAGGATAGCCAACAGTTTTCAAAGTTTGCTATGCCTAACAGTTGTATTCACTGGAATAGTTTGCCATAGCTAATCAAGGTCACCCTAGGAAGAAAGTTCCACCTTTTGCAGACTAGACACGTCATGGGATTAATCATGACCCTTCAAGCAAAACAATACATGAAAAAAAACAAGCACCTTCATTGCAAATGACAGCTTCTTATCCCTATAGATAATTCTGACCAATAAATAGAAACCAGTGGTAATTTTGAAAATGTAATATTATTTGGCAGCAGTATTTCATCATTCTCACCTGACTGAATTCATATAAGATATTTAACGATGAATATCAAAATGCAACTGAAATATATGTGCTCTCGTTCGTAATGTTATTCAATGTTACTCTTTGTGTGTGTACGCGCGCGCAAATGAATGTGCACACTTAATATTTTATTTTATGGAAAAAAAAATTGATTTTTTTTCATATTAGGGTAATTCAATTTGACGACATCTACATATGTATATATATCAGTAGTCTAGTCATAACATTACTTGATGTACAAACTGTTTGCTCGTGTTCATGCAAATACAAGAATATAAGGATAAAAACAAGACCATAATTTCAAGTTAGTAAAATTTAGGTTTAGATGTTTGTTATATAAGGATTTCCTTCTGTCACTTTTACAGATAAAATACTCATATACTTACAAAGCCTTCCAAACTCATTCATTTCCTCATGTATATTCTGAAGGGTAATTTTGGATATTATAATCTAACAATTTATATTTCACAACTAGATTCATTAACATCTTCCAAATAGGTCTATTATCTGTTGGTAATCTGATACTAACAAATTATCAATTATTATTATTATTATTATTATTATTATTATTATTATTATTATTATTATACGAGCACCTCTGTGGAGTCCATAGACTCATCACGGGAGACCCAATCTAACATACTTCTCCTTGCACCCATTAACAGAAAAATTCACTCCCAAATGACTGTAGCAACCCATTCCACTCATTCACAACTCTCCCCAAGTAAAAAATATAGTCCTCACACCCCTACTGACCACACCATTGTTCAACTTCCAGGGATGACCCCTTGTTCTGGTCCCTCTAGCCAAGTGCTGAAACATTTCCCCTGCATCTATCCCATAAAATCCTTTAAGCAACTTAAATGTTTCTATTGTAACCTCTCTTTTTCTCCTATCAACCAACTTCTGCAATCCACACGCCTTCAATCTATCTCATAGGGAACATTCCACAGGCCACTCGCCTCTGGATCCTCTCCACTGCTGCTTCCTCATCCTGCACGAAACCCAGGGGACCTGACAAAAGTCAAGTAATCCAGATGTAGGCGTATCAAGGCCTTATAAAGAGAATTACAACTTTCTTATCTCTACTAGTTAATGTGTTCTTCGCTAGCTAAGTAATCTTATGTGCTACCACCTTAGCAATATGTCCTCTAAACCCCCCCCCCCCCGTCTATCACTACCCCTAAATCTCTAGCTCCATCTATTTCCTGAAGTACAGTGCTATCAATATGATAAACAACTTGTAATCTATTTATCCCAAAGTGCATAACTTTATATTTCTCAACATTAAACTGACACCCATTAACTTTTGCCCATATTGACAGTCTATTTAAATCATCCTGCAAGCTCTCCACATCACCTTGATAAAGTATTACTCTACCTAATTTTGAATCATCAGCAAACAACTCAGTATTTCCTTTCAGGTTATTTCCTATATCATTTATCAATACAAAACTTATATCACTCAGTGCTTATAGAAGTCCTTTTCTTACATTTTGTGCTTCTTCAACCACCAAGTTCTTCTTAATCTTTCACTAACCTGCCATCCTGGATTAGCTAAGCTTACTTATTCTTGAATGTGTGTGATAACTTCATTTTAACATGGCCGTGCCACTGATACTATTTAACCACTCTCTCCAAATTTTCCTAAGAATGCTCAAAACTGTGGTCTGTCTTTAATCAACTAACTCGCATATCTGTATGTCAAAACTGGCATGAACAGTCATATGATGATGATGTATGAATTGATGATTTTCTTTTTGGTTAATTAGCCTATTTTGAAAACCAAAGATCTAACCAAGTTCATAACTTAGAAAAGGCTATTACTGATCTAACTCAAGTGTTCAACTCAAAACAAAGAAATTTATCTTTAATTATTATAGCTGAAGTCAGAAACTACTCCAAGTAAATTCAAGTAAATAATTTAATCACTTAAATAATATTTAGTAACAAATTACCATTATTATCTGACACCTCCAGAGTCCAAGGACTCATCATGAAAGGACACTGTACTCCAAAACATACAACTCACTGTATCTTCTACTTAATCCTCTACACATATCTACTGACTACCACCACCGATAACTGAATTTTTTTTTCCCCTCTGTAAATTCTGTCTGTTCTCAAGGTTAATATTTGTCCTTGGTCAATATTGGTCTATGCAGGGAAAAAAACCCTACTATCCCCCACATGACATCAGCTAACCCACCTTCAAGAAGCCCATATAAAGATTGTGCTCATCACAATTAGAATCAAACTCAGGTCTTTTCCAATGGAAGGTGCAAAGTATATACAAAGGCAATTAAACTATAAACTAATAATTAATTATTCACTCACACATTTTCTTACAATTTAGAGAAATAAATCTAGACATTGAGCTCAACTGAAATTAACAAACTTAATGAGATATAAATGGTATTCTCCTAGCATTCCACACTGCTAGTCCAAACAGATCTTTCATGGCAGGCTCTTTGAACTGTTTGCTGCTATTGCTGTTTAATATGTGCTTTTGTCTACAGGTAAATAAGCTCACATTAAAATACGGCCATTCCTTGAGTTGAGACCACTTGTACTTACAATGGCTATCCCATTAATATGTTCACAACACCTCACTTATGCAACTCATGAACCAGGGTGTTATTCTTGCCTTCAAGGAATGTTATTTAAATTATACTTTTGTTCAAACTATTGCTAACACTGAGAGTGGGAAAACCTTCAGAAGTTTTTGGAAGGAATATACCATGCACTGTACAAAGAACATAGAAATGCAGCATCAAGTGAGATGAGAGCAGAGTGTATGAATGGTGTTTGGAAAAAGCTGCTGAAAATACATCATCTTACATTCACAGGACTTGACAAAGACAAATCCTTCACTGATGGCAAGATAGTGCTGCTAGCTAAAGAGTTGGAGGTTGACAATGAAGATGTAGAGCAGCTGGTGGAATGGGAATCACAAATAAAGACCTTATAGAACCAGAGACCAAAGAAAGTTACAAAATAAGAGAATAAAACTAGAACAAGAAACCAAGTCCTCAAAATACAGTGAAGAAACTGGCAGAGGCATTTGCCACTGTTAATAAAGCAATTCAAGTTGTTTGAAGAATGGACCTCAATATGGAGATTTATGCAGAAAAAGAAAAAGCAAACTGTGCAGATTAAGCTGAGCATAATATACAAATTTTTAAAGGAACCCACTCCTACTGTCATCACCTATCCATCCCTAAACGACAAGCCTAGCCTTTCCACAAATTATGCATGTGGTGAACCATTCTAGAATGTTTCATTGCAATTCCTAAATCTGAAGAATTTATTGTTCATGCTCTAATTTCTCCTGCCTCCTCTGATGAATCATCTAAATTAAGAGTTTATTTATTATAGTATAGCATATACAGTAATTTTATACCAGAATTTGTAAAGAGAACAATTTATCTTGTTCTATTTACTACCATTTCTTTTCTTCTATTTGACACAATTTCATTTGTTCATACATAGTTCTTGCCAATCCTGTATGCTCTATTGTCTGTGGGCAATTTCTCATAATTTTCTTTGTGTACTGATTGTGATGTCATTTGCTAGGAAATTCAGTTCACTGTCATTTAGTTTTGATAATTTCATGTTTTGTAATAGTGAGCTTAAAGCAGAATTAATACCATGGGAATTTTCAGTAATTTTCTATGACACATAATTTTATGTAGTGGTGTTTGCTATAGTACATACTACTGTATACTACCAAATAACTGGTAGTGTGCAGTTTCTCTGTATACTGTATATTACCAAATAACTGGTTAGTTATGTGACAATGTAATGAAAACTAAGATGAAGACATTATCATCCTCATCCTTTTTATGGGTTAGGCTCAATGGCCTGCCATGAATATGACAAAAGTAAATAAAAACAGATAATTTATATATGTTTATTCAAAGAGATTTGGGACTAACACCAATGTCATCTTCTGTGAAAAGTTATGAAAATAAAAGAGTAAAACCAAGTTTAAATTTAAATATGACAAAGAGGATATGATATGAATGATAATGCAGGCAATGAAATGAAATTAAAACGCTGTTAAAAATCAGATGAGTCTAATTTTTTTTTTATCGGAAAGCCTCCACAGCTCTATTGATACCAACAATGCCCTCTGGGTGAAAAGACCTGAATTATAATCCTGTCTAGGTTTAAAGGCTTTTCAAGTGAAGGTGAGTTAGCGTGTCTCGTGAAATATAGGAAACTTGGGTTTTCCATACCACAAAATACGCAAACCAGCCAGAATGACACATGTAATTACAGACATAGTGAAAATGCAAATAGGGTTAACTATCCTAGAATAAGCATTAGTCAAATTTCTAAGAAGCCAAGTTACTTAGCTGTGACAAGCCACTACCATAAACAAATTTGTTGATTCTTTTGTCTATTTCCATATTTAATTTACCATCTTCAATAAAAATCGTGCCTAAGTAGGTGAAATATTTTACTTGTTCCACAGGTTCTCTGTTCACAATGCAGTTGACATTTTCAACTACTCTGCCTATTTTCATTGTCTTTGTATTTTTATTGCTGACCTTCATACCATATCTGTTACAAAAATTATTCAATTTAGTCAGGGAATCTTGCAAAATTGTAGCGGATTTATTTAGAAGTATAACATGATCTGCATAAAGCAAAGAGCTGACATTAACATCTCCAATTCTGATATCATGTTTAATACCACTTTTCTACATAATGTGATCCATATAGATAATGAATAGCAGAGGGGATAATGTACATCCTTGTCTCACACTAGATTTAACATTAAACCATCTTCCTGTACTTCCTTCAATTCTAACTGCAGACTTACAACTCAAATAAAGACTAAGTATTGCTCGATATAATGCCCCTTTTGACACCATATAACTGTAGCATATTGAACAGCTTCTCTCTTGGCACATTGTCATATGCCTTTTCCAGATCGACAAAACTTAAATACAGATCTCTGTTATATTCCCATGCTTTCTCAACTTTTTGTCATAAAGTGAAGATCTGATCCTGACAGCCTCTATTTGGCCTGAATCCAGCTTGTTCTTCACCAAGCTTTTCTTTCACAATTCTTCTCAACCATTTTTCAATATACTGGCATAAATTTTCACTGGAACACTCAGTAGGGAAATACCCCTCTGTAATTCTCACATTCTGTTTTATATTCCCTTTTAATATATGGGTACTATTAGAGCTCTACTCCAATCATCGGGAATTCATCCCTCTGTCTAGGCATTCTGAACTATGCAGTGCAGCCACTGTACCACCTTACTTCAGCATTTCTGGTCGAATATCATCTACTGGTACTGCCTTTCCACATTTCAAGACTTTGATGGCTTTTTCTACTTCAAGTATGGATATGTATTCCTGACTGCATACTGGTCAGTGTTTGTTTTTTTTTATCACTGTGCTGTCATCACTGCCTGTTTCATTTAGCAAATTTTCAAAGTAATTACTCCATACTTCAAGGATATCTTTTTCTCCAGTTTTCATGTTACCTTTATCATCACTAACTCCTTTTACAGCACTCTTTCCTCCATTCCCAAGCTTTTTCAACAACCTCCAGAATATCTTACCACCTTCTTGATATTTATTTTCTATGTTCTTGCCAAAGTCCTCCCATGACTTTTGTTTAGCTTTCTTACATTTGTCTCTGTATTCTCTAAGAGCACAAGCTGACTTATTTGCCAGGAACTTTTGATATGCTTTCTTCTTTTCCTTCACTGCCTCTTTAATTTCCTGTCCACCATGGAGTTCTGATTTTTCTATCCTTGCAGACAACCTCACCACATGCCTCTCTGGCAGAATCAATCAGGGTTTTCTTCAAGGTTTGCCATTGAATCTCCAAGGTTTGGTTCTTGTTCTCAAACTCTATCATTTTTTTTTTCAATAATCTTTGTGTATTTTAGTCTACAGTTCACATCTGGGAGCTGCTCAACTTTTATTCGCTTTAAAAGCTTCTTACATGTCATTCTTTTCAATATGAAATTCAATTTTATCCTGCTTAAGACTAAATAGTGATCGCTTCCAATTTCAAATCCTCTGTACAAGCTGGTGTCCTGCACCAGGGAGAAAACATCACTATCAACACTAACATAGTCAATGAGGCTTTTCTTATTCCTTGCCTCTTCTCTCCATGTGAATTTGTGCACATTTTTATGTTGGAACATGGTGTTAGTAATAACCAGTCCATGTCCTGAGCAGAAATCCAATAGGTTTTTGCCATTATTATTAGCTTTGCTCTTTTCTCCAAATTTTCCCAAAATATTTTTGCATGTCTGATAATCATTTCCTACTCTGCTATTTAGATCTCCAACAAAGACCAACTTTTCCTTTTTCATTGCGTCAGTTGCTGTTTCTAAAGCACCATAAAATTCCTCCACTTCTACCTTAGCAGAACCATCTGTGGGACCATAGGCACAAATAAGTCTCATTGTCCAATTCCTCATTCTCATATTTGCCCACATTACTCTACTTGAGACTGTCTGCCATTCAAGAAGATTAGCCTTGTATTTAGAGTTGAATACTATGGCTACCCCCTTTTTTTTTTCCTTGATTGTCATTGCCTGAATATAACATTTTGTATTTATAGCTCAGAAATATCTCACCAGTTTTTGTCTTTTTTGTTTCAGTCACCCCTATTATGTCAATCTGGTACTTATCTAATTCCTCAGCAAGCTCCATTTCTTTGCCATTCAGGCTTCTTATGTTGATAGTACTGATCTTTAACTCTAGTGATGTTGAGTTAGGGTGTGCTTTCAGATTTGTTCCAGTAGCTGACTTTTCGCTGTTTGTCCTGGTTCCCTGACGAAAATGACAGGGGCCTTGTTTAATATATTGCTGAATTAATGAATAGATAGTTGGGAAAGCAGAAATTGTTCATATTTGAAAACCTGTGTGCTATATTCTTGGGAGACTGTTCTAAAATACGGCAGAAGGAATGGAGGAGGAAGTGAAAGCTGAACTGCTAAATGCTGTTGGGTGGTAGCTGCAAGTTTCAATGGATTTAGTCAAGAGTGAAGGAATCATTGTTGCTCACTGGTTCATATGAACAGATGCTATGGCAATTTTTATGGAGGATGCATGTTGCAGAAACCAAATGTTTGTGTGAAAGTCGATGGAGTGAACTGGTAAGATATGGGTTATTTATCAACCTAAATGAGTGAAGTATCGTATATGTCAGCAAAGAAGACAACTCTCAAATACTACAGAAAACCCCTCAAAGTCATGGGTCGTCTAATATGGTGAGTATAAAAAGGGAAGCTTAATTTCTTGGATGAACATTTAGGTAGTTACAATACATCATTATATAAGAAAATAGGCAGTGTTTATAAACAAACCATATATTTTTTGTTACATAAATTTATTTAAAATATTACAATAGATGTAAATCTTAAAAAAACAAATAATAATTATTAACCTCAATTTTTGTGTTTAGGGGGTGCTTAAGGGTCAAAGCTGTATAACTGAGAGGAGACCTCCACATAGCCTTTAAAGGAATGCGGAGAACCGACCAGGGCTTCTGACCTAATGTCCAATCCTCACCTTCTCGTGGTGCACCCTGTTGGGTATCTACTTTGATACTGAACGAACGAGGATGGGCTGGCAATTTGGGATTTAGCCGACCAAATTGTATTCTTATTGATTAAACCAAAATAAAAAATGATGGTACAACATGACAAAATTACATGCCGGCTGGGGCGTCGCCCGGTTAAACAAGATCCCCGTTGTTTTCGCCAGGGAACCAGGGCGAACAGCGAAAAGTCAGCTACTGGAACGAATCTGAAAACAAACCCCAACTCAACATCACCAGAGTTAAAGATCAGTACTATCAACGTAAGAAGCTTGAATGGCAAAGAAATGGAGCTAGCTGAGGAATTAGATAAGTACCAGATCGACATAATAGGGGTGACTGAAACAAAAAGACCAAAACTGGTTAGATCTTTCTGAGCAATAAATACAAAATGTTATATTCAGGCAATGACAATCAAGGAAAAGAAGGAGTAGCCATAGTATTCAACACAAAATACGAGGCTAATCTTCTTGAATGGCAGTCAGTCTCAAGTAGAGTAATGTGGGCAAATATGAGAATGGGGAACTGGACAATGAGACTTATTTGTGCCTATGGTCCCGCAGAAGGTTCTACTAAGGTAGAAGTGGAGAATTTTTTGAGGCTTTAGAAAAAGCAACTGACACAATGAAAAAGGAAAAGTTGGTCCTTGTTGGGGATCTAAATAGTAGAGTAGGAAATGATTGTGAGACATACAAAAATATTTTGGGAAAATTTGGAGAAAAGAGCAAAGCTAATAATAATGGCAAATATCTGTTGGATTTCTGCTCAGGACATGGACTGGTTATTACTAACACCATGTTCCAACATAAAAATGTGCACAAATTCACATGGAGAGAAGAGGCTAGGAATAAGAAAAGTCTCATTGACTGTGTTATTGTTGATAGTGATGTTTTCTCCCTGGTGCAGGACACCAGAGTGTACAGAGGATTTGAAATTGGAAGTGATCACTATTTAGTCTTGAGCAGGATAAAACTGAATTTCATATAGAAAATAATAACATGTAAGAAAGTTTTAAAGCGAATAAAAGTTGAGCAGCTCTCAGATGTGAACTGTAGACTAAAATACAGAAATATTATTGAAAAGAAAATGAAAGAGTTTGAGAACAGGAATCAAACCTTGGAGATTCAGTGGCAAACTCTGAAGGAAACATTGATTGATTCTGCCAGAGAGGCATGTGGTGAGGTTGTGTGCAAGAATAAAAAAATCAGAACTCCCTGGTGGACATAGGAAGTTAAAGAGGCAGTGAAGGAAAAGAAGAAAGCATATCAAAAGTTCCTGGCAAATAAGTCAGCTTTTACTCTTACAGAATACAGAGACAAATGTAAGAAAGCTAAACAGTGTGTAAAACTAGCTAAACAAAAGTCATGGGAGGACTTTGGCAAGAATATAGAAAATAAATATCAAGAAGGTGGCAAAATATTCTGGACGTTGTTGAAGAAGCTTAGGAATGGAGGAAAGAGTGCTGTAAAAGGAATTAGAGATGATAAAGGTGACATGAAAACTGCAGAAAAAGATATCCTTGAAGTATTGAGTAATTACTTTGAAAAACTGCTAAATGAAACAAGCAGTGATGATAGCACAGTGGTAAAACACACTGACCAGGCATGCAGTCAGGAATACATATCCATACTTGAAGTAGAAAAAGCCATCAAAGGCTTGAAATGTGGAAAGGCAGCAGGAGTAGATGATATTCGACCAGAAATGCTGAAGTATGGTGGTATAAGAGTCTTACAGTGGCTGCACTGCATAGTTCAGAAAGCCTGGACAGAGGGACGAATTCCCGATGATTGGAGTAGAGCTCTCATAGTACCCATATATAAAAAGGGAAATAAAACTGAATGTGAGAATTACAGAGGTATTTCCCTACTGAGTGTTCTTGGCCAGATCTATGCAAGTATACTTGAGAAACGGTTGAGAAGAATTGTGGAAGAAAAGGTTGGTGAAGAACAAGCTGGAATCAGGCCAAATAGAGGCTGTCAGGATCAGATCTTCACTTTACGACAAATAGTCGAGAAAGCATGGGAATATAACAAAGATCTGTATTTAAGTTTTGTCGATTTGGAAAGGGCATATGACAAGGTGCCAAGAGAGAAGCTATTCAATACGCTGCAGTTATATGGTGTCAATGGGGCATTATATCAAGCAATACTTAGTCTTTATTTGAGTTGTGAGTCAGCAGTTAGAATTGAAGGAAGTACAGGAAGATGGTTTAATGTTAAATCTGGTGTGAGACAAAGATGTACATTATCACCTCTGTTATTCATTATCTATATGGATCACATTATGAAGGAATGTGGTATTAAACCTGATATCAAAATTGGAGATGTTAATGTCAGCTCTTTGCTTTATGCGGATGATGTTATACTTCTAAATAAATCCGCTACAAGTCTGCAAGATTCTCTGACTAAATTCAGTTGCTGTTGTAATAGATATGGTATGAAGGTCAGCAATAAAAAGACAAAGACAATGAAAATAGGCAGAATCATTGAAAATGTCAACTGTGTTGTGAATGGAGAACCTGTGGAACAAGTAAAACATTTCAGCTACTTAGGCACAATTTTTACTGAAGATGGTAAACTAAATATAGAAATAGACAACAGAATCAGCAAAGCTGGTATGGTGGGAAGTCAATTGAATAAATTCATGTGGAATAAGAAAGAAATTAGTCGGAACACTAAATTAGCTGTATACAAGACAGTGTTCAAACCAATTTTAACTTATGGATCTGAGAGCTGGGTCAGAAATAAAACACTTGACCAAAGACTAGAGACCGCAGATATGAGAGTCCTGAGAAAGATTAGAGGCGTGAACAGATGGCATCAATGGCAATATCATATTAAAAATGAGGATATTAGGAAAGAATTTGACATTGTCAGCATCCAGGAATGCGTTAGCAGAGCTAATCTCAGATGGTATGGTCACTTAAATAGAATGGGAGAGGAAAGATTAGCAAAACAAGTGTTCTCTGCCAGGTTGGCAGGAAAACGACCTAGAGGAAGACCAAGATATAGGTGGATTGATACGGTACAAAGTGCCTTAGACGATAGAAATATAAGATCTGATAATGTTGGAGTCTTGACAAGTAACAGACTGATTTGGAGGAAAATTGTAGATAGGAAGTTAGTAATGATGTAATTTTTTCATGTAGTACTGTCATATCCTGTACACCCCTTGAGGGTACATATCAAGAATTTGATGATGATGATGATGAATTTTTGTGTTAATTTTCTTCATCATCTGTTGAAAATAGTTCTTCAGGTTCATTGATTAAATGATCGTCATATGGATCCCAGTTCGAGTCCAGTGAATTGATTTCGTTTTCATTGTCATCAGTGTCCCACAACAGATCATCTTCCGTTCCATCCATAAGATTAGAGATACCACACTTTTTAAATGATTTTATTAGAGTCTCTACTTTTACTTTATTCCATGCTTTGATTACAAAAGTGCACAACATATCAAGTGATGCAGTGCATATCAATAGATCCACCATTTGTAAATGATTTTTCATCAGTCAACATCCAATTATTCCACTTTTCTTGCATGTGATCTTTAAATGGTTTGTTTAAGCAGACATCTAGTGGTTGCAATATAGAATTTAAACTACCTGGTATAACAGCAATTTTTGTGTCATGTTTTTTCTAGAAAACTTTTAGTTTTTTAACTAGAAAACTTTTAGTATTCTCAGTTAAATGACTACAAAACATATCCCATACTAATAAACTGTGTTTCTTCATTATACCGCCAGGTCACATATTCCACACATTATTTATCCATAATTTCACACCGTTTTCGTCCATCCATCCTTTTTCGTAAAAATGTACAAAAACACCTGAAGGAAATTTTATCTTAGGTTTAGTTTTATGTTTGAAGATGATCATTGGTTTTAACTTGGTTCCATCAGCCAAACATGACAACACAACTATAAACCTTATTTTTTCATGACCTGTACTTCAAACTAGCACACTCTCTACCTTTAGACTACACAGTTTTATTGCTTATCATATCAAAGCTCATTGGAGTTTCATCCATATTTCCAATATTTGACAATAGAAATTTATGTTCTTGTCTCAACTGAATAATTTATGGAAACTGGTAAGTTTGTGGTAGTTTTTGAGCAATTTTTGTTTTTTGTTATTACAAGATTTTGTCTGTTCATAAAACAATTACACTATCCTGAAGTAGCTTGAAATTCTATACTTTCATCTGGATTCAATCTGGACCATTTTAGTGCATATACTCTAATCATATTTCTTGTAACAAGATAACCATTCTGCCTTTGTTTGAATACCCATTCCTTATTTTAAATCGAGCGTTTCATACTTTCTTTGTTTTGTTGCTGGTTCCATGATTTTAAATGATAACAATTTTAGTAATCCTAAAATTAAAAAAAAAAATCAAAATTAATTAAAATTTGGGCTAATCACTTTTAATTAGGGTAATTCATGTAAATACTAAACCTATGCTATGCAAAAAAAATAATGGATATAACAACAATACCTAACATTGCATTAATACAAGAAAGAAGAAATTGGGGAGGCAAGGCAACTTATACAAACAACGTAAGCTTAAAACCTAAAAATAGCCTAAGATTTAGGCCTCGTCTCATATGCCGATATATATGGTATTTTAGGGCAGATTTGAAATTCGTATAAGGAGATTTGTATTCTTAGGTAAAATAATGCCCTAAGTGAAAGAGGATTTGTAGTTTTTTGGATGTCAAGGAGGCAATGATTCTAACATATTTATGCCAAGAGAGGCTTCATGTTAGGATAATGCCAAGAAGGGAATTTTTTTTTGGTGGGAAGGAAGGAAGGGGGAGGGGGGGAAGAGAGAAGGAACAGAAATATGTTATACTAGTATTTAAATTTATAAGGTTATCTGATCCCATTGAAGAACTTATTTTATACAACTTATTTTTAAAGGAAAAATAACCAGAATTTATTACAAAATCAAATACGTTTACAATGTCTGAAGGAAATTCCTGTTGTAGTAATTCAATACTTTCCGAAAGAGGCACATTTGTAAATAAAGAAACAACATCTAAACTGATCATGATATCATTTTGAACAACGTATCTTGACAACATTTCTCCCAGACCTACTCATTGGTTCAGATATGTCGATGACATTTTTGCTGTATGGAATGGCTCCTCTGATGAACTTCAACAATTTCTCACTAAGTTAAACGCATTTCATCCTAGGATCAAGTTTACCCTGGAAGTAGAATCAAATAAGCAGTTAGCCTTTTTAGATCTTCTAATTCTTCGCCAACCAGATGGTAACCTATATTTCTCAGTTTATAGAAAGAAGACTCATACAGGCCATTATATCCATGCTGAATCTCATCACCATCCCAGTCAAAAGGCAGGCACTATTAAAACACTGGTTCATCGGGCCCACTCCTTTTGTTCTTCAGACGATCTTTTATAGAAAGAACTACGATTTATAAATTCTTCCTTTCTATCTAATGGTTATAAGAATTGCTTCATTAAAAGAACTTTGAGTAGTTTTAATATGTCTTCCTCTTCAAACACAGAGGAAATAACGCGCATTACTATCCCTTATGTACAAGGCATCAGTGAACGTATAGCAAAAGTTTTAAAACCACTGAATGTTTTTGTTGCCTTTCGACCATTTAGAAAAATCTCCACCTTTCTCACTTCTCCTAAGGACAAGCTTCCACATCTTAATCATCCAGGTGTCTACCAGATTCCGTGCTCTTGTGGATTATCTTATTTAGGACAAACGGGAAGATCTGCCTCCATTCGGCTAGAAGAACACCGATCTTATATTGAATACTTTAAACCTGAAAAGTCTGGACTTTCTGAACATGCTATCTTCACTAGACACAGAGTTCATTGGAGAAAGACAAGAGTTCTTCAGAAAAGTCAGTTTCTCGTGGAACGCCTTTATAAAGAAACATGTGAAATTCTACTTCATTCTCCTAACTTAAACAGATCCGACGGCTTACGTCTATCCCCTTTATGGGAGATAGTACTTTACAAATCAGCTAATCTTTCCAAATGTTTTATTGTATTGATTTTTTTTTTTTTTTTTTTAAGGAAAGTTATTGACCTTTTTATTATCTTACACCAGCTACTTAGGTGGCGCTTTTTGGAATTGTCAGTTAGTGTTTAATTTTGAGCTTAATGTACTGAAGATGCCTGTGACACACAGGCGAAAATTATACTATTAAATAATCTTTCTACATGAGTTTTTTCCTTTATTTATTTTGTATCGATATGTCTACTCACGGTATACCTCTTTTAAAACTTAGATGGGGAAGTGTTGAATAGAGATTATGACCAATTGCTTTGACAAGCATGAGACTAAAAGGCTTGAATGCCATTTGGATATGATGTAGGGATTTGTTTTAATTCTGACATTCCTCCATGCAAGCATTCTGTTTGTGTCATTAGTTAGAGATACCTGGTACCATATGTATGGTAAAATAGATCTGCCTTGCCTTTAAGAGAATGCAGGAAGATAAGTCATGCAAAGGGTAAGAAAACACAGATGGGTTTTCTGGACACTTCCTACTCCAAAGTACCTTGAATACAAAGAACAAAACTCTATAGATACCTTCTTAGGGAAGTAAGGAATGGTTGCTGATGTTTCTCATTATTTTTCTGTGAAATAGATGTCAACAATTAGGATGGAACATAGATTTAATGAAAAGCAACACCTGTTGTAAAAGTACTTGTAGGAAACAAAGGGAGTACAATAGTTAAGGTTTAAGCATGAGAGGTAGAATTAATGTATCATAATGTGCTAATTTTCGTTCTATAGAATGAGAGCTGACCCACTTGTTTGAGCAGAAAGGGAAGACGATCACTATTTCTAGCATAAACTGGATTTAATTATGGACTCAAAGTGATCTCATGTAGAAATGACTGAATTTCAAAAGGCAAAAATATCAAACTGATGGAATTAATAATTCCATGTAATAATTTGCAAGTGTAGGAGAAATAGACAAACCCTTCAACTTGTTTATATAATTTACCTTGACATATGAAGTATTCAGGTATCAGAAGGAAAATACAACTTGATAACTCAGTAAAAGCCCATGATTGTACCACAGGTAATCAGAAGGAGACTTGCAAAGATAGGCTATCTCGTTTTTGAAGCTTACAGCAATAGTAGCGCTTTGACATGCCTATAAAGCAGGAGAGGGCTACTGATACTTGTTTAGCTAATTTATATATATTGAACATTCCATACAATCCACGACTTGTCTTAATGGAATATATCGTTGTTTAATTCAGCATATTTTTATGCATTTTTGGTAAGCTATGTTCAAGGCAGCTTAACTTTGTATAAAATGTGAGCAGTTTCAACACATAAAAACAATGTTATGTGACAAGGTACATAACATTATGAAGGTCACATAAGCTCATCTGCAGAAAGTTTATACAAAGCCTATACCTTGCTATTGATACAATAAGTGGGCCATACTTTAAAGTCTAGTTTGAAATCACAACCAAAGGCAACTAAAGCTATGAGTTTAACCCTCCTACCGGCCAGGACGTATATATACGTCCAGCTAAATCTGGATACGATTCAATACACCTGTTGAAAAAACATGGATAAGAAGTGCAATTTGGCTGTTCTGTCCTTTAGAAGGTGTGATAATCCTTCATGCTGTGGAGAACACTTAAACAGATTATCTTGCGAAGCTGAGTCTCAGTTCTCTATAACAAGAAACGCAGTTCCTTGTTTTATGTTGGGCAACTTTTATATTAGACAGATTAAAAATATAGAAATTATTTTTCTTTTTTCTTTTTATTTATAATTCCAGGACAAAATATAAATCCTTGCATACTTTCTTCAATTAAATATTGCATTATCTTGGAGAATCAATGTTTAATGTTTTTGTGCTAATTTTGTCATATCATATCATATCACTAAGTTTTTTCAAAATATCGTAATCTACTGTTCTTTGCACTTCCACTTTTTTGGTTTCCCTGTATAATCGGTCTTTATAAAATGAAATAAACGGTTATTATGTAAATTGATATGTATATATTTTCTGCTAGTTTATATATTTTTCTCCAATTTTAAAGTAAGCGATACTTTTGCATATATTCTCTAAGACAAAATATGTATATGTGGATGCATCAAATGTGAAATTTCATATTTTCACAATAGAAATGAACTTTATTTCGATTTTGATAGTTTCACCCCCCCCCCCATCCCGCTGCAACACTACCACACACCTGGAAACTGTTATGAAACATATGTACAGTTTTTATTTAATTCGTGATTTTTCCATAATAATTGTTCCACATAATGTTTAATTTTTCAACACAGAAATAAGTTTTGATTATTATAAATAAGAAAATATACATATTATTTCCTCATTATTATAAATCAGGAAGTTATGTGACATTGGGTAATAGTGGAAATTAATATTTAAAAACACTGTCATCCTACAAATGCAATATCAGAATAATATGTTTCGAATGTCTGCTAATCAATCAGAAAGGGGGAAAAACAAAACAAGGAATTTCTGTCTGTAAAATATTCAGTTATTGCACGAGGTACTTTAGTGTGCTCTCTGCTGGGCATGTTCTTTTGATCTGGTTCCCAGTGGGCGGGTGGTGGTGGTGGTGGGGGGGGGGGGGGGGGGGGGGGTAGTAATCTCCGTTAGTCTACAACTTGTTACTGGGCAGAAAGGAATATTAGAAAGTATACCCAATATACAATTCATTTGTAAGATGGCAAGCAAGAGCAGCAGCAGCAATAGCAGTAATTTTTTTCAAGATAATTATCAAATAATTTAAAATTTTTCGATAATAAAAATGAAACTGATCACTATAGATAAAGAAATCACTTTTGGCATAATTACTGCATCAGCCTGTAAAAAAATGTTAGTTTTACTGTGTTAGGATATCTGAACAATTGAAAATGAAACAATACATTCTTGCTTGAGGCAATTTAGTGTGACTTCTCAGAAACTTTCTGTCTTGTGTTTCTCAAAAGGGTAATCTAAGACTTTTAGCTTTTCCTCTAGGTAAGAGGATTATTGTCCAGCATTTCTAAGACGTATTTCAGAAATAGCAACCAGCAGCAATAGAAGTAGTAATATTTAGATTAAAATAAATAAATAAATAAAATAATAATAATAATAATAATAACATAACTGAAATTTCTTTGTGTGGTATACAGTTTTACACGTTGGAAATATAGCAGAGTATTTCTAAATCTTAGAAAAATGTCAGCAGACCGCTGATTTCAGATGCAAAGAAAGAGTACATAATTAGAAGCTTCGAATATACAACAATATTATTGCTTTATTTCTTTTGTCAAAAAGGTAAACTGAAATAAGAGATTTTGAATACTGTCTGAAAGCTTTCAAAGCTGTAGAAATTTAAAGTAGTTATGCAACTCAGTTCCAGGACAGGAGGGGGGGGTTGCAGTAAAAAAATCCTAAAAATGAGCATAAATTTTGAATCATTCCATACAGGATATCCTTCCTATTATATTTTCAACATATCTACAGTGGTTAAGCACTGGATAATATAATAATGAGCATCCTACAAAAAAAAAAAAAAAAAAAAAAAAAAAAACCCTCTGTTGCAATTTTAAGCAAAAGAAGAAGGTGAAGAGTCTCTGATAAAATACCATTAGGTATAAATTTTTGATACTAAAAAAGACAATATCGGAAACCGAGTAATGTAGTTTATAATCATTTATTGTTTATAAAAAAAAATTTTCCTAAAATTGAAATGTGACAATCCATATAACGGTATTTTGCAAAGAAAGAAAGCAAAATGTCATATTTAATTCACTTAATGTTATTTAAAATATAAATATTTGACAAAATATTTTAAATGTAAACAAACATTCGAAAATTCGCAAAAAAGAATCTATATTGTCAGTAAAGTGGAGGAAATTAACTATTACCTAAAGTATATTCACTGCAAAGGCTGATCTGCAGTCATTTCAGGATTGATTATTTATTTTGGCAGATGTGAAACTTCTATTTTTGGAAAGAGACAATAAATAAATTGTTCAAAAAAAAAAAAAAGAAGAAGATCAAATATCCTAGTACAGTGAAGAAAATTCAAAGTAACAAAGTACATGCAAAGACAAGTGACTCAAGAGTCACTTGACCACAGTTAATCCGCTAATGGCTCTAAATCGCCATTAAGAGATTAACAGCAGAGGAGGGTAAATACTTGATAAAAGATAGAATGACGATGAAGTTTTGATTCATGAAAAATTCTGGGGTAGTCTTGCTATTTCATCCACCTTGGCCGGTAGGAGGGTTAATAAATGTTTAATTTATTAGAAGTAGTAATAATTCAGGAAGTGTTTTAACTAACATTTATGTGCCTTGTGTATATACTCTTGAAGTAAACTTCAGTTTTACTTTTGTTGCTTTTTTATTTAGTTGAAAAAGGAATTAAATCAAATAACTAAAAAAACAATTTGCACTTCATTTAAAAATCAAAATTTCATAAAGCAATGCAAACAGCAGTTTTTACCTACTTCAGAATACTTGACTCGAACACTTCTATGAAGCAAGAGTAAAAGATTCAAAATTCTTGGTGAGATGCAAGATGAGGAATCGCCACTTAAGATCATTTAGGTATTCTTGATATTCTCCCTTTTGACTTATGTTGGTTTAATCTAACTGTTTTATATGCTAACCTGATATTGTGTTCTTCATGGTTTAAAAAATCCTAAAGTATAGAATCTTTAAGCACTTTCACAAAAATAAATAATCATCATCAAAAACTTACCTCAATCTGAGAAGTGTGCTTATTATGCTCAACAAGGGCTTTACTTCTGTCACTCAATTCTATATGGAAATGTCCCGATCCTTTCGTGATGTTTAAATAAACCTAAAATAAAATATATTTGTTACTGCATGTCAAATCTGTAATAAAAAAAAATTTAAACTTGATATGATATGTTTAACATTAATCACAAACATGTACATAATGTCACACGAGTTAACTTCAGCTTGCAAACTATCTGATTTGGCCATCTAAGTGAATCATCATCGTTATCATCAAATTCTTGCTATGAACCCTCAAGGAGTATATAGGATATTATGACAGTACTTCTCTATTAATAGCTTCCTGAGTTTATTCCAGGAGCTGACTGACTTTTCACTGTTTAACCTGGTTTGAGGACGAAACCAGTAGGGGACTTGTATAACTAAACAATGCCTGAGTTAGTATAACATCTCACCATGTCATACAATAATTTTTATCAGGGTTGCTCAAAGATCAAAGCTAGATAACTAGAAGAACAAAGAACTAACAAGAATTTCTGATTTCCAATCCTAATCATCTTGGATTCACCTTGTTATTAGATAACTACCTGGATATGCAGGAGGAATGTATTCTGGAGTACATATCAATAATTGTGGTATAAAAAGTAATCAGAAAACCAAAGCAGCTGGAAATGCCATTCTAAAAATATGAAGATAATAAATTAACTTGTTTTAGAATATAAAAGTAATCAATAATTAATAGAGTATCAGGTCTCTGTATTCTGGGACTAACATTTGTCATTCATGCAAATGAATGAAAGTGGCAAGAAATAAAAGAAATCTTACACCTAACTTTACATTAAACCATCTTCTAGTGTTTCCATCAATTCTAACTTACAAATTAACTATAGACTGTATTGCTCTGTATACTGATCCATTTATCCCATATAATTGTAATGTTTTGAAAAGTTTTTCTCTGAGCACCTTGTCGTATGCCTTCCAGATCTACAAAACTTAAGTACAGATCCTTGTTACATATGCAGGATTTCTGAAATATTTTTTGTAAAGTAAAATTCTGATCTTGCCAACCTCTGGCCTGAACCCTGCTTGTTCTTCTCCAAGTTTCTCATCCACAATTTTTATCAGCCTCTTTTCAAGTATGCTCGCATAACTCTTATCTAGAACACTTGGTAGACAAATTCCTTTATAATTTTCACAAATAAAAGAAATAAAAGAAATAAAAGAAATCTTACACCTAACTTTACATTAAACCATCTTCTAGTGTTTCCATCAATTCTAACTTACAAATTAACTATAGACTGTATTGCTCTGTATACTGATCCATTTATCCCATATAATTGTAATGTTTTGAAAAGTTTTTCTCTGAGCACCTTGTCGTATGCCTTCCAGATCTACAAAACTTAAGTACAGATCCTTGTTACATATGCAGGATTTCTGAAATATTTTTTGTAAAGTAAAATTCTGATCTTGCCAACCTCTGGCCTGAACCCTGCTTGTTCTTCTCCAAGTTTCTCATCCACAATTTTTATCAGCCTCTTTTCAAGTATGCTCGCATAACTCTTATCTAGAACACTTGGTAGACAAATTCCTTTATAATTTTCACACTCTGCTTTATTCCATTTTGTAGATGGGAACTATGAGAGCTACTGCAATCATCTCGAATTTGACCTTCTGAACTATGCAGTAGCCACTGCAAAACTTCATACCTACATAGTTGAGTATTTCTGGTTGAATATTATTGACCTCTTGCTGCTTTTTCACATTTCAAGTTTATGATTGCTTTTTTTTCCCTCTCACTCTTTCTAAAGTATTGATATGTACTCCTGTTTGCATTCCTCTTGCAAATTTTCTAGTGCTCTGGCTTGAACCAGAGCACAAGAAAATTTAACTATATTTAATTTAAAAAGAAATATAACTTCACTGAACAGTCTTCGGAAGTAATTACTACTTCAAACATCTAGAATATCCTTATCTACAGTTTTCACATCAATTTTATCACCTTTGATTCTTTTACAGTACTCTTTCCTCAACTACTAAGCTTCTTATTTAACCCCCAGAACATTCTGCCACCTTCCTGATATTGAAAATCTTCTATATTCTTACTTTTCTTCTTTACTTTACTCTCTTCTTAGTTTTCTAATGATTTTTGTTTACCAACTTTTACACATCGCATTGTTTTCTTACATTTTTATACTTTGAGGGCATCTGCTGACTTTTTCTAGGAACTTTGCTAGAAAGTAATTCTTGTAGAAAGGCTTATATGTTGGTTATACATAATTACTAAATAACTTAAGAAATTCACAACATATACCAGAATATAAATTAAATTAAACTTTAATATATATTTTTTTAAAAGCTGTCCTACTTTGGTCAAACAGGCAGGACAGCGAATATCAGAATTTCAGAACAGAAGGACTACATCCGGTTTCACCAGTATAACCACTCTGGGCTGGCAGACGATGCTCTGGATACACACCACAGAATACGGTGGAAGAAAGCCACAATAATACACTGCAGCAAGTTCAAATTTGAAAGACTATTCGCGGAATTAGCCTCAGCGCTAAGAAACATGCCAAACCTCAACAAATTTGGATGCGTGAGAGTGCCCAAAATTTGGGAGACGTACATCAGGAGAACTTCAGCCCAACGACCAAGAACACCTAATATAGCCCGCTAATGGGCACCATCAGGACTTTAGGAAAAACAGTAGCTTCCTCACTTCTTCCTCATTTGCTGTTTGTAGTGCCTGAATGCACGTGTCTTTATCTAAAGTTCCCATGATGATGGCAGTGTGACGTTGTCGAAATATTGGAAATATATATTCTAGTATACGTTGTGAATTCCTTAAGTTGTTTAGTAATCTTTGCTAGAAAGTATGCTTTCTTCTTTTTCAGCTACTGCTTCTTTAACTTCTAATATTTATATATATATATATATATATATATATATGTGAAAAAATAGATTTAATGACTCCAAGACCGAGATAACATATAAAGATTTTAATGATAAATACTACTAGTTTCGGCATATAGCAGCCTTCTTCAGGTATTTATAAAGGAAAGGAATGCTAATAAACATTGAATTATTTAAACAAACTGGAAATTACAAGTACAAATTGCCTCACATAATCAAAACTTGGAATTATATCTACCTTAGGACACAGAGCACGTTCTCTCTTAAATGAACAAGATGAACTACAAAAAGAAATGAATCACCTCACTCTTATTTTTAAATAAAATGGATACTCTGAAAAAAACAATTAAGAAATTTCTTCTGAACCCTCCTAAGCAGTGCACAACAGAGACTATTAATTTTAAAGGTAGCATCTCCATTCCATACATTAGCACAGTCTCTAAGAAAATAGCTAAAGTCCTTAAAAAATATAATATCAGGACCTTCTTCACCACACTTCCAAAAATCCGCTCTCTAATCAGCCATCCAAAACCTACTCATCACAACCTTAAGTACCCTGGAGTATATAAATTGTGGTGTGATTGCAATATCCCATACTTTGGTCAAACTAACAAATCTATTGAACAACGCATAGAAGAGCATAAGAGAGACATCTCATACAAAAGATCTCATGCAACTGCGTTATCCAGTCATGTTCTTTTTTCAAATAATCCTAATGATGACCAACAAAGCCACTCTGTATGCTGGAATAGATCAGAAAATATTTTTCGCTGTGAAGATGAGTTTGAAAGGAAAATCGTAGAATCAAGGGAAATCCTACTGAACCCGGTCCACTTAAATAATAATTTAAGTTATAACATCCCAGATAGCCATGCTGCAGTTATTCAATATTGGCGTTCACGTGAACTTGCACACACAATTGCAACAAACAATGGCACGCCAGTTGGAACAACTTGAAAAATACAACGTTTTTATGTATCGATTATGTGAGGCAATTTGTACCTGTAATTTCCAGTTTGTTTAAATAATTCAATGTTTATTAGTATTCCTTTCCTTTATAAATACCTGAAGAAGGCTGCTATATGTCGAAACTAGTAGTATTTATCATTAAAATCTTTATATGTTATCTCGGTCTTGGAGTCATTAAATCTATTTTTTCAAATGTATAACAACCGAGTAAAAGCTGATCGCCACATATATATATGTATATATATTTCTATATATATATATATATATATATAGAGAGAGAGAGAGAGAGAGAGAGAGAAAGAGAGAGAGAAAATAATTCATTTACTTCTAAAGGCACTACTAGTTTCAGCTCTCTAGAAAACTTCATCAGGTGCATTACACAGAAGTGTAATGAAAAAAACAGAAGTACATAAAAAACATTACTTGAATACATCTACCAAAGTTTTAAATTATCAATGGATTGTTCATATTTGAATGAATTCTTGGATAACTGTGTTCTTTTTGTTCTTGTTCATGAGGACATGGTCTCACAACCACCTTAGTTGAATAACAGAGAAGTAATCATCAAAATTAGAAATTATTCTCTATTTTTCTTGTCTGCCTTGAGTAATGAAAAAACCCGCCATATATATATGAGACCAGTTAACTCCCTTTGAGCTGAAAATCTTTCAAAACAATTCTTCACATTCTGTACGGGTTTCAAACACAAGTTTTTATACCAAAGGGTAATCATCATTACCAACAGAGGTACAAATGCTCTTCACATATCCATTCAGATTATAAATAACATTGAAATAATTAATAGCGCTTCAATTCTAAGTACCAACCTGCTACTTAGATGTAAGCTGGGGGTTGTTCTGCATAAGATTTCCTTTAAACAATTTATTTATTTTTTAAAATTTTTCTCTGCATGGTTTTACCACATTACACTATTATTATTACCTGGCACTTACAGGCAGTCCAAAGACTCATTGAGGGAGGACACCTACTCTAGAACTCTCCATCTCCACGACTCAATCCACCAACTACAGTGAACCACATCATCTACACCAATGCAATCTACTGCCCATCACCATCATCACTAGTAATTTCACAGACAATCACAAACATCCATGCCCACAGCGGGATTCGAACCCGGACCTTTTGGCTAGAGAGCACTAACCACTCAGCCAACCAGGCCGGCAATTATATGCATATTTAAGATTCACAAAATAAACAACACTAGTCCAAAGACTTATCCTTGAGGTATACATCACTGGTCAACTTAAATCTGGCAGATTAACATCTGCATATACCACTTTCTGATAATTGTCCCTCAGGCAGGCCACTTATCGAAGTTAAGGGTCAAAGCTGTATAACTGAGAGGAGACCTCCACACAACCTATAAAGGAATGCGGAGAACCGACCAGGGCTGCTGACCTAATTTCCAATCCTCACCTTCTCATGGTGCACCCTGTTGGGTATCTACACGGATACTGAACGAAAGAGGATGGGCTGGCAATTTGGGATTTAGCTGACCAAACTGTATTCTTATTGGCTTGAACCAATATAGAAAATGATGGTACAACATGACAAAATTTCATGCCGGCTGGGGCGTCGCCCAGTTAAACAAGGATCCCATTGATTTCGCCAGGGAACCAGGGCGAACAGCGAAAAGTCAGCTACTGGAACAAATCTGAAAGCACACCCCAACTCAATACCACCAGAGTTAAAGATCAGTACTATCAACATAAGAAGCCTGAATGGCAAAGAAATGGAGCTAGCTGAAGAATTAGATAAGTACCAGATCGACATAATTGGAGTGACTGAAACAAAAAAGACAAAAACTGGTGAGATCTTTCTGAGCAATAAATACAAAATGTTATACTCAGGAAATGACAATCAAGGAAAAGAAGGAGTAGCCATATTATTCAACACAAAATACGAGGCTAATCTTCTTGAATGACAGGCACTCTCAAGTAGAGTGATGTGGGCAAATATCAGAATGAGGAATTGGACAATGAGACTTATTTGTGCCTATGGTCCCACAGATGGTTCTGCTAAGGTAGAAGTGGAGGAATTTTATGGTGCTTTAGAAACAGCAACTGACACAATGAAAAAGGAAAAGTTGGTCTTTGTTGGAGATCTAAATAGCAGAGTAGGAAATGATTATCAGACATGCAAAAATATTTTGGGAAAATTTGGAGAAAAGAGCAAAGCTAATAATAATGGCAAAAACCTATTGGATTTCTGCTCAGGACATGGACTGGTTATTACTAACACCATGTTCCAACATAAAAATGTGCACAAATTCACATGGAGAGAAGAGGCAAGGAATAAGAAAAGCCTCATTGACTATGTTAGTGTTGATAGTGATGTAGAAAAAGAACCAAACCTTGGAGATTCAATGGCAAACCTTGAAGAAAACCCTGATTGATTCTGCCAGAGAGGCATGTGGTGAGGTAGTCAGAATAAAGATAGAAAAATCAGAACTCCATGGTTGACACAGGAAGTTAAAGAGGCAGTGAAGGAAAAGAAGAATGCATATTAAAAGTTCCTAGCAAATAAGTCAGTTTTTGCTCTTAGAGAACACAGAGACAAATGAAAGAAAGCAAATCACCGCTGTGTAAAACTAGCTAAATAAAGGTCATGGGAGGACTTTGGCAAGAACATAGAAAATAAATATCAAGAATGTGGTGAGATATTCTGGAGGTGGTTGAAGAAACTTAGAAATGGAGGAAAGAGTGCTGTAAAAGGAGTTAGAGATGATAAAGGTGACGTGAAAACTGGAGAAAAAGATATCCCTGAAGTATGGAGTAATTACTTCGAAAAATTACTAAATGAAACAAGCAGTGATAGCACAGTGATAAAAAACACTCAACAGGCATACAGTCAGGAATACATATCCATGCTTGAAGTAGAATATGGAGTAGATGATATTCGACCAGAAATGCTGAAGTATGGTGGTATAAGAGTCTTACAGTGGCTGCACTGCATAGTTCAGAAAGCCTGGACAGAGGGACGAATTCCCGATGATTGGAGTAGAGCTCTCATAGTACCCATATATAAAAAGGGACATAAAACTGAACGTGAGAATTACAGAGGTATTTCCCTACTGAGTGTTCCTGGCAAGATCTATGCAAGTATACTTTAGAAATGGTTGAGAAGAATTGTGGAAGAAAAGCTTGGTGAAGAAAAAGCTGGATTCAGGCCAAATAGAGGCTGTCAGGATCAGATCTTCACTTTACAACAAATAGTTGAGAAAGCATGGGAATATAACAAAGATCTGTATTTAAGTTTTGTCGATCTGGAAAAGGCATATGACAAGGTGTTGTGTCGCTTTCTTCCTTATCACAACTATTTTTACCTTTTATGCTATATCTCCGTAATACACCATCGGGTAGCACGTGGTACCTCTGAGGGACAATGGAATTTCCTCGAGAACGAGGCAGTACCAGATTATCAGAGTGTCTGAGATTTACCTCTTGTAAAACGCCAAGAAATTTATTTGTTTCACTGCACCACTTAGCGCTATTAGATTATTAATATTAACAACCAAGAGGTAATCTCAGGACAGTACTTAATGATACCTATCAACTCTGCAGGCATGGCCAAAATATACCCTTTTTAATATCCCGTATAGGTTTGCATTAATATTTTATAAGCAGTGCATCGGATTCCAGAAATCACAGAAAGTCTTTGTTAAAATCAAAAGCAAGGTTTATTATACTCGAAAGTTGATACACATAATAACATAAATTAAAATCCCATCTTAAGGGAGTTCCAGACAAGGTATATAATATTCAAACACTACTATTACACTTATAAAATGTTATACAGTAGCTTCCTAAAGTAAGAATTATATTAACCTTCGTTAATGCATTAGTCATGTACTATTATCACAATCAATCTAAAACTCCGTAGCGCTGTCAGACTACACAAGATATCATTCATATCTTTCACAATCTCTTTATATTATGCCAATTCTTTACTCTAACATATCCTTAACTTCATTCAATATAAAAGCGAACTTAAACACAATGACAGATAGTAAGATTAAATTCAATATCCCTCTAAACTGATAGCAATACAATCTTATCCTATATCATTAATGTTCCTTTTCCATAACATATTAATGTGGCACATATCTTTCATTCATATTCTGTGAAACACAAACAAAGTTTACTTATCTTCCCTTTTTGGTTCTTTAGTGCTTCATAGGTTCACAGGAAACTGACCTTCTGTGGACAGTCGGACTTGCTTCTTTTCGTGGAGAATACGGACGCCGAGACCGTAGCTGCCTATCGGGAATTTCTCCAATACCGAGGGCACTCGCACCCTACGCCACCACGAGAGACGAACACACACAGGAGATCCAGGAACAAAAGGCCGTGTTACAGGGTCGCATGACCCTTATATTTCCCTCTTTCCTTCTCGGCGATTCTCCCTTTTCGATGTCCAGCCATCTCACACATGCTACTATGCCATGGCATCCATATCTCTCCCCTGCTATCGCACATACACTGACGTCACGTTGTTTGCTTGGGGCGAGCCACTCCCTCGCATACGTCTCCGTAACCTTTGGACTTGACCCCACCCCCAACTGAATTTGTGCTTACATTCTATAATTCTTTTATACATGAACTTTTATAATGCCCTGTTACTGTTTTACACCTTCAATATTAATTTAATCACATTCGTGAATGGCACAAAATACATACTTATTTACTCTTTTATAGCAGAACATGCTTAATACATATATACATATTACTTATTTTACACTTAGAGGCAATTTACTGTATTTATCTCATTCTTTTGTTTGGAAAAGCATGTTAGACTGTGATAACATAGGAGTTCATAAATTTCCACTCTATCACAATCTAACCAAGGTGCCAAGAGAGAAGCTATTCAATACCCTACAGTTATATGGTGTCAATGGGGAATTATATCAAGCAATACTTAGTCTTTATTTGAATAGAAAGTCTGCAGTTAGAATTGAAGGAAGTACAGGAAGATGGGTTAATGTTAAATCTAGTGTGAGACAAGGATGTACATTATCCTCTCTGCTATTCATTATAATGAATAGCAGACAGGATAATGTGCATCTTTACTATTTGGCCTCACAGCAAAAACTCTTTACCTTCTTTTTTAAACAGTATTAATTCCTTGCATCATCGTATAAAGTTTACTATGGAAATAGAAGAAAACAACCAGTTATCTTTTTTAGACGTTCTCCTCATTCGATCACCTTCAAATATTCTTACAACTACAGTATACAGGAAACCAACGTTCACAGGTCGTTATATTCTTAAAGAATCAGCCCATCATCCTTGTCAAAAAACAGGAATTATAAAATGCCTCATCAGAAGAGCCAAAACTAATTGTTCTACTTTTGATTATCTACAGAAAGAACTTTCTACTATCCAACAACACATGAAACTCAATCGCTTTTCTAAAAAACTTACTCAACATCTTCTCAATTCTTATAATCCTCCACAAAACAACAAAGTTTCAATATGTCAAGTGCCTATTCCTTATATCTCTGGTATTTCAGAACCTATCGCAAGAATTTTAAAGAAATATGATTTAACAACTACGTATTCACCTATTAACAAAATTTCTTCTCATTTTCCTTCTCCTAAAGACAAATGCTCAACTTTATCTCTTCCTGGAGTTTATCAAATTTCTTGCAACTGTGATCTTTCCTATTTTGGACAGACAGGACGTTCTCTTGAAAAAAGAATCCAAGAACATCAATCCTCCATTCTTCACAACAAACCTGAAAAGTCTGGATTGGCTCAACACGGGATTGAAACTGACCACAGCATCTTTTGGTTCAGGACTCGCCTCTTACATAGATCCTGTTATAGGTTCGAACGTTTGTTCAAGGAAAGCATGGAGGCCTTACTCCATCATCCCAACCTGAATCGTAATGACTGTATATCTATATCAAAAATCTGAGAAAGTCTAATCAAGATTACTCATTAATTTATTTTTTTTTTTTTTTAATTTTTTTTTCAATCATGTCTCTACTTCAAAATGTTCCGTTTTATACTTAATACTTAGTGATATAACATCACATGGCGTGTTCTATTTTTAACGATCTATTGTTAATATTCTAGCTTGTATTTTTTAAAAATGTTCTTGTAATACCACTGAAGATGGTCTGCTATTTCCAGACCGAAATATTTGGTTAATTAAATATCTTTCTTGTGTTTATGTGCATTTATCATGTCACAAGTATCCTTAAAACAGCAAAATAGTCCTATATTCCCTTTTACTAAGACTGTATGACAAGAAACAGTAATGATAAAGTAGCACAAATAATCTTAACTTACTTTATTTGATGGGCTATTGAATATTGCTAACTTTTTAGGCATAATTTCTGCTTCTTCAACCAATCTTAAATTCAAAGTGTCATTCACAGGAGATGACATTACCTAGAATTTAAAAACATATATATTAAGTATGGTCTTAACTATCACATAACATCAAATTAAGGTAGGAAAAATACCTTTAAAGAAATTTGTCAACACCAAACAATGTTAGGAAATAAGAATATTGAGTTCAAGTCTATCTGGAATTCTCTCACAGTTTACTATTTATGTTACTACCCATTGGAAATGGTTATGAAAGGTAAAAACTGGAGTAATCTTCCTTCATATAATTAACAAATGAGGTCAGGAAAAAAAAGAGATTGCTGAACATCTTGCATACTTAGCATGGTCCACAAACTCTTACATAAAAACTTGCGACATGATTAATTTTATTTAATAGGATTAATTCAGAGATTGGAGACCAGGATATATGCTGAAACTATGTTTTCAACCACTTTCTAACCACCACCTTTCTAGTTTAATTAAGAGCACCTTCATATGGAAGACAGCATAACAGAATAATCCTGTATTCCACAAAACACACACCTCTTTGAAATTACACTAACTGTAAACAAACAAAAAGTCTCAATCCAGCTCAAATAAAATGCCCTCACTTATTAAACTATTATTACAGAGAAAATGCATGACCAAAGTTCATCATAAAATTTATGGAAACAACTACTGTGTTAGAGAAAAATTTCAGTTTAATATAAACCAAAATAATTACTCGACATTTCAACCTTCACATTAAGGTCATTATCTGGTATATACATGTACACAAAGAAATAAGCTGCACTACAATCTACATAGTATGCTAAAGTTACATTGATTTGGCCAACTGTTAAAGTTAAAATGACTGGCCTGGCCTCTGGTGGGGAAAAACCTTACTACATCAATGTTAGATTCCTGTTATTATTATATCTATTTGGTTACAGAAATAAATTAAGCTAGAGAGTAACATGTTCACACAAAGTTACTCATATAAGTATACATATAAATTAAACCACACAGTATGGATGGTTGCAAATAAAAGCTGAAATAATTGCTTAGAGTCCTAAAGTCAGAGTTTGCTGGAAAACTTGAACTAAGTGGGCTGAATGTGTGCCATCCAAATTCTTGGGATTTTTATGCCACCATTATTGTTTAGTATAATAATGTTTAATAAGATTAGTATGGTTAATCAAAAATTCACAGGCTTCTTTAAATTTGCATTCATACCAGGTTTTTGTATGATATAAAGAACATGTATTTTTCCGAACAACTTGGTGTACAGTGTTAAGAGCATGATCTGAAAGGCCTGCTTCAATAAATTTGTTAAATTTAATGTTTTTTTTTTTTTTTTTTTTTTTTTTTTTTTTTTTTTTTTTTTTTTTATGGATAGGAATTGTACATCCAGTTTCCCAGATAAAGATAAGTTACAGGTGCAATAGATACAATAAACTCCAGGGTGAGTCAATGGGAAGAGAAGATCCTTAGAGGAGTGAATATGTTTTTCAATTTTATAGGTAGTTTAAATGTGGCACTAAGATTATAATGGTGTAGCATTCCATTTATTTTTTCTGATAACCCTTTAATGTACTGGATTGCTATGATTTTACTTTAATATATATTACATGTATTTTTTGATGAAGTTTTATGAAGAAATTTGTTGATAGTATTTTTGCTACAGCCATTATTTATAAATGTGTTGCTAATAATTGTAATTCTTGTTTAAGAGCTTGTTCATTAGAGTGTTATATCTCTGTTTTTGAGGGTGTTAATATCTCCAAGTTTTTGCAATGGTGGCAATATGAGTTAGCATATATATACTGGCTGGTATGTGTAGGCTTGTGGTAGACAGTGAAAGATAGACTGCCTGAGGGAAGGCATGTGATCAGTGTATCCAGGAAAGAACGC
The DNA here is from genome assembly GCF_054136105.1 of Typopeltis vanoorti. Taxonomy (NCBI): domain Eukaryota; kingdom Metazoa; phylum Arthropoda; class Arachnida; order Uropygi; family Thelyphonidae; genus Typopeltis; species Typopeltis vanoorti. The sequence continues at coordinate 45,044,034 of NC_143551.1, read as the reverse complement.
AAGTTTTGATTTTCGATTTCGACAGTAAATTGTGTGCGTTCATGTTATTTGTTCAGGTGGCCTTAGGAAGGTGTTTAATGTTTGGCAGCCATGTGGCCAGATAACAAAAACATCGTCAATGTATCTAAGCCAAACTGTAGATTTTAAAGTAAAGGAATCTAGAGCATGTTGCTCAAAAGCCTCCATATAAAAGTTATCAATGGAGTGGGGGTGGAGGGGATAGTGGTTAGCTCATGGCCATACCTTCTTTTTGTAGGTAAAAATTATTTTGCCACATGAAATAACCAGAAAGTAGTGTGTGGGCAAAAAGAACTATAATGTCAGGTGGAAATTTATTCTGTAAGAGAAGAATTGTGTCATTGATTGGGACATTTGTGATAAGGGCAGAAACGTCAAAAGTGACTAATAAATCATCTTTGTTGAGTGTTACATTTTTAATTTTATTTATGGAGGTTGTATGTTCTTTATACTGATATGATTGAAGCTGTCTTGGAAAATTTCTTAATCTATGACTACCACTTTGGAAAAAATCATCTAACACCTTTTATTTCTTTATAGGGATTAGGCAAGGTTATTCTAGCCTTATCTAATATTTAGGGACTGAGTGAGCAGTTCAATTGCCAGTAAACAATCTGAGATAGCTGCCTCAAGACTATTACTAATTATAAATAGCATCAAGTGATGAGACTGGCTGACCAGTGCTGTCATTTCATGGCTCCTAACCATAACACAATATACTTTGTCTGAAATAGTGTGGGTTCTACTGTCGAATTTCTTGAGTTTACAGGATGAAAAACCTGCTTGCCCATGCCAGAGATCAACTAACTCAGGAAGCAACTAAAGAAAGGCTTAAAAAAATTCCTCTAGTCAGCAATTAGAATTGAACTTAGGTTAATCTTCAGGTGGTCTAGCTTTGTAGAAGTGCCACTTTTGCTGAGCTACACATGCTTAGGCTATGATCAAAGTGAAACAACATGAACCTAGGTTTATGGAAATAGCACATTTCTTTTTACTTTTGGAAAAATGCAATATTTTTGGTTTTATGCCTTACACACATGAAACACAGTAAGCAGTACCTGATACTGCATTTCTTGATATCCCTCAAAGCAACATACATACCGCTTTGTAACCAATTCAGTATAGCAAACTATTTGCTATAACAAACTATTTCTGAAGTAGATCCTTATGTTTTTTTTTGTAACAATTGTATGTATAATTCCACTGGAAATGGGACTATTGTCCATCCCACATTAAAGTTTTGATGATATTACAAGTCATGCCGCATTAAATTATCTATTACTAACTTGAAACCAGTATGAATGAAATTTCTCCCATTCATCCCTTACATTTCAAATACCGTGTATTCCATACACACATGAACAAAGAACATATGCAATTCTTTATTGAAAATAAAATTATTAAAAAAAACTGCTGGACAAGTGTCTTGATCATTTTCGAACTATAGTAATTTACTTAATTTCATAAATATAATCATGGAGAGCAGAATAACAATTAATTTAAAAAAACAAAAACAGATATACGATTATCAGCAAGAGGATAAAATGTGAAGTCCAAACAAAAATTCAGTTCAATAAAAAGATCTCATCTGATCTTCTGCTTATAGGTTAGGCTCAATGGCGCCTGTCATGGCCAAGTAACTTGGTTTAATAGAAATGTGTTCAGAGTTTTGCAGGGTGGTTAATCCTACATGCATAGTGTAGTATACCTGTCAATTATGTGTATTCTTTGGCCAGTTTGTCTATCTGGAAGGATAAAAAAATAATTATGTTTCGGAGGGAAAAAATAACTCATCACTTCTGTATGAGATTAATTCACCTTCCGTTGCAAAGAATCTTTGTAAGTCCTCATAAGGATTCTTTCCATCATAGATCAGTTTTAAATAAACCGAGGTCTTTTCAACCAAAGGCATCGTCATTACTGACTGAGATAAAGAGATTCTTGAATATATATATATGTATTGTTGAATTTTGAATGAAAATATTTTTACTAAGAAATATCTCATTCAGAATTTAACAAGAAAAAAAAAAAAACTAAAAGGGAAAATGCTTGTAAATAAGTGAAGATACATTTTGTTTAAAGAATTATACTAATACAAATTTAGTAATATTAATTAAAGGTGAAAGATATCAATTTTTTGTAAAAAGATTATAATGTAAGATGTTTCTCTATAAGATATATGTTAGAGCATAATAACAAAGGATCAAAGTTCATTAATGACAACTTCGGATAAATTGTCTATCCAATGGCAATTTGCTTACGTGCGAATGGCACGCGCACAGTATTTTTTCCGGGAAGACACGGCAATCATACGGAGTATTCCAGGAAGATAGGAATGAAATAGGAGTCGGGAGCAAAAAACAAAGTTTTGGGTGAAAGAGGGTACTAGAGATATGAGGTATAAAATGGGTTTGTCTCCCCCACCTCCCCGTTCAGGGCTTTTTAGGTTTTTTTCATCTGGAGTTGCTGGAGACTTTCTGGTGGAGTCGGGAAGAGTTCCAGTTTGACATCTAGTCGATAGCAGACAGCTATTCTCTGCTGTCGTTTCGCGATGTCAGGCGGAAGGAATAGACGAAGAAATATTAGGTACTTTTCCAAGTAAGCCTGAAGAAACTGGCTGTCACATATGTCCACGTGGATCGATTCAATCCATGCTGTTTCCAGTCGAGAATGTGATGAAAGGACAGAACAATGAAGGTCAAACCTAGCCCGTGAGTTAATCACCAGGAACGAGATCAAACATTCGGAGGGAAATTATAAAGAAAGAATAGACGGAATAAGTTACAGGAATGTGGTAATGTAAAAACCCTTTATAATTCCTTTGTTAAGAAAGAACAGAATAATGTGTTATGGAAGAAACGAGATGTTAGGTTATATAACTCTAAACTTGTAGGAAGGACTATAGTGAGATTTAGATACCAGTGTTTAGAATCTAATGGCTGTTTCCTTAGTATTTGCATGAATGAGTAGTAGTCAATTTGCTATAAGTAATGATCTATAGAATTATCAATGTGAATGTTTTAAGAATATGTGTAAGATAAGTAAAGATATTTAAAGGATGCTAGCTAGAATTTTGTGTAGTGAAATGAGCCTATTCTTAGAATGTGATATGTGAATTACAGTTGTTATGTCTAACCTTATAACTCTTGGGATAACTCTATTCCTATTGAGTGTTTTTTATTGTAAATGTGTAATCTTTAGAATCTAATAAATATATCTTGATTATCTTAACCTGTTTTGTGCCTTGATTTGAATCCAATGCGCTGCTTGCTAATATTTGAATCAGAGCGGGAGTGAATTATATGACAGAGACCACGACTGCAATCTAAAGTGTTTTAAGAGAGATAGATAAAAAATTGATATGAGGAGTAATTAATAGATTGATTTACTTAGTATGTTTTCTGAGGATTACTTTTTGGTGGAAAGGAATTTCTAACTTAGGGATCTGGCTGGCGGAGCTTGATCAAATAAATATTGCCAGAACCTGAATAGGAAGTAACTCCAGACCATTATTGCTGAGGATCGGACTCTATTCAGAAGTCAATCTTTTGTCAATTTATCTAATATATGTAATCATTCTAAGAATTGTCCAAATTGTGTGGATAGATTTAACTGTGAATAAGATAAGTGATATAACCAGGAAGAACACAATAAAATAAAATAAAATAAAGAAAAGTAAAAGAAACTACACAAAAAATATAACAGTATAATTTTATCCCTAGTTACATTGACGACAGATATTAAGCAAAATTCTCAAAACTGGGAAATCTGTGGATTCTTATTTTGACAAGAATATTGTGATAAGGCCTGATTCAACTAACTTCTGGAATCGTATGTAATCATTATTCTAAAACATGAACGCAACAAAGAATAGCATAAGCTTTTTCCCATGTTAATAATTATTTGAATGGCTTTCATCCCTTCATCTTATTTTTTTAAGATGCCAGTGAACTTTCCTAAACCACAACCTCATAATATAACATTAATAATGTGCAATAACTCTTTGTAAATAATTTCATTCAAAATTCAGATTTACTTGAATATATGATAATTATTTCTTCGATTAATACCAGAAAAATCCATAGCAGTATAATATTTTTTTTGCAAGATTTATATAAGAGAAAGATGAAAGAAGTTGTATTCTTGGTTTAATCCTTTATCCAAGTGTAAGAAGTTTGCACATGAAGTTACTTCACGACTGGGCTACTTGTATATAGAGACTAATAACTTCATATCAATTGCCTTAGAATTCCATAATGCAACACACATATCCTTGAAAACATTTATAAAGCTATGCATTATGGGAAGGGCCAGCACCCAGACCATTTCGACCTTTATTGAGGTCTCAATAGTGGAAGCAGACGGAAAAGTGATACCAAGGTTGAATGCAGAACTCATATTTCTATCAAGTAGCCAAAAGATGTCGCAACTTATTACTAAAATACTCTGGATTAGAGATAGACATTGAAGGTTTTTTCCACTTGTTTATACTATAAATTAAAGATACCAAGAAGTTATAGTCTTGGTTTAATCCTTTATCCAAGAATAAGCCCATAATGCATAACATTATGGGCTTATATTTAGATAAGGGATTAAATACATGTCTGTAAGGATATCTACATTGCATGATGGGATACTGAGGCAATTGAATGATGTGAAGCCATTAGCCTCTATATACAGGGTGTCCCAAAATACACGCAAGAAGTAATTTTGATAGAAAACGCAGATTTTTAATCAAAAATTGTAATTTCTTATTGATTCATAAAGTATACAGTATAGGGTTATGCATGGAATAGCATATCGGGTAAATGGCCTCCACGGCTTTGCTGGCACATACGCACTCTTTTGTCGAAATTTTCCATGACTGTTTTGCATAAATGTGGCTGAATTTTGTTGATACAGCGCTCAATTTCCTCCTTCAAGGCGTGGGTGGTCATGAGCTTGTTGGCATAAAACTTAGACTTCAAAAAAACCCCAAAGAAAAAAGTCCAACGGCGTTAAGCCACATGATCTGGGCGGCCAATTCTGAGCACCAAAATGGGAAATTACACGACCAGGAAATGACTCAAGCAGTAATTGAATTGTTTCTCAGGCTGTATGGCATGTAGCACCGTCTTGTTGAAACCACGTGTCGTCCACATCCATATCTTGCAATTTAGGCACAAAAAACTGGATTAACATGTCGCGATAGCGAGCACCATTAACTGTTATTGCCTTACCAGCCGCATTTTCGAAGAAGAATGGACCGATGATGCCTCCAGCCCAAAATCCGCACCAAACAGTGACACGTTGTGGATGCATTTGTTTCTCAACAATCACTCGTGGATTTTCTGAACCCCAAATGCGACAATTTTGTCGATTAACGAAGCCATCAAGATGAAAATGAGCCTCATCGCTGAAGATGATTTTGTTCTAAAAATAAGCATCCACTTGTCGTTGTTCCATAATCCATTCAACAAACTCTCTTCGCTGTGTGTGTGTGGTCAGTAGGCTTCAGTTCTTGAGTCAATTGAACTTTGCAAGCATAAAGATGCAAATCTTTCGTGAGAATACACTGTAGAGAGCTTCTCGAAATGCCCAATTCAAGACCACAGTGCCGAATTGATGTTCCTGGACTCTCAGCAACACTCATGAACTGCCTCCATGTTTTCTGTTGAATGACTTGTTGAAGTACGGCCAGAGTGTATAAGATCACTAATTAATCCAGTTTCCTTGAATTTTTTAATTAATCTTTTCACAGTTGATGAAGTTAAATCACTATTCCGACCATATTTTGTACGAAAATTGCGAACTGTAGCTGCCAAACCTTCATTATTTTTATAATATTGCTCAACAATGAAAATGTGTTGTTCTTTCGTGTAGCGCTCCATTTTTAATAACCCTGAACTGTCAGCTGTCACGCTGTCCTTTTTTTCTCATTGGCAACACTTTATCACACAAATGCCGCTAAATTTAAATCTTGCGTGAATTTTGGACACCCTTTACAAGTAGCCCAGTTGTGAAATTACATCACGTACAAACTAAGTTTGATTACACTTGGATAAAGGATTAAACCAAGAATATAATTTCTTAACATCTTTAATTTATAGTATAACCAAGTGGAAAAACTTTCAACAAGATTTATATAAAATCTTATTGAAGGATTTTATTTTATAAGACTTTATAAAACGTAAACCCATATCAAGTAATAATTTGTGAAAGATTATTTATTCAACACAACCAAAACTATCTGGGATATTAAGAAAGTTTGACAGAAGTAACTGATTTCAAGAAACAGAAAAAAAATTAATCATTATATTACCATTTTATCTAATTAGATACAATCACTTTACTGATATGAAATTTCTTGTATGAATCTTCATATAAGTAAATATCAAACTTACATGAAAAATAATAAGATTTTCATGTAAGTTCACATGATATAACAGATATCATTTGAACTTGTTCAGGATGTAACTGAACAAGTTCAAATACTTCACATGTTCTTGTAGTTTTTTTTTCTTCTGATTCTTTTTTTTAAGAGCAAATAACTTGAAAGAAAAAAAAAGGTTAAAGATATTGATTTAAACTCAAATTAGAAAATATGTATGCATATATGTTTTAATTTTCTGTTTTTGGATTGAATGTAGTCTCTGTGTGAGGTAAAAGCAGTTCACTGCTGACAACAGAAAGTCAGCTAAACTTTTTTTATGCCAATTAAGCTGTTGTATAAAGAGTACTGATTACATGAGTAATCAATTAATATTGCTAGAAGAACATGTCCACTTAACTGTATAAAGAAAATGGAAGAGAAAGCTAAATAGAATTTATTATTCCTATATATTTTGCTCAAATATGTCATGAGCTTCATTCAGAGAAAAGGAAGAACAAGTCATTATATTCTTGTGTTCATTAAATTATGAACACAAGAATAAGTCATTCAGGTCAGGCCTTGCTTCTGATGCTAGACAATCAGTTCACTGGAACCATACCAAGATGCTATGCTATAGCAGGTTCAAATTTGATTGTCTATTTTTTAATCATGTGAAGCCCTACGACACCATCCTATTCTTAATCAGACAGGCTATATGCCTATGTCTAAGTTCCGAGAAGTGATTGCCATCAATTGTTCATAATTTTTTAAATTAATTAATTATACGTCTATACTTACTTCTATGAACTCTAACAGTGTTGCCTCTTGTACAGCTGCAACAAAGACACATTATATTACACACATACTGATGACCAATTCTTGTGTTCATAATTTAATGCTGCAGCCAATTCTTCTGCCTTCTCCCTGAATGAAGCTAATGACATATTAAGAGTAATATATAGGTAATAAATTCTATTTAGTTTTCTCTTACATGTGTGAAGCTGTTATTCAAAAGAGCATACTATGTCTAACATGCATGTCTCTATTAAATGTCTAGTAATACACCCAATTCTCCATTTGCAGTATACTGGTTACAGACAAAAACTGCGTAAATGAAAACCATGTAAAAAAGAATACAGTGCATATGAAAAAATAGAAGAATGGTTCTAGATGTGAAAATCGGACACAAACAATAAGTTATTTTCAAAAACATATGAAAATCATTGAATAAAATTCTATTTAATTTTAATGGAATATATTTTTATTTTAATTACTTATTAAGTATACACATTAAATATCTTTCTTAAAGAAAATAGTGTGTCACTAATAAAACAGAAATTCGAAAAGGCCCAAATACACATGCGCATATGATTAATTAATTATTATCCACCATCACTTTCTGACAGTAGCCACATTCTTCTGTATGAGATTGGAATTAAATCACTTTCATCCTTGCAACACTTTGGCTGTCCTGTTTATACTGCAACGACGAAACATTTTCTTCAGTAAAAGGAACTAAATTAACACAAATTTACAATAATTCAGAAGGTTGATTTTTTTTTTACCATGAACTCTGTAATTAATCACTGAGATCCTGTATTGACTAGATCTGTATATCTTCATATCGAGTTTAATGTTTCAGTTCACGTTTAAACTGTTCAGCTCGTTCAGTATTTTGACCATATGTAAGAAAATGACTTACTAGGGATTTGAAGCTTTCTTTAATTAATCCTGCAGTGAGTGGAATCTTTTCATCATCATCACTTTTTTATCGAGATTCTCAAGGACAACTTCTATTATTTCATCATCACTAACAGTCTTGTCAACCATCAATCCTTTGGTGTCTGCAGACGTAAAATCATCAAATCCTTCTCTGCCAGCTGCATGTGCTAATCCAATGATATTGGAATATTCAGTTGTATGCAAAGGTACAGGGTTTTCTTTTTCACATGTTCGGGCCAAGTAGCTTTCCAGCATGCATTTAAAGTTGATGGTTTCATTTCTGATAACGCCAATTTAGCAAATTTGATGCAATCCAAAATAAAAAATTTCTTCTGTACATGAATAACTGTCAGCAAATTATCCTCATCTAGTTTATCCAAAATGTATTGGAATGTGTTTCTTATGTAGTAAGTTTTGAAAGTAGAGATCACACTCTGGTCTAATGGTTGTATTAGATGGCAAAAAACAAAATTCCACATTCGGATGTTCTAAAACAGGATGGTTAGGCATTGTCTATAATCAACAAAACTTTCAAGTCCAGAATTTTTGCAATCAAATACCGTTTAACTTCTGAAACAAAACACTGATGGAACCATTCATCAAAAATTTTTTTTGTAACCCAACCTTTTTTGTTTGCCTTCCAGTGCACTGGTAATGTGTTAAAATCCACACTTTTCATTGCCTGCAGTCTTAGGGATTGATTAATGAGTAATGGTTTTAATATACGATCTCCTGAAGCATTGCTGCAAAATAATAGTCACATGATCCTTAGCTGTTTTAAAACCACAAACACTTTTTTGTGATTTCGCTATATAAGTTCTACTTGGCATTTTTTTTTTCTATAAAAGATCAGTCTCATCTGCATTCCAAACATGATAAGGAATGTAGCCACCATATTCAATCATTTTGGACAGTTTTGAAAGAAATTACCTACATGTAGAATTGTAAACATGAAATGATTATTTAGCAAACAGCTTAAGTCCTTCCAAGCAGCTTTACATAGGTAGGCCTCAAGTAACACACCAACTTAACTTCAAGGAATCAGCATAGCACCCTTCAGCTTCCAGAACCAATGACAAGTGAATATAATGGACCATCTGTCGACCTTAACTTCGGGGAAATCATAATTACATTTTTTTTTTTTTTTTTTTTTTTTTTTTTGCCACAGTTGTTTACATTCTGTAGCACAGAGTAATCCCTAATATTTAAAACATCAAGGGGGGGGGGGGGTCCCAAAATTCAAGTTTAAGTATATAACACAGAAATTTTTAAAATAAGTGCCATTTGAACTGTGTTAAATCAAAATATACCATGTAAAAATAGAATTGCTTTTGTTTTCTAAACCGCATTTTTTCAAAATCGTGTAATTAGCTGTATTTGAAAATTACTATGAGAATATTAAATTAAGTATTATCATTTAATAAACAACGTCAATCTTGCTATATCAAATAATTTATGGGACCAAATGGAACAGTTTGAAAAGCTGAAAGATTTCCTGTAGTGAGAAGATCACTCATGCTCAGAGGCTTCGGCAGGACTTTTCAACTATTTATTATTGTGATTAAGTTCACTATCACTATAATGGTATTTGCTATAGTGAGAGCTGACAGTAAATATGAAAATTAATACCTTCAATCATCATTTATACTTACGGGGGGAATAATCTGATATTTATTCAACATATCCCAATGATATCCAACAAGAGATGCTGCCACACTTAGAAGGCCTTCCTTTCCTTTTGGATGCATAACCTGATAAACTTTAAAAATGGCTAAATTGAGTTTCTGAACAAGAGGATATAACAAAATAATAATAATTATGCAGCAAACAAATTGAACATCTGTACATCATCAAATTACTTAACTTATTAGCATATTTAACCTATTAGCATACTTATTAGCATATTAACTTATTAGCTATTTCGATGCACCCATATTTTAAGTTGCAAAGTAGATCTTTTCTTGCAAATTAAAATTTAAAGTACATCAGTGAATTCCGTTCTTCAAGACGAACATATAGATGTAAAAACTGTAAGTATCTGTTAAGTAATAAGTAAAATATAAGTATTCAAAGTTCGAAGTATACGTTCGTCAACTACGCGAGAAGAGAACAAAGGAAGTTGCCATATTAGAAATTACAGCAAGATCGTCAAACAAGAAATATGAAGTGCTACAAATGCCAAGAAGACTTAACAGGGGAAGAAAATCACGTAACATGTAGGAACTGCCAGAGAAACATGCATTTTCTATGCTCGGGATTGTCTGAGGCTACTTGGCAGCGAAAATCAAACAAGAATCATGACGAGTGGAAGTGTCCCCATTGCAGAGACAACAAAGGAATGTCGTCTTCGACCGTAGGCGGAAAACAGCACATGCACAACCGCAGCACATGTACAACCGCAGGCAGTAAACAGCTATCAACAACAGAGGGAATTAAAAACAAAGAAAGCAACAACAGAAACCCAGGTGAGCCAACTTTAAATGCATTACTTGAAAATAATTACAAAACCTAAAAGACTGTTTAATCGATTTTTTTGGAGAACTATTTAAAAAACATATTGCACAAATTACAGAAAAATTCAACCAATATGAGGAATTTATTAAATTTAATAATAACTCAGTAGAAGGTGTATTACAGACCGCTAGAGAAATTAAAAACTGCGTTAAAGAGCTAACTGAAAGCCAGCATAATTTAATTAAAGAGACAACAGACCTACGGCAAGAACTAAACTCTTTAAAGCAACAGTACAAGCTCTCAAACCAACAGCAGCACAAAAATGATCTCCTCATAAATGGTTTCCCAGAAATAGCTACAGAACATCTAAGAGACAACGTAATACAACTAAGCCAAAAAATTGGCTCTCCCACTGAAGCAAGAGATATCCAGTCAGTGCATCGGTTACCACAAAAAAGGAAAAGAGAAAATAATACCCGTCCTTCTCCCATCGTAGTGTGACTCACCAATAGCCCAACAAAAACTACACTTATAAAAGCTAGCAGGATTAAAAAACCAGTAGTCAAGGATCTGAAAGAAGCCCACGACAATATCCCAATATACTTGTCCGAATACCCAACGCCATATTATCAGAAAACATTCTACCAAGCAAGGAAAGTAAAAACAGAAAACAATTACCAGTTTATATGGATAAGAGACGGCAAAATATTCCTTAGAAAGATACAAGACCCAAAACCAATCGAAATAAAATCCGTAGATGACCTCAACAGGCTGTCACATCGAAAGGAATATTGACAACTTGTGAAGAAGGAACAGCACACCAACCAACATGAATGCAGACCATCAAGCAGACGTAATCACCCCGGAACATGATAATTGCCACATTCTGAAATCAATAACAGAATGGAAACAACTAACAATCCCCAAAAAAGGACTTTCTATTCTCCACATCAACATCAGAAGCATTCAAAAATACTGGCTCACCCTGCAAGCTTATCTGAAGAAAGATATAGACGAATTAGACATTTTAATACTGACAGAAGTATCTACAACAAAAGAAGAGGCATCCTCCTACCAAATGCCACACTTCCAACAACACAAACACTGCAGACAAAAAAAACGAGGCGGTGGAATAATAATATTTACCAAACATAAACTAGAAGTAACAGAAATAAACTATAAATTAGAATACGCAGAAAACATATGCATCGAAATTAAAAACATCAAACAAGAAAACTCCCTGATATTAAACACAATATACAGACCACCCAACTTAAGCACCAAAAAATTCCTAGAAGAACTAAACAGATGGCTTCATCCACAGAAGTAGGCACTTCAGAAAATACTTGATAATAATAGGAGACATTAATATAAACTTCATCATCATCATCATCATCAAATTCCTGCCATGTACCCTCAAGGGGTGTACAGGATATGACAGTACTACATGAAAAAATTACATCATTACTAACTTCCTATCTACAATTTTCCTACAAATCAGTCTGTTACTTGTCAAGATTCCAACATTACCAGATCTTATATTTCTATCGTCCAAGGCACTTTGTACCGTATCAATCCACCTATATCTTGGTCTTCCTCTGGGTCGTTTTCCTGCCAACCTGGCAGAGAACACTTGTTTTGCTAATCTTTCCTGTCCCATTCTATTTAAGTGACCATACCACCTGAGATTAGCACTACTAACGCATTCCTGGATGCTGACAATATCAAGTTCTTTCCTAATATCCTCATTTTTAATATGATATTGCCATTGATGCCATCTGTTCACACCTCGAATCTTTCTCAGGACTCTCATATCTGCGGTCTCTAGTCTTTGGTCAAGTGTTTTACTTCTGACCCAGCTCTCAGATCCATAAGTTAAAACTGGTTTGAACACTGTCTTGTATACAGCTAATTTAGTGTTCCGACTAATTTCTCTCTTATTCCATATGAATTTATTCAATTGACTTCCCACCATACCAGCTTTGCTGATTCTGTTGTCTATTTCTATATTTAATTTACCATCTTCAGTAAAAATCGTGCCTAAGTAGCTGAAATGTTTTACTTGTTCCACAGGTTCTCCATTCACAACACAGTTGACATTTTCAATGATTCCGCCTATTTTCATTGTCTTTGTCTTTTTATTGCTGACCTTCATACCATATCTATTACAACAGCAATTGAATTTAGTCAGAGAATCTTGCAGACTTGTAGCAGATTTATTTAGAAGTATAACATCATCTGCATAAAGCAAAGAGCTGACATTAACATCTCCAATTTTGATATCAGGTTTAATACCACTTTCCTTCATAACGTGATCCATATAGATAATGAATAACAGAGGGGATAATGTACATCCTTGTCTCACACCAGATTTAACATTAAACCATCTTCCTGTACTTCCTTCAATTCTAACTGCTGACTTACAACTCAAATAAAGACTAAGTATTGCTTGATATAATGCCCCATTCACACCATATAACTGCAGCGTATTGAATAGCTTCTCTCTTGGCACCTTGTCAGATGCCTTTTCCAAATCGACAAAACTTAAATACAGATCTTTGTTATATTCCCATGCTTTCTCGACTATTTGTCGTAAAGTGAAGATCTGATCCTGACAGCCTCTGTTTGGCCTAAATCCAGCTTGTTCTTCATCAAGCTTTTCTTCCACAATTCTTCTCAACCGTTTCTCAAGTATACTTGCATAGATCTTGCCAGGAACACTCAGTAGGGAAATACCTCTGTAATTCTCACATTCAGTTTTATTTCCCTTTTTATATATGGGTACTATGAGAGCTCTACTCCAATCATCGGGAATTCGTCCCTCTGTCCAGGCTTTCTGAACTATGCAGTGCAGCCACTGTAAGACTCTTATACCACCATACTTCAGCATTTCTGGTCGAATATCATCTACTCCAGCTGCCTTTCCACATTTCAAGCCTTTGATGGCTTTTTCTACTTCAAGTATGGATATGTATTCCTGACTGCATGCCTGGTCAGTGTTTTTTACCACTGTGCTATCATCACTGCTTGTTTCATTTAGCAGTTTTTCAAAGTAATTACTCAATACTTCAAGGATATCTTTTTCTGCAGTTTTCATGTCACCTTTATCATCTCTAATTCCTTTTACAGCACTCTTTCCTCCATTCCTAAGCTTCTTCAACAATCTCCAGAATATTTTGCCACCTTCTTGATATTTATTTTCTATATTCTTGCCAAAGTCCTCCCATGACGTTTGTTTAGCTAGTTTTACACAGTGTTTAGCATTCTTGCATTTGTCTCTATATTCTCTAAGAGCACAAGCTGACTTATTTGACAGGAACTTTTGATATGCTTTCTTCTTTTCCTTCACTGCCTGTTTAACTTCCTGTGTCCACCAGGGAGTTCTGATTTTTTTATCCTTGCAGACAACCTCACCACATGCCTCTCTGGCAGAATCAATCAATGTTTTCTTTAGAGTTTGCCACTGAATCTCCAAAATTTGATTCCTGTTCTCAAACTCTTTCATTTTTCCTTCAATAATCTTTGTGTATTTTAGTCTACAGTTCACCTCTGAGAGCTGCTCAACTTTTGTTCGCTTTAAAACTTTCTTACATGTTATTCTTTTCAATATGAAATTCAATTTTATCCTCCTCGAGACTAAATAGTGATCACTTCCAATTTCAAATCCTCTGTACACTCTGGTGTCCTGCACCAGGGAGAAAACATCACTATCAACAATAACATAGTCAATGAGACTTTTCTTATTCCTAGCCTCTTCTCTCCATGTGAATTTGTGCACATTTTTATGTTGGAACATGGTGTTAATAATAACCAGTCCATGTCCTGAGCAGAAATCCAACAGATATTTGCCATTATTATTAGCTTTGCTCTTTTCTCCAAATTTTCCCAAAATATTTTTGTATGTCTCACAATCATTTCCTACTCTGCTATTTAGATCCCCAACAAGGACCAACTTTTCCTTTTTCATTGTGTCAGTTGCTTTTTCTAAAGCCTCAAAAAATTCCTCCACTTCTACCTTAGTAGAACCTTCTGTGGGACCATAGGCACAAATAAGTCTCATTGTCCAGTTCCCCATTCTCATATTTGCCCACATTACTCTACTTGAGACTGACTGCCATTCAAGAAGATTAGCCTTGTATTTTGTGTTGAATACTATGGCTACTCCTTTTTTTCCTTGATTGTCATTGCCTGAATATAACATTTTGTATTTATTGCTCAGAAAGATCTCACCAGTTTTGGTCTTTTTTGTTTCAGTCACCCCTATTATGTCAATCTGGTACTTATCTAATTCCTCAGCTAGCTCCATTTCTTTGCCATTCAGGCTTCTTACGTTGATAGTACCGATCGTTAACTCTGGTGATGTTGAGTTGGGGTTTGTTTTCAGATTTGTTCCAGTAGCTGACTTTTCGCTGTTCGCCCTGGTTCCCTGGGGAAAACAACGGGGGCCTTGTTTAACCGGGTGACGCCCCAGCCAGCATGAAATTTTGTCATGTTGTACCATCATTTTCTATATTGGTTCAAGCCAATAAGAATACAATTTGGTCAGCTAAATCCCAAATTGCCAGCCCATCATCCTTCGTTTAGTATCCGTGTAGATACCCAACAGGGTGCACCACGAAAAGGTGAGGATTGGACATTAGGTCAGAAGCCCTGGTCGGTTCTCCGCATTCCTTGAAAGGCTATGTGGAGGTCTCCTCTCAGTTATACAGCTTTGACCCTTAAGCACCCCTAATATAAACATTAGGAACATAAATAACAACACAGAACAATACCTAGACCTATTATCGGCATATAACCCCATCCATACAGTTGTATACACGAGAAGAGATAGTCGGAAACACAACAACCTCATCCTGCATTGATCATATAAATATAAGGGCCCCTCCAAACAGCCACACAGTAGCCATTATAACATGCAAACTGGCAGCCCATTATTTCGCAGCATTGCAGTTACACAATGAACCAGAACCCATAAAAATCACTGAGACTACAAAACAGTATCATAACATTCTAAACGAAACAATAGTAAACGATGAAATCAGAAAAACAGACTGGATGCAGATAGCATCTTTAGACTCTGCTGAAGCTGTATATAATAATCTTAAACTTGCATTTAACAAAATAAATAACAAAGCATTAACAAAAATAAATAACAAAGCATTAACAAAAATAAAAATACGCCCCCAAACAAAACAAAATCCATGGATAACAGACAACATACTAACAGACATACAAAGAAAAGATGCCCTATGGAAACAACTTAAATTGCCAAACAATATCGTTTTAAAAGCTGAATACAAAAGAAAACGGAATCTCCTAACAACACAGATTAGAACGGCAAAAAGTAACTATTACAGTAACAAATTAACAACAGCTCAGAATGACATAAAGGAAACCTGGCACCTGATTAATGAAATGCTGGACAATATACACAGAACCACTGCCTCAGAAACAATAAAACACAGCTTTGCCTGCAACCCCAAATCCCTCAAACAGTTGGCAAACTACTTTAATCAGCACTTTGTGAACTATGTCCAAAAGCTACAAGAAACAACCTTTCCTCACACAAACGAACATTCTCCACTCGGTCCAGTCGATGTGGTTCCCCACAGTAACAAAAGAAGAACTATCACTGGCAATTCAATAAATTAATCCTAACAAAGGACCGGGAATAGACGGAATCAGACCAAAAGACATCAAGAAACACCATCCGACCTACTTCCAGTTATACAAAAACTGTTAAATAAAATCTTCGAAACGGGACACATACCTGAAACACTGAAGACTGCATTAATCACACCCATACACAAACAGAGAAAAAGAAACATTATAAATAATTACAGACCCACCGCCACGCTGTCTGTAATCAACCAAATCATGGAGCGCATCATACATCAGAAACTCTCCACATACGTTTGAAAAATTTCAAATCATACCCAAAACACAATATGGCTTTCAAAAAATTAAAGGAATAGCAACACTCCTAGAAGATTTCACAGATCTAATAAACGCTGCATTGGATAAAAATAGAATAACATTAGTGGTATTCATTGACCTAACAAAAGCATTTGACACACTAACACACAAAACCTTGTTAACGAAACTAACCATATCAGAATTGGAGGTCGTCTACTCCAGTGGTTTAACGCATACACGAAAAACAGAAAGCGCATCACACATATAGGATCAGCATACAGCAAAGAGGTACATGTAACCTGTGGAGTACAGCAAGGAGCTGTCCTATCTCACATTCTATTTAACATATACACACACGACATAAGCCAACTCCCCTAAAAAGTAAAATCTTCCAGTACGCAGACGACACGGCCATAGTATCCATTCACAACAATGCAAATATCGCTTACACAAATATGCAACACGACATCAATCAAATCACTAACTGGTTAACCGAAAATGGCATATATATAAACCCTGGAAAAACAAAGCTAACGGTATTCAAAAACCCCCAAATCCTGCCCATAGAAACTAAATATTTCACTATCCAACATTCATCCTCCTATACACGAAGTGCAGAACCTAAAATCACAACCATCATACAGGTGAAAGCAACGTGCTATCTCGGACTTCACTTCAATGCTGATCAAAGTTGGAATAGCCATACAAACTACCTACATACCAAGCTTAGGATAATAGCAAGCAAACTACAGATTAAAAGACATTGCCCCAATCCACATAAAAATACTAATCTATAAAGCATTATGTGAAAACATTTTAAGATATGCAATCACATCATACGCATTCTGCGCAGACTACAGACTTAACAGGCTACAATGGTTGCAAGATAAAATGGTAAAACTGATATTCTGGGAACAACCCACTCTTATGCAGGAAGCACGAACAAAACACAAAATATTTAAGGTGAAACACTTATGCCACTACACAGTCATGTTAAAACATTACTACACCCCAACATATAGAGTAACCAGAACAACATATCAAATAACAAGACCACAGTCAACAAACTACATAACATATAAGTACAACAATCACTACGGCAAAGTCACATGAAACTTCTACGTACCTGACATGATAAACAAACTACCGTTCGACAACAGAAACCTAGGAACATACAGAGAGCTGAAACAGGCACTATATAAATATTATAGTGAGAATGAAAATTAGAGCAATTTCACTCCCCACCACACACACACGCACACAAACCTATGACAAACCCCCCTCAAAAACTATCACTACAAGAACACAAAGAAACAAACACACCATGTCTAAATCCAACCCTATTTGCACAAAAAAAAAAAAAGTTAAACTGTAATAGCAGTTGAAGTCTTCCAAGCACGTACCAACAAACAGTAAAATCAACACCTGGCTTGTGACCAGTATAGGAACAAAACCATGAAACCACCACCATCTATCATCTTCCTCAGATAAACTCTGCTAAGCTTCGAGAAAGAAAATTATTAACTTGCAAGTATCTGTTATTCACAATTGTAATGCGTTATAAATATTATATATATATATAATTATTACAGCAATGTATGCAATTTATCTGAGACATAAAAAAATAATAATAAATAAAATAAATAAATTATTATTATTATTATGTATATTCTATATTAAAAAATTCTGTATAATGTTTATTGTAAATATTAGAAGAACATGTGTTGTAAATACATAATATTGAGGCAAAGAAGTATTTTTAAAAAAAATTTTAACTGAAATCCAATGTAGAAAATGTAGCACTTTGTGCTGAATTCTCTACAATTATAAGTTGCAATGTCACTCAAGATGTTTATTGTATGTGTAAATATTCTAGCAGATCAATAAAAATATTATCATATCAAAAAATAACTCACTTTTTAATTTCAAGATCTTTTTAAGTTGCTAACAGTTACAAATTAAAAAAATAATAAATCACACAAACAAGATTAAAGAAAAAATTCATTACTTATGTATACTTTTATAATATATTTATCCAAAAGCTATTCATCACTTCATGTAATGTTATAAATTTTAATTTTTTGTAGTCTTTCCCTGAATAACTTCTAATATTAATAAAATATTATATACCTTTTAAATCAGATACACTATAGTCTGCTCTAATGTAATAATCGGTTATAAGCAGTATAAATGTATTTTCTTTATTTTGAATAAAATGTTGCAATGCTCACTTACTTTTAGTGAGCAAATATATGATGAACAGGGCGCATGCACCTTTCAAATGGAAAACACCAGAGTTCAACTCTCATCGTGAGAGGTGTTTTTAGGGGTTTATACAAACATAAGTGAGTTAGTTGATCTCAAATGGAGGCAGCAAAGCTTTTTCTCTTGGAAATTGGATTTTTTCATCATGTAAAACAATCAAACTTGCCAGAGTACGAATACACACACCCACACACACACACACAAATACTCTATTCAGCAGAACGAGGTGTGGTGCAAACAGCAGATTGTGCTGCGTAGTGCAGAAATGCTTCCCATGGCGAGTCCTCTGAATGCATGAAAGTGTCATATAATAACATATTGACTACTTTTGTAATAGTAAATTATTACAGTGTCTTGTTCTGAAATTTAAGGATCATTAATAGCACATTTGCAAAAGTTACATGAAGTGAGTTGAAAAGGGACTATCACTTTTTAGAACTACTAATATTAAGTCTAATCAGAATTTCAATATCCTTAATTAAAGAAATACTGCATTTATCTTTGAATATTTAAATGAAGTGTACACTACAATGGTAAACATTTAAAAATCTCGAAGCTGGGACCACTTAAGGAGAAGGTTCCCTGTACAATAGTAATTAATTTTGCATATAAATTATGCAGAGTCTGGAATAACACATTTTGAAACTTCTCATGCGTTTTTTTTTTCTTTTTAAATTACAATTTAAGTTCATAACAGCCTATAACAAAATGGTAAATAATTATATCACTTTTTTATGAAAATCGCTAAACCATGTAGAAATAACATCAGATATTGTATTCAGGTTTGAGTGCAAATTCAATGAACTTACTTTACTAAATGATATTTAATCATCAAACCCATTTTTGTAACATGATGATTTCCTTATGTTCAACTTGTACATATCCAAAAGTAATCACCTTAAGCCCCTCCCCTCTCAACATTGTACACAAACTACCTGGTACTAGGTTTAACATTTTTTTTTTTAAATTACCATAAATGTCCCAGGAAATCACTTAACCTGAATGGAATCACATATTTTCAAAATGTCTCTTATGTATATACTTTAATATGGATAAAATCTAATGTGTGCATTTTAATAGCAAACCATGCATATCCACTGTGAACAGACTTAAAGAACAACACCACAAGAAATCTGATAAATGCAATATTGCACAGCACAGAGAACACAACTTGACTGAATACATTCCTTAGGAAATAGCTGGTTTTAAATTTAGGCCACTACATAAACAGTGTTCCAAGGATCTATTACATCATCCAAACCTAAATCACAATGACTGTTTTTCTTTTCCGAATGTTTGAGAGACTTATTCTCAATAACTGTAAATATGGATTTCATCCCCCCCCCCCAATAAATATCACATCAAAGTTTGCTACTCATGCCATGAATGTGAAATTCATTGTTGCTTTGCTACATCTTCTGAACTGCTGTCAATGACGATGGTTGGTTATTTGAGATCAAAATATCTCCATATCCCAACTTTGTTTTGTGTTAATCCTGATGGCCTATCATGTCCAACTGACTTAGCTACCAAGAAATCTGATTACTGCTTAATGACAAGATGGTTAATACTATCTGCATTGACTGCTATGGAAAATTGCATGTGTTCTCCTAAGAACAAACTTCAATATCATCAACACTACTGTATCTGCTACAAAAAAAAAAAAATCTTTAAATCCAGTTCTAGCACACCAGAGTTGATACAGACAACAGAAATCTCCAGTCAAATATGCATTGACAGGTGCTGTTTTAAACTGGCCAATCAAAATGCCTGTGTTTTGATAATATTTTTATCATTAATATCATATTTTTTGTACCAATTTGTTTGTGTTTATACATATTAAAAAGTTGTGTCGTGTCTTGACAAAATTTGTGCCTAAGTAGATGAAATATTTTACTTTATAAGTTATCAATATTGAAAATGCAGGTGATGTTTTCATTTCTCTTTTTATTACTGATTTTCATGGAAATTTCCTACAGCAGTTATTCAATTCAGTTCAAAGAATCAAAAAGATGTAATGAATTTTTTTAGAAGTATAACATCATCTATGTAAAGAGCTGAGTTGAATATCTGCCATTTTGATATTGGATTTAATGTAACTTTCTTTCATTATTATTATTATCGTCTGAGACCTCCAGGGAGTCAAGGCCTCATCAAGAGAGGCTATAAATCACCCAAACCAGCTGTCATTCCTTCCCTTAAATTCATTCACACTAGATGCACTCACTACCCCTAAAGGCAAACTGTTCTGCTGCCTTACTGCTATGTGAGAGAACAGCCTAACTGTTACCCCTTTCTTCACAACGAAAAAACTTAACTTCCATGGATGCCCCCCCCATGTTCTCTCCCCACCTTACATATAATGAAAAATTTTGTCAGAAAATATATATCCTATATCCCAGAGCTTCCCAAACTGTGTGTCGCGACACGTTAGTGGGTCGGCTTCAGTGTGAAGGTGTGTCGCGTGAACATAAAGCGTTAAACAGAATAATCACTGAAAATTTCCACAGCGGAATCCATTTTGCAAAGTACCAGTACGACTTTTAGTTAGCAGCGTCAAAATTATATATACAAACTATCTTTTAATTATTTTTAACCTTTAAGAATATTTCATATCAATATATTTCGATAAATAATGGAGAATAAATGCAGCCGAATTCATCCCTGTGGTTTTATAGTTCGCCCACCGATTAGAGGTCCCTCGACACTTCTGCGCATGTCAGAAAAAGGAGAATCCATTCCGATAATAGGGTAATCAGTCTGTCTTCTGGGATGAGTTTGTTTATTATTACAGGTCAGAAAATTTAGCTTTTCTTTTACGAACATTGCTGTTTTTAAAGTGTAACTATTTTGCATGTATAACAGTTGCAAAAATATACATAGAGTGGTAACAAAATTAAAAGAGGTATAGCATAAAACAAAAATGTAACTAAGTTTATTTTTAAGAAAGTTTTCTATAAAATAAAAATAATTATACAGAAAACCAAAAATTATTTCAAATGAACTTAGATATTCTAAACTTTCAGTTGAGAGAGCTGAGACACTTTAATGTCCTAAACTGATTAATTATTTATGACTTGTTGTGACTCTTTTAACAAACCCATGCAAAAAAAAATGTTGGAAAAAATACCATTGTCAAATTCTTTTAATCTTCAGAGTCATCTGAAACAGTTTCCGAATCACCATCACTTTCACTTAAACTGATCACCAAAGGTTCGCATAATTCTTCGATAATTCCATCTCTGTCCCAATATATATTTTTCAATGAGGTGACATGAGAGCAATATTTTCCCCACTTTTGAACTGTAATACTTTCAATCACCTGTTCTGAAAGCTTAAAAGTTTCGACATGTCAATATCCCCAATTACATTGCGATGGCGAATGAAGCTTTTCACTTCTGCCCAAATATACTCAATAGCATTAATATCGCAATGATATGGCGGTAGCCTCAAAGCTAGAAATCCATGCTCTTTGAGCATCGTGTCGAATTTAAATAGTTTAGTTGTGGGCGAGTTTCTTTTGACCAAATTAAACAATTCAATTTTTTGCATCTCTGGGGTATGAGAAATGTTATTTGCAGAGAGCCAATCCATAAGAACTTGATTCTTATTAGACCAATTTGGAACTTTGTTTAATTGAATAGAGTGATATGAAGCGTTATCAATTATAACAACAGCATTTTTAGGAAGGTTTGTAATCAGTTTTTCTTCTGCCCACTTTTCGAAGATTGTAGAATTCATTTGCCCATGGTAATCTCCAATAGTTGAATTGGCTTTGTATAGTAAGTTTGAATTCAGTAAAAAACCCATTTCTCCACCCGCACACAAAATTATTATGTGCCGCGAAGCATTTCCGGTTTGTAGCACTCCACATTCTTCTTTAGACTGCCAACATTTTCCATAAGTTAAATTACTATCAATCCAAGTTTCATCTAGACACACAATCAGTCTTTTCTTCTCCTTGAAATGTCTTATTGCTCTCAAATACTGCGTTCTAGATAAAGCAATGTCACTTCGCTCCATGATAAGTTTCCTTTTATTCTGGGACTTTTTAAAACAAAATCCGATTTCATGAAGTATTTTCCTTAAAGTTTCTCTTTTCCAAAGAAAATTAATTTTTTCTTTAAGCACAGGAATCAATTTCAGAAAAGTTGGCACTCTTTTCTCGACCACGTAAAATTCGTGAATAGTTCTTCTTATAACGTCTACATTAAAATCATTCGAAGCTATGGTTTCGATGGTTTTCTTTCTCTCGCACTTTCTTTAGGAGATTTAAATTTTGGCTTACCTTCACCTTTTGATTCCTTACGAATTCTTTTAACAGTCGACCCCAATATGCCAGCAATTGCACTTGCATGTTTTATGAATTTGAGAAAAGGGAACAAGAAGATGGCCTTCTGACGATTCTTTTTCGCAGAATGTCAGCACATTATTCAATATTCTTTTGCAAGAGCTACTGAAACGTTTAACAACAGAACTTGTTGACTGTACTGGATCCATCCTACAAATTAATAATAATAAAAAAAATGCAAAAAAGTGACAACAAAAATCAAGCTAGTACTAGTACAGCGACAGACAAGAAAGCACGTGATTTCGCATGTTGGTGACCAATTCATACATCCTTCATTTCTTTCTCCCCTTCAGCATGAATTGACTATTCTTGGCAAAATGCCAAGAAGGGATCTACAAATGGTGGGCGAACTATATCATGTAGTAGTCGCTCGGTTCTTATTATCATATTATTATCGTTCACCCAATAAAAATAAAGCGCACCACTTATTCATACAAATGTTATTATTGATTTTATTCTAACTGCAACATGAATAAACGAAGAGTGCTTGTATTTTATGTTTAGTTACTGTTAAAGCTTTACAATAAATTGGCAGTTTTATTTATCAAATTGGTGTTGAATTACCCGTAAAATGGATAAGTTTCTAATTAATAAAAGAAAAGCTGAAGGTGACATTTGGGGTGAACAAAATGTATCGACTACAGAGGAAACTATGCAAGAATCAACTGTTGAATGGTCTGCATCAATACGGACCACGTGACTCATTAGAGCACATCAGACTGAATTACTGTGCCGCGAAATTATGTTTGTCTAAAAAGTGTGTCACCAACATGAAAAGTTTGGAAAGCACTGCTATATCCTATAGCACCCATTCAGAAGTTTATAGACCTCTATCATATCACCCCTGATTCTCCAATTAACTAGAGTCTGTAATCCATACTTGCAATATGTCTTAATAATCTAAATCCTATAATCCAAATACAATCCTTGTAACTCTTCTTTGAACACTTTCCACATCTTCTTTATCCCCTTGGAACCTGGGAGGACCGAATCTGCACACCTTGATAAGATTGCACCAATCCAGGTGCAATCTTATCAAGGGGTTATAAAGAGACAAAATGACTTCCTTATCTTTATATGTAAATTCGCTTCAACATTGCAATTATCATCTGAGTCGTATTTGCAATCTTTGTTATGTAACCTTTTCACTTCAAATTCCTATCCACCATTACACCAAGATCTCTAGCCTCATCAGTTTCTGGTAGAATAACCCAGCTAATATAACATGCCACTTACTAACATTAAACTGACAGCTATATTTGTTTTTCCAAATTTTCAGCCTATTCAAATCATTTTGTAGGTGTTGAATATCAGCAGCATCATTAATTGCCTTAGCAATCTTTGCATCATCGACAAACAATTGCACATCTCCTGTTAGATCCTTCCTAATGTCATTAATGTATAGATTGAACAACAACGGCTTAAAGACGGAACCCTGAGGTGCACCACTGGTCACCTTAAATCTAACACATTCGCATCCACCGTACATCACTTTTTGATATCTGTCTGTCAACCATCCCCTGATCCAAGTCAAGAGTTCATATTCCAATCCCATATTCTCCAATTTATGAAACAGCCTTTTATGTGGTATCCTATCAAATGCCTTAGCAAAATCCAACAATAAAATATGAGCAAAGTGCTAAAATATGACATTCCTTTAGTAGACTGATGCTGTTGCTTGCAGAGTATAGCTTGTCTGTCTGTCTGCCAATTTCTGTAAGGGAGTTCTTACCAACTTCAGAGATATTGATAGGTCAGTAGTTAGGCACATCAGTTTTTGCACCACCCTTGTACAATGGAACTATCATACATTCCTTCCATTCCTGTGGTATCATTCCTGAACTGAGACTTAAGTTATACAAACATGTGAAAGGTGTAGCCAATTTGGCTGAACATTCCTTTAGCAAACATGGTGATATTCCATCTGCCTCTATTGACAAATTCTTATCCAGGTGATATACAACTCTTCAACCTCATTTTCATGCACCTCTAACTCTCCATCCAATCTAGCAGTAGCTTAGATTTGTTGCACTATGCACTAAGTTACACACACACACCTGGTTGATATACCTTAGCAAAGTGAGCGCCCATTAATTGAACAATTTCATTAGCTTCTGACACTAGATTACTATCTGCATTCAATAAAGTTATTCTTCCACATTCATTTTTTCTTTTTCTTGCAGGATAATGATCAAATTCTTTTGGAATGATTATAGCCTGCATAGCCAATTTCAATTTAATACTCCAATTTAGTTTTCCACATAGCACTCATTACTTTTCTGGCCTGCACTTTATTTATTTCATAACTCCTCCCACTCTTATTCTTATGATATTCTTTCCACGTCATCTTCTTCTTGTGGTTCTCTTACTTAATAAGGTTGCACATCCATTTCACTGCTATTTTATTCTTCAAACACTAGAGATACATTGAGATACTGCCTCATTTAAGCACTTTTTTCAAAGATTCGAATGCATTGCTGATATTTTTCTCATCCAGTAAATGATACCATCAGTTCAGTATGTAACCTGTTCTAACGGGAACATCAATATAATTAGAGACTTCCTAAGAAAGCACAGTATGATCACTGTCACCAACTGGTAGTAAAATAGTCATATTCTTAACAAATCTAACACCTCTTTGACCTCGAGTACCTTCTTTCACATGCTGCTTGAGAAAGTTGTCGTGCAACAATTCAATAAATTCTTCTTCATTCTCATCATGAGATTTCTTTTCTACCCAGTTAATGTTTGGATAATTGATGTCATCCGTAATGATCACTTGTTTAGTATACATAAGGCTAAATTGGCAATGCCACACCATATATTTCATTCTGTTAGCCTCCACTTCACACCAGATAGCCTCAAACTGCTACATGAAACATGTTACAATCATTGTTTTCTTGTATTTCTACATTAACTGGACTTAAGTTGTCTGATATCACTAGTAGTATTCCCCCCTTCTCCTATCTCTTTTGTCATTTTTAAAAATAGTATACCCATTACACTCAATCCCAGTTACCATATCTGATTCTGATAGCCAGGTTTCACTAATGCCAACAATCTTAAGCGATATCATATTCAATAAAATAACTATAACTCAATCCTTTTTTTTTTTTTATGTTTCTGATGCTTCTCGCATTTGTGTATAGATCCAACAAATTACCACCTAGTCTATTCTTATAATTAGATATGCAATCTACTTGGCATTGTTGTGCAACTTTCTCTTATCCCTTCACTGACATACTCAAAGTGTCCGAATCCAAAGTGTATATTTCCAGCCCTTCATCAGATATATATAACCATGTTCAAATCAATTCATATCTTTATCACACTTGTAATATTAGTATTAGAATAAGATCAGTATAAGGAAGCAAATCTTCTATATAATTTATATATATAGAAGCAAAGCTTATATATATATATATATAAACACAACGTCAGAACACATGTTCTGACATTGTGACAATATTACCTCCAATTGGAAAGTGACCATGTGTTCTTGACTTAGGAAATTGTAAAACATGGGGAATATTCTGTCATGAAGGGGTATATGTGGAAATACAAGGCAGGTGATGATATGCTTAGGAAGAAGCTTAAATCTGCACCATAGCATAAAACACTGCAATGTAAGGATGTTATAATAAATTTAGTTTAATCCTTTATCCAAGTGTGAGCAAACAAAGTTTGCACCTGAAAGTATCTTCAGGACTGGGTTAAGGTGGTACAACCAGGGCAACTCGTTGCAAAGGTGGAGCAAGATACCAACACTCCTATCTCAGTATCTCCTATAATGCAAAACACAAGGAGATGTGTTTTGCATTATAGGAGATACTGAGATAGGAGTGTTGGTATCTTGCTCCACCTTTGCAACGAGTTGCCCTGGTGTTGTACCACCTTAACCCAGTCCTGAAGATACTTTCAGGCAAATCCTTTATCCAAGTGTGAGCAAACTTTGTTTGCTCACACTTGGATAAAGGATTAAACTAAATTTATTATACTCTAACCAAGTGAAAAATAAACTTTCAACAAGTAAGGATGTTAGTAGTGCATGGGATATAATTAAGGGTCATCTAGAGGAAGCAGTATTAAGTTGTATACCTAGAGTAAGGAAGGTTAATCAGTTGCATAGATGAGTGATATCATTAAGCATGAGCTGCAGAAGAAGAAAATGCTGTGGAGGGCATATAAACAGAAAGGTGACTGGCAAACTCATGAACAGTAGAAGGCTCAGGCAAGAAAGGTAACTAGCATAGCAAGGTAGACAAACTCACATTAGGAGAAGAATCTAGCCAAGCAGGCCAAAGAAGATCCCAGAGTTCTTTCGTTAGGTGGCAAGTAAGAAGTTCTTCTTTTAAACGGTCCAACAATGACGCATAATAGACTGTTATTGTCTTACCCTTTTCCAAATCTGACAGTCGGCAATCATGCCACCCATCATGGACACACATTTTTCACGCAGGGTATAATACACCCATTCAGTTGAGATGCCCACAATCTCAGCAATCTCATGCACTTTCACTCAGCAGTCTTCCATAACGATACTATGGATTTTGTCAATCGTTTTCTTCATAGTGACCTCAGTAGGGCTTCGAGAGCACACTTCATCTTCGATGGACTTACGACCATGTTTAAACTCATTTATCCAAAAATACTGGAACAGAGTCCCCGTGAACTGCATCTAACTCGTCTTTGATCTGCACAGCGGTCCATTTCTTCAAATAAAAGTGTTTCATCACTGCACGAAACTCATTTTTCTCCATTTTTATGAAAAATGGGAACACAGTCATCTTAGATGTTTGCCAAATGAGAACTACGCATCGCACGTAGCTAAAATTTTGCTAGGGATCATGAAAAAGATGATACGTGCCAACAATGGTATGAATGAACGAATTATGTTGCCATCTACTGGAAATTTACCAAACTTTTCAAACAACCCTCGTATCATCCTAGTGATGTTACTGCTTTAACCTATGTGACAGACACTAATATGGGAACAGAGGTGGATGAATTGGAGGTTCTTATGATATTGCAGAATCTCACTGTAAATACAGCTGTGGGATTAGATGGGATATCAGGTAGGGTTTTGTGAGAATGTGCAAGGGAACTGGCAATGCCTTTGACTAGGCTCTTTAAGTCTCAGCTCTGATCAAGTTCCAAGGTAGTGGAAAGAAGGCAAAATAATTCCTTTGCATAAGGAATTTTCTAAGATTCCAATTAGCAAATTATAGACCAATCAGTATCTCAGAAGTGGTGATAAAAAGTACTAGAAAAATTGGCGAAAAAGAGAATTCAAGAATTGGTAGATAAAAATATACTGCTCAAAACAATTAGTGGATATTTTGGTTTTCTTGTAAATTATAAAGTTATAAAAATAATTTACAAATATAACACATTTATTTTTAAATATTCTTAATATGCGACAGTGTAGAGCACTCAACTGCATACAAAATCATGTCAAGACTTGTCGAAACGTGTCTTAGCCATATTAGCATGTGGGGGGGGGCTATAAAAGTGTGGCTTGTTGCGCTCACTTCCACGGTGCATCATTATCACTTCAAATGTAAACTTGTGTCACCTACCACCCATTATTTTCTTAAAAATGTCAGAGCAACATGATATCCCAGAATCCATTGATCGATTAGAAGCTGGACAAACACAGCAGGTTGTCACTCAAACGTGTCGTGTATCTCAAAGCGTAATTTTGCGACTTTGGAATCACTTTCTGGAGATGGGAAATGTTCAAAATTGTCTTCATGCCATAGGTTTCTATGTTTGAAGACCAATCGTTTGCATTCCACTTACTGATCACACAAGAGCCTGAAAAATTCGGGCACAGGAACACAGCAATTGGACAAATGAGGATTGGGCTCGTGTACTTCTTAGTGACGAGTCCAGGTTCAGCCTGCAACCAGATAACCAATGTATCTTGATATGGCATGAAAGTGGAACAAGAAATAATCCACCATTTGTACGTGAAAGACGCCAACATCAAGGTGGGAGTTTGATAATGGGCTGGAATAAGTATAGGTGGCCATACTGATCTCTATTTTATCAGAAACGGTTCCTTAACCATCTAAAGGTATCACAGTGAGATTTTGGAACCTATAGTTCTTCCATATGCTGCTGCAATTGGCTAAGAATTCATTTTTATGGATGACAATGCTCATCCACACCATGCAAATTTGGTACAAGAGTGGTTTGAGGAAGAAGGTATTGAAAGAATGGACTGGCCTGCCTGTTCACCAGATTGTAATTCAATCAAACATGCCTGAGATGTTTTAAGGTAGGCACGTTTCTGCTCGACTGGTGCCACCATGATCGCTTCAAGAGCTCGAAATTGCTCTCACAGAAGAGTGGGGAAATATCCCACAAGAACTGTTTGATTGTCTTACTGGTCCATGCAATCAAGATTTACTGCTGCTTTGGCTGTTAATGGAAATCATATGCTCTATTAAAAATTAACAAAAGCGTTTGTGGCTATTCTTTTTAAAATTATTTCACGCTAAAATATAAAATTTGTTAAATTTGTAATAAATATTGATTATTTAAACAATATCTCATCAATTACACCCTATCCATAAGTAAGAAATATTTATTCATGTATAAAGTACCCAATAATTATAATTATTTGCAGAAATTTATAATTATCCGACAGAAACTAAAATATCCCCCCCCCCCCCTAATTGTTTTGAGCAGTGTGTATGAGGATCAACATGGCTTTCTGAAAGGTTGGCCATACCTTAGTAATTTACTAACTTTTAATAATACAGTAACAGCTGAATTGGATAAAGGAAATAGCTACACAATGATTTTGCAAAGGTGTTTGACAGAATACCACATGGAACTCTGTTAGACAAATTAGCACAAATGGGGATGGATATGATACTGGTTAAGTGGATAAGAGGGAGGCTACCGGACACATATCAAAAAATGATATATGGAGGGGCAGATTTGAAGCGAAAACAGGTGACTAGTGGTGAGCTGCAAGGCTCAGTGCTGGGACCATTGCTCTTTAATTTGTACATAAATGATATAGGAAATAACCTGAAATGAAATATTCAGTTATTTGCTGATGATGTGAAATTAGGTAGCATAATAGTTAATCAAGATGAAGTGGAGAGCTTGCAGGACGATTTAAATAGGCTGTCAGTATGGGCAAAAGTTAATGGGTGTCAGTTTAATGTTGAGAAATGTAAAGTTATGCATTTTGGGATAAATAAATTACAAGCTGTGTATCACATTGATGGCACTGTACTCCAAGAAATAGATGAAGCTGGGGATTTGGGGATAGTGGCGGCAGACAGAGAGTTCAAGTTTAGAGGACATATTGCTAAGGTAGTCCATAATATTACTTGTTGAAGAACATAGTAACAAGTTGAGATAAGGAAGTTATTCCTCTTTGTAAGGCCTTGATACACCCCAGATTACTGTGAGGTTCTCAAATCTGTCCCCTGGGTTTCTTGGAGGATGAGGAACTGGTGGAGAGGATTCAGAGGCGAGTGTCCACATGCCGCTCGCCATCTTTGTCCCTATGAGAAATGAAGGTGTGTGGATTGCAGAAGTTGGTTGATAGGAGAAAAAGAGGGGATATGATAGAAACATTTAAGTTGCTTAAAGAGTTTTATAGGATAGATGCAAGGGAAATTTTTCAGCACTTGGCTAGAGGGACCAGAACAAGGGGATCATCCCTGGAAGTTGAATAAAAGTGTGGTTAGTATGGTTGTGAAGACTAGATTTTTTGCTTGGAGAGGTGAATGAGTGGAATAGGTTGCCAGAGTCAACTGTGACTGCTTTGTCTGTTAATGGGCTCAAGAGAAGGTATGATAGATTGTGTGCATACTGGATCTCCTGCTACGAGTCTTCAGACTCCATGAAGGTACCCATATTATAATAATAACACAACATTTAAATTTATTTTCACATAACTTTTAGTTTCTTTCATTTTTAAAAGCAAAATAAAGATACTTAATATGGAACTAAATGTTCAACAATTCCGTTGAATTTATTTAAATGAATTGAACTTAATGGTTCTCTAAATATATCACAGTAACAGATTATTTATTTAATATGCATATCTATTCAGAAGTGTACTGAACTTTTAAACAATTTCAATGGCAAATTAAAGGGGATGGGAGGGGGTGAAAGAGACAAAACTGCATAATTTATATATTTGTGAATGTGTCAAATTTCTAGCTTGTCCTTGTGTTCATTCATCATCAACTATGCACTGAATAAATCATGTAACTTCTGTCAAATCTGAGATTTGACAGAAGTTACAAGAATGTCTGGTGAATGCCTAGTATGTTCTAGAAGTAGATTCAATTCAACCTTGTGAGATCTGTTCCAAAATGTGTTATAATTCAGGGTAAAGGAGGTCCAACATTAAAGAAAATTTCCAATTCATTGGTTGATATGTGTATATTGGATGAAATAACAAAGAAATTATGGTGCAATAACATAATTGATATCACTTCAGCTAGGGAATCACCTGAATGTATATACAAGGCTTGCACAGTTCACCAGAGAACCAAGGTAAACAATGAAAAGTCAGATATATAACCTCAAACTCAACAGAACTGACAACATCAACACGACATGACATTGATGAAAAAGTAGAGCCAACAGAGGAATAGAAAAGTACACTGCCAGCATTACTGGTATGACTAGAAGAGAGTAAAAGTCATGTGATGAGGAAAACAGGTAAGATCCTTCTAGGGAGAAAGTAGCAGCGGTATTCAACACTAAACACAAAGTAAGTTCATGCACTTGTCATTCCCTATGTCTGAGGAATCTCAAAGGTTTGGTAAATTTCTATGTCCATTCAAACTGCTGGCTGCATTATATTTAACACTTTTCTTGAATGGAAGCTAGTTTCAAGTAGAACAATGTAAAAACTTCAAGATGGAAAATGAGACTTATTTGTGTTTGAACCAATAGAAGGTTCCAATAGAGAAGAAATAGAGGAATTTGTCATCAATTAGTCTGGGCATTTCTATATATATAAAGAGAAAAAAAAGTAAGTTCCTGTTGAAGATCTGGAAAAAGCAAAGCAAAGCAAGAAATGAATTCAAGGTGTACAGAAATGTTTGGGAAAATACGAAGCAAAGGACAGTCTAATAATAATGGCAAGCAATTACTTTACTGGATATAGACTATTCATCACTAATGCCATGTTTTGTGTATTAAATGTTGCAAAAAATGTATGTGGAAGGAACATACACAAAGCATGAAAATTCTTATTCTTACCAGTTATGTTATTATACAATAAAAATTATGTTAGTGTCTTCAGACGGTATCCCTTTTATGAAATGGCCACCACCTAGACTATGGCAGGAAGAACAGGCATTGCAATGAAAATAAAAAGATGTGCCCAATGGGGCAGTCTATTTCGACAAGAACCAAAGATGAGCAATTTTCAGATGTGGAATGTGGACTCAAATTTAGAAATTTTATTAGAGGACAAGTAAAAGTGTGAGAGGACAAGTAAAAGAACCAAACCTTACAGAGTGGTAAAAACAGAAGTAAACACTAACTGACATAGCCAAGTGTGGATATCTGCAAAGACAAAAAAACAGGAATACCAATACCACGGTAGTTGAAAGTTTTTCCACTTGGTAATACTATAAATTAAAGATACCAAGAAATCATATCCTATCCTATCCTTCTCATCTGTCTAGGAGACAGGTTGAGTCCCCTCCTAATGAGGGGTTACTGGCATATTAATTACTGGTAGCCGATTCGCCGCTCCTCTGCTGCATCTCCTAAGGGCGATTCATGAATGTAATCCTTGTGTGTTCACGGGGCTGGTTTGTCTGCTTGCGGAATGAAAAACCCTCTTGTCCATGCCCAAGACCGGGTAACTTGCTATGGGTGAGGAAGATCCTTAAGCACCTCACACATCGTCGACAGGAATCGAACCTAGGACACTCCTTTCCCACTTTTCGGGACACCCCTTCCCCCACTGTCACTGACAGCAATAATGAGATTGCCGCTGTCTGAGAAGGCTTGTATATAGAGAAACAGAATTATATACTTGGTTTAATCCTTTAACTAAGTGTAAGCGAACAAGTTTGCACCTGAACTATTTAAGCTGTCTTCTCTTCACTTGCCTTAGTATCTATCCCATAATGCAAAGCACATCTCCTTGCAGACATGTATAATGCAATGCATTATGGGAAGGGTCACTTGGATATAGGATTAAACCAAGTATATAATTTTTTGGTATCTTTAATTTATAGTATAACCAAGTGGAAAAACGTCCAACAACTTTCTCTAATCCAGAGTACTTTAATAATAAGTTGTGACACCTTCTGGCTACTCATATATGACTTCTGCATTACTTCAATATTAGTATCACCTGTGGGTCTGGCTCCCACTGATGAAACCTCAATAAAGGTTGAAACCAGTCTGGGTAGTGACCCTACCCATAATACATAGCATTATACATACCAGTAAGGATATAACCAAAATAACCACCTGCTGTTTCAAACTTCATATGAAGGTCATCTGGAATAGACACATGTATATTCCAGATATGATGATATACACATCAGGTGATCATTCTGGTTTATATTAAACTGAAGTTTTACTATAACATGGTAGGTATTTCAATAATTTTAAAAATGAATGCTGTTCACCATGTAACTATGAAAGAAAAGATTAAAAAAAATAAAGTATATAACAAAGAACTCAGCTTATACCTAAATAGGAAGATTTGATGGATACACATCAGATATAAGGCTGGGTTGTATTGTATGCCATTTTTTTTCCTATTATTTATAACCCCCCCCCACACACACACACAAACTGTTTTCTTTATTCTATCCATTAGACATTATCCCTTTATATAATTCTAATACAAACCTAGTACAAAATCAAGTACTAATACAAAAAAAATATGTATTATATATATACACACACACACATATGAAAACATGCAGAAAAACAATACTTGAAGGCATTTTGCTACTAAAGTAGTAATATTAATTTCTACTATGAACTTCATACAACAATAAAAATGTAGTTGCTTACATTTTTCATACTTTATAAGACCAGATATTTTATCAAACTTTGGGACTATTGCTTTTTGGCTCTTCAGAGAAGCTAATTCCTTATCAGATAGTTCCCATTTAATATCTAGAGATGTGATATTCAGAAATTTTTCTCCTTGTCTGTCTCTAATCTCTACCTCTATCTCTAAGTCATGTTGACTATGAACTGGTACCTACAATAAATAATTAAAGAAATTAGATAACCAGAGAATTTTTAATAAATTACTTTATCATATAGCTATTTTGCTTAGAGAGATGGTGTAAAAATAATCATATTAAAAATTCTGAATATTTTTACGTATTAATTATGCTTGTTAGTTTTTGTTTTCATACACGCAGTGTCTGCATTTGAGATGTGCTCGTTATGAAAATGTTATATTAGAAGTAACATGTAAAGAAGTAAAAATATTGAAGTATTTACTAAACTGATTATTTGTGTTACTTATAAGAAAGTTTGTTATATTTTAAAATGTTGAATTTTGTGTTTTGTGAAAGACTTTCTCTTAGCGCTGATGGATACAGTGAGTCAGCCATTTTATTGCAGTGCGTAGTTTCTGACTTTTGTGAAGTGCGCATGCTCCCGGAGAGAACTTGATGTGTGATTGACAGCTGACAAGGAAAGCGTTGCGTATCCAAGTTACAGTTGTAAACAAGAGAGCGTTCGGAAAGTTTTTAGAACACTGGCCGAGGAATATTCAAGTTGGAAGGAACTTGATTTTTTGTGTGCGGCAGTCAAAGGAAGTTTTATAATGTATTCCGAAAAGGGAATAGTGAAAATAATAGGTTTCAAGCAGGAATAAGTAATGAATAAAAGGGAAGTCTTGAAACTATAAGTTTAATATAAATTTGGCCGGTAAATATTCAAGTTAGAAGAAACT
Organism: Typopeltis vanoorti; assembly: GCF_054136105.1. Lineage (NCBI taxonomy): Eukaryota > Metazoa > Arthropoda > Arachnida > Uropygi > Thelyphonidae > Typopeltis > Typopeltis vanoorti. The sequence continues at coordinate 45,009,027 of NC_143551.1, read as the reverse complement.
TGATATTTGTTTTTGTGTGTGGCAGTCGCAAGTTATTTTATAGTGTATTCCGAGAAAAAGGAATAGTGGAAATAATATGTTTCAAGGAGAAATAAGTAATGAATAAAAGGAAAGCTTGAAACTGTAAGTTTTTAAGGTGGAATAAGTTAAGACTGTCAATTTAGTATTGTGAATGAAAGGAGAACTTGTTGCTTACATTCTAAAGTGAATGTTTTTCTTAGAGAAAATATCGATAAGGAAGTTTTATAAGTATTAAGAATGCCTGAAAGTGAAAGTTTAGAAAATATATTGATTAAGAAGATTTTTAGGTATTAAAGGTGCCTGATCTGATGAGTAATACTACTAAAAGGAAAACAGGATATAGTCAAGAAGACTTTCTGTGTGTTATATTGATTGATGAAAAGGATCCTGATAATGAAGTACAGAGCCTTGTAACTTCTGGAAAAGAGCCTTAACAGAAAGAGAAAAAGACTATGAACATTTTTTTGTGATTGTGAAAGAAAAAGTGTTTAGTCTTAAGAGTAAGTTTATATTTTTAAATAAGGCCTTGGATCCATATAATCTGTAGTTATAGTTATGTATTATTACTAGAAGTGTATATATATTGTTTTAGTTTTATTAAATGTGTTTATTTTGTACTTGGTATTGAGTCAATGATTAGTTGGATTCTGAAAGAGTGAGTTAAAGTCATTGCACCAATTGGAGTGAACTCTTTGTGCAAATATAATAACATATAGGGACACTCGGAGTCAAAAATAAAAATAATTGTTAGTAAAAGAAATTTATAAAATAAATCCCCTCATAAGTATATATAAAAATACATATATAAATAACAATGGTGCAGCCTACAGGATAATTGATTATGATAACTAACAATGGCATAAGATGAACAGGCCACCTGGCCTAAAATCCATGTTAAGAAGAAGAAGAACTATTTTAATAAGCCAAAAGGCTTATTAAATTAGTAATTAACATTAAATATAGGAGTACACCACTTCGGCAATTCGATAGTAGAGGTATGTAAGTTCATGTTCACTTAAAACTTTGATATTCCAGGTCACCTACTCACTGATGAGACCTCAGTGAAACTGGTTGAAACTGGTCTGGGTAGTGAGCTCTTCTCATAATGTAAAACAATATATATACATCTCTTAGGAGCTGGCTTTTACATTATGAGAGAATATTAAAGTTAGTGAGGGAGCTTGCTCCACCTTTGCTCAGAGTTGCCCTGGTGTGGTACTACCCAAGTGATCATTTACACTTGGGCCTGCCAATAGTTTTTTCGGCATGAAACTCGACGGATTTCGATTCGAATTTCGTACCCAACTATTAAAACATAAAGGGATTTACCATCCCCCTTTCTATTAAGAACTATTTTGCTCAATTCTTATGAACTCAAATTTGGAGCATGTCCATATTTAAAGTTATAACATGCTTCTGTGGGTGAGCAATCTTTATTTGCTTCTTGGTTGTAAAAGAGATATGCATGTTCAAATCCGACCTAGGTTTGCAATGTCATGGGGAAAATCCAAAGCATTTTTCAAGCAAGAGACGCAAGTGGAAGGTTTTGATTCTAAAATCTTCTCATAATCCCCCCCCCCCCCCCCCCCGCAAAACAGAGAACAACTGCACGATCAAGTATAGAACACTAAGGTAATTGATTTAACTACTATATTCTATCAAAATGAAGTTTTTAAAAATCCAGTTGATAAGGTCTATTATGTCAAAAGAAGATGATTTGAAATAAGATTGTTTTCCTCATTTGGTTTGTTTGTTTTTGGTGTTTTATGAAAAAGGACAGCTGTGAGCACACTGCATCAATAAATGACAATAGCAGAATACAAGTTACAAAATAACAAACAGATTCGATGCATAGGCTGTGTAGAAGATATGGATGAGAGTTATTGGATGTGTCGAGTGAGTTTCAGGGAAGATTAGATTTCTATAAGAGAGAAACAGCCTACACCTGAATGTGTTTGGCATCAGGAGTCTTGAAAAACTAATACTTGGCATGAGACCTAACACAGAGTCAGAGAAACTAAATTATAATGGGAGGAATGGTGAGAACATGAGTGTAAGAGCAACAATGTTATATAATTCTGCTATGACGGGAATGGGTATTATCATGGAAATGATTATAAGGAGAGAATGATTTCAACTTTGTGTTGTCAGGTTCAGACTCATCAAACATGTGCAAAGATGTCTACATGTATAAGGCACGAGAGAAGAATGGAGATCTGCAAGTTGTGAAACTGTGTAATGCACTTAGATTATTATGTCTGTACACGAAAGCTGGGAGTATTAGAAACAAAGGGTTAGACTTTGTTGCCTTAGTCAATGTGTTGGGACCTCAGATTGTAGGCATTAGTGAGACCTGGCTATCAGAAGCAGATGTACTAACTGTATTGAGTGCAAGGGGTACAGTACTTTTAAGAAGAATAGACAGGATAGGAGAGGAGGGAGCATGCTGATAATGATATCAGATGACTTGAATCATTAGACTTGAAACCAATGATTGTAGCACTACTACTAATAGTATTTCATGTGGTAGTGAATTTGAAGCCATCTGGTGTGAAGTAGAATCTAACAAGATTCATTACATAGCAAGGTATTATTATACGCTTGGTGGATCAGTTGCTAGTGATGAAGAAATGCATCACCAAATACAGACGATGGGAGTGAAAAGAGTAATCATAATGGGAGACTTGAATTATCCAAATATTGATTGGATAGCAGTAAAATCTCATTAGAAGAATGAAACTGAATTTATTCAGCTGTTGTGAGACAACTTCCTCAAGAAGCATGTGAATAGAAGGAACTCGAGGTCAAAGTGATAGGTTTAATTATAGTGTCCAAAGGTGACAATGATTATGCAGTACTCACTTGGGAGATGACTAAGTTTATGATGTTTCATTGAAAAAAGATTGCATGCTGAACTACAAAGCAGGAGTATACTGAGTTCAGCGGAATGATATCAGCTGCTAGATGCGAAGAATATCGGCAGTGCATGGGAAGCATTTAAAAAATACTTAAATAATGCAATATCAGAAAGTGTCCCAAGAGTTAAAAGAATAAATAGGGTAAAAGCAAATGGATGTGTCATCTTATTAAGAAAGAGATTTGAAAGAAATTAACGATGTGGAAGGAATACCTTTTGCATAAGGATGATGTCCATTATGAAAATTATAAGCAGCAGACAAGAATAGTCACCACTGTTATATGGAAAGCTTAGTCTGAGTATGAAAAGAAACTGGCTCTGCAAGCTAAAGACAACCCATAAGAATTCGATCAATATGCTGCAAGTAAAAGAAAGAATGAATATGAAACAAAAACTCTTCTGAATGCAGATGGTGTGAGGTTGTTCAACTAATGAGTGACCATTTTGCTAAAAGCTATGAACCTGGTGTATGCAACATTCAGTTCGCTACTACCTCTAAACTGAATGAAGAAAGTCAGGTGTATGAAGAGGCAGTATTAGACCTGTTGCACAAACTGAATAACAATTCAGCAATAGGGACTGATAGGATATCAGCACAGGTGCTAAAGAAGTGTTCAGCTGAAATGGTTATTCCTTTGACCAGGCTATATAATTTGAGTCTCAGAACAGGGAAAAGTCCACAGGAATGGAAAGAATGTATGGTAATCTCATTGCAAAAGGGTGGTCCAAAGATCGATGTATTCAACTATTGACCAATCAATATCTCAGGATGATGCTGAAGTGGTGAAGATTTTGGAAAAATTGGTAAGGGCTTGATTTAAAAATGGTTTGACAGTAAATCGCTACTTTGTAATAAGCAACATGAGTTTATTATTCAAATGTTTTAGCAACTTGCTCACATTCTACAATAATATTACCATTAAATTAGCAAAGGGGAACAGATACATAATACTTTTGGATTTTGTTAAGGCTTTTGACAGAATACAGCATGGAAGACTGTGGCATAAATTGGAGAATATGGGTTTGGATTATAGAATACTAGCATGGATAAGAGGATGGCTGACTGACAGAAATCAAAAAGTGGTGGTGGTGGGGGGGGGGGGGTTGCTGATGCTGCAAAGATAGGTAGCAGCATCAGAAATACTGATTATCCTACTTGCAGAATGATTTGAATAGGCTGGAATTGTGGGTGTGTGAAAATGGATGCGAGTTCAATGTCAGTAAATGTAAAATCATGCACTTTGGCTTGATTAGATATCCAATGTTGTATTATATTGGTGGGATTAAACTAGAAGAAACTGATTAGGCTAGGGATCTTGGAGTGTTATTAGATATAGCAAGTTGAAGTTCAGGGGCCATGTAGCAAAGATTGCAAAGACAACTCGAAAGATAATTGCAATGATGAAATGAACTTTCACATGTAAAGATTAGAATATCATTTTGCCTCTTTGCAAGGCCTTGATAAGATCTCACTTGGACTACTGTGTGCAGGTCTAGTCTCCTGGTTTCCATGGTGATTCTGATATAGCGGAGAGTGCAAAGGAGTGTTACACATGATATTAGGATTGTGGAATATCGATTATGAAGACACTGAGAATTCGTAGACTGCATTCACTACCACACAGGAGAAAGAGGGGGTGATATGATTGAGACTTACACACTTCTAAAAGGATTTCAGTTGATGGAATTTTTCATTTTATGGAGAGTGGGGAAAGGTCAAGAGAGAGTTCAAGCCTTTGAATGAAAATCCACCCCCACCTCTGACAATGAAATCAGATGCAACACTCTTTGACCTGGAGTTTCTTTTGTCGCAATATGCTTGAGAAAGTTGTTTTGTGATAGCTCAGTAAATTCAGTTTCATTCTTCTCACGAGATTTCACTGTTGAACACAAAATGCACTGCCAGATCAACTTAAACTGATAAATGAGGACAATTCATTTAGCAAGTCAAGTTGATCTGGCAGTGCATTTTGTCATCAACAATAACTGCTCCATTAGGTCTGTAACAACACCAAACTATGCATTTGATTTTTGTTAGACTATCTCACATCAGATAGAATCAAACTCAGTGCTAAATGAAAATTATTATTGTAGTCATAACTCTGTGTCCTAACTAGATTCAAATCAACTAATATCATTAGCAATGCACTCCCTGTTATCTTGTCTATCCTTCCTAAACATACTGCACCACACTTTGCACTCAATCTTCTTTCCACAGCCCATAATAGGACCAGTGAGCAGATATCAGGTAATATTCCTCATAAAAATCTTCCAGTCATTCCTTGAATGGCACAAGGCAGCTGCCCATTTTTTTTTTTTTTTTAATTGTCTATCCAGTTCATTCTAGGACTTCCTCTCTTTAAGGTTCTTGAATGAGTCCTTCAAGGACTTGCAGGGTCACCATTGGATCTACTGATTGTTTAAGCCAGATGGTGTTGTGTTCTTCAAATCTATGCTATACTTCAGAATTTGTAATACAACTAATGTATGGAATCTTTAAAAGATATCACATCTCATTTCAAATGCCAGCAACCTCTTTTAGTCTTATTTTAAGAGGGTCTAAGTTCCACTGCCATATACTGGTGAATTAACTAATGTGCCGATAGGGTGTAATGTCTTTATAATTGTACATTATTATATATCTATTGCAGTTTTGGCTTTTGGAGTGATGTTGATACTTTTGCAATTCTTGTTTTAATATCCTATCTTGATCTTCCATCTTTCTTAAAGACACTGATTTAAGAGTATGAGCTAACTCTCTGGTGATTTCCTGGAGATCTGATTTGTTTTCTGCTAGGAGATCAACATCATCAAAACTTTAGCTGGTTTATTCTTCTTCCTCCTAATGTCACTCCAGTATCACAATTCTCCAGAACTTCATTTGTGACATAAGCATCCCTGTCTCACTCCATGCTTCACTGGAAAGGTAATACTATAGTTCCAATTGATTTCAATCATCATTTCAGAAGTGAGTAGTAATGACTTACTGCTTCAATGCACTGTTATCTCTCCTTTAGTTGCTTAACTTTCTTGTCCTTCCTATGCTTTTGCAAATGTGTTTTGACTTAGTGAAAAATTACAGTGAATATGCATTCTTTTCACTATGACTGCAGCAGATCAATCACTACCCAATTAATATGCAGCTTTGTGCAAACCAAAATGCCACATGTCTCTGTACACAATATTCCTACTTTAAGTATAATAAGACACACAAGAGAATTCAATTCAATCTTCTATATTTAATATGATACATTAACTCTGACATACTACAACTAGTAAGATTGAATCTTTTTAAGAAGCACAATTTTTTTTAATTCTCAACAAAGAAAGAAGTAAAGCTTCAAAAATTTTAAGACTACAGATTTTAGTGTCTAATTTTCTCTCTCTAATTTGCTTTTTATCTATTTAATCTGTAAATCAGATGAACAAAACAAATTTTTATAACTTACATTTTCTTTATTAAGGGGACAAGAATAGCTACCACTTTTTGCTTCTGGTACAACAGGAGTGAGAGTCATGCTGTCTGGAACTCCACATATAATCCTTCAAACAAACAAATATTTAAATATCAGGTTTAACAAATTTGCAATATAAAAATTGATAATTTTAAAAGAGGGTAATCTTCATTTTCCATTTCTACAAAGTATTATAACCAATCTACAATCCAAAAATTGATAATTTCAAAAGAGGACACTCTTCACTTTCCAAAGTATTAATATTTTTCCAAAAATAAAGCAGCCATAAAAGAAAATGCTTATGTGGTACAGTATCTTTATAATAATAATGATAGAGATGTTCCAAACAAAGCTTCAAATCCACAATGCTGTTTCAAAGAAAATTCACTACAGCAAGCTATCTACTGTATAACAAACTATTCCCGTGGTTCCAACAAGTGCATATAGTGAAGAGTTAATTATAGTATCATTTTCTGTCCTCTTATGTTCGAGTGAGTCTATAGCAAATGAATTAAAATTATGCTGTGTGATACACACTCTTTGAAGTTTTCAGTGTACATTTTATTTGGTTCAATTTGGATGTGACTTTGCTGATTGCTGTGGTAATGATAATAATAATAATTATAATAATAATTGAATACTACACATAAAAAATTATTTATAACAAAATTTTTTCACCCATGTTTCATACACATCATCAGTTGGAAATATATATTTCTTTTTCATACTGGAAATGACCATGAAACACATGGAAACATATTATATTAAAAAAATAATTATGTAAGGTATCCATGTTATTATTACACGTCATAAAAGTCTATTTATGTAGCCGTTCTTTAGATGATTGCTCTGGATTAGAGAAGTATGGGAGTGTATGTGGAAATGAGGGAGGGGAAATCTTATACTCACTATGTGGTATAGGCTAACACAAATACTTCAGTTGTGCTCATCACACGAAGCAGTATGCTATTTAATAACATGAAAGCATCTCTTGCTCTGCTTCACAGAATTAATAGGCTATTATTACAATAAGCATAGATATTATTAGATAGATATGAGGGAATAGGTATAGCTACTATTACTGATGTCACTTCTGTAATGAACCTTTGCCAGCCCTGGCATCTCACTGCTATAGGATTTTAATTTCACATTAACAAGGATTTGAAGATGGTGATTCTCGGTGCACTATTACTGGCTTATTTATTAGAATTCTGAAGTAGCATTAAAAGAGGTTTTCTTGAGAGTATGATTTCCAGCTTATCAGCCCTTAGTCTCTAAGAGATAATACAACAATATATAATAGTAATAATAATAATCAATTATACAATAATACATAATGTTTTTAAATAGAGGTATTAATTTTGTCCAGTTAATCTTGTGAGAATTAGCTGGGTAGAATTAAAAAAAATAAGTATTTACCGCACATTTACACTACTTATTAAAAGAAAACAGATTCTGCTGGATACATACAGTTTGGAGGCAGAACAAATCCATGTAAATAAAATTAATCACACAGATATTAAGTAATACATGCAACTTTAAAGATTCTCAAGTGCATTAATCCACCTCAATTACAGTCTCTTCTGAATCTATTCCTTGCATGCTTGCATTGCATACATCATCATCAATTTATGCACCCCAAAGGGGGGGGTTCAAGTTTCTATGACAGAAGTACATGATTAAGTTTACATAATTAATCTCCTACCTACAATTTTCCTCCAAATTAATCTATTACTTGTCAGCACTCCAATATTGTGTTATCTGACATTTCTTACTATTGATTCACATTTGACTGAATCAATCCATCTAGACTGTTCTCTTTTCTGCCATCTTGGCATTAAACACCTGCTTTGCTAACCTTTCTTCTATTTAAGTGCCCATACCACCCTTAGTTTAGCTCTGATTATTGAATGCTAATAATGTCAAGTTCCTTTCTAATATTCTTCATTTTTAATATGATTCTGCCATTGGTGCCATCTGTTCACTCCCCTAATTTTTCTCAGAACCCTCATATCTGTGGTCTGTAGACTTTGATCGAGTGCTTTTTTTTAATCCAACTCTCAGATCCATAACTTAAAACTGGTTTCAACGCTGTCTAGTATACTGCCAATTTCTCTCTTATTCCATATAAATTTATTCAGATGGATATCATTCCAGCTTTGCTTATTCTGTTGTCTATTTCCAAATTTAACTTGCCACCTTCACTAAAATCTGTTCCTATAGAGCCGAACAATTTTACTTGTTCTACATACTTTCAATTTCAATATTTTTTATCTCATGTTCCATTCCAATACCTCTACTGCCTTACCCACTTTGCCTGCTATGCCTTGAATATTAATAATATCAAGTTATTTTCTAATATCCTCATTATTAATAGGCTTCGTAATTTTAACCATCTGTTGCATATTTTAATTTTCCTCATGTCTATGCTTTCCAATCATTCATCAAATGATTGCATTCAAATCCCCCTCTTCCTTTCTGTTCAAATCTGAATATGCTTTGTATGCTATTAATTTAGTATTTTAACCCCACCCCTCTACACACAAAAATTTATTGAACTAGCTTCTTTCCCCTGTATCAATATCACTAATTTCATAAATAATTTACTGTCTTCAACAAACAATTGTAACCAACTAAAATGGACAGCTGTTTCATCAGTTCAATATTGAAAATATGACTGAAATGTTATCTGTGCTGTTTTATTTTATCACAATTTTTAATGCCTTAATTTCATATCGAAGTCATTTAAGGGTCAGTGCTGGATAATACTTCATGATTTGTGGTCCTCCTCTTCTAGAGGATAGGAAGTGGACAGACTAAAGGATGAAGAGGAGAACTACATTCCATGTGTTTGCAGTTGCACAGTAAAGGGATGCTAGGCAACAGCTGTTCTTTGGATTAATAGATGCAACAGAAAAGCTGGAGTATAAGAAATTGCGAACCAGATGGATCCCAAAAATGCTGACAATGTACATAAACAGCACCAAGTGGAATCAGCACAAACATTTTTGGAGCATTATGAAAATGAAGGAGATGAGTGAAGTTAACTTTTTTCTCGTATTATGACTGGTGATGAAACACGGATTTTGTACATAAACGTCAAGTCAAAACAACAGTCAATGCAGCAGTGCCATTCATCATCTCCAAAATAAAAAAATTTTGGAAAAGTGAAGGAAGAAGGAATGATAATTGCCAATTAACTGGAGAAGTGCCCATGGAAGTACCTGAGAATGCACCTATGAGAGAGGAATAATCAATGAACCTAATTGCTCATCTCTGAACAGCGTCAAGGATTTAATGGAAGTTTTAGGTGCACCACCAAAACATATGAGTAGAATTCTAAGCATGGACAGATTTGGAATTTGCATCTAGTTAGGTGTTGGTTTGGTGTAAAACAGCCTTTTGAATGAAAGAGAATGGCTAGTTTCTTGGATGCATGGCTTGTCAAATAAGTAGGATGAGTGGGGAGTATTATTGTCAACAAAGCTGTGGATAGGATTAGTGGTGATTACTAGTAGGTTATTTATGAACAAGAGAGAGAGTAGGTGATAGGACAGAGCCTTGGGATACTCCAGCAGTGATGGTGAAGCTCAAAGAGAGAGGGAGCCATCTACCATGACTCGAACAGAATGATCAGAGAGAGAGAGAGCTGGCTAACCAATTACAGAGAGTGGCAGGAAGAACAAAGGATGGCAATTTGTTAAGCATGCCACGAAGCCACACATGGTCAAAGGCTTTGAAAATGTCAAGGGTGAAAGCATTAGTTTCTATGAGCCTTTCCATGGCACGTGTCCAGTGATGTAAACTATGCAGTCAGCTGTGGCTATCAAATGGCAGAACCCATTCTGGTAAGTCATTGATTAATTGGTGGGGCCTCTAGGTAGTGGAGCAGTTGGCTATTTTTGACTTTCTTCATTATTTTGAAGAGGACTGAAGTGTTGGCAACTGGTCAGTAGCCTGATGGTTGATTTCTTTTTAGGAATAGGATGAATATGAGATTGCCTCCATGCATTGGGATGAGTACCAGTTATGTATAACAGATTGTAGAGACAATGCAGGAGATTGATACCATGATAGTACTACATGAAAAATTTACATCATTACTAACTTTCTATCTACAATTTTCCTCCATCAGAAATAGTTATGACTTTCTGCCATAACTCTTTTTCTGATGGAGGAAAATTGTAGATATTAGTAACGATAGTAATAATTAGTAAAAATGTTAGTAATGATGTAAATTTTTTATGTAGGACTATCATATTCTGTACACCCCTTGAGGGTACATGGCAGGAATCTAATGATGATGACTCCTTTTCTGAAATTCCTGCATTGATGACCAAAGGAAATAATCTCCTACCATATGAAATCCAAGCACCATATGTGCCTCCTTTAGTTTTTCAGGAAAATACTAACAAATGTGGAAACTAAAAAGTCTTCTGATCCTGATGGCAACTCTACAATGTTTGAAAACAAATGGAGAGGTGCAATCAGAATCAGAAGACTTTTTTAGTATCCACGTTTGTTACTCACCATTATCATCAAATTCCTGCCATGTATACCCTCAAGGGGTGTACAGGATATGATAGTCCTACATGAAAAATTTACATCATACTAACTTCCTATTTACAATTTCCCTCCATCAGAAAAAGAATTATGGCAGAAAGTCACAACTCATTTTCTGATAGAGGAAAATTGTAGATATGAAGTTGGTAATGATATAAATTTTTCATGTAGTACTATCATAGTACTACAGAAGGTCACCTTTATCTTTGGGTGAAGTAACAGTGGTGCCATCAGGAGGAGAGCAGGCATTAGGTCCAACAGCCTTAGCAAGGGACCAGACAACACAGCTTCCGTTTGGACAAGAGACAAGTTTTTTGCTGTTCACTTTTAGGAAATTAGTATAGATTTGGATCTGTTGATGACCTGTTTGCATATGTTGTGTGCTTTGGTGTAGGGAGAGTATGAAGCTGGAGTTCTTGAAGTGTACACTTGTGGTAACTATTTTTTTTTTTCCTTCTAGAACTTTGGTACACTTTCAGTTGAACTATGGCTTGGAAAGCAAACAAGGATTATGCCAAGAATTGGGAATGAAGGTCTCCAGTGAAAATAATTTCAGTAACTCGTTAACAGGTGTTAGGGTCAGATGAGTGGAAACAACAGACCAACGAAAGGAGTAGACGAAATTCCAGAGGTTGTTCTAGTTGGCTCCTTTGTTGTGCCACAAGATGCGAGGTTGGGAGTGGTTGAGGAAGGGGCTTTCTATGAGAGAGGGGACTTGTACAAGACTGTGGTCAGAGTTGCTGAGAGGGCTGCAGACCTAATCCAATCCTCACTTTATTGTGATGCCAATACACGTGGATATCGAACAACCAAGGATGAGTTAGCAATTTGGGAATTTAGTCCACCAAATTGTGTTCTTATTGGTTTAAACTGGTACATAAAATAAAATAAAATGGTACAACATGAAAGAATTTCATTCTGGCTGGGGCATCATCTGGTACACCTGGTTACAGCAGGTTACCTGCTGTTTTCAGCAGGGAACCAGATGAATAACAAAGGTACTGGAACAAACCAAAATTCAAAATCAGCAAAGCTCAAGACTGGAACATCAACATAAGATGCATCAATGGAAAAGAAATGGAACTGAGCAGAAGAATTTTATATGCACTAGACTGGCATAATATGAGTTTGTCGAAACAAAGAATACAAAAACAGGTGAGATACTTTTAAATAACAACTACAAGATGTTATATTCAAGCAATGATGATGATGATTAGGGATAAGAAGCAGCAGCTATAGACTTCAAACACCAAATACAACCATAATCTTCTTTGTGTTTGGCAGGTAATATCTAATATAATGATGCAGGAAAACATCAAATTGGAGAACTGAACAATGGGACATTTGTGTCTGTGTTCAATAGAAGGTTCTACTTAGGAAGAACTGGAGAATTGGCTAAATTTGAAAAAAAAAAAAAAAAAAAAAAAAAAAAAAAAAAAAAAAAAAAAAAACCTAGGTTGATAATAATGGTAAGTACCTGCTTGATTTTTGTTCGGGACATGGGCTAGTTAACTTTTTTTTTTTTTTTTTTTTGGGCCATACGCGAGAGGTTGGATGATCAACCTATAGTACGTTAGTACCATATATGGATAGTGGGTTGGGAAAGGAGAAACTTCTTTATGTTTGATTTAAAAGCCGATACATTGCATATAGGCTTTTAAATCAAGGGGAAAGACTGTTCCACAGTACAGCAGTAGCAGGGATGAAGGAGGAGGAAAAGAAACTTGTTCTGTGGGTTTCAAGGTGCACTTTCAAGGAAGGGATGTTGAGCAGCAGCTGTATGTGTTCCAACAAGCTCAGTACTAACCGGGGGAATCATTGATGAACATTTGCCATGGAAATATTTATAGAATACACAAATTGCAGAGACCAAATGTCTATGTGAAAGTCAGGAGAGTAAGTTGGTAAGACATGGGTCATTAATCAACCTAATTGCTCTCCTCTGTATTGAGTCAAGCATTTTGAGGGAGCTTTTAGGAGCCCCACTCCAAATGTGAGAGCAATATTCGATAGTTGGGGCGAGTTGTGATTTGTATAAGATTAATAGCTGTTTAGAGGTGAAGTAACGTCTTGAGCAAAAGAGAAAGCCTAGTTTTTTGGAAGCTGAGGATGCAATGGTTGTGATGTGTTTATGCCAGAAGAGGCCTGATGTCAGGGTAATACCAAGAAGAGAGATTTAATCTTGTCAGGGAAATTGAGTGTTATCAAAAATAATACTGGGGAGAAATGGTTCTTTTTTGTGGGAAATAAGACAGAACTGGGTTTTACTAGCGTTGAAACTGTTGAGGTTATCTGTGCCCCATTGGAGGATGGCTTGGAGGTCAGAATTAAGGGCAGTGGTGGCTGGTGCTCTGTGGATTAAAGTGAGTTGTGTAGAGTAGAGTTTGTCAAATGAAAGGGAGGAGTGCAATGTGCTGTCATCTGCAAAACTGTGTATTGGGTTGGAGGTCAACTGAAGTAGGTCATTGATGTACAGAAGAAGAGGGCCGGTGAGAGAACTGAACCTTGTGGGACCCCAGCATTAGTTGGATGGTGGGAGGATAGGGAGCCATCTACCATCACACATAGTGTGCGTCCAGAGAGAAAGCTGGCAATCCAACTACAGAAGTCCTGAGACAGTCCAAATGATAGGAGTTTGCTTAGAAAGCCTTTGTGCCAGACCTGGTCAAAAGCTTTAGAGATATCAAGTGTAACCACTTGAGATTTGCCAAATTTCTCCATGGCATTTGTTCAGAGATGGGTGATATATGAGAGTAGATCTCCTGTTGATTGGCAGTGACAGAATCCATACTGGTGATCGCTTGATAGCTAAGTGCCTTCAAGGTAGCGTAGGAGTTGAGAAATGATGGTTTTCACCATCACTTTCGATAGGACTGAGGTGAGTTCGATAGGGTGGTAGTTAGATGATAGTAATTTGTTGCCCTTCTTAGGAATGGACTGAATATAGGCCAATTTCCAGGCTTTGGAATATATACACCAGAGGAGTAAGAGAGTATATACAAGTGGCATAGGATAGGAGTCAGTTCTGGTGCACAGACCTTCAGGACAACTGGATGAATGTCATCAGGGCTAGGAGACTTTTTCATGTCTAATTTAGACAACAGGTTTATGATCTCTTTCTGGCAAAAGGAGACAAGGGGCACTGTATGTTGGGCAGTTGGAATGACTGAAGGGCATTTTGCCATTGTCAGCTATGCATGCATTGGAGACAAAGTGCGAAGCTAGGAGGTTAGCTTTTTTTTTTTTTTTCTGTGGGGGATATCTGGATATGATAGGGGTAGGAATAGTGTAGGGCAAAAGTTATGACCAACTGCTTTGGCAAGAGACCAAAAGCACAGCCACCATTTGGGCTGGCTGCAAGTTTCCTGCTTTTTGCATGTTCACATTCTGTTTTGGAAGCATTGGTAGTTTTCTTGCATCTGTTTCAGGCTTCAGTATAAGCTTTGAAGGTGGATGGAGTTCTTGATTTAAGACAGTTGCGGTATGCTTGATTTGTACAGCCTTGGCACATCTTTTGGATAACCGAAGTTTAGATATGGGGACAGCAATTCATAAAAGTGTGGGGAATGTATGTTTCGGTGTCAGTGAGGATTACTTTGGTGATACATTCAGAGCATATGTTTGGATTGGCAGACTGCAATAGTCCAACCATGGGAATGAAGCATAGTATTCTCGGAGGCTGTCTCACTTGGCACTGTTATAATGCCAATCTACTTGTGTGGGAGTGACTGTGTAAGCGTTGTTGCATGGAGGAGGAGATGAGCACTAGATTGTGGTCAGAATTACCCAGGGGGCTCACTACATTCAATGCATATTTGGAAGGGTCATTGGTAAGGAAGAAATCTAGGATATTTGAGAAGTGGTTTGGCATGCACTTTTGGTTCAGGTCTTCTATCCATGATGCAAGTAGCTTTTCCAGATCACTGATAGGACCTTGTCATTGCTTCATTACTATCGTCGATTTAATGGAAGTAGGCCTGTACGATTTTATCCTTGTTTTTCAAAATGAGACCATCTGAAGTTATGTGCAATCACACTGTTGGGCTTACCAGCTTCATGTTGCTTTATAACTTGAAACTTCGTTTCAAGATCAATTGCTTGCCTCTTTTTCTCTGATTCTTTACCAGGTTTTTTTGATTGGGCATGTAGGGGCCATGTTGCACAAAATATTGCGAAATATTTACCGATAAATACACAAATAACCTGTTTCTCAAACACAAAATCAACAGAGGAACTGTTGAAGACATGTGCCAACTGCTGAGGAAGGTTGTTGCACTGCTGCCACTGCGCATGATGCATTGTTGTTAAATTGAAACCTTTTTTTTAATTTACACTCACTTGTGTTTTGTTCATAAGTATAGCCAAAAATGTAATTCATTCCCTTATGTGATCATGGACGTATCTTTGAACAGACATAACTCAAATGGTCATAAGTCAAGGGATGAATGTATTCCATAAGATCTAAGTTTGGTTTTGCTGATTCTAATATCAGGTTTTATGCCATTTTCTTTCATAATGAGATCCATGAACAAAGTAGAGATACTGTACAGACTTATCCTAGACTTGATTTTAGTTTAAACCAACTTCCTGTTTTCCTTCCATTCTAACTACTGACTTACAGCTTACATAGAGACTATATATTACCCTGATTAATGTACCATTTACCCCATAAAATTATGTTTTCAAAAACTTTTTTCTGGGTACCTTGTGATATGTCTTTTACAGATCTATAAAATATAAGTACAGATCCTCTTTATATACCTATGATTTCTCATTTATTTGTCTTAAAGTGAAAACTTGATTGATCCTAACAATCTCTATTTAATCTGAACCCAGCTAGTTGTTCTTTAAATTTCCTTCCACAATTTTTCTTAGCTTTTATGCTTGCATAAATATTATACTCCGTAGGAAATTTCTCTGTAATCCTCATATTTAATTTTATTTCCCATTTTACTGATGGATACTATGAGAACTATAAATCAATTGTTTGGAATTCAACACTCTGACCCAACCTTACTGATTATGCAGTGTAAAACTTTTGTAGTTCCATGAGTATTTGTGATCTAATAGCATCTACTCCAGCTGCCTTTCTACATCATGCTTTTGATGGCTTTTACTACTCTATGTATTCATATGCATTCTTTGTTGCATTCCTTTTCAATGTTTTCTACCACTATGCTGTCACTGCTTACAATGAATATCCGAATGTAACATTCGAATATTCAATTTAATAACAGTTAGACAGCCACAACTGTATATAATGAATTATTTTGAATAATTTCTCATTTCTTGTGTTTTAACTTTTAGTTACCTTTGACCCCTAAAGATGTAAGTCAAACGACTTACGAAACTTGTCGAGTTTGTTTTTTATTTTCATTTACTTAATAAACATGTGGGCCAATCACTGGAATCTTTTTTATGAACTGCTAAACCACAGAAACCTTCGCATACATAACATTTTGTATTTATTGCTCAGAAAGATCTCACCACTTTTTGTCTTTTTTGTTTCAGTCACCCCTATTATGTCGATCTGGTACTTATCTAATTCCTCAGCTAGCTCCATTTCTTTGCCATTCAGGCTTCTTATGTTGATAGTACCGATCTTTAACTCTGGTGATGTTGAGTTGGGGTGTGCATTCAGATTTGTTCCAGTAGCTGACTTTTTGTGGTTCGCCCTGGTTCCGTGGCGAAAACAATGGGGACCTTGTTTAAACAAGGTTTTGTGTATTGGTTTAAGCCAATAAGAATACAATTTGGTCAGCTAAATCCCAAATTGCCAGCCCATCCTCGTTCGTTCAGTATCCAAGTAGATACCCAGCAGGGTGCACCCCGAAAAAGTGAGGATTGGACATTAGGTCAGAAGCCCTGGTCAGTTCTCCGCATTCCTTTAAAGGCTATGTAGAGGTCTCCTCTCAGTTATACAGCTTTGGCCCTTAAGCACCCCCCCCCCCCCGAGTTTGCTAAGTTAATGCAAAATATTACAAGAAAAATAGTTTGTGTATAGTATAATATGCTTCCCAACCTTGTGAGAAACTTACTACATACATGCTGATATTTCACCTGTATGCAATGTTATTAAACACTTTTTGTGTACAAATTTCAAAATATTATTCCAGTGACTCTGTTTTTGAAAGAGTTGCAAAAACTGGACATTCCTGAACTTCAGTAAACAGCATGCATTAATTAGAAATATTATTTCCTAAATAAAATGTAGAACTTTATATTTCAAACTTACTTTGCAGATGCTTTGTTTATAACAGGTTTTTCTATGGTGGGTGCAGGCTTGTTGCCTATTTCAAATTCTACATTCTGAAAAACATGAAACAGATCAATGAAATAAGAATACCAAATATGTGTTTAAATAAGCCACTAAGAATTATATGCATTTGCTACACTGAGGAAAGTAAAACTTACAGTTTCACCAAATTGCCTACAAGTCAGGTGGAATGCATGAAGATCTTCTAATTAAAAAAAAAAAAAGTAAACACATTAGTTATTTAATCTATTCACAATATATTAGTATGAAATGTGGCCTAAATTCAAATTAATTCACAAATCATTATTATTATCACAAGAGACCATCAGGGAGTAAGGGATTCATTGAGGGAATTTATTCACTCTATCTGCACTCACCGTTTAAATTCATTCACTCTATCTATACTCACCATTAAATTCCTTTACACTACACCCTCTGCCCTAAAAGAAACCGAACTTTTGAAAGAAAATAAAACGCAGGCCAATTATAATTATTCAAATCATTTATTTCAATCAATATACTCTCCCTCAGCTTCAATAAAGTGTTTGGCGCAGTCAATTAATACGTTAAATGAAATTTTTATATCGGATTTTGGGATACTGTTGAGGGTCATGGTTACTGCCACTTGAATGTTTTCAATTGTGTCATATTGCTTTCCTTTCATCGGTAAATGAAGTCAGGGGAAGAGAAAGAAGTCACAGGGTGCTAAATCAGGTGAATATGGCGAGTGATCCAACACACAAACTTGGTTTTTGCTCAAAAACTGTCTCACAATGTTCGAACAATGAGATGGTGCATTATCATGCAAAAGTGACCAGCTGCCTGCATCACGATATTCATGCCGTAAGTGACGAATTCTCGCTATCAATCGCTTCAAAACTTCGAGATAAAACTCACCATTGACCATTTACCAGGAGGAATGAATTCTTTGTGAATAATGCCCTTAGAATTGTAGAAACAAATCAGCATTGTCTTTACCTTTGACTTCTCCAAGCAACTTTTTTTCAGATGTCCCTCTTCTGGTGGTCTCCACTCAGGACTCTGGAGCTTTGTTTCAGGCTCATACTCAAAACACCACGTTTCGTCACCAGTAACGATCGTTTCAAGGAAGTTTGAATCCTTGTGGGGAACAAATCTCGAATTCAATTTACAAAGGTCCAAACTCTCGGTCAAAATTTGTGCACAGTTGATTTTGGAATCCCCAATTCATCTTCAATCAATCTCACAAACGATTTCAGGTTTTCTTTGATGAAATCATGCACTTTTTGGATGTCAACTTTGCTCAGTCCAGTTCTCGGATGGCCCAGCTTTTCGTTGTCCTCAAGTGTCTCATGACCACTTTGAAATCGATTAAACCACTTGTAAACTTGAATACGGGATAAGCATTCATCACCGTATGCTTTTTGAAGCATTTGATGCATTTCGGTAAAACGTTTACCAAGTTTCATACAAAATCAATCACAGCTCTCTGTTTGAAACTCATTTTCCCGACTGTTCGTCAAAACACAGTCACTCTTGGCACTATAACTTGGCTTAACATAAGAAGCCGAGTTATAGTGCCAAATGTCAAAAACAGTTGACACAACACTAATGAAGGTTGCTGCTTTCGACAACAAAAGATACAACAGGTGGCGCCACTAGTTTCTTCTATTTTCGAAAAGTTCGGTTTCTTTTTGGACAGAGAGTGTATTGGCACTCACTGGTTCCAAAGGCAAGACATTCCAATCATGTGTCATGCTATGAGAGAAAAATCTAGCTCTCACCCGTTTTTGATTGCATTTAATCTCAACTTCTATGGATGCCCTGTCACCTTCTCCCCTCTCTCTGCTATTAATAGTAATAATGTTACCTGATGTAAATCATTTGTCTGGTTGCCTGAATGGCTAGTTGAAATACCTACTCTCCAAACAATCTTATGGAATTAGACAATTAAATTCCACCATTGGTATGGATGTATATGAATGTCTTTAGGTCAGAGGCAAATTTCATTACAGCATGAAGTGGCTATGATGATCTTAAAGAGAACCATGGAAAAATGTTCCATGTTTGTCTTTAAAATTTCCAGATTATGTAAAAAATTAAGAAAAAAAAATTAAAATCATAATCTCGGAAAGAATAAACTCAAAGTTATCAAATACAACAAAATTCCCCCCCCCCCCACTTGAATCTCTAAGATATGGTAAACTACTTATTATTTCCACATTCTCATTTATCTTACATTAATTTCATTTTTATACAGATTTACTTATAGGTCAGAAAACATTTGCATTATATTTATTCAAATTAGTTTAACAACAGTGAAGAACATACAAATGCCTTATTAGTCAACATTTCTCTAGTTCTGAATTTACTTGAACCACTTCACAATCTTCACAGACGACAGGGGAGGAATAATGGTTTAACAAGGTTATTACTGTCTTCTTCAGCCACTGATTGTGGGCAAAATGATGACCTTTCAAAGAACTTCTTAAATGGTCCAAACAACATAGACTGATACAGCAAATCTAAACTATTATATAACTATAAACAACGTTGTGTTTTCATTTTAAAGAGTCATTTGCTCTCCAGATCATAGCAGTAGATCTAATTTTCGTTCTAGTGAAGATAAAGTATCAGAAAGGTATTCCATTCCTCATGATACTGATTCAAATGTAAGTTACAGATACCCAAATGGTTTTTGCCTATGCTATGAACTGCCTGGGCAAGCATTTGAAAACTTTATAAAAGTGAAGGAAAGTAGTGGATGATCATGTAAGCAGAACTAGGATTGAGCTAGGGATTTGGGAGTACATAGAGAGCTAAAAGTTTTGAGGGCGTATTGCTAAAGTAGCCAGGGTCAACCAATCTCTCATGTATGGGCTCAACATTAAAAAAATAAAAAATAAAAATAATAATAAATACTCTGTTATTGAAGAACACACTAACAAGCAGAGATAAGAGAGTTATTATTCCTCTTAATCAAGCATTGATATTATAGCAAATACAACCCTGTGCACAGTTATCCAGTCATCTGGATAACTCTGCTCTAGTCTGGTTACTTGGGTTTCTTGGGAAGTGGTGGAGAGGATTCAGAATCAAGTAGCCAAGATGGTGAGTAGTCTGTGGAATGTTCCCTATGAGGATAGACATTGGATAGGTTTGTGGATTGTAGAAGTTGGTTGATAGGTGAAAGAGAGGATATGATAGAAACATTTAAGTTACTTTATAGGATTGATGCAGGGGAAATGTTGTGCCACTACTTGGCTAGAGGGGGAAGAACAAGAGGAATCCCTGAAAGTTGGGTAAAAGTATGGTTAGCACAGGTGTGTGGAATAGATTGTTTGCTTGTGGAGAGTGGTGAATGAATAGAATGGGTTGCCTGAGTCAGTTGTGAGTACGTTATCTGCTGATGGTTTTAAGGAGAGCTTTGACAGATATTGTGTTGATAGTTTGGGTCTCCCATGATGAATCTTAGTGCTCCATGCAGGTGCTTGTGCAATAATAATAATATGCAATAGTTTGCCACTTCATGGATAGTCAGCCCTGTTGTCAAGAATTGGTATATGGAGTTTATTTACTTTGCTCATCCATCACTACTGTGGAAAGGTGACCTGATCATTCATTTTCAGTGATAATTTTGAACATGTGAATCTATTCTGATATGCTTTACTTCAAAAAAATATTGCTGTATTCTACTGCAGATTTTCAATGAATTCTTGATCCTTCCATAGAGGGTTCCACAAATTTAATCACGGCACACAATTCTTTGGGTATTGTGTGGCAAACAGAAATGATCACATAGATAACTGAGCAAGACAACTGATAAGTCAAAGCCAAATACCTCATTTAAATAACAATGAGGTTTTATGTTTTCATTGAACTTACACTCAAACAGGGAGACAAAAAACCCAAAGCAATATATAGCCTATAACAAATAGAGCTGCTTATTTTTGAGTTTAATCTTCTGTGCTATTAACCCTTACAATCTTAATTTATGAATTAAACATCATAAAACGACACCAGCAGACTGTAAGAAATATGCATTCTTTACAGGTACATGAGACAGTGTACCTATGGATTTCAAAATGATAGAGAATTAGAATATCTGGATAGAATAATGATAATAAATAGAAATGGGAAAAACAAACCCACATCATGTGTTGTGGAATAGATCCTTGCTTTCTAAATACCAGAGAAATCAGGCATTCACCATTTTTGCCAATATCTTACATAGACAGCTGGTTGGGGCAAAAGATCAATAAATGGTTGTTTGTGTTGGATCTTTTCCTGGATTCTGGGAAAGCAATGACACTAACTTAAGCCATGAACCAGAAAATTGCTCTTCGCATGTATTGTTATATAGCAAAAGGAGATCCACTGAAGATAGGAAGATGTTTTATCATCTTGTAATAAATGTCATCATGCCCAAATGCACTGGCACGAGAAAGTAAAGGTGTTCTTTATTAGCTTCTCCTTAATGAATGGCTGATTGTATGGTTCTAGTCTGAATGATGCGTAGATAAATGATGTGCTCTTTTCTGACTCTTATTTTCTGGATCTTATTCCATAAAAGTATTAAAATGGTTATGTGATTGATAGAGGATCAGAAGGTGATGTCAGGATTGTGGAATACTAATGAAAGACAGATTGAGAATTTGTAGACTGCAGACACTAGCAAACAGGAGAAAGAGATGATATGACTGAAACGTACAAACTTCTGAAAGGATCATACAGGATTTCAGTTGATGGAATCTTTCATTTTATGGAGGGTAGGGAAAGGACAAAAGGGGAATCCTTGGAAGCTGAGAATGAATTCTGCTAAGAAGAGGTGAAGGCTAGATCTTTCTCTCATAGGGTGGTGATTGATTGGAATGGATTGCTAATGGATGTTGTCTGTGCAAGCAACATGAATGAATTCAAGAATAAGTATGATAGCTGGTGCATGTAGTATGTGGCCTCCCTCAATGAGTCCCTGAATTCCTGGATTTCTCTCTTACTAATAATAAATAAATGGAACATACTGTAATAACAAATCGTCATTGGTGTATTCGTCAGATGATTTTGGTAAATATCAATGACCAGTGTCCATTTCTTCCTTGGAAAAAATATTTAATACATCTTCTGATGTGGCAGAATCAGTTGGCATGTTTTCGTTTACATTCAAAGAATACAGGAGTAATCATTTTTTCTGTAGAGACATCTGGTGGTTTTTCTTTCAGTAATGCCATCACCAAAATTTTTTTGGAAAAGTTGGATCTCTTAAAATGCAATTATAACAGATTTGGTGAGTAATGCACTCCAAAGAGAAGCACTCACAGTCAACGTTCAGGTATGCTGAAATTATCAGACATTTGTGTTTGTATCACTTCTGATATTTTCTTAAATGCCATCTTCTCAATATAAGAGATTTTTCAAAAAGGTGTTGTGGTGGCTAGTTTCCCTTTGGAAGTTAGTATGTTTTATGCAGTTTATATCTTTTGTAATTCTCTTTATCCTTCAGTCCTTGGCATGCAGAAAAATAAGTTGGATGGTCTTCCTCATAGATGATATATTTAGGTTTCTTTGTAGAGCAATATTTATTGTCAGGCTCTTTAATGCCACATCAGGCACAGATGGTAGTGTAACTGTGGGGTTTCTAATGATGAAGAATGTCCCTTATCTATCTGCATCTAATTTATCCTGTTTTGTCTTACTTTCCAACTGCTGTCATATACACGTATCCCTCGATTAACACGGTTAATTAATCCCTCGATGTTACTGTGTATATCAAAATCGCGTTAATCAATGGTAAAAATTACAATTTGTCCATGATTGATTACTGTATTAATAATTTGTTTGATATGATACTCTTTTAGGAAAGATAAAAAATGAATGCAAAGTAAATGTTTAATGAATATTTGTACGTACATTAGTTACTGCAATTTTTTTTTTTTATCAAAACAAGTTTTTTTTTTTTTTTTTTTTTTTTTATCAAAACAAGTTATCAAGAGCCGTTTGAACCGTTTTAGTTTTTTTTCTTATCAGCATAAATTCTATGATAACAAGCAAAATGAACTCTCCAGACCTCGGCAAACATGCAATAAAACAAAAAGAAAAAACACTGCAAATATAAAACATGATGGTACAAATTAAGTGGATATTGAATCCAACATTATTTCATACCCGAATATATAGAAACTACAAGAGTTTCGTGCTGAATATATAGAAACTAAAAGTTTTGGCAGATGCAAGCATAAGCAACCTTATGGGCATCTCGTAGTAAAGGTGGAGTAGGCTCCAGATCACTTTCCCTAGTATTTTCCATAAATGTAAAGCACATCTCCTAGAGGACATGTATGATAAATATTGAATCCAACATTATTTCATAGCCGAATATAGAAACTACAAGCGTTTCGTGCCGAATATATAAGAACTAAAAGTTTTGGCAGATGCAAGCATAAACAACCTCATGGGCAACTTGTAATAAAGATGGAATAAGCTCCAGATCACTTTCCTTAGTATTTTCCATAATGTAAAGCACATCTCCTAGAAGACATGTATGATAAATAAGCCTTTGGCTATTTATTTCAGTAATACATGATGGTTTATTTATTTTTAGTTAAAATCTAGAAATAATTGCACAAAGAATAAAAAAAAACAAAAACTAAACCATATTATACTGACATTGGCAGTTGCGGTATCTCTCAGATGCAATTTACTGTCAAATATCACAAACCTTTATATAACAAGTGTTGAACCAAAAAACAGTGAGGAATATCACTCGTAACATGAATGCACAGCTACTCGTGACCTCCAAGCTATACGCTGAATTGTGTAAGAATATTTATATTAAATATTTTGCATGCATCTGTCAGATCAGCTGTGAGCTCTGCAGGGTTAAAGGCGCATTAATCAAAACTCTTGCCGCGTATATCAAGGGATTGTTGCAATTAATTTTGCCACGTTAATCAAATCCCGCATTAAGCAAAACCGTGTTAAGCAAGGGATACCTGTATATATGTTTATGCTATGCCTTATGTCTCACACTCTATAGTCTAGCAAATTTATTTGTTTATTGGTTGTGCCAGCTAAACTATGTATTGAGAATGAGCGTATAAGACGTTATTCAAAAACAATGCAGGTATCTGAAACCGTATTAGCATTCCCCGCTTTTACTTAATCTTTCCTTTAGACAGTCGTGGAAATTAAATAAAAATTGTACATATTACTCACAGACAGGTTCAAATTTTTTGGAGATAGTTCAGTGACACTTCACAATTCAGTATGTTGTTTAAAAACCATTTATTAAAATGGTTTGTAAACAACTAACCCAAAGAATATTAACAATATACACATTAAATACATACATATTCCTTATTCTTCTAAACCTTAGAAGAATAACTTACTAATTTCTATACAATATCTCAGAGGCAAATTACATACAGTAGATTTGCATTCACTACAGATATATTCTGAAATACAAGTTTCCTTTTCACCAATAGTCCTTCCATTAATCGAATGATCCACAGGAATCTTCCTATTTTCTTTCACTCACTGTATTGCTCCTTTCCTCCCTGAGTTTTCGACACATGTCATCTTCCTTATACCCTCTTTTACCTTGCGGTGTCGAGGGTTACAGACGATAATCGAAGCTGTTTCTCCTTCCCTGACCACGAACGGCTGAGATCTTCAGACACAAGAACACCTTGAGGATTCTGGGGACAGACCAATGAAACTTCTCTTTCCTTTCCCGACCAAGGATGGTGGCAATCACAAACAAGAGTAAGTATTGAGAACCTAAGATAATTTTACTTAGTGACTAGGTGCCTTATATATGCTTAGGCTTCCTTTGTTTTCACATTCGCACACTTTTCGAACTTGTCATGTGCTTACCTCCGGGCGTGTTGATGTCATCTTTGCACGCTTTTCGAATCCTTTGTCCTTGGCACATGCTGACTTTTTGAAGTGATGATGTCATTCTTTGAAAAACTCTGTGACCATTCTCTTAAGGTAATCTTCTTTGTTCTTTACTAATCTTATTGTAAATCTAATGTGCCACATTACAGTAACAAAGGAACTTCCTTTTTGCTGAATACAATAACTTACAAGGAATAATATTTCATTGAGCATTTTACATATCTTTTTTTAGTACATTTCCTCGATAAAAACCATTGTAAAACTGAACATGACAAGTAATGGAATTACCCATCATGAGAGATTTTACAGCAGATCTACGACAGGCCATGTGGGCATGCTCATATTTTTGACATTTAAACCATCTCAGTTGATAAGGGATGTTGAATCTAATAGGAGATGTGAGATATCCTGCTTTTGATACACCCAATACTGATGCAATAGGTTTGGGTGTATCAAAAGTAAGACTGATATTCCTTGTTGGAACCATGTGACTATTTCCATGAATGAAGATGAACCTCATACCTATCATTCATTGATTTTTAAGCTCCAAACATTTTTCCTCATCTGGATCATCATGTAGATCTCATTCTGTTTTCACACATCTAGAATACTTCGGTGTTTTATGAGATGCTACCATAAAATACCATAACTAGTATCCCCCAACTGCTGATTCAATAAAGTTTCAACAATAATATCATCAGTACATAGTTTTCCTAACTGTTCTAGATCCTGCCGATCCTTTGTAATCCTTTCAAAGGAAGAGTGACATTTTCCCTATTGGATTTTTGCCTGTTACATGAATGATAAGAAAGACTTGTATATTTATGTATGTGTGGCAAATCTCTTTTGTTTCTTATTTCTGTTATGAAATAATGTATCTGAAATGCCAGGGTTAAGGATTATTCTTCCAAATTTTTTATTCCAGCTGAATTATTCTGGCTAGGCAATGCAGAACCACCCATTTTGTTGGAAAAAAAGGTCCAAAAGTAATTGGGGGGAGGGGGGTCAAAGAAGTTAGGATAATTTTTAAAAAAACTGCAATTTTTTATCAAAAAAAAATCAAAAAGTTATTAAAAAAACTGTTTCAACAGTTTTAGTTTTTTCCTATCAGCATAAATTCTACGATAACAAGCAAAATGACTCTCTAGACTTCGGCAAACAAACACTCTTCGATTAACATCTGGATCCATATCCATTACTTGATGCTTAAGCGATTCTAAATTGTGAAATATTCCATCCAGTTCTTTGATTGTTATCTCCTTTGGAACCCATCTTCACATTCCAATTGTTCATTGTCTCCATATGCACATTGTTGTTCAATTTCATGAACATTATTGTCACTGAAGTTTGTTGAATCCAATAATTCTTTAACATCTTCTGTATCAACACCATTAAAACCAAGGTCTTCACCAATTGCAATGATTTTTTCAGCCACACTGTTCAGAGGATTTTGAACACCACGTAAGACATTAGAGCATTCTATAAAAGGTTTTCCCAAACAGCTCTCATGCAGCTAAAAGACACTTGCTCCCACAAATTCTGAATGTTTTCAATTACGTGTTTCATGTTAAAAATTTTCCAAAATTCTTAGAGCTTAATCGCATTTTCTTCTGTTGTTGTTTCTACTGCCATTGAGAATGTCTTTTTAAGAAAATAAGCTTTGAAAGTTGCAATGACTCCCGTGTTCATGGGTTGTAGCAATGATGCCATATTTGGTGGAGTTTTGGTAAATTTAAAGGCATGTTAATTAAAACTCTTGCCGCATATATAAAGGGATTGACGCAATTAATTTCGCCGTGTCAATCAAATCCCACGTTAAGCAAAGGATACCTGTATAGAGAGTGAAAAGGGCCAGTATCATCACTGAGAACCTCCTTCTGCCACAAACATGTGGCAGAGGTTGTTTAATATTCAAAGCACTGAACAACTGAGAAGAGAAATGTCCACCTAATCTTTAGGTGGACATTTCTCTAGAATGCAACCAGGTAACAGGGCTTCTGACTTAATGTCCAATCATACACTTCTCATAGAAGTGACTGCTCATGACTGGACATTAGACCATCACAGAATAAACAAATAAACAATATAGTTTGGTCTACTAAGTTTCAACCTGCTAGCTCTTTCTTGTTCTTCAATTCTTTGGCCAATGTTGAACTATCATTTTATTTTTCGGTTAAGAACAAGAATACAGTTTTCTCTGCTAAGTCTCAAACTGACAGTCTATTCTTGTTCTTTCAGTATTCACCAATTTGAGAACACAGAGAAAACGATATTCTCTACAGTCAAACAAACTACAATGATAGTACAACATGGTGAAATATCATGTCAGCTATGAAGTTAACTGGTTAACCATTTAACAAATTTATCCAAATATATTCAGGTTTGCTCATAAAACCAAAAACATATTACCCCAAGAAAAGTGTTTTACTCATGTGTATTTTCTTCCCCTAATTTTAAGAATTTAAGGGAACTTAAGGGCTTAAGATGAAATTTAGATTTTAACTGGTGGGTAGGTGATGAGTAGCATGATAAGTAGTAGATACATGGGTAGGACACAGGTATAAAGCTGTTCAGTACTTGTCTTTTGCCAGGAAGAGAGAATTGGTGGTTATAATAACAAGGAATTACATAGATATTTTCTGAAACTTTGTTTCATGTCACTGCTAATTCAAAACAATATCAAAAAATGACAAAGCTTACTGAGTGACAGAGTTACTCTGCTTACCAACCCAAGCGAAAATTACATCTCAGTAATACAAAATTTTTTATTTATATTAAAAGAATAATTTTAAAAGATAAACCTGGTAGCAGGTTTAATGATAAAGCCTTAAGGTAGCAGCCCTACCACTGAACTATTCCATAGTCAGGCTAGTCCCCTGACATGGAGAACATAATCCTACTTGTAAGCTGACAGAAAAAGATAATCGGATTGAATCTATGGGAAACGACCCTGGAATGGAAAAGGGAAAACGAAAATGGAAACGACAAAATATAATACACATAGCAAACTGGAATGTAAGAGGAATAGCATATAAAGAAATAGAATTAGACCAGTTATTAAATGAAAGGAATTTTAAAATAGCAGTAATCACTGAAACAAAAAAGAAATTAAAAAGAATTATGAGAACTGAAAATTTTAATGTGATATACAGTGGAGTCGACAGAGACCAAAGAGCACAAACAGGAGTCATGATTTGGATTCATAACTCCCTTTCAAAACAGTTAAAACATTATAAATTATGGAATGAAAGAATAATAGAAGCTACAATAAAAATAGATAGAGGCTATTTAACAATAATTGGTTTATATGCCCCAGAAGAAGGAAGAGAACAGGATAATATTGATTTTTATAATCAGCTACAAAACATATATAATAAAATAAATAAAAATGATTACATAATTTTAGCAAGAGACTTAAATGCAAGAATTGGAAACACGAAAATTAATAATAATATAGGAATACATAGAGAACACACTCTAAACAGAAATGGTAAAAAATTGATTGACTTTGTAGTTTATAATAACCTAAAAATAATGAATTCCTTCTATAAACATAAAGACATACATAAATATACTTGGGCAGCAAGAGGATGGAAATCAATATTACATTACTTCATATTAAATGAAAAGACATCAAAATTTTCACTAGATGTTAGAGTTCACAGAGGATTTGAAATAAGCAGTGACCACTTCCTTGTTAAAATAAAATTAAGATTACCACCTAAATGGCTACAAGTAACAAGAACAGAAAGAAAAATTGAAACATTTGTTTATAAAACTAGACTATTGAATGACACAAATGTACAATGGCTATATGAACAAAGAATTAACCAGTATCTAGATAAAATAAAACAAAATGAAGAAATAGAAATAGAATGGCTTAATATAAAAACGATACCTAATGCAGCAGCAAATGAAAGCTTAGGAAAGACCAAAAAATTCAATAAAAACTGAAGATCTGGGATGATACAATCAAAGAAATAATCAAAAAGAAAAAAGAAGCCTATCACAAATGGTTAAGCAGTAAAAGATTAGAAGATGATATAGAATATAAAAGAATATAAGAGCCATAGCTAAAAGAGAAGTCAGAAAAAGACATAGAGAATCATGGAATAAATTTGTTCCTAATTTAGAACATGATTTATATAAAATAAGACCCAATGTATATAAGATTTTGAAACACCTAAATGCAGATACCAAAGAAAACATAAAATTAAACACTGAATTGAAATTAGAAGAATTTCTAAATTACTACACAGAACTGTGGACAGACAAATATTTTAAAAAAGACAACTGGCAAACAATTAACGAAAATGAAAAGGAAATAACTGAAGAAGAATTAGAAATCAGCCTGAAAGAAACAAGAAACGGAAAATCACCTGGAGAAGATAAGCTAGGTTCAGAACTATATAAATACGCAGGAACAAGATTCAAAGGAAGACTCTTATTATTTTTAAATAAAATTTACTCAACTGGTATCCCCCCAATAGAATGGAAAAAAAGCAATTGTGATTCCTATCTTTAAGAAAGGTAATAGAGATGATCCTAAAAACTATAGAGGTATCAGTATACTAAATTCATGTTACAAAATATTCAGCAGAATCTTAAATAACAAACTAATGAAATATTCCGAAAACTTTATTCTAGAGGTACAAAATGGATTTAGAAAAGGACGATCACGTATAGACCCAGCCTTCTGCCTAAAATTAATAATAGAGAAAAGAAGAGAATATAATTTAGAAACACATATTGCATTTATTGACTTTGAAAAAGCGTTTGACAAAGTTAAAAGAAACATATTATTTAATATATTAAAAGAAAGACAAATACCAAATAATATCCTAAAAGCTATCACAAGTATATAAGAAAAGAATCAAATACAAATAAGATTAAATCACGAGCTATCATATACAAGAGAGATAAACCGAGGGGTCCGACAGGGATGTCCCCTCTCAGCAACTCTTTTTAATATTTACTTAAATGAAATAATAATAAAATGGAGTAAAAATTTACATCAAGGAATTAAACTTTCTCCTATAGTTAACTTAAATACTCTCCTCTTTGCAGACGACCAAATAATAATTACAAATTCTGAAGATAACTTACAGAAAGCTATTTTAAATCTAAATGAGATATCCAAAGATTATGGTATGATAATATCAATGGAAAAATCAAAAACTATGGCCTTTAAAGGACAAGATCCAGCAAGAACTAAAACAGTATTAGATAACAAGATCTTAGAACAGGTGAATTCATTTAACTACCTAGGATGTATGATCACTTATGAAAATGAAAAAGATATAAACATAAAAATTGCAAAATATTTAAAAATAACAGGAGTAATTAACTCTATATTTAAACCAAACCTAGTTCAAAAACAAACCAGGCTAAAAGTATACAATACATTAGCCCTACCGGTCTTAATGTATGGAAGCGAAATCTGGACAATAAAACAAAAAGACAAACAAAGATTAACAACAGCAGAAATAAAGTTTATGAGAAAAACTGCAAAGTATACCCTATTTGATCACAAAAGAAATGAAGATATGAGAGAATTAAACCAAGAACCAGTAATTGAAAAAATTAAAAAATATGAACATAAATGGATGGAACACGTTCAAAGAATGAAAACAGAAAGATTACCAAAACAAGCCTTAAAGTACAAGCCATTAGGAAAAAGAAAACCAGGACATCCTCTTAAATGATTCAACGATGACTTCTAAGGCCAGAACAGGCCATACTAGGCTTAAATCCTTGATACGTATGATGATGATGATGATGAGATAAACCTGGTTGTGTATTTTAAGAAGGTAGAGCTAACAAGATATTCAAAGCCCAACTTGATTGAGCCAAAACATACAATAAGAGAAAGGTAGTGAGAATAAAGTTCAGTTATGTGAACTTAATATATGAAATTTTGCCATTACATTATTTAATCGCAAAAAAAGAAACATGAATAAAACTGGTACACCAAAGAGATTATGAATTAAATCGACTGCAGGTTTTGAAGGATTAAGAATTAAAATTCTCAATTACAGTTATGATCCAGGAAAAAAAAGCATCAAGCCAATGGAAGCATGCAAATTCACTGAGATCCGAGGAGGCACGTCAAGACAAATCTTGATTTGTTTGTTGTGGCAAACATTAACATGTTTTTTCCCCCCTCCCCAAGGGATAGTAAAAAATAATGAAAGATGCTGTGGAACATGAATCATAAAAATTGCATGCAATTTTCAGGAAAAAAAGAGAGAGGCCAATCAGACCAGTGATGAAGCTCTCTGTGTAATATAATATCATAAGAATAACACAACAGATCAAACATGATGAGTGGTTCTGCTGAATTTCTTGTTAGGACATGAAGTGGTACAAAAAGTTTTCTCCTCATGCATAGCAGTTCTAAATTCTCAGACAATGTACTTAGTAAATACAGGAAAAAATGTAATATTTACAGATTTTCAACTGACTCTCATAAGAGAAATTTTTCAAATCTTCCATACACCAATAGCAACTACTAAACAGGATGAATCATCTGGTGACCAACCTCCAGCCCACCCCCAGATTGAAAAGACACTTTTCTTACTGCTTAAAAAAAAATCAAAATAGTATTGTGTGTGTTCATAGCACCTAATCTGAAGACAAGAAAATGTAGGAAGTAGAGCAGATAATGTGACAAAATGCTGGGTGTCCTATGTATCTTATCCTCTTTCCAAAATTTTCACGGCAGTTATTGCTAAATTTTAAGGGCATGCAGATGTGTTAGAATGTTCAGTACTGTATAAAAATAATGAGCAAGATTTTCAAGAAAACAAAATATAGGTGTCAGAATTTTGGTTAACCTTGAATTAGAAAAAAAAGCCTCACATTTTACATGTGAATTTTTAATTTAAATTAGAAAAAAAAAATAGGTCAGTAATGAGAGCATGATTAGCTTCTATATTCTCAGCAGTGAAAGAGAAAGCACAGACATGAGTTTTCAGAAAGATTAGTGAAGAGATGGTAGCATCATATAAACAAATTAATATATTAGGAACTTGACATTGTTCGCTTTAAAAAAAAAAAAAATGGATGAGTACGGTTAATCTAAGGCAGTATGATAACTTTAAAAGAAAGAGAAGGTTAGCAAAGGAAATGTTTGAGAGTCACCCCCCCCCCCAAGAGAGAGAGAGAGAGAGAGAGAGATATGATCTAGATAGATTGATGAAGTCAGAAGTGTGACAGAAGGCTGAAATACAAGATTTTAAAAGACTGGAGTGCTGACAAGTGATAGTCTAACCAGAAAGAAAATTGTTGATAGGAGATTAGTAATAACATGAACTCAAGCATGTAGTACTGTCATAGTATATCTGACATCCTGTATATCTCTTGGGAATAGATATCAGGAAAATGATGATGATGATAAGTTTCTTTTTGGAGTGCAATGATGTCTCCATAAAAGACTAACTCACCTTTACTTTAAAAGACATTACAGACATTCTTCATGTCCTGGATGGTATCCAACTGCAGTCCTTTCCAACCAAAAGGAATTATTTTAGTCAGTAAATTATTCTTACAACTGAATAATACTAACATTGCACATAACATGTAGTTTTCAAGTAAAACTTTTAAACAAGAATACTTACTGCTTACATAAGATGAGTCAAGGAGATTGCTGTACTGTACTAAAGTTTTTACTCCTGACACTATAAAAGAATAAGCACTTTCAAACATCAAGTTGTACATATATTATTTCAAGTTGTATGTATATTATAAACACTCATAATAGTATATATATATATATATATATATGAAAGCATTTACACACACACACATAAAAATACATATATAAAAGCATTTTTACACACACACACACACACAGGTCATTCCAGACACTTATCATAAACTTAAAAGTTTACATCTCAAAAATAATGAAAATGACCTGATAAATAGGTGTGGAAACCTTGTATTTCTTAAATATAGCCCCCCCCCCACTTTGTAGTCGCAGTATATTCATCAAGTGCAGACAGATGAACTTGATGAATTACATGATTGTTAACAACTAAAGTCACGTGCAAAAAATGCTTGGAGTTGCATTCGGCCAAATAGGTTTGTTCCCAATAAGTGACAGTTGCTATCTGTTTTTAAAATTCATATTGTATTATTCTACAATGGTGGGTGAAGTTGCATTTATGGAAATCGTTGATATATACTTTTACTATGGATGTGCCCACAGAAGTGCACATAAAACACATTAACTTGATGCATCCTAAAATGAAGACAAAGAGCCTTAAGGTATTCAAAACTGAGGAACTGTACCTCTAGTGACACAGAATCCACAATAGAAATCACCAAAATACACAACACAACAATGAGTACAATCGGATAGCAAGGCCCCATGCAGCTGAGGAAGGTGCTGCATAAAACTCAGTTTCACCTGTACCATTTCCAGTAGGTTCAATCAGGCTCTTTTACTAGATGATTATCATTATCATGTTGTGTTTTTGGTGGTTTCTATTAACGGCATATCCTTGACCAATGAATTCTCTCATGTACTTTTAAAGGAGACACAGGTGAGATCTTACTTAGAAATGGATAAGAGAGTACTGTATAAAGTAATCAAAGATGACAAAGGTGACATCAAAACTGCAGATAAGGATATCAATGTCTAGAATACTTTGACAGACTCTTAAACAGCAGCAAAATTTTCAAGAGGAAGAATGCAAAAAGGAGTACATATCACTACTTGAGGTAGAAAAAGTCATCAAAAACTTGAAATGTGGAGAGACAGAGGGAGTAGATGATATTCAAGCAGAAATGCTCAAATATAGGTATAAAAGTTTTACAGCAGCAGAGGGAGTAGATGATATTCAAACAGAAATGCTCAAATATAGGTATAAAAGTTTTATAGCGGCTACACTGCATAATTCAGAGGACCTGGTCAGAAGGCAAAATTCTAGATGACTGGAGAAGAGCCTCCATAGTTCCCACCTATAAAAAACAGAATAAAGCTCAATTGGATTGGCTTGCCTTTGAGGTAGTGAATGCATACATTGTGAATGAATTTAAGGAATGGTATGACAAGTGCTATTGTGATATACGTTCTGCCTCAAGAAGTCCTGGATATGTCTAATAATAATGTAACACCACACTTATTTTGTTCACTGGCAAGATGCTCTTATTTTGTATATAAGATGCTTTCACATTTTGTATAAGCTGATGTTATCAGCTTATACAAAACTTTTGCACTGGCGTCATTGCAATGTATCCCACACTCTTTTGACTCAATTTAGGCTGCCAAAATAATGTATACATGTACATGATGTTCAGTATCACTTCTGCTTCATAACCAGGAGCAACCATAAAAGGAACTATGTAACTCACCAGATTTAAATATCTAATGCTTATAAGATGGGATATCCCTTTCAGTATGAATAAATGGGGTAGAAACAGTACAATAAAAAAGAAGAACCAAAGGCATGTAAAATCACCTACTCCTGACATATTGAATGAATTCAGACTAAAATTCCTACGCAAACGAAATATAATTTTTACCAGTTACTCTCTATTCAAAAACCAATCATTTCAAGTGGACATTAGAGAAAAAAAAATTTTACTTTTATTTTTTATAATTAAGCTGTAAAAGTGATATGGAGATGAATGGAGATTTACAATTTTTTTAGTATGAAGTCAGCAGGACTACAGAATGAAAATGTGCTCAAGAGGCACGTTCACATAGAAAATTTGAACTGATTGATATACTAGAAGAGATCAGCAAAACATATTTAACCAACAGAACCGCTTGAAAACATCTTTCTCCATTTCACTCCAGGTGAATTTGTCATATGTATACTATTCTGCATGTGAGTGTGGTATTTTTTTACTTACTTTTTATGCATGCTACCCTGTCATCTTCACCATTATTCCCTGAATTCCAAAAGTAGTTTAACTCTCTGAAATCAAACCAACACAGATTCGCATCACAGGATATTGAATATATTATTTTGTAAATTAGCCTAAACAAAAGTAAAACATTTTATCATCATCATCAAATTCCTGCCATGTACACTCAAAGGGTGTACAGGATATGATAGTACTGCATTAAAATTTACATCATTACTAACTTCCTATCTACAATTTTACTCCAAATCAGTCCGTTCCTTGTCAAGACTCGAACATTATCAGATCTTATATTTCTATCTTCTAAGGCACTTTTTACCGTATTAATCCACCTATATCTTGGTCTTCCTCTGGGTCGTTTTCCTCCCAACCTTGCAAAGAAGACTTGTTTTACTAATCTTTCTTCGCCCATTCTGTTTAAGTGACCATACCACCTGAGATTAGCTCTGATAACCCATTCCTGCATGCTAACAATGTCAAGTTCTTTCCTAATATCCTCATTTTTAATATGATATTGCCTTGATGCCATCTGTTCGTGCCCCTAATCTTTCTCAGGACTCTCATATCTGCAGTTTCTAGTCTTTGGTCAAGTGTTTTACTTATGACCAAGCTCTCAGATCGATAAGTTAAAACTGGTTTGAACACTATCTTGTAAACAGCTAATTTAGTGTTTTGACTAATTTCGCTCTTATTCCATAGGAATTTATTCAATTGACATCCTATCATACCAGCT
Source organism: Typopeltis vanoorti (assembly GCF_054136105.1). Lineage (NCBI taxonomy): Eukaryota > Metazoa > Arthropoda > Arachnida > Uropygi > Thelyphonidae > Typopeltis > Typopeltis vanoorti. Next base: position 44,973,334 of record NC_143551.1, on the reverse strand, counting down.
TTGTTGATTCTGTTGTCTCTTTCCATATTTAATTTACCATCTTCACTAAAAATTGTGCCTAAGTAGCTAAAATGTTTTACTTGTTCAATAGGTTCTCCATTCACAATGCAGTTGACATTTTCAATGATTCTGCCTATTTTCATTGTATTTGTCTTCTATTGATTGCTGAATTTCATACCATATCTATTACAACAGTTATTCAATTTAGACTCTCAGGGGACCCTGTAACCCCTAGAGAGCGCGTCCCCTGGGTGGCAGATAGGGGAACCCACCATGTGGTGTGTGTATATATATATTGTGGTGTGGTCCTAATATACTGAATAAAGACTCATGGATCAACAGGGCCATAAGGGGCAATCATCTTGATTGTAAGGGAAGCGGCACTCCCATGGACCCCTAGCTGGATCTATCCTCTCCTTCTTCTACTTTGAGGAAGACCCACTTACTTTAATCTTTCCGATAAGGCCTTATCAGCCAACTCTTCTTACTTTATGACCCTTGTGCTATTAGACTACTCGAGGGCCATGGGGTCTTTTCATTTCTGGCCTTACAACTATGCCCTCTCTATAAACGTTACTATATTTCTTCTATAATCTACCCTTTCCCCTTCAATATACCCTATTCCTCCTATGGGTTTAAATTCGGAAGAAGGCGAGTTCAGAAGCCTTAAGGTAGCAGCCCAGCAGCCCTACCACTGAACTATTCCATCGTCAGGCTAGTCCCCTGACATGGAGAACATAACCATACTTGTAAGCTGACAGAAAAAGATAATCGGATTGAATCTATGGGAAACGACCCTGGAATGGAAAAGGGAAAACGAAAATGGAAACGACAAAATATAATACACATAGCAAACTGGAATGTAAGAGGAATAGCATATAAAGAAATAGAATTAGACCAGTTATTAAATGAAAGAAATTTTAAAATAGCAGTAATCACTGAAACAAAAAAGAAATTAAAAGGAACTATGAGAACTGAAAATTTTAATGTGATATACAGTGGAGTCGACAGAGACCAAAGAGCATAAGCAGGAGTCATGATTTGGATTCATAACTCCCTTTCAAAACAGTTAAAACATTATAAATTATGGAATGAAAGAATAATAGAAGCTACAATAAAAATAGACAGAGGCTATTTAACAATAATTGGTTTATATGCCCCAGAAGAAGGAAGAGAACAGGATAATATTGATTTTTATAATCAGCTACAAAACATATATAATAAAATAAATAAAAAGGATTACTTAATTTTAGCAGGAGACTTAAATGCAAGAATTGGAAACACGAAACTTAATAATATAGGAATACATGGAGAACACACTCTGAACAGAAATGGTGAAAATTGATTGACTTTGTAGTTTATAATAACCTAAAAATAATGAATTCCTTCTATAAACATAAAGACATACATAAATATACTTGGGCAGCAAGAGGATGGAAATCAGTATTAGATTACTTCATATTAAATGAAAAGACATCAAAATTTTCACTAGATGTTAGAGTTCACAGAGGATATGAAATAATCAGTGACCACTTCCTTCAAATAAAATTAAGATTACCACCTAAATAGCTACAAGTAACAAGAACAGAAAAAAAAATTGAAACATTTGTTTATAAAACTAGACTATTGAATGACACAAATGTACAATGGCTATATGAACAAAGAATTAACCAGTATCTAGATAAAATAAAACAAAATGAAGAAATAGAAACAGAATGGCTTAATATAAAAACGATACCTAATGCAGCAGCAAATGAAAGCTTAGGAAAGACCAAAAAATTCAATAAAAGAAAAAAACTGAAGATCTGGGATGATACATTCAAAGAAATAATCAAAAAGAAAAAAGAAGCCTATCACAAATAGTTAAGCAGTAAAAGATTAGAAGATGAAATAGAATATAAAAGAATAAGAGCCATAGCTAAAAGAGAAGTCAGAAAAAGACATAGAGAATCATGGAATAAATTTGTTTCTAATTTAGAACATGATTTATATAAAATAAGACCCAATGTATATAAGATTTTGAAACACCTAAATGCAGATACCAAAGAAAACATAAAATTAAACACTGAATTGAAATTAGAAGAATTTCTAAATTACTACACAGAACTGTGGACAGACAAATATTTTAAAAAAGACAGCTGGCAAACAATTAACGAAAATGAAAAGGAAATAACTGAAGAAGAATTAGAAATCAGCCTGAAAGAAACAAGAAACGGAAAATCACCTGGAGAAGATAAGCTAGGTTCAGAACTATATAAATACGCAGGAACAAGATTCAAAGGAAGACTCTTATTATTTTTAAATAAAATTTACTCAACTGGTATCCCCCCAATAGAATGGAAAAAAGCAATTGTGATTCCTATCTTTAAGAAAGGTAATAGAGATGATCCTAAAAACTATAGAGGTATCAGTATACTAAATTCATGTTACAAAATATTCAGCAGAATCTTAAATAACAAACTAATGAAATATTCCGAAAACTTTATTCTAGAGGTACAAAATGGATTTAGAAAAGGACGATCACGTATAGACCCAGCCTTCTGCCTAAAATTAATAATAGAGAAAAGAAGAGAATATAATTTAGAAACACATATTGCATTTATTGACTTTGAAAAAGCATTTGACAAAGTTAAAAGAAACATATTATTTAATATATTAAAAGAAAGACAAATACCAAATAATATCCTAAAAGCTGTCACAAGAATATATGAAAATAATCAAATACAAATAAGATTAAATCATGAGCTATCATATACAAGAGAGATAAACCAAGGGGTCCGACAGGGATGTCCCCTCTCAGCAACTCTTTTTAATATCTACTTAAATGAAATAATAATAAAATGGAGTAAAATTTTACATCAAGGAATTAAACTTTCACCTACAGTTAACTTAAACACTCTCCTCTTTGCAGACGACCAAATAATAATTACAAATTCTGAAGATAACTTACAGAAAGCTATTTTAAATCTAAATGAGATATCCAAAGATTATGGTATGATAATATCAACGGAAAAATCAAAAACTATGGCCTTTAAAGGACAAGATCCAGCAAGAACTAAAACAGTATTAGATAACAAGATCTTAGAACAGGTGAATTCATTTAACTACCTAGGATGTATGATCACTTATGAAAATGAAAAAGATATAAACATAAAAATTGCAAAATATTTAAAAATAACAGGAGTAATTAACTCTATATTTAAACCAAACCTAGTTCAAAAACAAACCAGGCTAAAAGTATACAATACATTAGCCCTACCGGTCTTAATGTATGGAAGCGAAATCTGGACAATAAAACAAAAAGACAAACAAAGATTAACAACAGCAGAAATAAAGTTTATGAGAAAAACTGCAAAGTATACCCTATTTGATCACAAAAGAAACGAAGATATTATGAAAGAATTAAACCAAGAACCAGTAACTGAAAAAATTAAAAAATATAAACATAGATGGATGGAACACGTTCAAAGAATAAAAACAGAAAGATTACCAAAACAAGCCTTAAAGTACAAGCCATTAGGAAAAAGAAAACCAGGACGTCCTCTTAAACGATGACTTCTAAGGCCGGAACAGGCCATAGTAGGCCTAAATCCTTGATACGTATGATGATGATGATAATGATTCAATTTAGTCAGGGAATCATGCTGACTTGTAGAGGATTTATTTAGAAGTATAACATCGTCTGCATAAAGCAAAGAGCTGACATTAACATCTCCAATTTTGATATCAGGTTTAATACCACTTTCCTTCATAATGTGATCCATATAGATAATGAATAACAGATGGGATAGTGTACATCCTTGTCTCACACCAGATTTAACATTAAACCATCTACCTGTACTTCCTTCAATTCTAACTGCTGACTTACAACTTAAATAAAGACTAAGTATTGCTTGATATAATGCCCCATTGACATCATATAACTGAAGATTATTGAATAGCTTCTCTCTTGGCAGCTTGTTATATGCCTTTTCCAGATAGACAAAACTTCTTCACCAAGAATTTCTTCCACAATTCTTCTCAACCGTTTCTCAAGTATACTTGCATAGATCTTGCCAGGAACACTCAGTAGGGAAAAACCTCTGTAATTCTCACATTCAGTTTTATTTCCCTTTTTATATATGGGTACTATGAGAGCTCTACTCCAATCATCAGTAATTTGCCACTTTGTCCAGGCCTTCTGAACTATGCAGTGCAGCCACTGTAAGACTTTTATACCACCATACTTCAGCATTTCTGGTCGAATATCATCTACTCCTGCTGCCTTTCCACATTTCAAGCCTTCAATGGCTTTTTCTACTTCAAGTATGGATATGTATTCCTGACTGTATGCCTGTTAATGTGGATAATGATAGGTATACAAGAAGTGACATTTTTATGCTTTATATACTAATGCCAGGAGTATCCGAAATAAAGGAGATGAATTGGTGGCGCTGATAGGATAGCATCAGCCTGGCCAAAGATTATTGGGATCTTTGAGATATGTTTGACGTAAGATGACATAATAACAGGAACAGAAGTAGCAGGGTACAGTAGTTTTCAAAAGCATAGGAAGGGAAAACATGGTGGTGGGGTACAGCTTATGAGTAGCAATAAACCCATTAAATATCCCGTCTTGGCCACTTCAACCTCACACTATATGCTTTCAAAACCATTAGTGTCACTGCCTTCCAAAGCCTCCACTCCGAGAGGACTTAAGTCATCACCAGGGAGCAGGAGATGTTTAGGCAGTTGAGATCAGCAAGTGCAAAAAGAATGATTGTTATAGGAGATTTTAACTACATCAGTAGACGTTGGGAAGAGGAAAATGCATGTGGTAATAAGGGAATGGAATTTCTAGAATTCTTGAAGGACAAATGTCTCAGGCAACATGTGATAGAAGGAACAAGAAGTTCAAGAGTTTTGAATTTGGTCATAGCATCAGAACAGCTGATAATAACTGAGATGACATCTCAGTTATTATCCCCCACTTGAAGAGAGAGTGACCATGTGGTTTTTACTTGGAAGATGAATAGACACACAGGAGTATCATAGAAAAGGGAACGGATGTGGAATTATAAGGCGGGTGATTATAACAGTCTTAGATATCAACTTGGGACAGCTCCATGGAGGGAGGAATTGGAAGGGCAAGATATCATTAGTGCTTGGTAAATTGTGAAGAATATTTGTTAGCAGCAATAGCAAGCTGTATTCCACAAGTAAAGAAGCAGACACAATTTCGTGTAAAGTGGATGACAAAGAATATCAAACAGGAACTGCAGGTGAAAAAGATATTATGGAAGAGATATAAGGAGAGGGTGGAGAGCAGATGCATGAAGAATATAAGACACAGGCCAGGAGAGTGACTAGTATGGTGAGGAAGGCAAAACTGGAACATGAGAAGAGATTGGCACTAAGATCCAAAGAAAATTCTAGGGAATTTTTTAGCTATGTGGCCAGTAGGAAGAGAAATGATTGTGGAAGAATGACAATGTGGAAAAAAAACTGGAATAGAGTGACTGATGCAGAGGACATGGTGAAGTTGTTCAATGAGCACTTTATTGAAGTATTTCTTCCTGTAGAAAAACGTTTTAATACTAGAGGGGTAGGGCATGTTCGAGGTTTTAGAGGTGCAAGAGGAGAGTGTGTTCCAAATATTACTCTGGATGTCAGTAAAGATGGGGGATTGGATGGTATTTCACCACGGGTTTTGAGAGAACGTGCTAAAGAAGTGACAGCTCCATTGACCTGGCTTTTCATTCAATGAAAGTCTGACTATGGGAAAGGTACCCAGGGAATGGAAGTAAGGTAAGATAGTGTCATTGCATAAGGGCAGTAGCAGACTGGAAGTTTCCATTATAGGCCAGTTTGTGTGTCATCAGTAGTTGCTAAGGTCTTGCAGAAATTAATCAGTGACCATATACAGCATTGGGCAGATGAAGGTAATGTTATCTGTGAGAATCAACATGAATTTGTTAAAAAGTGCTCTTGCTTTAGTAATATGATTGCCTTTTGTAATAAAGTAACAAAAGCAGTTGATGATGAAAAGGCATATACTGCCATTTTTTTGGATTTTGCAAAGGCATTTAATAGGGTACCACATGATAAGCTGATACTTAAGTTGCAGCACATGGGTTTAGATGTCAGGTTAGTCAACTGAATTCAGGATTGGCTGTCTAATAAGTATCAGAGAGTTGTGTATGGTGTGGCAATATCAAGCAGACGGAAGGTTACAAGTGGGGTTCCACAGGGCTCAGTAGTGGGACCTGTATTGTTTAACCTTTATATCAATGACATTGTCAATGGATTGCAAAGGGGATATTCAGTTATTTGCAAATGATGTGAAGCTGGGCAGGGTTATTAGTAATAGTGTAGATGTGGCAGCCCTTCAAGAGGATGTGAATAAACTGGACAGATGGGCAAATGAATGGGGGTATCAGTTTAATGCAGGAAAATGCAGTCTTGAAGTTTGGGAAACATCAATGGGAGGCTGCATATGCAATTGGAGGAGCTGTAGTGAAGGAAGTAGGGGAGACAAGAGATCTGGGGGTGATGATTGATAGAAAACTGAAATTCAGGGAGCATATTGCAAAGGTGGTGAAGATAACAGAGGATTCTGCAATACTGAGAAAGACGCTGACCTGCAGAGATAAAAGAGTTATCATTCCGTTGTATAAGACTCTGATCAGACCACACTTAGACTATTGTTCTCAAATATGGTCCACAGGATTTGAAGGGATAAATTAACTGCAGAAAGGGTACAGAGGCAGATGACAAAGATGGTTTCAGGACTGTACAATGTTAGTTATGAGAATCAGCTGAGGGAATGTGGACTGCAGAGTTTGATGGATAGAAGAAGGAGAGGTGATATGATCGAGACTTTTAAACTGGTGAGAGGCAGTTACAGGGTTGACATGGGTTCTTTCACTTGGTGGCACAGCGGGAACAAGCGATGACAAGGGGGCAATCCCAGGAAGTTACGAAAGCTGTGAGCAAGAGGGCAAGGAGTGGTTTCTTTGCGTGGAGGGTGGTTGAACTGTGGAATGCACTGCCTGATAGAGTAGTGCAAGAACGTTCAATGAGTTCAAGGAGTGATACGATAGACTGTTTTTCCTAGGATGGTCCTCCCACAATGAGTCTCTTGACTCCATGGAAGTCTGAATAATAATAAAAATTACTCCATATACCAAGGATATCTTTTTCTCCAGTTTTCATGTCACCTTTATCATCTATAATTCCTTTACAGTTTCTTCGATTACTGAGCTTTTTCGACAGTCTCCAGAATATTCTGCCATCTTCCTGATATTTATTTTCAATGTTCTTACCAAAGTCTTCCCATGACTTTTGTTTAGCTTTCTTACATTTGTCTCTGTATTCTTTAAGAGCAGAAGATGGTGTATTTGCCAGGAACTTTCGATATGCTTTCTTCTTTTCCTTCACTGCCTCTTTATTTTCCTGTGTCCACCATGGAGTTCTGATTTTTCTATCCTTGCAGACAACCTCACCACATGCCTCTCTGGCTGAACCTCCGACGTTTGGTTCCTGTTCTCAAACTATTTAATTTTTTCTTGAATAATGTTTGTGTATTCTAGTCGACAGTTCACATATGAGATCTGCTCAACTTTTACTCACTTTAAAACTTTCTTACATGTTCTTCTCTTCAATAAGAAATTCCCCAGTTCATAGAACCTTGTCTAGCAGATTGCCAAGAAGTCAATTTATGCTTAAGGGGAGAAAGAAATAAAGGATGTGTGAATTAGTCACCAACACATGAAATCACGTGCTTTATATGCAAAATTTTCCAATTCACTCTCCTTGGACAAAGAAATGGCTCTCATCAGAGTATGACCTCCTACCACTTCTCGACAGTCCAATTTTATCCTGCTCAAGACTAAATGATGATCACTTCCACTTTCAAATCCTCTGTACACAGTAGTGTCTGACGCCAGTGAGAAAACATCACTATCAACAATAACATAGTCAATGATACTTTTCTGATTCCTTGCCTCTTCTCTTCATGTGAATTTGTGCACATTTTTATATTGGAACACTGTATTAGTAATAACCAGTCCATGTCCTGAGCTAAAATCCAAGAGGTATTTGCTATTATTTTTAGCTTTGCTCTTTTCTCCAAATTTTCCCAAAATATTTCTGTATATATGCCAATAATTTCTTACTCTGCTATTTACATCAACAATAGTTATGAAGCATAAATATAAATATTTGTAATTTACAATTATTTTCAGATAAAAAAAATTACCTTTAGTATAATGGTTTTCCTTATTTAAAGGCCATGGCCTTGGACCACCTTCAAACACTAAATCAGTAGTAGTTCCTAGAGCTAAAACAGCAGTCCCAGGAGGATAAAATAACTAAAAAAAAAAAAGGAAATAACTTTTTAATCCTATCAACTAAACAAACAACATTATCAACAGAAATGACTAGTAGTGTTACACATCTGGATGTTACAAATATTCAATGTGTTAATGGATGATTTATCTACTAATTTCATTATATTCCTTTCTATTTTTAAAAGACAGTAAAGTTCTAATAAAGAAGGCCTTCTTTGCTTGACTTAATTCTGCATTCCTGGTCACTGTCCAGATGGTTCAAGGTCATGATTCTATGCTAGCTACCACATCATTATAATGAAAAAAAAATCAAGTGTTTTTTTTTTATTGCTTTGAGACTGATTTCTTGAGCTCTGACTGTGTATATAAGCTTGCACATGCCAGTAAGCATTTTAAGTTTGTGGTTAGGTATCTTCAACAGATACTTAATCACAAGGAACTTAAATGCTGTGTTAAAAGAGGTTGGATATACTGAATACTGTAGTTGTAGCAATTTGTATTAAGCACACTGAAACATCACATAATGTTCTGCTGATATGAGAGGTGCTAAGTGTTGCAGAATCAAATTCTGCTAGGAATGAAAATGTGTTCCAATCAACTGGATCTATTTTCCATCTGATATCTGTGATGGAGTACACTGGTTGTTCATTTAAGTGTATATCATAGGAAATCATTGCTCACAGATGTTCTTCCTGTATCTCTCCAGTTTTTTCATCTTTGTTACTGAAGTGTGCCTGCATGCACGTGTCTAATACAAGTGTATTAATCCCTGATGATGCCGATTTGACTTTGGCAAAATATAGGAGAATATAATAAATAATAGGATAATTTTAAACACACCTGAGCATGCTTAAAAGCAATTAGATTTAATATAGTAATGTATCTTACTGTAATGTCTCCAATTCTTGCCATCAAGACTGCTAGATGAACAATTGGTTCCTTGAGCCAGATGGCTCAAGGAACAAATGTTCCTTGAGCCATCTGGGATTGACTGTTTTGCTGAAGCAGGTGTCAAATCATGCATGCACACCACAGGGATCCTCTTTCATGGACATCCTGGTCATGTTTTGCATCACATGGCAGCAGGATGCCAAATCTAAGTACTGGTGATCTGGAGAATAGAAAAGCAAAAAGGGACTTCAAAGAATCAGACAGAAAAACACAGAATTAAAGTACGGAAAAGAGGAAGAATGAAAGGCCAGAATCATTTCTGGGAAGTCCACTCATAAACACTGAGATAACACATGAAAAGAATGAAGTGGATGAAGCCTTGTACAACATAGTGCAAGGAAACAGGATTTGTATATGATTGCATAGTTGGATGTGCTAATTATGTATATTTATACTTTTAAGCTATGTTGCAAGCAAGCCACAGTCAATATGCATTTGTCAAAGTTCTTATATACCGAGTATAATAGAAAGAATATTAACTTACCGACAAAGGTTTATGGCAAGCTATAGAAGCAGATGCTTGTAGTGATATTTGAGCATAGTTGTAAGTCACTGAGAAAATAGTGTAACCTAAGTCCATGCAAGTAAACAGAAGGTTTCGGCATCCAGTTTTCACCAACACAGTCGATGTACCTTAAAATGCATTTTGATATTGCATATATAATTTAATTTATTGTAAATTATTAGATTACAAGTTCATATTATCAATACATCATATTAAGTGATATTAATATATCTTATAGTAAGAAGAGTATAATTACAATATATTAATAATAGTTTATCAACACAATTTTAAATTTATCAGATTAATTAACATAAATTTCAGGATATCATGTAGTCAGAAAGTAACAGGGTAATTTTATACAGGAATATAAAATGGGATGAGATGGAATTATAATTTGAGGAAATGTGACTGTGGCATCCAATGTTGCAGGCCTATGTGCACTTTGCTTTCCTACCATTAATTTTTTAACTACTGGTTTCAGTATTCAGTTTCAGAGAAATACTGACCACATTCATTTCACTCCAGTGGAACAATATTTTTTGTGTGTCAATTACATGTATTTTTAGGCTGGTTTGTCAGTTTTTTTTAAGATGAAGACGTTCCTGCTACTCCCAGAAAGGATATAAAACATGATTTGTTTTGAAGAAGATAAAGGAAGGAAATTAAACACGCATTAACTGATAACACTGGAGTATAATGGCAGCCTAAAATTATTTATAACAAAGATTTTAGAAAAGAAAAAAATAACATATAACTTAGAAAATGAAGATGAATTGACTACTTTGAAAAGATTATCAGCAAATCTGTTATACAGCTATGAAATGGAACCCGAAGGGAAGAGCAAGTTTGACCATCCCAAAAATACATGTAGGAAAGGTTCTGTTTAACTAAGAACAACAGAAATAAACAGAAAAACCTGTTATTCTTGATGGAATTAGTAAAGAGTGCACTTAACATAATTTTTAATATATTATTATTAACAAAGAAAGTAACTTAATCGCATGCACATATTTTTAGTTTGTTTTTATAATATAATAAATTTTCAACTGAAATACAAAATGCAATCTTAAAAAACAACAATTTGGATTACTTTGAAGTTTGCAATATTATAGTATCTCATAAAACATATTCTGAGTTGTAAGTTAGAAGATAAATTGAAGGAGGTAAAGGAAGATAGTGTGATGTTAAATCAGGAGTGAGTAGGGTTTGTCGGTTTTTAAAAACCAGTTTTAGATACTAAAATTAATATGCAAAAATTATTTATTTATTTAAAAGCGTTAACATTTTAACTTGAAACCAATGTATATGTTACAAGGGAGGAATCGGAAGATGACGTAGAGTGTGAAGATGACTATGGCGAGGATTTTTTTAATTTTCTTGATCTAGATAACAACGGTGGATTCCCTGTGTTGTCTGACAATTACAAACAATCAATTTCCCAAATTAGAAAAATTTGCAAATTTTTTGAAAATCTCCCGTAAGAGATAGCATCCTTCAGAATTATGTAAAACAAGAAAAAGGAAAGGAATTAAGCCTGATTCTTGACTGTCAAAAGAGATGGAATAGTTCAGAGGCTGTGATTGAAAGATTTATAACATTAAACGAATGTGCTGTTTTAGCTTTGAATGATATTGGTGCTTCTCGTATGTTGAATGAAGCTCAATATCCTAAAATCATGAAACTTCTTAAAATGTTGGGACCAGAACATCTTAGCAACTGAGGCCTTAGGGTGGCAAGATGCCAATTTATTAACAAGTGAAGGCATATTTGAATTTCTGTTAAATAAACTAAAAAATTTAAAGACTGAAATTAGTTCTAAATTATTAAATGTTTTAGAAGTACAAATTCAAGAAAGAAGACAAGTTGGATTGCTATATTTGCAAAATTCACTAAACATTTCAACAAAGAAATTAGTATATTTCTTCTACCCTCAAAACTCGACATTATTAAGTTATTTGGAAAAATATTGTCTAGAATATATACAAATTCTTGTATGGAAACAGATTCCAATGATGAATATATCAGAGATGGAGAAACTATTAATCAGGGCAATGCTCTAAAAGAAGCGATGGAAAAATCAATTCATAGGTTTCTTGAGGAACCTGAAGAAATAAAATCAAATCCAAAGAACATTCAAGGCCGAATTTTCAGTATTTAAGGCAACCAATAAAAGAAAAAAGATTTTAGATTTATTATTTGATGCCCTGAAAACGACAAAACCAAGTTCAGTAGCCAGTGAGAGAGCATTTTCTATTTCAGGCCATTTTGTATCTAGAATAAGAACAAGATTAAGTAATCGTTCAGTGGCCATTTTATGTTTTTTGAAATAATATTTCCTGAAGAAAAATACTAAATGAAATAAAAATTTATAATTTATATTTTGTAGGGATTTAGTTGTTTTTTATTTGGTTTTGTATGGAGAATATTTTATTTTGTTATATTTTTGTAGTTCGATAAATATTAAATAAACTGAAAAATGTTTAAATAAGTATTTTTTTACTGTTTTAATTGTATATTTTTTTGTAAAAATCCAAAAATTAGTTTAACTGGTTGTTTTGGAAATACTGGAATTTGAATACTGGTTTTTTCAAAAGTTGGTTTTTGTATAAAACCTAGCTGTAAGAAATGTATATGCTATTAACAGTGTTGTCATTTATATGCACCACATTATGAAGGAAACTGGTATTAAACCTGATATCAAAACTGGAGAGAGTCAGATTAAGATCAAGATCTAGGTGTGACTGATACAATATGAAGTGCCTTAGAAGACCAAAATATAAGATCTGATGATGTAGAGTCCAAGCAAATACAAGAATTAATTCAGAGAAAAACTGCCAACAGGAAGTTAGTAATGATCTAATCGTTTCATGTGGTACTATCATTACATCCTGTATATCTTATGAAAGTATCAGGAATTTGAAAATGTCTTTCACACTTATTATTTTTCAACTCCTTTCACCACCCCTAATATTCATATATTTGAGTATAATATGATTCACAGCTGAAATCTATAAAACTTTTTTTCAAAAAAAATTTGGGCACATTTTTCATTCCAATGGATTCTAAATGTTGTTGAAGAAGCTCAGAAATGGAGGAAAGAGTGCGTGCTGTAAAAAGGAATTAGAGATGATAAAGATGACATGAAAACTGGAGAAAAAGATATCCTTCAAGTATGGAGTAATTACTTCGAAAAATTGCTAAATGAAACAAGCAGTGATAACACGGTAAAAAAACACTCAACAAGCATGCAATCAGATATACATATCCATACTTGAAGTAGAAAGAGCCATCAAAAGCCTGAAATGTGGAATGGCAGCAGCAGGAGTAGATGATATTCGACCAGAAATGTTCAAGTATGGAGATATAATCTTACAGTCGCTGCACTGCATAGTTCAGAATGATTTCGAATTTGTCTTCATCCAGTTTGAAACCATCAAACATATTGTAAAGATGTCTACATGCATAAGGCAAGAAATTATGACCGACTGAGGAGTATACTTAGTTCAGTGGAATGGGACTGGTTGATGGATGGGAAGAATATTGATAGTGCACTAGAAGCATTTAAACAATACTTAAATGATACGATATAAGAGTGTGTCCCGAGAGTTCAATGAATAAACAGGATAGGAGTCAAATGGATGTATAATCTTATTAAGCAAGAGATTCGTAAGAAAAGGATGATAAGTATCATTCTTTTCTTACGAATGTGTGCATAAGGATGATGCACATTTTGAAAATTATAAGCAGAATAAAGATCTGCAAGTTGTCCAACTGTTTCATGCAGACTGCAGACCAGAGTATACAAAAGAATATGCAAGTAGATTAATGTTTGTAAACGAATGCTAGGAGTATCAGAAACAAAGGGATAAGTCTGTTACATTAGTCAATATGTTGGGACCTCAGATTGTAGACATTAGTGAGATGTGGCTATCAGAATAAGAAGATAGAGAGGAGAGGGCGTACTGCTAATGATATCGGATGACTTGAATCCAGTTAGAGTTGAGATGTATGATGTAATACTACTACTAACAAGTATTTCATGTGGCAGTGAGTTTAAATCCATCTGGTGTGAGATGGAATTTGAGAGGATCAGGTTTTGTTATAGACCTGGTGGACCGGTTGGAATTCTACTGTTACCCAATCAATATTGTCCAAATATTGATTGGGTAACAGCAGAATCTCATGAGAAGGATGAAAATGCATTTATTGAGCTGTTGAGGGACAACTTCCTCAAGCAGCATGTGACAGAAGGAACTTGAGGTCAAAGAGTGTTACTTTTAATTTTTTTTATTTCATATCCAAACACAACACAAGTGGTACAGTAGTAAGTAAGTGGTACAACATGATTTACAACAAATTAGGATACATTACAATGAGATCAGCTTAGATTTGATAGGTGAATTATACAGGGAATAATAATTAAATATGAAAAAAAGGAAACTATACATAACTTATATGCAAGATACTGGAGGTCAGATGTTCCTCCAGTATCTGGCACAATCAACTGCTCTTTCTGTGCAGGATATAAGGTCCTCTTTTGTGCATGGTGATGGAAGAAAGGGACAAGAAAGAAGGGGTACCATGGACTGGGTTGTCCCGCACCGACAATTGTCTGGGCCAGTGAGGTAGCCCCATTTGATGAGGTTTTGTTTGCAGCATCCTGTCGTTCGAAGTGTGTTGAGGCTTTTCCAAGTATTCCAGTCCAAATGGACACCAAGTGGAATTTGTTCGGATGTTGGAATTCCAGTATTATTTTCAGGATATAGTAGATTGAGGTAGGAGGTGGAGATTGCAAAGGAACAATTTGGCTTCATGCCTGGTAGATCAACAACAGATGCTATCTTTGGGTTAAGACAGATGATGGAAAAATATCGAGAGAAACAAAGGGAGCTACATCTGGTATTTATTGATCTGGAGAAAGCATACGATAGAGTGCCAAGGCAAGAAGTCTGGAGGTGTCTGAGGGAGAAGAAGGTGCCGGAGAAATATGTCAGGTTGGTGCTGGAAATGTACAGAAATGTGAAGACAAGTGTTCGGACCTGTTTGGGACAGACAGAAAGTTTTCAAGTAACAGTTGGCTTGCATCAAGGGTCAGCATTAAGTCCGTTTCTGTTTAATATTGTGATGGAGGTGGTAACAGAGGAGGTGAGAGAAGATGCACCTTGGACAATGTTGTATGCAGATGACATCTTGCTGTGTGTAGATTCAAGAGAAGAAGCGGAAACTAAACTGGAAAGATGGAGAAAGTACTGGAAGAGAGGTATGAGACTGAGCAGAAGTAAGACAGAGTATATGTGTTGCGCAGTGGGCGGTGGCCAGGAGACAGACCTGGAGCTGGAAGGAAATGTCATCAGGAAGGTGAGAGACTTTAGATACTTAGGTTCGACAGTGGAAGAAGATGGAGGAGGTGAGAAGGAAGTGGGATGCAGGATACAAGCAGGTTGGAGGAACTGGAGGGAGATGGCTGGAGTGTTATGTGATAAGAGGGTGCCGATCAATCTGAAAGGCAAAATTTATAGGACAGTAGTGAGGCCAGCTATGACATATGCTATAGAAACTGTGGCCCTGAGGAAAAATAACATTAGCAGGATGGAAGTAGCAGAGATGAGAATGCTTAGGTGGATGTGCGGTGTGACCAGAAAGGATCATCTGAGAAATGACTATGTCAGGGGAACAGTGAAAGTTACGAACTTAGGAGCGAAAATACAGGAGGCAAGGTTGAGATGGTTTGGTCATGTGATGAGGAGGGAGGACGAATATGTGGGAAGAAGGGTCATGCAGATGGATGTGCAAGGAAGGCGGAAGCGTGGGCGGCCAAAGAAGAGATGGAGGGAGCTGGTAGAAGAGGACTTGAAGATGAAGAACTTGGATGTGGTGACAGCCCAAGACAGGAAGATGTGGAGGAGACTCATAACAAACAGTGACCCCACTTAAGTGGGAGAAGCTGCAGAAGAAGAAGAAGAAGATGAAGTGCAAACCATTGTTGAAGTCTTGTCTCTAGGAGGTTTTCAGGTGGTTCAACAGTTGCCAAGAAGCTATGTTGGGATCTTAGTCTTTGGGGCACTGCGGTCTGGCTGAATAGTGGGTGGCGTTCATCATTCATTTGTTTGCTTCTTTCGTCAGCTGAGAATGCAGATCTTCGAATTGAAAGGGGGTGCAATACCAGCCAAAGTATACATGTCTTTTAGTGGTGTTGGTTTCAGGCATCCTGTAATTAAGTGGCAGCTTTCATTCAATGCTGGATCAAGATTTTCAGCATGGCAGGATCTGGACCATACTGGGCAGGTGTATTCAGCAGAAGATCTCAGTGTGCTAGGGTCTGCACCCCTTTGGAGGAGGTAAGATTTCTTAGTATATACATTTAATTATAGTGGCAGAGGACATTTCACTTAAAGCTGTAACTATTCTGCCTCTGGTTGGTGACAGTGATCATGCAGTACTAACTTGGGAAAAGTGACTAAGTTTATGAATGTCCCATTGAGAAAAGGTTACATGCTGAACTACAAAGCAAGAAATTATGACCGACTGAGGAGTATACTAAGTTCAGTGGAATGGGATTGGTTGATGGATGGGAAGAATATCAACAGTGCATTAGAAGCATTTAAACAATACTTAAATGATGCAATATCAGAGTGTGTCCCGAGAGTTTAATGAATAAATAGGGTAGGAGTCAAATGAATGTGTAATCTTATAAAGCAAGAGATTCGTAAGAAAAAGATGATGTGGAAGGAATACTGTGTGCATAAGGATGATGCACATTTTAAAAATTATAAGCAGCAAGTTAAAATAGTCAACTGTTGTACAGAAAGCAAAGTCTGAGTATGAAACTAGCTGTGTGTGCTAAAGACAACCCATAAGAATTCTATCAACATGCTGCAAGTAAAAGAAAGAATGAATATGAATGAAGATGCAGAAGAGATTGTTCAACTAATAAGTGCCCATTTTCTTAAAAACTATCAACCTGGAGTACATGACATTGAACTCACTGCTACCTCTTCACTGGATGAAGAAACTCAGATGCATGAGAAAGAGGTATAAGAGCTGTTGCACAAACTGAATAAGAATTTGGCAATAGGGACTGATGAGATATCAGCACATGTGCTAAAAGAGTGTTCAGCTGAACTGGCAATTCCTTTGACCAGGGTGTCTAATATGAGTCTCAGAACAAGGAAGATTCTGCAGGAATGGAAGGAATGTATGACAATTCCATTGCACAAGGGTGGTGCAAAGACTGATGTATCCATTCAGATTGGTTGGTTTCTAGTTTATTTGGTACAAAAACTACAAAGGTCATACTGTACCATACTAAAGGTTATAAGCATTTACAGAAAAATAATTTCATAAAGCAGCATCTCTAGGTAAACAGAACTGCTGCAGAGGGCACAGCAACACACAAGATCAGAGGTTATTACAGTAGTGCAAAAATAGTTAACAATATAAGTTAATACATAAAATATGAAACACTAAGCCAAGGAACATAGTATCTATATATATGTAAAATTATAACAGATGCCTTTATAGCAGTACAAAAATAGGCAAAAAGGGATTATTATACAATATGCATGTATGAAAATTAAATTTAGTAATGCAGTAGAAACAGAATTTAGAATACATATAAACAGAATTACTAGAAAGTACACAAATACGTAAGATGTCCTACAGCATTACATGATTATTCGAAAAATAAAGCAATAAATAAGATGCATACACAAAATGCATGTTAAGTGATACAATATCTACATATAAACAAAATTACTGCAGAGGTTTCAGCAGTACATAAATAGATAATTATAGGTTAACATATGTATATACAAAACAAGTCAAGGAAAGCAGTGTCTACATCTAGGAAGATTACAACAAACATTATTATACTAATAAAAGGAATTATTATATACAGCATTGATGCATAAAATTTAAGTTTAGCATTAGGGTATTTACATATTAACAAAATTACAGCAGAGTGATACAAATATACAAGATCAAGGCCTATGATAATACATAATTGGTCAGATATATTACAAATAAAAGATAAAAGTTAAGTTAAGCAAAAAAGTATTTACATATAAACAAATTTATGGTCAAATGTGTTTGTACAAATTAATTCTTTCTAAAAAATTAAAAACATCATACAATTTGCCTGAGTCTTCTAGCATTTCCCTGAGTGCATATGGCTTGGTTAGAGAGGTGAAAATTTCATTCCTCTCTCGTGTAAATTTTTGACAATCTACCAGAATATGATGAATAGTAAGATGTGTGTTGCATTTTTCACATATGGGAGGGTCATCAGCTCTCGGTAAATGAGAATGGGTAAGGTGACTGTGACCTATGTGGAGCCTAGCAAGGACAACCTCCTCCCTTCTCTTTGTACGTTGACTAGAAAGCCAATGTTTAATTTCAGGTTTAATGTTATATAATTTGTTTGTTGATGTTTCTTGCCATGTTAACTCCCACTGAGCAAGTAGCCTTGATCTTATAAGTTGTCTGTAGTCTGTATATGGAACTGTCAAATAATATGTGGAGAAGGTATGGGCTGATTTAGCAGCTGCATCTGCAGCCTCATTTCCTTTGATTCCGATGTGGCTGGGAATCCAGCAGAACTGGACATCGAAATTAAGGATTTTCATTTTGTGAAGCAGGTGTAGCACTTCATAAAGTACTGGATGAGGATTATACATAGGAGAAGAGATAGCTTGTAAAGAGCTCAATGAGTCTGTATAAATTATACACCTTTGGTAGCAGTTTTCTTTTATATGCACAAGTGCAAGCTGAATGGCATGTAACTCTGCTGTATAATTACTGCAGTCAGGTGGGATCTGATTTGAAATAATAATGTCAGGAAACACAGCAGCACAGCCAACAGAGATGTTAGTTCTTGAACCATCAGTATAGATGGGTAAGAAATCAGCGTGTGCTGCTCTGTGTGCATTAAACAATTGCAGGTAGATGGATGATGGGGTATAAGATTTCTGTAGCTGACAAAGTGAGAGATTGCAAGATGGTGTGCAAACCTGCATTGGAGGGATGTTATGTTTAGCGTAGCTAATGTTGTCAACATTTATACTAACAGCTTGCATAGTTTCTTTAATACGCATACCAAAAGGATGTATAGCAGTTTGATGTGTGTGATATTGAGCTTCCCAACGTAGAGAGAAGATACTATTCCATGTAGGGTGATCGGGGAGAGATTTTATTTTTAGGGTGTAATTAAGAGACAACTGTTTTCGTTGAAGTGATAGAGCCGGTTCATTTGCTTCTACATAGAGACTTGGAGTGGGTGAGGTGCGAAAAGCACCAGTAGCTATCTGTATACCCTGATGATGGATGGAATCCAACCATCGTAGGTTACTCTGTCTTGCCGAACCATAGACTTGGGACCCATAATCCAGCTTTGAACGTATAAGTGCATGATAAAGATGGAGCAATGAAGCTCGATCAGCACCCCACCCAGTAGAGGACAGAGTGCGAAGGAAGTTCAAAGTTCTTTTGCACTTTTCTCTTAGTTGACGAATGTGTGCTAGAAATGTGAGTTTTCTGTCAAAAATGAGTCCCAAGAACTTGGTTTCTGTAGTTACTGGAATAACAGTAGGTCC
The DNA here is from genome assembly GCF_054136105.1 of Typopeltis vanoorti. Taxonomy (NCBI): domain Eukaryota; kingdom Metazoa; phylum Arthropoda; class Arachnida; order Uropygi; family Thelyphonidae; genus Typopeltis; species Typopeltis vanoorti. Next base: position 44,953,958 of record NC_143551.1, on the reverse strand, counting down.
TATTCTCAGTTCAGAATCTGGGTGATGAGTACGTTTTCGACAGAAGTGTACACAGACACTTTTTTCTGTTGAAAACTTAAACCCATTATTAAGAGCCCACAGAGAGAGAGACATGATCAATTGCTTGTTGAAGTTGTCTTTCAATTACTCTCATGTTACGTGAGTGACAGTATATTGTGAAGTCATCAACATACAGAGCATTGTCTACAGTGGGAGGAAGCTTTTCAATGATGGAACCTTTGAGACCAAAGTTATGGAGGTCTTTTAATATGCCATATCTCCAGGTTATGTCATAAGCTTTTTCCATGTCAAAAAAGACAGAGACAAGATGTTCTCGCTTCAGAAATGCATCTCTTATACACATTTCTAACCGAACTAAATGATCTAAAATTGATCGATGTCTACGGAAACCACATTGTGTATTGGAAAGAAGACTGTTGCTTTCTAAATACCAGAGAAGTCTGGCATTAACCATTTTCTCTAGTATCTTACAAAGACAGCTAGTCAGAGCAACGGGTCGATAATTATTTGCTTGTGTTGGATCTTTTCCTGGTTTTGGGATAGCAATGACAATTGACTTATGCCAAGAATTTGGAAACTCTTCCTCTGCAAGTATTCTATTGTATAATAAGAGAAGAAGATCCATAGAAGATGATGGTAGATGTTTTATCATTGCATAATGGATGTCATCAGGTCCTACTGCACTAGGGTGAGATTGTAGAAGAGCTCTTTTTAGTTCCTCCTTGATAAATGGCTGATTATATGGTTGAAGAATGTTGATAGAAAAATTAAGCCTTTGTTTCTCAGCATTAAAAATTCTGGAGAATATGAAGCTGTTGCTGAGATTTTAGCAAAAGTTTCTCCTAAAGTATCTGCAATAGCGTTGGGATCAGCAAGAACATTTCCATTATAGTCCAAGGTGGACAAACAATGTGTATTATATCTGCCTTTCATTTTCCGCATTTTATCCCATACAATTTTTGGACTGGTCATTTGATTAATTGATGTAGTAAATTGGATACATGATTGTTTTTGACTCTGACGTCTTACAAACGTGCTCTGGCTCGAGCATGCTTGAAAGTTATTAAATTTGATGCGGTGGGGTATCTACGAAATATGCTCCATGCTCTGTGTTGATCTTTTTTGGCTGTCTGACATTCTGGGTTCCACCAAGGCTTTGGATAGACTGGAAATCGAGATGATGTTTTTGGGATGGAGGTTGTTGCTGCCTGGACAATGCATTCTGTTATATATTTTACAGCTTCATTGATAGGTGTTTGACTGATGGCATCAGCATTAAATTTTGCAAGATGAGAGAAAGTGTTCCAGTCAACCTGGTCCATTTTCCATATAGGTATCCATGTGGGTGAACATGGTTCCTGTGAAGACATTGTACAAAGAACAGGAAAGCGATCACTTCCATATATGTTCTCTTCAACGTCCCACATGAGCAGTGGAAGAATGGAAGGGGAACAGATTGTAAGATCAATTGCAGAATATGAGCAGGTAGGCATATGGAAGAAAGTATTGAGTTTATTATTTAGAAGGGAAAGGTTATTATTATCAAGAATTTTTTCAATGCTTCGACCTCGTCTATTAGTGTTGGCACTACCCCATAGAGCATTGTGACCGTTAAAGTCACCCATCAAAAGTATGGGTTCAGGCAGTTGCGAGATAAGGTTATCAAGACCAATTTCATTTAGCTCAGCATTTGGTGGTAAATAAATTGAACATACTGTAATAAGGAATCCCACAGAGAAGCGAATCGCTACCGCTTCTAGAGGAGTATTAAGTTGGACCTGATGGAAAGGAGTATGACTGCCCACTAGGATAGCTACTCCTCCATGAGCAGGACCATCTCCAGTTCTATCCTTACGTACAACAGTGAAATTCCTAAAGATACGGTCCACACTGGGTCTTAAGTAAGTTTCCTGTAGACAGAAACAGAAAGGTTTGTGTTTCTGCAACAACATCTTGATATCGTCAATATTCTGGCGGATCCCACGACAGTTCCATTGTAAAAATTTTCCTATTGTTTTGATTTTATTGACTTGTCTGGTTTTCGAGAGGTTGAGGGCTTACGTACAACAGTGAAATTCCTAAAGATACGGTCCTCACTGGGTCTTAAGTAAGTTTCCTGTAGACAGAAACAGAAAGGTTTGTGTTTCTGCAACAACATCTTGATATCGTCAATATTCTGGCGGATCCCACGACAGTTCCATTGTAAAAATTTTCCTATTGTTTTGATTTTATTGACTTGTCTGGTTTTTGAGAGGTTGAGGGCTTACCTTTGTCAGATTTATATTTATCCACTGTTTTTGGGAAGTATGGACGGCCAGTGTCCATCTCTTCCTCTGGCAGAGTGTTCAAAACATCAAATTTGTTAGGGTCAGTTGGTATGCTTAATTTGCTTTCAGTGGGTATCGAGGTATCCATTTTTTCTGTGCGAGTGTCTGGTGGTTTATCTTTGAGTGAAGTCTCCACCATAATTTTTTTGACAGATGAGTTTTCAATGAATGGGACCATTTTTAAAGTTGTCTTTGGAGTAAGGCCATAGGTCTTGTGATTAATGTGTTCAACAGAGAAGCACTTACGATTGTAAAGTTCAGATATGGTGAAATTATCAAATGGTGGAATAGACATACATGTTTGAGTTGCCTGTTTGCACTTTTTTAATTGTTACTTTTTCAGCATAAGAGGATTGTAGAACAGGTGTAATGGTGGCTAGCTTTCTTTTTGCATCTTGATATGTTATGTTTTGTTCTGTTTTTATTTTTTGTATCTCTTTTTCATCTTTCCATTTCTGACATGCACGAGAGTATGCTGGATGATCTCCCTGACAGTCGACACATTTAGCTTTTTTTTCACAGCAAGATTTATTTTCATGTTCTTTACTACCACATCGAGCACAGGTAGTAGAACCACGACAGGCAGTTTGGGCATGTCCATATCTTTGACATTTAAAGCATCTCAGCGGGTTAGGGGTATATATTCTAACAGGACAGCTGAGATACCCTGCTTTTACAGATGTCGGAGGTCTAGGTGTATCGAAAGTAAGGATGATGTTCTTGGTTGGGACCAGGCAACCATCCCTACGTATCAGGATGTGTCTCACACCCGTAACTCCTTGTTCTTTAAGCTCTGAACATATCTCCTCATTAGGAACCTCAAGGAGATCCCATTCTGATATCACTCTTCTACTGGAATTGAGTGTTCTGTGAGGTGTTACTGCAATTTGTATTCCACCCATTGTCGTTGCTCTCAGTAGTTTCTCGGAATGTTGTTTGCACATTGTTTCCACGAGGATATCACCAGAACGTAATTTCTTGACAGTTTTGGGAGATCCTGCCAGTCCTTCTAAACCTTTTTGGATAAAGAAGGGTGACATTTTCTCAATTGGTTTTTCACCTGTTGCATGAATGATTAAAAAGGTTGGTACATTTTTGTTAGTATCCGATATCTTTTGTTTCTTACTTCTGTTTCCATAGGATGTGTCTATATTATCAGTACTTGGTTGGGACTTTGTTAGGGTCCCTGAAACATTTGAGGATGAAGAATTCATATTTTAAGGAATTTTAATTTGCCGCCAAAGCTCCCCACCCACCACGGAGCCACACATGGATGCCCACTACCCGGCAAGCAAAGAATGTGCTCAGGAGTGGAACGCCAAGGCTACCCTGCACGCTATACCGGCACTGCAGATGGTCTGGGGTCTATTCTGTAATCCAAACCCATATTCTTGGAGAATATGGGTTTGGATTATAGAATATTAGCATGGATAAGAGGATGGCTGACTGACAGATATCAAAAAGTGGTATATGGGGGTGGGGGTGGGGGTGAGTCTACAAGATTTAAGGAGTTTGGGGCAACTCCTCACTTTACAAGTGCTACAATTTCTTTTTTGCAGGGTTTGGTGCTCCACTAGTTACAAAGTCCTCTCTTTATTAGGACTGTCATATGTAGACTTTAAAATTCTGACTCTGCATGCAGAGACAGAATAGACAGAGACAGCTAGCTGCAGTCTTATGTCCCTCAATTTCCAATGTGTCTGGAAATCCAGTACATTAGGTGAATTGGTGCTGCCATCAGCGTATGACCATTAGGATGCCTCATGCCGGAATCGGGTAATCTCTTGTAAACACTTCAGCCTAGTAAGATTTGTAAGTGTAATACTGCACTCTCAGTATGAATTTCAATAAATAACCAGTGGTGTACCACAAGGATCAGTGATTAGTTCAGTGTTATTCAATCAATACATTAATGATATAGAGAAGGATTTGACAAGTAACTTACAGTTATTTGCAAAGATAAGTAGGGTAATCAGAATTCTGCTCATATGCAATACTTTCAGAATGATTTGAATAGGCTGGAATTGTGGGCATGGGAAAATGGATGTCGGTTCAATGTCAGTAAATGTAAGGTCATTCACTTCGGCATGATTAGATATCCAATGTCATATTATAGGGGTGGGATTATGCTTGAAGAAACTGACGAGGCTAGGGATCTTGGAGTGTTAGTAGATAGGAAGTTGAAGCTCAGGGCCCATATAGCAAAGATTGCAAATACATCTCAAAAGATAATTGCAATGCTCAAATGAACGTTTCACATGTAAAGATAAGGATGTCATTTTGTCTCTTTACAAGGTCTTGATAAGACCTCACATGGACTATGGTGCACAGGTCTGGTCTCCCTGTTTCCGTTATGATTCTGATATATTAGAGAGAGTGCAAAGTAGATAGTAGAGAGTGTAAAAATTGATATCAGGATTGATACTGATTATGAAGACAGACTGAGAATTTGTAGACTGCAGACACTAGCAAACAGGAGAAAGAAGGTGATATGATTGAGACTTACAAATTTCTGAAACAGTCATACAGGATTTCAATTGATGGAATTTTTCAATTTTTGTGGATGGTGGGGAAAGGACAACAGGGCATCCTTGGAAGCTGAGAATGAATGCCACTGAGAAGGGGGTGAGGCTAGATTTTTCTCTCATAGTGTGGTGTGTGATTGTAATGGATTGCCAATGGATGTTGTGAGCGCAAGCAGAGTGAATGAATTCAAGAATAAGTATGATAGCTATTGTATATGGCCTCGTTCGATGAGTCCCTGACTCCCTGTAGGTCTCTCTTAATAATAATAATAATGTTAACACATTAAAAAATAAATAAATAAGTTAATAAAACATGTATCAACATATAATTAGAATATATAATCAAATGGTTCTATAAATTAATTCTTTATAAAAAGTTAAAAACTTCATGCAATTTGTTTGTGTATGATAAGATTTGCCTAAGGTATGGCTCAGACAGATTAATAAAAAAATTCATTACATTCTAAAGCAAATTGCTGGCACTCCATCAGAACATGACAAATAGTGAGGCATGTGTTGCATTGCTCACACTTAGGTGAGTCATTAGTTCTCAGAAAACATGAATGTGACACAAAACTGTGACCTATGCAAAATCTAGAAAGAACACCTTTCTCTCTTCGGTTTCTATGTTGGCTAGAATGCCAGGGCTCAATATCAATCCCTATCTTGGGCAATTTATTTATCAGAATGCAGTAGCAGTCACCATAGTGCTCCCTACTATGGTGACTGCTACTGCATTATTAGAGAGTAAAATGGAATAAATAAATGAAAAAGCAAAATTTCTACTGCAAGTTTGATGAAACATTGGAAACTTAAAACATTAAATCTGTTAACAGATTTAAGAGGATGGCAGGAAAATTACTGATGCCAATTCTGATGAACAGCAACAATGGAAATATTGGTGGGAAAATGCAAGCAGCAGAAACTGAACATCTGAAATTGAAAGAGGTCAATAATCTAATTGCTCTCTTCTGTACTGAGAAGTTTTTAAGGAATCTGTATATTATAAAAACATACCCTTGAGCCAATCTTATATAAAAATTGTTCATAAAAAGCAGTGTGAAAATTTGAGCTAACTATTGTAAATAGTAAATAATAATAAACATTTACAAACAAAATTGGATAGAACAAGTAAATCAAATGGCCAACACCTGATATCCTAAACAATTAAATAAATACAAACCAACTAGAAAGAGAAGGCTGGATAGACCACTAAGAGGATATTAGATGGATAGTGAGACTGGAACAGCCAATAGGGTAATATTGGCTGTTCCAGTATTATTATTATTATTAATAATAAGATATAACTGCTTTCAACAAAACAATAATGAATGTATTTCACATGCTTGAGAATATCTTTAAATTAATAAGTTAAAATTCAAGATTTTTGATTTGAGTAATCATAACCCAACTTCATTCCATTATTTGAATATGAATTTTAACACAATGGAGAATAAAAAAAGAATGGAAGACAGTGATGTAGTCAAATATAAAATTGTTTAATATATGCAGAGGGGAATGTTTAAGCAATTTGTAAAAAAAACGTTCAATGAACAAACATGCAGTTATTCCACTGCAGTCAACTTTCAACATAACTTACAGGTACAAAGAATAGTTTGTTATATTGTAGTCTACCATATTTGAATTTTCTTTATAATAGCACTGTGCATATAAGGCTCTAGTTGGGACTTTTGGCTGTTAGGTTTACTATAGAGAGCTACCCACAAACAGATCATAACATTATGAATACCTAAGTTTTTGTGGTTTAGCAGTTCAGTAGAAAGCTTCTGTTACTGAGACCACATATTTTTAGATAAATAATGAATTCAATAAAATAAACAAATATAACTCTGCAAATTTTAAGTAATCAGACTTGCATCGTCAGCAGTACTAGCTAAAGTTACAGACACAGACATAGACACATAAAAAGAGAGAGAGAGAGAGATGGGGGGGGGGGGGGAATAAAGAATAGAAAACACTAGAAGTCTATGCAATTCATTGTTATTGTGACATCTGCTATATAGGCCAGACAAATAAGTTGGGGAGATCCAATCTGAAGAGGTAAAAGATGTCAAAGAAAGAAGACAACATAAATCAGGTTTGGCATGCCATACAACACAGGCCATCAAGTAGTTTGGCAACAAACAAAAATGTCTTATATTGATCATAATTGCTTTACAGGAAAATAAAGAAATACAAAGGAACACATTGTTTGGCCTGATTTCATTAAAAATGTATTGAATTGAAAGTACGTATTGAATAGTACTATTCAATACGCTCCAGTTATATGGTGTCAATGGGGCATTATATCAAGTAATACTTAGTCTTTATTTGAGTTGTAAGTCAGCAGTTAGAATTGAAGGAAGTACAGGAAGATGGTTTAATGTTAAATCTGGTGTGAGACAAGGATGTACATTATCCCCTCTGTTATTCATTATCTATATGGATCACATTATGAAGGAATGTGGTATTAAACCTGATATCAAAATTGGAGATGTTAATGTCAGCTCTTTGCTTTATGCGGATGATGTTATACTTCTAAATAAATCTGCTACAAGTGTGCAAGATTCTCTGACTAAATTGAATAGCTGTTGTAATAGATATGGTATGAAGGTCAGCAATAAAAAGACAAAGACAATGAAAATAGGCAGAATCATTGAAAATGTCAACTGTGTTGTGAATGGAGAACCTGTGGAACAAGTAAAACATTTCAGCTACTTAGGCACAATTTTTACTGAAGATGGTAAACTAAATATAGAAATAGACAACAGAATCAGCAAAGCTGGTATCGTGGGAAGTCAATTGAATAAATTCATATGGAATAAGAAAGAAATTAGTCGGAACACTAAATTAGCTGTATACAAGACTGTGTTCAAACCAATTTTAACTTATGGATCTGAGAGCTGGGTCAGAAGTAAAACACTTGACCAAAGACTAGAGACCGCAGATATGAGAGTCCTGAGAAAGATTAGAGGCGTGAACAGATGGCATCAATGGCAATATCATATTAAAAATGAGGATATTAGGAAAGAACTTGACATTGTCAGCATCCAGGAATGCGTTAGCAGAGCTAATCTCAGATGGTATGGTCACTTAAATAGAATGGGAAAGGAAAGATTAGCAAAACAAGTGTTCTCTGCCAGGTTGGCAGGAAAACGACCCAGAGGAAGACCAAGATATAGGTGGATTGATACGGTACAAAGTGCCTTAAACGATAGAAATATAAGATCTGATAATGTTGGAGTCTTGACAAGTAACAGACTGATTTGGAGGAAAATTGTAGATAGGAAGTTAGTAATGATTTAATTTTTTCATGTAGTACTGTCATATCCTGTACACCCCTTGAGGGTACATGGCAGGAATTTGATGATGATGATGATGATGACCTAGTACAAAAACAAACCAGACTAAAAGTATACAATACATTAGGGCTACAATAGATGTAGCCCAACCAGTCCTATTGTATGGAAGTGAAATCTGGACAATAAAACAAAAAGACCAACAAAGATTAATAATAGCTGAAATGAAGTTTATGAGAAAAACTGCAAAGTATATTCTATTTGATCACAAAAAAAATGAAGAAATTCTGAAAGCATTAAACCAGGAATCAGTAATAGAATATATTAAAAAATATACACATTGAAAGAATGAAAACAGATAGATTATCAAACAAGCCTTAAATTACAAACCATTAGGAAAAAGAAAACCAGGACATCGTCTTAAGAGATTCAACGATGACTTGTGGGGCTGGAACAGGCCACACTAAGCCTAAATCCTTGACAGGCATGATGATGAGAAATGGCATCAGAAAGAAATGGATTTATGACCCAATTGAGTATTTTAACCTAATCAAAGTCTCTGAATTTGATCATCAAGTCTTCTTCCAGTGTCAGAAGATGGGAACAATAACAATCCAAATCTGTATCTAATATTAAATCATCTATTATGTGTAGACTTGGGAACTGCAGAAAATCTTGTCTTGCAATGCTCTGCTTGTAGAATGCTCTGCTAATTTGCTGATAAAGAAAAAGAAAGCATTTATAATTCCCTTTGCTTTAATAAGATTCATGTTGCTTCCCTGCAATTTGATGTTAACCTCATTTAATTTGGAGAAAATATTGGAAAGACACATGTTCTCATCACGTGAATTAAGAAATTCCAAAACAGTATCATAGAGATCATTAAAGCATTGCAGTTTCCATTTGAGAGTCATCTAACTTCATTGTGAAGCAAATTTTTCTTCATTTTCATGGCCAAGTTCCCGAAAAATATGGAAATTTAATGACTGAGCTTTTATTTTATTCACTGCTTTAATAATATCATCCAAAGTCTTATGCAAAAAAAAAAACTATGTCGTCTACTGTTAGAATGTTTTGCAGCTAAGTGCTGTATATGAAGAAAGTAATGAATTGTAAAGCTATTTGGAACTGCTTCTTTTAAATGACCAATCATACCCGGTGCTCCATCAGTTGCACATGCAATAATATTTGTGAGAGGATGTTTTAGCATCAAAAAAGTCTTTAACAACCTTAAAAATTGTAGAACCTTTTGTGTCAATTTTCAGTTGTTCAGCAAACAGAAACTCTTCAATAATTTCTTCATTAGTATTTATATAACACAGTAATTGCTGAACTGGAAAGGGTAATGGGTTTACAGTGATTCTACTGGACCTTGCTAAGGCCTTTGACAGGATACCATGGAATTCTAATCACTAAACTGCAGCATATGGGGATGGATTTATAGGGTTGGTGAGATGGATAGGAGGGTGGTTGATGGAGAGATATCAGAGAGTGGTTTATTCAGGAGTAGAGTCCAAAAGATGGCCTGTGACTAGTGGTGTGCCACAGGGTTCTGTTCTTGGACCACTACTGTTCAATTTGTTCATTAACGATATATGAAAGGATCTGAGAGGAACTGTTCATCTGTTTGCTGATGATGTAAAGTTGGGTAGAGCAATTGAATGCACATGATATCAAAATTTTGCAGGATGATTTGGATAGTTTGGAGGACTGGGCTAAGGAGAACGGATGTCAATTTAATGTGGCAAAATGTAAGGTTATGCATTTTGGGGTGAAACAATTAGCAGTAGTATACCACATTGGTAGAACTGTACTCCAGGAGATTGACAAGGCCAGGGATTTGGGAGTGTTGGTGGATACGGAGTTGAAGTTTAGGGGGGCACATCGCAAAAGTGGCTAAATCAGCTCATCAAATCACTTGGTTGCTGAAAAATACTTTGACGAGCCAGAGACAAACAGGTTATTGTTCCTCTGTATTGAGCCTTCATAAAACCTCATCTAGACTACTGTGCCCAGATTTGGGTGCAAGGGTTTCTCTCAATGGGGAGAAAGTGGAGAGGATCCAGAGATGAGTGACCAATATGATTGCAGGTCCATGGAATGAATCTTATGAGAACAGGTTGAAGATTTCTGATTAACAGAAATTGATTGATAGGCGGAAAAGGGGTGATATGATTGAGATATTCAAATTACTGAAGGGTTTCTATAAGATTAATTCAGAAGATATTTTTGAGAATAGGACTGGTGGTGGGAGGACTAGGAGCCATCCATGGAAATTGGGCAAGAGTATAGCAAGGGTGTTGGAGCTAGGTTTTTTTACTTGGAGAGTGGTGAATGAGTGGAATAAGCTGCCAGAGTCTGTTGTGGGTGCTATGACTGTAAATGAGTTCAAGACGAAGTATGATAGATATTGTGCGAATGTTGAATAGTTGTTCTTGACATGATGTCAGGGTCTCCCTCGATGAGTCTAAGGACTCCTTGGAGTTGCCCGTAATAATAATAATAATATAATGCATATAGGCCATTAACAAAGCTTTGTTGTCACATAAAGTTGCTTCATCAAGTTGCAAAGAAAATTCTATGGTTTTAAAATCATTACAAAGTTTTTTTTTTTAATGTCCTTTGCCATTTCGTCAATTCTTGTTGATACTGAACTATTGCTGAGAGGAATTGACGACGTCATATTACTTTTACCCGGACCAATCATTATATCTAAAACTTCATTTATAGCTAGTAAGATTGAGAGGAATTGATGGTGTCATATTACTTTTACCTGGACAAATCATCATATCTAAAACTTCATTTTATAACAAGTAAGATGAGAGTTTTTCCAATAGTATGTAGCTTCACATTTGGCAATTAATTTTGAAAGTTTGTAAGACACAAGTCCCTTCTCTTGTTGGTTACTTTGTTTTCCAACAAATCCTTTAAGTCTAGGACAATTTTGAAATTTAGTCTTTAATTCACAAAAGTATTCCACATCCTTTTTTGCTTTATTAGGATGCTTTGTTCTTAAATACTCAATCATTCTTAAAGACTTCAACCATTCACTTGGATAAAGGATTAAACTAAATGTATTATACTCTAACCAAGTGAAAAATAAACTTTCAACATCTTTCTCTAAATCCAGAGTAATTTATTAAAAAAGGGTGCAAAAATCTTATCAAAAGTCTTATCCACATTTTCTTTTCTAGCATTCAATCTCCTCCCAGCCAAACTCAGTCTCAAGCCTTATGGTACTGTAATGTGCCAACTGGAACGAGATTTTATGCTACTTTTCCATGGTCATATTACTGTTTCATTCTTCTGATCCAAACACCTGCTCCCTATCCCCCATCAGAATGAGGACCATCATTCCTCACTCCACTGCAAATTTCTAAACTTAATCCAGAATTCAGTTCTCTAAAATATGAGTCTCTGCAGTCTATGATAAAAATACATTCAATGATTCTAGTCAAAAACTCAGCTTCTCATTCAGCCTACACTATAATCCAAAGCAAGCATAAAAAAATTATCAACAAATCCAAGGCAAACTTCATAAGGGTGAAATGAAATAATCTAGCCTCCTGCTCAACTGGCACGACCTCTCTGGTCTTGAACGCTGTTGGGATAACTTCTGTTCTTCCTTGTTTCTGCCTCTCTCACTTCCTTATGGTTTCAGGATAATATTGCCCAACAATAAGGCAGAATACTCTTTGCATTAGTTTTTTCCTCGTGTTCTGAAAACCAAGCCAAATCAACTCCTGCAATACTACTACCAACTGCATGTCTCCTCTGAGCTTTTATAAGAAGGATCAGAAAAATTCCTCATTAGTCTCGATACTACTGTCTCCTGGGTCCAGAATCACCTATATATAAGCTGTTTGGGTAGATTCATCTGGAATCTACCCAAAAGCATGAAAGTTGTTGGAAGTTTTTCCACTTGGTTATATTATAAGTTAAGGATACCAAGAAATTATACACTTGGTTTAATCCTTTATCCAAGTATAAGCAAACAAGTTTGTGTCTGAACTATTTTCAGGAGTGGGGCATCTTGTATAAAGAAGCTAAGACTTCACATCAGTTGCCTTAGTATCCCATAATGCAAAGCTATGGAATTAAACCAAGCTATGGAGGCACTATCCTACTTTAGAAAAGATAGGAAAAAATACAATTAGGAGAATGGTAAACTAGAGAAAAATAATCGGGGGAAGGAGAAACTAAGGAATGATAGATTAGCTAAATAGAATCCTTGCTCCAAGAACCTGAAATTTTCAAGTAATTTCAGGCCTCCAACAAACAGAATGACGTTTAGTAGTAGCACTGAAATCAAAGAAAATTATCAATAATTTCAATGAGGATTTAAAAATAATGTGACATAGTGGAATTCTAACTACTACCTATTAGTAATGAGGCCAATATGCCATTTATCTGGCCACACATTAGCCCCAGGTAGATTTTCCCAGGAACCAGGTACCAAGAACTCTTAAGATAATGTCACTGAAATACCATTCTGATTCTGGGATGTACACTTCAAATAAATACAAGGAAGTACTGAACAAATATTTGGAGAGTATTAATTTAGTGTGACCAGTACATAATGTAATTCTCAATGCAATTTGTGCATGGTTTGATTATGGCTGTTACAGTCATTTGGTGAATTATAACACAGCCAAATGTAAAATTTTTGCAACTTCATATGATATAAAAAGTCTAATGTAGTGCATCAGTGCTAATGTATGATTTCTGTCAGTCTGAGAATAATGAGACCATTATTCTCAGTTGCAGAATGTTCTTAATTGCCCCCACAGAAACCATTTCTAAGAAAAGTGGCAATAAAGAACATTCTGCAACTGAGAATAATGGTCTCATTATTCTCAGACTGACAGAAATCATACATTAGCACTGATGCACTACATTAGACTTTTTATATCATATGAAGTTGCAAAAATTTTACATTTGGCTGTGTTATAATTCACCAAATGACTGTAACAGCCATAATCAAACCATGCACAAATTGCATTGAGAATTACAGAAAAATTTTTACTGTCTCTGAAACAAGATTCAGAAATGCACACTCAAGAAGCTGCTCAGAAATATTACTGTATATCTTGGAAAACAAACTGAATTTAAGTTTTAAAGTCAGTAGATCAGATTAGATGGGGAGAGGGAGAAAGGTGTAACTTTATAGAGGCTCTTAGCTGCTTTTCAAACTGAACTTAAACTTAAATGCAGTTTGTTTTCCAAGATATACAGTAATATTTCTGAGCAGCTTCTTGAGTGAGCATTTCTGAATCTTGTTTCAGAGACAGTAAAAATTCCTGATTATTGAGATAGGAAACCTATCTCAATAATCAGGAACTATTCCACTTATTGTTTAGTTATCAGCGATCCTAATCAGATTAACAGACTGAAAAAACTTCCTACATGAAGTTACAAGCTGAGATTAAGAATTCATAAAGAAAGTGAAGAATTATCATAAATATCCATGTTCATAATGCATTCCATTAAGAATTGAGATTTTACTATCCATTTTTATGGGTAAAATCTCAATTTTTTATTTATAGGGATTCTAGGGGAGCAGAGCCCCCCCTCCCTAGAATCCCCTCTTGCGGAACACCTATTCACCTTCCGTGGAACACAGTTTGAGAAAACCTGATCTAGAGTATATACATATATATATATATATACACAAAGAAACAAGCTGCACTACAATCTACATTGCATGCTAAAGTTACTAACCAACTGTTACAACTATTGGCCTGACTTCTGGTGAAAAAAAAAAATCTTACTACATCAAACCTAGAGTCTTATTATTATTATCTGTTCAGTTACAAAATTAAATTAAGCTGGGAAGTAACATGTTTACAAAAAGGAAAAAATTAATAAATAATAAATAACAATTTAAAAAAACAATAATAATAAAATACAGTCATACCCCGAAGTTACGCGATAGGTAGGACCTACAAAAAGCGCATAAGTCGAATTCGCATAACTCGGGGTATAATTTTGCATGTAATTTATATATACAAACATACAAAATATTAGTTAATTGGGAGCAAAGGTTTACAAAAACACCTATATTTTTTTTAAGAAATATAATCATAATTATAGTTTTTCGTACATAAAAAAAAAAAGTTATTTTTATGTCGATCATTTCATAAAATCTAATAGAGTCATCTGACGGCTCTTTTTCTTGTCATGCAAAATTTCTTCACAGCAAGCCAATGATTTTTTTTATTCCTTGCATTGTGACTACAATATGTTCCCCGTTAGAATCTATGTCCTCCAAAATCTGTAAACCTTTCTTTTATGATTGTTCTTACTGTGGATTCGTGTAGACCAAACTTCTTTGCTAGCTCACAAATTTTCATTCCGCCTTCAAAATCCTTAATAATGTTGAGTTTTGTTTCCAAAGTCCATGTTTTTCTTTTCTTGCTAGCTATATCAGAATCGGACTTGATTCTTTTGGACGACATTATTATATTTTATGTGATAAAATTTGTATCAAGAACATAACATTAAATAAGGTTTGTAGAATATAAAAATCATGTATGAATGGAGAATGCACGAAACACGTCAGTGCTTGTTCACAGCATGTGCGACACTGGCGAATGCGGCCGGCGCCGGAAACATACAACTAGTGGTGAAGCAGAACGGGAATACGTACATATAAGAAACCGCATAACTCTGGATTCACGTAAGTCGGGGCATGTCTGTACTTATATAGGTTTACATATAAATTACAGCCAACTGGTATGAATAGTGATCAATAAAAGCTGAAAAATTGTTCCCATCATCATCATCAAATTCCTGCCATGTAACCTCAAAGAGTATATAGGATATGATAGTACCACATGAAAAATTTACATCATTACTAACTTCCTATCTACAATTTTCCTCCAAATCAGTCTGTTACTTGTCAAGTCTTGTCATCCAAATTCAGTGGGATTTGGATGACAAGACTTGATTAACAAGAGTTCATTAGACTATTTAACTTATACATATTTTTGGTCGTAAAATGTTAAAAAAAATGTACAGGCAGCAACCTTAACAGAAATCAAGGGACCATACTGAACGATACTTGGAAAAATCTAATTAATTCTCTCAGTCCAACAGAACTACAGTAGGCGAATAATCATATTACGCGTTTGCATGTAACGCATGTTCATGACTTAGTAGAAAGTCACGATTCATACAGGCACGTCACGCGAAAGTGTTACCTTGGCTACCTAACAGGTACTAACGTTTTGTATTCTTAAACATTTTTTGCATTTACCATTTTTTGATACTGTGCAAGCCTTGAGAAAGCTAGTCAGTTACTAGCGAAACCGGTAGGCAATATTATATGAACATACATACGAATTAAATATCTATGGTCAGTTTATCAATAAGCCTTATATTTTTTGGTGTGGGATGTTAAGAGTGTGATCTGAGACGGATAGGGATTATACGTCCAATATATATACATCCCCAATATAAGGTAAGTTACAGGTGCAATAGATGATAAACTCCAGGATGTGCCAATGGGGAGCAAAGATCCTTAAAGAGTTGAAATGTTTTTTAATTTTTAAAGGTGGTTTAAAAGTGGTATTGAGATTACAATGGCGTAGGATTCTACTGATTTTTTCTGATAACCCTTTAATGTATGGGATAGCTATGATTTTACTTTAATCTATATTATTTTTTTATGAAGAACTTTATTAATGGTATTTTTGCTATAGCCATTATTTATAAATGCATTGCAAATCATTTTTTATTCTTGTTGAAGAGCTTGTTCATTAGAGCAAATTGTTATAGTTCTGTTTTTGAGGGTGTTAATGACTCAAAATTTTTGCGAAGGGTGGTGATATGAGTTAGCATGTATATATTGGCTGGTATGTGTAGGCTTGCAGTAAACAGTGAAGGATAGACAGTCTGATGGAAGACATGTGACCAGTGTATCCAGGAAAGGGAGCAAGTTCTGATTTTCAATTGCAATAGTAAATTGTATGCGCTCATGTTGTTTGTTCAGGTGGCTAAGGAATGTGTTTAAAGTTTGTGAACCATGTGGTCAGATAACGAAACGTCAACGTATCTAAGCCAAACTAGGTTTTAGAGTAAAGGAATCAAGAGCACTTTGCTCAAAAGCTTTCATATAAAAGTTAGCAGTGGGGGGGAGAGGTGAGCCCATGGCTGTACCTTCTTTTTGTAGGTAAAATTAATTTTGCCAGATGAAGTAACCAGAATGTAGTACATGAACAAAAAGAGCAGTAATATCGGGCAGGAATTTGTTCTGTAGGAGAAGAATTGTGTCACTGATTGGGACATTTGTGAAAAAAGCAGAAACATCAAAACTGGCTAATAAATCATCTTTGCCAAGTATTATGTTTTCAATTTTGTTTACAAAGTGTTGTTCGTTCTTTATATTTTGTGTTTTTTTCACCAGAGGTCAGGCCAATAGTTGTAACGGTTGGTCAGTAACTTTAGCATGTCATGTAGATTGCAGTGCAGCTTATTTCTTTGTACATATGTGTATTAAGGATGATGTCCTTAATGTGAAGGACGAAACGTCGAGTGTTTATTTTGGTTTATATTAAACTAAAGTTTTACATTACGCGGTAGTTGTTTCAATAATTTGCATGATGTATTCTGATCATGGAGGAAGGGATAGCGCATGGCACAGTTTACATTAGAAACTTTAAAGAACAAAGGCATCTGCTTTTAAGACAACCTGCATCTTTTCCAACCAGATGGAAGGCTCCATTTTTTTCAGAAAGGCACATGGGCACATGCATATATTTATACTTGTTTATTTACTTATATCAATTGTTGGAATATCTGGCAGTACAAAAAATCTTTTCTATCTAATGGTTTCAACAATACTTTCATCAAGGCCATAAACAAATATAGGGCCACTCCAGCAACAGAGTTCATGAACAAATTAATTGCATTACTATCCCTTAATCACCAAGTTGGAATAATCATCGAACCCAGCATATCTATAAGATGCTTAGAATTCTATATTCAAGTTGCATACTGTCCTATCAAAAAAGATTTCTTAATTTTAAAGTTCTTCAATGGGCAATCTTCCTTCGTTAGCATCTATGTTCCTTGCACAATCTCATTATAAGTAATCCAAAAAATCTGCAGATTTGTGATGAAAAACAAAAAATTTCATCACACCTAGTCTGGAGTTGAAGAACATGCTACCATATCCATATATAAGGTTTGCTAGAAGAAGACCAAGTTTTACACAAAGAGGAGATTCCTTATAGAAAGAATGTAAAAGAAAAGCTGTGAAACATTACTAAATCATCTTAATCTGAATAGATTCAAAGGTCTATGTTTATTCCCACTGCAGATAGTAGTGATGGTTAACTCTACTGTTGTTAATTTTTTGTTGGGCTTAAACTATTCTTACATAATAAAGATTCTCATGATATGCTAGATGAATTTTATGAATAAGTTTATTCATCCATGATGAGTATTTACAATTGACTCTTACTATAACAAATACTATAATAACAAACTTGCTTGCCCTATAACTAACTACTGAAAAATGTCAACCAAAGTCCCAGGATATTCATTGCAGCTAACTATCCAATGTAACAAACCATTTCTATGATGCATTAATTTGCTATAATGAGAGTCAACAGTATTATTCATTTAAAATGAGCAATTTTATTATGAATAGTTTTATTAAATAAAGAATAATTACATAATACATTACCTTCTTTGAAAATGAATTTTGTTTTGTCTGCAATCTCCACTTTTATGGGAATTTTTGAACAAAAATCAAAAGGTCTCTTTTTAGTCATATCTGGAATAAAATTTCATTGTCTGAATTAATTACTGTTCTAGGCACAGTAAATTTCTTTAAAAATTGCACTAATAAACAATATGTTTGATGTATTTTTCTCAGTATTATCTTTTAACAAGATTAATAAAATTAAAATTTCACTATTAACATATATTCCTCACAAGATACATTTGTCTTTATTATAGCATGCACAACATGCTAACTTGTTTAAACTATCCAAATTAAAGTATTTAAGACCTGAAAAATACTAGTCACATTGCTGCTAAATGAGCATCTGAAAAAAGAGAGACACATAGCCTATTAAAAAAAAGCATGCTTCTCTGTTTTAATTTTTAAAAAATTAAACTAAATAAAGACTGCTGGCCACACTGGTCGAGTGGTTAGCGTATTTTCTCTATGCCAAAAGGCTACGGGTTCAAATCCACAGTGGGCATGGATGTTTGTGATTGTCTATGAAACACTAGTGTTGGTAGGTGGTAGATGGTGTTGGTTTAGTTGCGGTTCATTATATACACCAAGGAAACAAAACTACAATGCCAACAATAGAAGAAAATAACAACCACCCAAATATTTTACAAGAAGAAGTTAGATACGTAACATGGTGTATTGAGTGGTGGAGACAGAGTTGTATAGTAGTTGCACTACCTCAATGAGTCTTTAGACTCCATGGAGGTGTCACGTAATAATAAAAAAGATATGATTTGCAGAGTAAATAATGTACGAACACAGTAAATAATGTACGAACATTAAGAAGCTTTGATTTCGACGCTGACCATGAAATATTAACTGCCAAAGTGAAGAGAAAATTTAACAAGAAAAACAATAACAGAAAAGAAGAAAACATCGACCTATCAAAACTAAAAGATAGCTCAAGCAGAAGTTGATTTTTAGAACAGATGTGCTTGAAATTAAAATCCTCCATCTTCCAGAACAGCAGAAAATACTGAGAAGAAGGAAAAGAAACAGTGTTATCAATTGCGAAAGACAAGTACCAAATCCAAAATAAACAAACAGTGGATAACCCAAGAAATCGTAGCTACAATAGAAAAGAGAGGCCGAGATACTTAAACCAACAAAACAATGAAGAGAATAGAGAGAAATACAGAGCAATAAAAAATAAAGTTGATAACCTATGCAAAAAAAAGCCAAGGAAAAATGGTTAGAAGAAAAAGCTCAGAAATACCAAGAAGCATACCAACAAAACAACCTAAAAGTCTTCCATGACACTATAAGAGAGATTACAAAGAAATTCTCAGCAAAAGCAGTAACAATGATAAACAACAAGATGACTGAAACGGGGAATATTGAAGATATAAGAAAAATCTGGTCAAACCATTTTAAGACTATCTTTCACCAAGGAAACAAAACTACAATGCCAACAATAGAAGAAAATAATGACCACCCAAAAATTTTAAGAGAAGTTAGATACGCAATAAAACAGATGAAAAACAGGCAGCACATCAATAGAATATTTAACAACCCTATTCAATAAAATACTACAAACAGGAGAGATCCCAGATGACTGGAGAACTGGAAAGATCATCCCAATATACAAGAAAGGAGACAAAAGAGACCGCAGAAATTACAGACCAATCAATTTACTCTCCCACACCTATAAAATATTCATAAGAATTATACAAAATAGATTAAAAAACACCTATGAAGAACTGATAAGCATAGAACAAGCTGGTTTCTGAGGAAACTATTCACTAATAGACCAGATTTTCACATTGCACCAACTAGCAGAGTTCAGCTGGGAAGACCATAAAGAACTATATTGTTGTTTTGTGGACTTTTTAAACAAACTTTCGATAGCATCAACACAGAACTCCTTCTTAAAGTTCTACTAGAAAAAGCAATAGACAAATATATAATACAATCTCTGATAAAATATTACTCTGGGACAAATGCAATAATTAAAAAGGACACACTCAACAGAACCAATAGAGATCCAAAAAGGAGGAATGCAAGGATGCCCATTATCCCCATGCCTATTCAACTTTGTTGAATAGGCATGGGGATAATGATAATAGACGAAGTTGTAAAGAAGGCAATAGACGGATATATGCAGATGATCTCGACCTTATTGCACGAACCCCAAATGAACTACAAAGGTTGATATAAACAAGCTAAACGAAACCTGTAAAACATATGGCATGACAATAAATATACAAAAGACAAAAGTGATGAAAATAGGGAGGAACAGAACTACCATCTCAGCCACCCTAAATGGAGAACAAATAGAACAAGTAGACATTTTCATATATCTTGGATCAAAACTAACAGAAACAATAGATGAACTCAAATGAATCAAACACAGAATAGCGATAGGATGGACCATCATGGGAAAATTACAGAAAATCTGGAAAACAAAGAAGATAGCGAAGTAAGCTAAAATTAAATTATATGAATCAATAATTATACCAACAGTCATCTATGGAGCAGAAGCATGGATAGTTAAGATAAGAGAGGAGAAAAAATTGACATTTGAAATGAAATGCTTAAGAAAAATAAATAGAACAAGTTGGATAAAAAAGAAAACAAACAGCACAGTCAGACAAGAATTATTGTATAAAAAGACGATAATAGAAAAAATTAGAAAACAACAAGTGAGATGGTTTGGCCACACTGTACGCATGGATGTAGACGTCCTAACCAATACTTTTCCAACTGAAAAAAGAAGACCTGGAAGACCAAGAATTACCTGGCTGAAATAAATAAACAACATCTCGGGATGCAGAACATAAGGAACTTTTTCGAACAGCAAGGAATAGAGAAGACTTGAAGATGCTCTTCAAGAAAAGACTCAACCAGTCTTAGATGGAAGAGAAGAAGAAGAAAGAAGAAAAGATTTGTAGAGGATTTAAAGCATAATTTCTAATCTTTTCCATCTTCCTAGCTTATAACCTTCAGTTAAGTCACTGATTACCAAAAATTCTCAGAATCTTGAATAGCACTTTATTTTTTTAATCAGTTTGTCAAATCCAGTCAATCTGAGAAAATAAAAGAAGTCTGAATTCTTAACTTTAAAATTATTTCAGTAGCTTATGATAAAAAGAGCGAGATAACTCAGTTGATCTGAGATTACCTCTGTAATGCAGTTTAAAAATGATAGGCCATAAATCCTTCAAGTGAAACAGACTCATGTTCAATTCTTATCATAACATGGGAAATCTTTATATGGACTTTTACAAATGAAGTTTGTTAGCTGATCTCATATGGAGATAGATTTTTCCTCTCCAAAATCATCTTGGTTACCTGATATGGCAGATGATATAGTACTTGGTTTCCTGATGGATCCTATGGAATTATCCTTTAACAACAAAATCAGAAACAGGAAAAAAGGCAAAATTTTCAATCAAATTTTTGGACATTATGTGTGCCTTAATTACTAAATAAAGTTGAGACGTTGCATATTTCTAGAGAAGCTAATTTCATAATCTGAGCAAAGCAATATATTCAGATTAGCCTGCCAAGTTTTATATTAGTTTAATGATTTTCATAATAAATTTGTTACATAAGTTATTCAATTTCATTAATGTATTCTACAGACTTGTACTTGATTTATTGTGGAGTAGCATTATCTACACAAAGTAAATAGCTGAAATTAATGTCTCCAAATTTTGATATCAGGCCTAATGCCACTTTACTTCATAAGATGATCAACATAAATGAATAACAATGGAATAGTGTACAAACTTAGTAACAACTGATTTTACATCAACTTTAAACAGCTTTTCTCTTGGCACCTTCTCATATGACTTTTCCAGATCTCTAAAATTTAAATAAAGATCCTTTTTATATTCTCATAATATCTCAACCATTTGACAAAGTGAAAATAGCATCCTGACATTCTCTATTTGGCCTGAATAAAGCCTGTTCTGATTCAAGTTTCTCTTCAACAATTTTTCATAGCCATAAATCTTATATGGAATACTTAATAAAGAAATTCTGTAATTCTCACATGTTCACTTTTATTCTCCTTCTTACAGATGGGAATTATGAGAGCTCAATTCCAATCTGGTATTCGGCATTACCTCTTGAATTATGCAGTGTAGCCACTGCAAAACTTTTATACCTGCATCTTTGAGCATTTCTGATTGAGTATCATCTATTCCAATTGAATAATATATGCAATAAACACGAGAAAGATATTTAATTAACCAAATATTTCGGCCTGGAAATAGCAGACCATCTTCAGTGGCACTACAAGAACAGTTTAAAAAAAAAAAAAATACAAGGTGGAATACTAACAATAGATCATTTAAAAACAGAACAAGCCACGTGATGTTATATCACTAAGTATTAAAGGGAATATTTTTAAGCAGAGACATGATTGAAATAAAGATATTAATTAATAATATTAAATAACATAAAATTAATATGAATTAATGAGTTATCCTGATTAGACTTTCCCAGATTTTTGATATAGATATACAGTCATTCCGATTCAGGTTAGGACGATGGAGTAAGGCCTCTATGCCTTCTTTGAAAAATTAGAAGTAGAACAATTAGTTTTGGCTCTTCTGATTAGACATTTTATGATTCCTGTTTTTTGACAAGGATGATGGGCTGATTCTTTAAGAATATAACGACCTGTGAACGTTGGTTTCCTGTAAACTGTAGTTGTAAGAGAATTTGAAGGTGACCGGATGAGGAGAACGTCTAAAAAAGATAAATGGTTGTTTTCTTCCATTTCCATAGTAAACTTTATACGATGATGTAAGGAATTGATACTGTTTAAAAAAGAAGGTAAGGAGTCTTTGTTGTGCGGCCATACAGTAAAGATGTAATCTATATATCTTACCCAAAAGGATGGTTGAGGGAAAATAGATGAAAAGAGGACTTTTTTTAGATTTCTAAATAAAAGTTGGCTAAAGCAGGAGAGAGAGGACTTCCCATGGCCGTTCCTTCTACTTGGCTGTAAAATTTGTTTTGACATAAAAAATATCTAGAGTGTATTACGAAATCGAATAGTTTTATAATGTCTTCTGGAAAGATGTGAGATAAGTAATTTTAAAGTCTCCTTGAGAGGTACATTTTTATATAAAGATTCTATATCAAAGCTCACCATAAGATCTGTAGGTTGCAATGAGACATTTTTTAATTTTTCTAAGAAATCTGAGGAGTTTTTTTAGAAAGGAACTAGAGTTGCCTATGTAAGATTTCAATAATTTAGCTAGATATTTGGCTATACGGTAAGTAGGAGAATCAATACAATCTACTATTGTACGAAGAGGAAAGTTAATCTTATGTATTTTAGGAAGACCATAAAATCTAGGAGGTCTTGCAAAATGAGTTTTAAGTCTTTCGATTGTGATTTTATTTCATTTCTTAGATTTTATGGTCTTCCTAAAATACATAACATTGACTTTTCTCTTCGTCCAATAGTAGATTGTATTGGTTCTCCTACTTACCGTATAGCCAAATATCTAGCTAAATTATTGAAATCTCACATAGGCAACATAGTTGCTTTCTAAAAAACTACTCAGATTTCTTAGAAAAATTAAAAATGTCTCGTTGCAACCTACAGATCTTATGGTGAGCTTTGATATAGAATCTTTATATACAAATGTACCTCTCAAGGAGACTTTAAAATTACTTGGCTCACATCTTTCCAGAAGACATTATAAAACTATTCGATTTCGTAATACACTCTGGATATTTCTTATGCCAAAACAAATTTTACAGCCAAGTAGAAGGAACGGCCATGGGAAGTCCTCTCTCTCCTGCTTTAGCCAACTTTTCTTTAGAACATCTAAAAAAAGTCCTCTTTTCATCTATTTTCCCTTAACCATCATCAAAAAAAAAAAAAAAAATTAGAGGGAGAATGAAAATTTGAGAAGAGCAACCACAGAATTTTGTTCTTAGGAAGTTTTTAAGAAAATATGAAAGTCTGAAGAAATTAATCTGAAGATTCAGTGCTACAATTCCGAAAAGGAATTGTAGCACTGAATCTTTGAACTGGAAGAGTTGAGACTATCAACATGTGTTTTAGTAAATTAAAGAAGATATTGGAGTTGATGTTCTAATTCAATGTTCGAGGAAACACTGAATGAAATGTTTTGTCTTCTGTTTTAAGGATGCTGGATCTATTTGTTATTCTAGTGGACAAAACGATGAAATTAGTAAAATCTGAAATTGTAAAGTGACTTAACATGAAGAGTTCTACTTAGATATGTTATTTATGAAATAGTAAAGAAACTGTTAGAGGAGGGAATGTGTTGCTAATGATATCGGATGAGTGGTGATTTTGTGTCATAATGAATTGTGAGAGGTAAGAATATTCGTACTCCAGTGAGGTAGAGAGGATGATTGGAGCAGGTATATGCTAAATGGAGAAATAAAAAAGGATTCCATGGAAAAGAAGAAGTAAATTTTATATTTTCGGAAATGGCCTAACAAAGAAACTTACTCTGATGAACATTTTGTTGTGAAAATTTCTAAATATTTGAAATATGTTGTGAAAATATTCCAAAACTCTCTTTTGGCACATCCTTTCCATCATGCCATTCATCATTGCTGCTCTCCTCTTCAATTCTACATTATATCTCCCCCCCCCCCTCAAACTGTGCATTCCAGGAAACTGCATTTTATTTTATTTTAAATGTAATTATTTTATTAATTTGTAAAACTAAAATGAAATCAACTGAGATGTATTTCAGAATTAACAATTAATAAAATTTAATGTTAGTAATAAACAAAAGCTTACTAAAATATACACTGAATTATAAGTTCTTGCAATTCTGAGAAATACAAAGTCTAGGTAATTTTCTTGAAAATTTGAGTTTATTAGCTTTTATTACATAAAATTTTTCATTAAAAAATGTGCTTGTCATAAGGAGTTCTTTAAATTATAAATTACTATTAAATTACTTACTTTCATCCTCATAACCATAAAGCACAAGTGGAATGTGTAAATCGCTTCCAAGTTCAGTTTCAACAACCTCTGTCACAATTTCCATTGAAATGACTGGTTTAATAGATATCTGAAAATACACAGCAATCGTTAAGAATACTGAGATTGACATATCTAAACAAGATGAAAATCTTCTCTAAATATATTACAGAAATGACATTCTTAAATGATTATTCAGTATTAGCATATGCTCTTTAGCAAAACAATTTCTAACTTTATGGTCAATTGTTAATTCCGAAATACATCTGAGTTGATTTCATTTTAGTTTTACAAATCAATAAATTCTACTTTTATGGAAATAAAGCCTCAAAATCACTTTAGCAAAGGCAAATCATAAAAATATAAAATAAAAATAAAAAATACTACTCACCACTGCTGAACTAGTAAATAAAGGTACATTTTTGTCTATGGCTTTAATAATAGCATTTCCTAAAGTGTATGTAGTTGCTTTAGCTTTTTGTCCAAATGTATCACGTTGATAGTCAACTACAGCAATACTTTTATTTTCAGACATCCAATGATTATTTCCTGTGCCACCATCAGCCTAAAAAAGAATTCATACATATTATATTATATTCTTTTTATAACAATAATCATAATTATTTTCTAATAATCAGTTTGCACTTGGATCAATTTTATGATTAAAAACATATACATGAATAAAACATCCAAGGAAAATCCAATTTAATATTCCAAGAATGCATTAATGATATTATATTAACTTACTGAAATGTAATTTTAAATTATAGCATTCATCCACCAACCATGTGATATCTGGCTCGTATGACAACCTGTTTAGATTGATGGTCTAGCAACTAGCTGCTTGTATATTCTCACTGTGAGCAGTTTGGAGTTAGTAAGGCTTTTGCTCACATCTCAGACTTACACAAAAAAAGTATGTTTATCTTAATATAATGTGAGTGTTAATAAGTACTATCGACAGTTCAGTGCAGATTATTCCTGTTATCTAATGTTTTATGACCTTCAAGACCTAATAATGAAATAAGCAAGCTTCAAAAGCTTTTTAACCCAACTGTTTATGATGGAATTCTGTTATTATTCTTTTTAAATGCTGTTGAAATATAAATAAATAAATCCTTAAATTCCTTTTATTTGATGTTCAAAAGTAGCAAAGCGGAGTTCTTTTTAGCTTTAACATTTAGAAATCACAGAGAGAGAAAAGGTAGCAGTTTCCACCCTTGACTCAAAAATCTGAGCCTATAGCAGACAACTGCAATCACCCAATGTTCCTACATCCTAATGCTGTTGTATGAACAGTAAAATCCAAATTTCAAGTGAATACTGCTCCCTAGTGCCAGAGACTGACAAACCCAATAAAGAGTTTAAAAACGTTCCTCTAGTAAGTCACCAGGCACATTGAACTTATAACCAACTTTCGCTATCAAAGTCAGTTAACTAAAACAGGTTAGCACAGGCTGCTACAATAGTCATCAACAATCAATTCGTGAAATTTCATGATAAAAGTTTGATGAAGTGAAACCACTAGGAAACAATTAAAAATAGTATTTAATGCTTCCAATATATCATCTCAGTTACATACACATCATCATAAGGAGTATGAGACTTGTAATACACACACACAAAAAAAAAAAAAAACTAACTGAAACACTTGGACAAAAGAATAGAGTCCTAGCTAGGTGGGACACTGTCTATAGACACCTGTTGACAGTCTAGAATGTAAACTGGGATCTCGAAGTATTAGTGTTTCTCATATTTTAGGAATTTTATGCAACAATATTTGTTTAAATTAGGCTGATTTTTAAGAGCAGTAGCAGATTCAAAACATAGTCTTTCACTTCTAAATTTACTGTGATGGCCTTTTTCCAATTGATTCTCTAAGCTGTATCCAAAAGCATGCTCTGCAAAGCCAGAACGACCATAATCATGACTGCAGATGTGTTTTTTTTTTTTATGTTCTTCCATATGGATGGGAAATCCTATTGGATTTCCTATGAGAAAGTGAGTCTGTGAGGGAAGGATCATCTATTAAGCAGAGTGCCCTCTTCTGAATATCAAGAATTTTTAGTGAGGTCTTAGGTTCTCCACCCCAAATGTGGGAACAATACTCCAAGGATGGTCAGATCTGAGACTTATAAAGTGTTAAGAGTTGAGAGGAAGAGAAGTAAAGTTTAGAACTTAAAAGAACACCAAGCTTTTTAGAGGCTGAGGAAGTTAGGTATGTAATACTTAATTAAAAGAAACACACCTATTAACCACAGTGAAAATTATTTAATTGCAAATATTTCATCCTAAGTATCTTAGGACATCATCAGTACAGTAGTTTAAACAATAATAGGAATAACATACAGTTAGGGTGCATGATTATGGATATAATGGATATAATCCTAAAATCCTATAATCCTAAATGGATATAATCCTAAAACAACTCAAAAAATCATCAGTCACTTTCCCACACATCAAACCAGACAAGAAGAAGTCCATAGGATTCCCATACCTTACGTCAAAAGCATCTCCGAACGTCTTTCTAAAATTATGAAGAAACACAATTTTGCCACTTACAAACCTATCAACCAAATTTACAACTTGTTACCTTCTCCTAAGGACAAACTCTCACCTTTGATGTTGCCTGGCGTTTATGAGATTCCATGCTCATGCAAATTGTCTTACTTTGGACAGACAGGTAGGTCTGTTCAGAAACGCATCTCGGAACATCAAGACCACATTCGTCTTTTTAAACCGCAGAAATCTGACCTCTCTCAACATGGAATTGAAAATCCAAGCCATAGGATCCATTAGGTAAAGTCTAAACTTTTACGTTTATATAAAGAAAGTTCTAAAGCCCTACTACACAGACCAAATTTAAACTGCAACGACGTTTTTACTATTCCTAAAGTATGGGAAATTGTCATACAAAATTGTGTAAAATAATTATTATTGGTTTTTTTTTACTACTGTAATACATTACACACGTTTAATGAGATTCTATTGTAATCATGCGCCCTAACTGTATGTTATTCCTATTATTGTTTAAACTACTGTACTGATGATATCCTAAGATACTTAGAATGAAATATTTACAATTAAATAATTTTCACTGTGGTTAATACGTGTGTTTCTTTTAATTATGAACTCACCACAGGTTTTGTTATTTAAAAAAAAATAAAAAAATGTATGTAATACATTTATGCCAGGATAAACTGGATGTGGCAGTCAACTTAAGAAGAGAAAGCTACTCTTTAAAATAAACTGGATACATTATCAAAAGTAAGAAGGATGAGGTAGGATTTTTCTTGTGGGTAATAAGGCAGGTTTAAGTTTTTTTAGCAAGCAGCTTTCTCTTCTTAGGTTGACTATACACTGATCCTTTTAACATCAGATTACAGTCTGGCAGAAGGATAATTATTATCAATTATTTTCTGTATCATGGTTTTATTATATCCACTAAGTCAGCGTTTCTCAACCTTTCTAAGCCCAAGGACCAGTAAAATGCCTAAAACAATTCTGTGGACCACTAAGTTACAGAGGCGTAGCAGGGGGGGGGGGAGAGATCCACCCCTGGCGGCACCTTTTTTTTGGCGTTTATGAAATCTTGCCTTACTGTCTATAAAACAGCAACTGAGTAATGAAATAGACTCCGACAACGTGATCGACGATTTTGCAAATGGAAAAATAACATTTTAGAATGTTGGAATTAAAATTTTACTTCAAAAATAAACATAGTATTTTTAATTTATTTTCCTAAACGTCGTTTTGACTTTTCATAATTTTTTTTAAAAAACTTATGTAGGAATTACCAACATTTCAGAAAAACTGTGCCATTTATAACATAATAAATCTAAAAGCATGTTTTGAAAGATATGGCAACATAATTAATTAAATTGGAAGGAAACGATTAAAAGTGTATCATCATTGAACAAAGTTTTAATTTTTATTAAACAAATAAATAAGATGATATAATTATGTTACTACTTACTTTTAATGAGATGGTTGAGCTTCTCGGCCCTTGCAGAGTTGCTGGATATCTAGCTCAATATTGATCAACTTCAGTCGAAGATCAGCACACACACTAAGACGATTTCTGTATTTTGTTTTTATTTGAAGGAGCGATGAAAATCCTTTCTCAGAAAAATAGGTTGTAGAAAACTGCAGGACGATTTTCAATGCTTCTTCAGATAATTCCAGAAATTCACTTCTCACTGAAGACAAGATCCAAAATCGAGCAAAACCAAGATCATGGAATTGCATTTTAAGCCCACTGTCACTTGAAAGCTCAAATAACTGTTCCTTTTTTGATAACGAAAGGTCGTTCTCGTGACTGCAAGCCTGAAATGGATTGCGAACCCACAAAAATTTCTTATAAAAGTTATTCGGAAAATATGTTTCAAAATTCCATTTCAGATTTTTGAGGTGGTCACAAACCCTTTCCACAAACTCAGAATGAACAAAAATATCATTTTCCACTAAAAAGGATTACAATGTTGGAAAAGGTGCAAATTGTCTGTCTTTTACATAATTAATCCATAAAACTAGTTTTTTCTCGAATGCCTTTATTTTGTTGTAGGCATCAAGAACAGTTAAAAAATTTCCCTGAAGGGAGAGAGTTAGTTAATTTAATTTTGAAAAAATGTCTGAAAGATAGGATAGTGTTGATAACCATGCTTCGTCAACAAGGAGTGATCCAAAATCAGAATTATGTTCATTTACAAATAATAAAACTTCGTGCCTTAATTGAAATAACCTTGTTAGTACTTTGCCCCTGGAAAGCCAGCAAATTTCAGAATGAAGCAAAAGTTGTCCATATTCACTGCCCATTTCATCGCAGAGTACTGAATATAACCTGTTATTTAACGGTCGAGCTTTAATAAAATTAACTAGTTTGACAGCGTTGTATAGCACAGTTTTAAATTCTGTGGCATTCCTTTGGAGGCTAACGCTTCCCTATGTATGAAACAATGCACCCAATTCATATCCGGAGCTACTTCTTTGACCTCAGAAACAACCCCACTATGTCTGCCTGTAAGAGTGCGAGCTCCATCCAAACAGAAGCCTATACATTTTTCCCACTGGATCCCTTTATGTATTTAGGTAATTATTGAGAGAGTGAAATATTTCTTCTCCAGTTGTTCGGGATGACAAAGTTCTACAAAACAGAATATCGTCATGAATGTTGTTATCATGCGCATACCTTATGTAGCACATTAACTGCGCATCATTTGTAATATCAGTAGGCTCGTCTATTTGTAACGCATAATAAGGGCTTTTCTTAACTCTTTCGATTAACTGAGATTCTACATCACCTGCCATATCATTAATTCTGCGACTGACAGTGTCATTTGAAAGAGGAATTAAATCAACATCTTTTAGTAACTTATTGCCAAACTTAGTTTTTATCACATCTTTTGTAGCTGGAAGTAGTAAATTATCCCCGATAGAATGAGGGTTCCCTGTTTTTGCTATGCACAAACTTAAGAGATAGGATGCTTCCAGTGCTTTGCTATTATTATTATTTTCGGGCTACTCCAGGGAGTCCTTAGACTCATCGAGGGAGGCCCTAAACATCATGTCCACACAACTATATGACATTCTCACAGTATCTATCATACCTTGCCTTGAACTCGCTCACTGTCATAGCACCCACAACAGACTCTGGCAGCTTATTCCACTCATTTACCACTCCCAGCTCTAACACCACTGCTAACCACACTCTTGCCCAGCTTCCATAGGTGTCCCCTAGTTCTCCCACCACAGACCTGATCTCAAAAATATCCTGTGAATTAATCTTATAGAATCCATTTAGCAATTTGAATGTCTCAATCATATCTCCCCTTTTCCGCCTATCAACCAGTTTCTGCAACCCACAAATCTTCAACCTGTTCTCATATGGTTCATTCCATAGACCTGCTATCATCTTAGTCACTCGCCTCTGGATCCTCTCCACCTCCTCCCCATCAAGAAGGAACCGAGGTGACCAAATCTGGGCACAGTAGTCAAGATGAGGTCTTATCAAGGCTCAGTACAGAGGTACAATGACTTGCTTGTCGTTGCTCGTTAAAGTATTTTTCAACAACCAAGTGAGTTGATGAGCTGATTTAGCTACTTTCGCAATGTGCCCCCTAAACTTCATCTCCCTATCCACCAACACTCCCAAGTTCCTGGCCTCATCAATCTCTTGGAGTACAGTTCCACCCATGTGGTATACTGCTGCTAATCTTTTCACCCCAAAATGCATAACCTTACATGGCTGAAATTATATCTTTCCCATGATTTAATATCCTGATGCGTCGCTGAAAAAATTCATTTGGCTTATTTTTCACATCACAATGCTTAGTTTCTAAATGTCATCGCAGGTTTCATGCACTCGTTCGACAACACTTCATAACACAAAACACATTGAGGTTTCTGGTCATTTTCATCTCCACTCCAAGTAAACCCGAATTCCAAATATGAACTGTTATATTTCCTACTGTATTTTTTCTTTGAACTGCTTGTTTCTTCTACTTTAATAGTATCAGATTTACTGGCCGTTACAACACGTGTATTACAATTAGGGTTGGCATTACCTGTTTCATTTGCTCTTCTTTTCAAAGTCCGAGTTCTAAGCCACTTTTCCATTATTAAATAAACGTTTCCAAAAAATATATCAATACTCACGACACACTTTGTTCAAGTATCACTTAGTACTTCTGAGACTTGGTTGAAGGAAACCTTTAATAATAAAAATCAACACACAACAAGCAATTGGTTGAAATGTGGATAACACATGTTCACTTCAATTCTGACAAAACGGGAAGGAAGAAGCAATAAAACTATAATGCTATTCACTTTACTCCTCTTTTGTTATTCGTCATTCTGCAGCTACAAATTTAGCGGCAGAATGGCGAATAATAAAAGAGGGGTGAAGTGAAAAATAATATAGTTTTGTTGCTTCCACCTTTCAACATTCTGATGCTATTTGTTGGATTTTTGAAGGCTCAATTTGATTTCAATAATTTTTACTTACTTATTCAATTTTAATTTGTTTTGTTTCGATAATTTAAAAAAAATATTTATTTAATTAATTTAAGTCTGCCTGCAGACCACCTGTCCCATTGTTCTGGAAAAATATGAGAAAGGAGTAAGACAAAGTCTTCTGTGCAAGCAGTATGAGTTGTCCAAATCCACCATAGCTACAATTGTGAAGAAAGCAAATTTTTATAAGGAACTGAACGTGGCCAAAGGAGTATCTATTGTGTCATCTCGAAGAAATAAAGTTATGGAAGAAATGGATACTTTACTACTCGTCTGGATTAATGGCATGCAACTGAAAGGAGACAGTGTATCTCAAAACATGATCTGTTTACAATCTCAAACTATTTACAAAGATCTTTTGCAGAACTTGCCATCCACTAGCAGTAGCAAAGACATCAGCGAAGAGTTCAAAGCTAGCAAAGGATGGTTTCAGAAATTCAAGAATAGAATCGGTATCCATACTGTTGTTAGACATGGAGAAGGTGCTAGTACTGAAAGATTTGTGAAGAATTTCAGAAAGTGATGGAGTCAGAAGGTTACAGACCTTCTGATCACATCACAGTTGAGAACAAGTTATCAACTGTGATGAAACTGGGCTTTTCTGGAAGAAAATGCCTAAGAGAACGTTCATCACTAAGGAGGAAATGACATTGCCAGGACATAGGCCAATGAAAGACAGTCTGACTTTGCTTTTTTGTGCCAATGCCATTGGTGACCTGAAGATAAAACCTCTGTTGGTTTAAAACTCTGAAAATCCTAGAGTCTTTGAAAAGCAGAAATTTAACAGGCACAAACTCAGCGTTATGTGGAGAGGTAACAGCAGAGCCTGGGTAACCAGGTAATTCTTCTGTGAGTGGATGACAGAGGTCTTTGCTCCTACAGTGAAACAGTGTCTACAAGAAAAGGGTTTGCCTGAGAAAGTACTTCTTATAATGGATAATGCTCCAGCACATCCACCACAGTTGGAAAAAGATTTGGATGAAGAGTTTAATTTCATCAAAATTAAGTTCTTGCTTCCTAATACCATACCACTCCAACAACCAATGGATCAATATGTTATTTCCAACTTCAAAAAGTTTTATATCAAAGCTCTTTTCAAAAGATATTTCGAAGTTATCACTGACACAGAATTAACCCTCAGGGAACTCTGGAAATATAACTTCAATATTCTTCATTGTTTGCAACTTATTAGTCACATATGGGAAGATGCTTCTGTGAGAACTCTAAAATGAGCCTGGAAAAAGTTATGGTCTGACTGTGTCCGAGGAACTGCATTGGCAGGACCTGAAAGCGAAATTGACACTGTAGATACAGCTGCCTTCTTGGGCAAGACCATGCATTTGGAAGTTGATGAAGCAGATGTAGAGGAGCACAACGTTGAGCTGACCACTGAAGAGCTACAGGAGTTAAGAAGAGAGCAGGAAAAAGAAAGGGATGAGAAGAAAAGCAAATGTCTTCAGAGGACAAAGAAGACAGCAACAAAAAGGGAGCAATTCCAACAAGTGACGTAAAAAATCTTGCAGCACTGGGGCGAATTGCAATAATCGGCTAACAAGTGGCATCCAAATCAAGGTGTTGTTTCTAGAGCCTATTTTCAATGACAATGTCATTAATCACTTTAGAAGGTGTTAAGGAAACGACAGATTCAATCAACGTTGGCTAGGTTTTTTAAGCCTCTCTGAGATAAAAAGAAGCAACTAATGACAACAAAACGAAAACTCCTGAACCACAAAACCAGCCACAAGAAAATTGATTTTTTTTTTCCTTTTACAATTTAATGGAAGATGATTTTCATACTAATCATGTAAAACCAAAGATTTCATAAATAAAAATTAATATGTAATGGTATACAAAATGAATATTTATAGTGTAAAAATGCTCCTTCTCACTCCTCCATTTCTTTGCATTTTCTTCATTTCTAGTTTAAAAATGCTCTTCCTCACTCCTTCTCCATTTCTTTGCATTTTCTTTATTTATAATGTAAAAATGGTCCTTCTCACTCCTTCTCAATTTTCTTTGCATTTTCTTCATTTAGTTGAGAACGGTTTTTTATAATTTTCTCATTTTCTTTTTTAATTTTTGAATCTGGGAATGGATTAATTGATTTCCCATAAGATATAATGGAAAACTGGATTTGAGATACATACATTTTGAGAACCATCATTTTTTATTTTATTTATTTTATTTTATTTTCATTTCATTATCTATATGGATCACATTATGAAGGAAAGTGGTATTAAACCTGATATCAAAATTGGAGATGTTAATGTCAGCTCTTTGCTTTATGCGGATGATGTCATACTTCTAAATAAATCCGCTACAAGTCTGCAAGATTCTCTGACTAAATTGAATAACTGTTGTAATAGATATGGTATGAAGGTCAGCAATAAAAAGACAAAGACAATGAAAATTGGCAAAATCATTGAAAATGTCAACTGTGTTGTGAATGGAGAACCTGTGGAACAAGTAAAACATTTCAGCTACTTAGGCACAATTTTTACTGAAGATGGTAAATTAAATACAGAAATAGACAACAGAATCAGCAAAGCTGGTATGGTGGGAAGTCAATTGAATAAATTCATATGGAATAAGAGAGAAATTAGTTGGAACACTAAATTAGCTGTATACAAGACAGTGTTCAAACCAGTTTTAACTTATGGATCTGAGAGCTGGGTCAGAAGTAAAACACTTGACCAAAGACTAGAGACCGCAGATATGAGAGTCCTGAGAAAGATTAGAGGCATGAACAGATGGCATCAATGGCAATATCATATTAAAAATGAGGATATTAGGAAAGAACTTGACATTGTCAGCATCCAGGAATGCGTTAGCAGAGCTAATCTCAAGTGGTATGGTCACTTAAATAGAATGGGAGAGAAAAGATTAGCAAAACAAGTGTTCTCTGCCAGGTTGGTAGGAAAACGACCCAGAGGAAGACCAAGATATAGGTGGATTGATACAGTACAAAGTGCCTTAGACGATAGAAATATAAGATCTGATAATGTAGGAGTCTTGACAAGTAACAGATTGATTTGGAGGAAAATTGTAGATAGGAAGTTAGTAATGATGTAATTTTTTCATGTAGTACTGTCATATCCTGTACACCCCTTGAGGGTACATGGCAGGAATTTGATGATGATGATGATGACATTTTGAGAAATCAACCACAGTCAGGAACGAATTAAGTTCGTAAGTCGAGGTACTGCTGTATTTGTAAACAGAGAAACCATGTCAAAAGAAACCATTATTTCAGACTCTTGAAAACAAAGATATTTAATTTGTTCTGGAGAGTCAAAACTATCTTTGACATAGGTGGTTTTGTTAGTAAAGTTTTACAAGATATTCGAGAGAGAGAAAATTTTGCCAAATAATATGTAGAAGATCATAGGAAATTAACAATAGAGCACATAATGAATAACCAGTTTTGTGCACTTCCGTAGGCCATAAATACATGACAGCTGATTGTGATGAATTTGCAACTTTTCAATAGTATTAGCATCTAAGGAGTTTGTCATCATCATTGAATTCCTGCCTTGTACCATCAATGGGTGTACAGGACATGATAGTACTAAATGAAAAATTTACATCATTACTAATTTCCTATCTACAATTTTCCTCCAAATCAGTCTGTTACTTGTCAAGACTCCAACATTATCAGATCTTACATTTCTATCGTCTAAGGCACTTTGTAACGTATCAATCCACCTATACGTTGTTCTTCCGATGGGTCATTTTCCTGCCAACCTGGAAGAGAACACTTGTTTTGCTAATCTTTCCTCGCCCATTTTGTTTAAGTGACCATACCACCTGAGATTAGCCCTGCTAACGCATTCCTGGATGCTGACAATCCAGAATTGTCAGAATCAATGAGTGTACAGGATATGATAGTACTAAATGAAAAATTTACATCCTTACTAACTTCCAATCTACAATTTTCCTCCAAATCAGTCTGTTACTTGTCAAGACTCCAACATTATCAGATCTTATATTTCTATCGTCTAAGGCACTTTGTACGGTATTAATCCACTTAAACATTGTTCTTTCGATGGGTCGTTTTCCTGCCAATCTGGCAGAGATCACTTGTTTTGCTAATCTTTCCTCGCCCATTCTGTTGAAGTGACCATACCACCTGAGATTAGCTCAGCTAACGCATTCCTGGATGCTGACAATGTCAAGTTCTTTCCTAATATCCTCGTTTTTAATATGATATTGCTATTGATGCCATCTGTTCACATCTCTAATCTTTCTCAGGCCTCTCATATCTCCGGTCTCCAGTCACTGATCAAGTGTTTTACTTCTGACAAAGCTCTCAGATCCATAAGTTAAAACTGGTTTGAACACTGTCTTGTATACTGCTAATTTAATGTTCCGACTAATTTCTCTCTTATTCCATATGAATTTATTCAATTGACTTCTACCATACCAGCTTTATTGATTCTGTTGTCTATTTCCATATTTAATTTACCATCTTCACTAAAAATCATGCCTAAGTAGCTGAAATGTTTTACTTGTTCAAAAGGTTCTCCATTCAAAATGCAGTTGACATTTTCAATGCTTCTACCTATTTTCATTGTCTTTGTCTTTTTATTGCGGACCTTCATACCATATCTATTACAACAGTTATTCTATTTAGTCATGGAATCTTGCAGCCCTGTAGCAGATCATTTAGAAGTATAACATCGTCCGCATAAAGCAAAGAGCTGACATTAACATCTCCAATTTTGATATCAGATTTAATGCCACTTTCCTTCATAATGTGATCCATATAGATAATGAATAACAGAGGAAATAATGCACATCATTGTCTCACACCAGATTTAACATTAAACCATCTTCCTGTATTTCCTTCAATTCTAACTGCTGACTTACAACTCAAATAAAGACTAAGTATTGCCCCATTGATACCATATAACTGTAGCCTATTGAATAGCTTCTCTCTTAGCACCTTGTCATATGTCTTTTCCAGAGCGACAAAACTTAAATACAGATCTTGATTATACTCTCATGATTTCTCAACTATTTGTCTTAAAGTGAAGATCTGATCCTGACAGCTTCTATTTGGCCTGAATCCAGCTTGTTCTTCACCAAGCTTCTTCCACAATTCTTCTAAACCGTTTGTCAAATATACTTGCATAAATTTTACCAGGTACACTCAATAGGGAAATACCTCTGTAATTCTCACATGCAGTTTTATTTCCCTTTTTATATATGGGTACTATGAGAGCTCTACTCCAATCATCAGGAATTCGTCTCTCAGTCCACGCCTTCTGAACTATGCAGTGCAGCCACTGTAAGACTTTTATACAACCATACTTAAGCATTTCTGGACAAATATCATCTACTCCTGCTGCCTTTCCACATTTCAAGCCTTTGGTGGCTTTTTCTACTTCAAGTATGGATATGTATTCCTTTTTACCACTGTGCTATCACTGCTTGTTTCGTTTAGCAATTTTTTGAAGTAATTACTCCATACTTCAAGGATATCTTATTCTCCTGTTTTATTGTCGCCTTGATCATCTATAATTCCTTTTATAGCACTCTTTCCTGCATTTCTGAGTTCTTCAACAAACTCCAGAATATTTTCTTCAACAACCTCCATGATGTATGTTTAGCTAGTTTTACACAGTGTTTAGATTTCTTATATTTGTCTCTGCATTCTCTAAGAGCACAAGTTGACTTATGCCAGGTAACTTTTGATATAATTTCTTCTTTTCCTTCATTGCCTTTTTAACTTCCTGATTCCACCATGGAGTTCTGATTTTTCTATTCTTGCAGACAACCTCACCACATGTCTCTGTGGCTGAATCAATCAGTGTTTTCTTCAAGGCTTGCCACTGAATCTCCAAGGTTTGGTTGCTGTTCTCAAACTGTTTCATTTTTTTCTTTGTGTATTTTAGTTAAACTAAAATACACAATTTTAGTTTAACTTTATTTTAGTTTAATTAAATTTTAGTTAAACTAAAATACACAAAGATTATTTTCAATAATCTTTGTGTATTTTAGTTTACAGTTCACATGTGAGAGCTGCTCAACTTTTATTCTCCTTAAAACTTTCTTACAGGTTATTCTTTTCAATATGAAATTCAATTTTATCCTACTCAAAATTAAATAGTGATCACTTCCAATTTGAAATCCTCTGTACTGTACACTCTGGTGTCCTGCACCAGGGAGAAAACATCACTAACAACAATAACATACTCAATGAGATTTTTCTTATTCCTTGCCTCTTCTCTCCATGTGAATTTGTGCACATTTTTATGTTGGAACATGGTGTTAGTAATAACCAGTCCATGTCCTGAGCAGAAATCCAACAGTTATTTGCCATTATTATTTGCTTTTGCTCTTTTCTCCAAATTTTCCCAAAATATTTTTGTATGTCTGACAATCACTTCCTACTCTGCTATTTAGATCTCCAACAAGGACCAACTTTTCCTTTTTCATTGTGTCAGTTGCTTTTTCTAAAGCATCAAGAAATTCCTCCACTTCTAACTTAGTAGAATCTTCTGTGGGACCATAGGCACAAATAAGTCTCATTATCCAGTTCCCCATTCTGATATTTGCCCACATCACTACTTGAGACTGCCTGCCATTCAAGAAGAATTAGCCTTTGTATTTTGTGTTGAATACTATGGCTACTCCTTCTTTTCCTTGATGGTCATTGCCTGAATATTTTGTATTTATTGCTCAGAAAGATCTCACCAGTTTTTGTCTTTTTTGTTTCGGTCTCCCCTATTATGTCGATCTGGTACTTATCTAATTCCTCAACTAGCTCCATTTCTTTGCCATTCAGGCTTATGATGATAGTACCGATCTTCAACTCTGGTGATATTGAGTTGGGGTATGCTTTAGGGTTTGTTCCAGTAGCTGAGGTTTCGCTGTTCGCCTTGGTTACCTGGAAAAAACACGGGTGCCTTGTTTAACCGTGTGAGGCTCAGCGAGCATGAAATTTTGTCATGTTGTACCATCATTTTGTATTTTGGTTTAAGCCAATAACAATACAATTTGGTCGGCTAAATCCCAAATTGCCAGCCCATCCTCGTTCATTCAATATCCAGTTAGATACCCAACAGGGTGCACCACGAGAAGTTGAGGATTGGACACTAGGTCAGAAGCATTGGTCGGTTCTCCGCATTCCTTTAAAAGGTATGTGGAGGTCTCCTCTCAGTTATACAGCTTTGACCCTTAAGCATCCCCAAATAAATGTTTTCTGCAATAATAGGTGAGGAAATATCTCTGTAATTCTCACATTATTTTATTTTCCTTCATTTTCTTGGTTGCATAATATAGCTTTCTGGATTATGCAGGCTAATAAGTAGCATGTGATATCAATTACTCCAATTGCCTTTCTTATCTTCTTGATATTTTCTTTAGGCTTTCCAAAGTCTTCCCATGACGTCATTTATTTAATTTTCATACAATAATGTAATGTTTCGGCACTTTTCTCCACATTCTCTATGAGAAAATACTGCCTTACTAGCTTGAAATTCTATGATTTCTTCTTTCTTGTTAGGCATAAATGCTTTTTGAAAATTAGGAATGGCATAAAGGAATTGGCAAAGAGTGATATCAGATTTTTTTCCAGCTTTTAAATTTAATGGCTTTTTTTTTATACAAAAAGAAAGCCATGTCCTATTTTTATGTATAAACATTTAACTAAAAGTGTAATACTTCATTTCTTTTGATTAGTATTTCTTCAGTAATATTGTTTATATGTGAAAAAGAAAAACTTTATGTACAGTTACTGTCAGAACTGTAAGATCACGATATTTATTGATATCAAGAAAGAAAGAAGGACTTACCTAAAATTCCTTTTATTTCTGGAATGTAAAAACTTGACAGAAGAAGAAAGTATGAAGATCCGCAAACCTTCATTGCTACAAATGGAATAATTTTACTTTTGTCTTTATGATGTTGCTTTGTGGCACCAATTAATAGTACACTTATGCCAAGATTATGTATTTCCAAATAGGAGGTTCGATACAGAATGAGAGAAGAACAGCTGTAGATTGGAAGAGAATATATTTGGGAATATATTTGATACAGAAGTTTTACAAAGAAATATAAGGAAAAAATAAGACTATTACACTTTTTTTATATATAATCTTTGTCAAGTAGCTTTATTTTATCCTCCTACATGTTTCACCAATTTTTTCTATTGGCATCCATCCTCAGGGAATACAAACTAGTAAGCTAAAATGAAGGTTACAGACTAGGTTATAACTGATGGTTCTAATTCATACAAAAAAATTGGTATTGTGCGTGACAATGTGCGTGTCTCGTTAACGTGATTTATTCGTTATGGTTCATGACGTAATTTTATGAAAGTTCATTTCTTTGATGTTTAATGATCTGATAAAAGTTTTCCAAATTTCTGGTAAAATTAGACCTTGATTCTTGTTTAGGTTTTCAGTTTCACGGGCGACTGTAGCTGCTTCTTTAAAGGTTCTTGAATGGTAGTTATCTTCTATGTATGGCATAAGGCTCTTATCCCACTCAATGTGATGGTTAGTAGAGGCAAAGTGGCATGAAAGGCCTGAAATGTCTTGTCTGTTATTTCTGACATATCCTGTGTGTTCTTTCTTTCTCGTTTCAGAGCAAAATTTGGTACAAATATGTAGATGACATCGTTATCATTTGGGATCATACGAAAGAAGAACTAATGAATTACCTCAACCAAATCAATAGTTTCCACAATACCATCAAATTCACATTAGAAATGGAAAAAGATAAAAAACTGCCATTCCTTGACATTTTAATAAAGAAACAAACCAATAATAGCATCAACCTATCTGTATACAGAAAACTTACAAATACTGGACGTTACCTCCATTTCAACTCAGCTCATCACATAGCTCAGAAACTTAGCATTATCCATAGTCTCAAGAAAAGAGCTATACAGTATACGACAGACAAGGATGACCTACTAACGGAATTAACCACAATATCCAGAGAACTTTCTTTAAATGGTTACCCAAAAAGACTCTACAAGATTCTCTTTACTGATATACCACATCGACAACGTGATGACGTCCAATACATCAGTACAATTACGATTCCTTTTGTCAGCAACCTTTCCAAAAAATTAGCTAACCTTTTAAAACCACATAAGATCAGAGTGGCATTCAAACCAACCAACACTATTCGGAAATTTTTAAGATCACCAAAAGATCCTCACCCATTCTACAAGTACTCTGGAATATATAATATACCTTGCTCATGTGGTATTAGTTATGTAGGTTAGACCTCTAGAAGCTTTGAAACGAGAAAGAAAGAACACATAGGATATGTCAGAAATAACAGACAAGACATTTCAGGCCTTTCATGCCACTTTGCCTCTACTAACCATCACATTGAGTGGGATAAGAGCCTTATGCCATACATAGACGATAACTACCATTCGAGAACCTTTAAAGAAGCAGCTACAGTAGCCCGTAAAACTGAAAACCTAAACAAGAATCAAGGTCTAATTTTACCAGAAATTTGGAAAACTTTTATCAGATCATTAAACATCAAAGAAATGAACTTTCATAACAATTACGTCATGAACCATAACGAATAAATCACGTTAACGAGACACGCACATTGTCACGCACAATACCAATTTTTTGTATGAATTAGAACCATCAGTTATAACCTAGTCTGTAATCTTCATTTTAGCTTACTAGTTTGTATTCCCTGAGGATGCCAATAGAAAAAATTGGCGAAACATGTAGGAGGATAAAATAAAGCTACTTGACAAAGATTATATATAAAAAAAGTGTAATAGTCTTATGAATAATTGTCAAGAAAAAATTCAACATAAGGAAAGAATGTTTCCAAAACAGAAAGGAAAATAAAATCAATACGAGAGAAGCAAACAGTTTTTACCAAATCAATGCGTGAATTTCCTTCTGAGGGACACTAAATTAAAAATATCGATAAATCTGTTAAATAAAGTTTCTTTATATTTTTTTAAAGTAATGGACAGTCTTCTGTTTAATACATTCTGGTTAAATGTTTAAATAAAACTTTTTTTCTGGAAAGCACTGCTATCCAGAGCTTTCCAGAGAGAAGGGAACTTTACCCTTTACCTTATTGCTGAGTGGCCCAGGAAACAAAGGAGAAATTATGTATGCTTAAAGGAGGCATTAAAGGGAAACAATAGATTACAGTTATATTCAATATATGCAGAAACCAGACACTATTTCGGTACAGTGCACAATTTTTATTTGCAAGAAAAAAAAAAAGAAAGTACGAGTTAGCTGATTTGATTATGACGCAATGCTGAGAGGAATAAAATTTAAAGGAATATCTGTGACATTTTGTTCTAAGGAAAAATCCTGTGGTTCTATAGACAGAATTTGAAAGTTATTTTTATGAAATGCTTATGGCTGAATTTTCTGCTGGGATGTATGCATGTGTGGGTCAGTTTTTAGATAATTACCTTTATTTCTAAAGATGAACCTTACGGAGTGCTTACAAAACCCAAAATTTTACACACAGTGTTAGATCCACGCATACCGTGATTACATTTATTTTATTATTTATTTGTAAACAGGGATGTTACTTGGAATTTATTTTATCTGAATGTCTTCAATTGTCATTTTTGGAAAACTTTATTTTTATATCTATTATCATAACAGATATAAATATATCTATTATATTAAATGGAGAAAATTATTAATAAAGTAATGAGATATAACTGACATAGAAATATATATATATATATATATATATATATATATAATAATAATGCTATATATAGTATAGTATACCATATTACTATATATAATAATAATATTCTAACACAGATGTGCATTTGGTTTCCTCAATTGGAGTCATGATCAACTAGTGAATGTACAAGAACGTACAGAAAGGACTAAACACACGAACAAGTGTGGGAGAAGTTTCTGACATAATCTATAAAATGTGGCTCTTAAATGAGATCTCAACAACTTCCTTGAATCATCAGATACTTCATATCAACTAGATTCTTTATCTTTATAACATACAGATGGTTCAAGAATAAAAACTTCAAGATGCAAAGCATGCTTTAACTACCGCTGTGGCATATTAAACTTGATGGCCAAATGTATTTTTTTTCTTAAAATATAATGATGAAGTCAAGGACACTTTGAGCTTCATTAGCAGTCAGAAAATTGCAAATTCGGGAGGAAAAGAAGCAACCTAGAAATCCTCCCTTTATCCTGCTGTGTTGTGATGCTGGAAATGTGACTAGACCATGCTTTTTGGAGATGAAGAAGCAAATCTTGTTATCATAAATGTCAATCTCTATAGAGCAATTATCTAAAACATTTTTGGTGCCAGAGTGAAACGGAGTGATTAAAACTGGAGAACATATATAGTTTCAACCAAATGGTGATATGGCAGTGCTTATGTAGAAATGATCATTTTAAGAGAGATTTCTTCACATTGCATAATCTCAAAATATAGTGAGTTGATCTGCCACTCTCCTGTTTTGACACACCTTGAATTGTTCATGTTGTGTAGGTCCATGTCTGAGGGGGGGGGGGGGGGGGGGTGAAGAGAAAAGTTGTCCCTTTTCCTATTTTTTCAAATAATTTTATTTAAAAAAAAATTGAACTATTTTCACTGTTTATTTTTTAGTAGTTCAAAAGTTACATGTAAAACAAATGGTATGATAACTTCTGTAATACCTCATATAAAACAACAAAAAAACATTATTACAGTAATCTACTGTTTATCCGAACACAGGAAGGCAATTTGCTATTCAGATAACTGAAGGGTCAGATAACTAAAATTGCAATTACTTGGTGCAATACCAGAAGTTGGTTAACATTCAAAGGTTGGCAAATGGAAGAGTTGTTGTTGTTTTGATGGTCAGATAAATGGCAGATTACTGTTTCTAGACAGCAAAATATGCTACTCATAACACTAAGCGATTCATTATCATTTTATAACTCAATGATTCGAAGGTGGTTTTAGCGTTTACTCCACTCGTGCTGTGCCTGATGAATGCATATTATCAAATGCTTGTAGATGAAAAAACTAAAGTATCTAAGAGAAAAAAGAAAATTCTCCAGTCTGTTAATAACTTCAGTAGGTAAAAGTGCTACAAAGTCTATAACCAATGAAAACGCAATAACTACCTTAAGTGGCACTGAATATGATGGCTTTATCACAGGATCCCAAGGAAGAAATGTGATGAGGGGAAATACTCTCAAAGCTTTATAAATTGTAACATCTTGAAAAGTCATAACTTTAGGATGCATTTCAATAATTGTTTTATCCTGAAATAAACATAAAAATTAACTTTATTTATTGAAATACACTGAAATTTAAAAATAAAAAAATTTTATTTGTCAGCTTCTTTATTGGTTTATTATTATTTTAATCTCAGAGTAAACAAAACTAACAGCTGCAATAAAATTAGCATTATAATAGGATAACAGTGAACTAAGCAAACAGTGCAAGAGCTAAAAACCTTGCACATTAACTTGATCATGGTCAGATTTCCCATACCTTCAAAGTAATGATAAAATCAAATTTACTCGTTTTATTTTTCCCAAACGTGGCAGGAAATTTGTGAAAATCACACTCAAAAAATTTAAACCAAATCTACTAATATGTGATGCAGTTTGGAGGGTTTTGTAATAAGTAATAAAAAAAGAAAGTGTATGAAGTAAATGAAACTTTCAAATGAATTCACTATTCTGCA
Source organism: Typopeltis vanoorti (assembly GCF_054136105.1). Taxonomy (NCBI): domain Eukaryota; kingdom Metazoa; phylum Arthropoda; class Arachnida; order Uropygi; family Thelyphonidae; genus Typopeltis; species Typopeltis vanoorti. Next base: position 44,909,417 of record NC_143551.1, on the reverse strand, counting down.
GAGCTTTTATGTAGAAATTCTAATTTCACTAAATATACATTAATTATTTCTTGATTTATTTACATTTAACTTATGCAATTCTGATTTATGATATAAATCACTTCTTAATTTACAGTGTTTTATTTCTCACTTGAATGAGATGTGTTCATACTGTGGGTAGGATAAGGAATTTTTCTTTTTTTAATTTTATATATATATATATATATATATATATATATATATATATATATATATATATGATTAGTACTATTAACTCGGGTTGGGATATGTTCATTTTTCTAAATTAACTGACTTAAACCCGAGAATTATAACACAATGATATTTATTTGAAAAAACGCAACATGTTTCGTCAAGAATGACTTCATCAGGCGATAAGAACAAAGAAAGATATTAAAAGACACTTAAATTAACATTGACACACTCTAAAGCTATACAATTATAAAGCCATAATATTCGACTGTAAATTACGGTTATTATGAGCTTGAACTACAGTCCGAGTTAAAGTTCTATTGTTGTACACCTGTGCGTGTGTGGAATCACGCGATCTCCAGTATCTGATAGTAGAGTTGAAAGAGTCAGGCAAATTATAGCTAAGATTATTATTCAAATGAAAAGGGTCCAAGGTGATTTCTTTTGACTCGACAATGCGGCGCTCTACCTCATCATGGCAAATGTGTAGGTTTGAAGTTGAAGTCCAATTTATTTCATGTTGGTGGCTTTCGTTGTTCGTGTTTATTGAAAACAGGACATGGCTTGACAGAGCAGTTGCTTTGGTTCTTTTATAAGCAATGTTGCACTGGTGCTTTTCTAGAAAAGAACCAAATTTATAAAAAATAACCAAAGCAACTGCTCTGTCAAGCCATGTCCTGTTTTCAATAAACACGAACAACGAAAGCCACCAACATGAAATAAATTGGACTTCAACTTCAAACCTACACATTTGCCATGATGAGGTAGAGCGCTGCATTGTCGAGTCAAAAGAAATCACCTTGGACCCTTTTCATTTGAATAATAATCTTAGCTATAATTTGCCTGACTCTTTCAACTCTACTATCAGATACTACTGGAGATCGCGTGATTATACACACGCACAGGTGTACAACAATAGAACTTTAACTCGGACTGTAGTTCAAGCTCATAATAACCGTAATTTACAGTCGAATATTATGGCTTTATAATTGTATAGCTTTAGAGTGTGTCAATGTTAATTTAAGTGTCTTTTAATATCTTTCTTTGTTCTTATCGCCTGATGAAGTCATTCTTGACGAAACATGTTGCGTTTTTTCAAATAAATGTCATTGTGTTATAATTCTCGGGTTTAAGTCAGTTAATTTAGAAAAATGAATATATATATAGTATTTTCCGGTGTATAAGACGTTCCTATGTATAAGACGCACACAAGAAATTTAATACAATTTTCTGGAAAAAACCTAAACTTTAAGGTTTGATTTTAAAAAAAAATCGATAAAATAATAGGTAATTTTTAATAGTAAACTGACCTTTCAGAAACCTGCAAAACCCATGTCACTGTCATCTGACTCTTCTCTATCATCATTAATTTCTTCTCTTTCTTCTTCCTCTTGTTCTTCATCATCATCTTCATATAAGAAATGATCTTCACTTCCATCAAGGGCAATGCTAATTCCACATTTCAAGAAAGATTTAACAATAGTTTGTTCATTTATTTTCGACCAAGATGTCTTAACCCACTCGCACACTCAAGAGACTGATGGCCGTTTCAGGGCACCCTTTGGTGTTAGCTGATGTACACCAGCATTCATTATCCACTTGTTCCACTCTTTGCTCATAAAGATTTTAATGGGTTTGTTTAAAGATACATATTATCAAATGCTTGTAGATAATATGTATAATATGTAACAAGTGCTGCAGTTGCAATGTAAGTCCTCCTGGTATGACAGCCAATTCAGTATTGCACTCTTGGAATTTTTGTTTGATTGAATTCTTCAGATGAGCCCAGAATTCATCAAATACAAGAAGAGCTTTCTTCTTTAGTAGTGCGCCATTCCTTCTTTTCCATACTTTATCTATCCACACTTTCATGCCACTTTCATCCATCCAACCTTTTTCATGCACATGTACAATCAGTCCTGTTGGTATTTTTTCTTTATGCAGTCTTCCGCTTAAAAATTATCATTGGTCGCAGCTTCGTACCATCAACACGACATGCAAGAACTACAGTGTAGTGTGTTTTTTCGTATCCACTGGTTTTGATTGTAATACTTTTCTCACCTTTCTCAGCGACAGTTCTATTTGAGGGAACATCAAAGGTTAGAGACGTTTCATCCATATTGGCTATCTGTCCCATTTCAAAATTGTAATTTTTTCGATGTTGAATCACATATTTATGAAAAGAAATAATTTTGTCTTCATATTCCTTTGGCATTTTTTGACTGATTTTTGTTTTTGTACACATACAAAGTCCACTGCATTTCATGAAACAGTAACACCAAGACGCCCCACCTTTAAAATCTTCAATGTTATGCTCACAGGCTACTTTGACTGCATGTGTATGAATCATTTTTGTTGAAATGGCAATGCCATTTTGCCGATTTTCTTGCACCCATTTCAAAACTTCAGTCTCTAGTTCTGGCCACTTCGTAATTTTTCCATGTTCCACGCACTTTTCATTACACAAATTGTACAAAATCTCCTTCTGACCACACCAAGTTCTAATAATTTTTTCTGTAGGCGGAAGTCCAAAATGTCTTTCAGCTTCCCTATTCCTGTGTTCTTCCGCATATTTTACAACCTGCAATTTTTAACTTGAAGTATGTGAAAGTCACCTGCTTTTTTCCATCACTAAAATCTACATGAAAATATCAAACTGAACACAAAATATCTCAACACGTCAACTCAATACTGATAAACATCGGTTACTGATTACTTGGATAAGATATTATGAAACTTGAATAGGGACTCCCCATTCTAAGTCACGTGAAGGTCACGCATCAATTTGATTGCACCATTAACCACCTACAAAGATCTTGGAACATAAAAGGGAGTGCGTATGACTTTGAAATGAGGAAACAATCTTTACCTTCATTATATAAGACGCACTCCATTTTTAAGATGAATTTTTAATGTAAAAAAGTGCGTATTATACAACGGAAAATATGGTATATATATGTAGAAAGTATTTTACCTTGGGTATAATAAATGTTAAAGATACCAAGCTATTTTAAACCTGATTTTACTCCATTTCCCAAGTAAGCAAGCAGACAAACAAGTCAAGTTTGCGTCTGCAAGTGTTGCAAGTCTAGCTGACCCTACATGTAGTGCAAGACCAAGGCAACTCATGGTAAAAGTAGAATAAGCTCTGATCACTAATCTTAATATTTACACTTAATGCAAAGCACAACTCCTGGAGGAGATGAATGATGCTTTGTATTAAAGGCAAGGGGCCACTACCCAGACCGGTTTTGACTTTTAGTGAGGTCTCATCAGTGGGAGCCAGGCTAGAAATGCCAAGATTTTAGTAATACATAGCTTATAAGTGTGTGTGTGTGTGTGTGTGTGTGTGTGTGTGTGTGTGTGTGTGTGTGTGTGTGTGTGTGTGTTGTATTTTTATTTTACTTGTATTCAGTCTGGAAAATCTGCTCTAGACACCAAACATGGAACTTTTTTAAGCCACTTCAGGTGTCTAATAAGGTGGACTCACACCAAGTGATGAAATTCATCTCCTACCTAACGTCAATCACAAATATGCAGCATGGCCACAACAGCATTCGAACCTGTAGCTTGTTGGTTGGAAAGCAGATGCTCCAACTACCTGGTCAACCAGACTGTCAGATTACTGATAAGAAGATTGTTCAGAGTAGAAGAAGAAACAAAGACGACTAATTTATTCTTAACATAAGAGCTTTCAATAGTCAGTTGAGATTTACAGCACAACTGACTAATCAGTGGCATGCCAAATGTTTGGAAAAATCATAACTTTGATTGTTGTCATTGACATAACAACATCAATGACAAAATAAGTCTTTTCTTCAGAATAAAAGGAAACCACCCACCCACCCACCCACCCCCCCAAAAAAAAAGAGAAAAAAAGGTAAATATCATGCAAAAATAGACATGAACAAAGATTAACTGTTATGAGAACATAACACTGAAATCAGACAAGAACATTGGGAGCCACTAGAGTTAACCTGAAAGCAACTTGCTGAATGAATTGTAATTTATTCAGGGATATAAAAACTAAACATAAGAATGAATGGAGTAAGTGGAAGAAATAGAGGAAATGAAATTTATTAAATGGGTTTATTAAATTAACAAGTGATAAGAATGCTAGTAGAAAATATTCATAAAGAATGCAATCAGAAGAACATTTTAATAGTTTTAAATGAGTTCAACCAATAGTATAGTGGTACACAATTAGCAGAAAAAAATTTATTGACACTGGAATTGAAGACAAGCAGACGTTAACTCTTTAAAAGGGAATTCTGTTCTAAACAACATCAGCAGTAGAGGGCATGAACAAACAGGAAGAAAAGAATTTCTTCTGGCAGTATGAAGATGAACTGTGAAAATGTGCTGAGTAGCCATGGCACATTTAAACAGAAAGATATCGAAGGGATTAATGATTTGAGTGCTGATGAACAGCAATCATGGAAATATTTGCAGAATGGCAACAATTGATGTCTGTGCAAAAAAAAAAAAATAAATAAATAAATAAATAAATAAATAAATAAAAATAATTAATTAATATTTCCCACACTTGAAGGCCACAAAGCCTGTAGCAAATAAATGTTGTGTGAGCTGGAATCAGGAGCAAAGTAATCTGCTGATATTCTTCTTGAAGAGCTAGAGGTTGCAGTCCTTGGGAAATACTTCATGAGAGAATAAAATATTTCACGGGATGGGATGGAATAAAAAATGATTGAGAGTAACAGGTTTTCAGTGAGTCTACAGCTCAACTGTAAAATGTTGGATGGCTGCCGTTCACTTTCTTGTAAGTTTAGCATAATTGGAGGATATAATGGATTTAGGTAATGCTAAACAGGAACCATGGAAATATCGGTAAATGAGATATAATATGAAAATTGATCACTTTTGAGATAATAACTGATGAGTGTAAAACGCGAGTCATCTGCATTAAGAATTCTTAGCGAGGTCTTAGGTGCACCACCCCAAATATGAGGCAGTATTCTTAAGTTATATGGATTTAAGATTTGTACAGAATAAGCAGATAGGCAGGAGAGAAGTTGTGTCTTGAGCAAATGAGTATGTACACCTTTCTGGAAGCTGAAGATGCTATAGAAGTGATGTTATTATGCCAGGAAGTAAGAGTCAGTCCAAGAAAAGATCTGGTCTTGACTATTGAGAATTATCAAATTAAGTAAAGAATAAGTTAGTTCTTTGTTGCAAGAAAACAGGCAAAACTTTGTTTTGGAAGCAGTAGAAGTAACTAGGTTGTTGTTGCTTCACTGTGGGATGGTGTGAAGATCAGTGTTTAGAGTACTCACCACAGATTATATTGAAGCTTGAGATGTTAAGCGATTATTGTATAAGTAGGATAAGTGGAGAGTGCTAACACAAACAAAACTGTAAACAGGATTTGAGGTCAGTAAGAGCAGATCATTTATATATATATAAGGAAAAGGGAGGGTGAAATAACGAAGCCCAGAGGAACACCTGTATTCATACACAGTGAATGACCAGAGAAAACGAGCAATCCAATTACAAAGGGAGGAAGGCAGACTATATATATATATATATATATATATATATATGTCAATTTACTGGCAAGCTTTGATGCAAAACCCTATTAAACACACTAGAAACATTAAGTGTAATGGCACAGGTTTCTCCAAACCTTTCCATGACATGTGTCCAATGTAGTTCTCAGATATCAAACAAGTTCATTGTTGATCACCTTCTCCATTACTTGGGACAACACTGAAGTGAGAGCAATAGGTCAATAGCTAGATAGTAGACACTCCTCACTTTTTTTGGAAATGGCTGTATATGGGATTGCTTCCGAGCTGGGATGGATGCCAACTGAGTATAATATAGTGTATAGATGACAAAGAACACATGTTAGTTTAGGAACACATGAGTACAACTGGTGGAATTCCATCAGGATCAGAAGCCTTTTTGTGGTCCAGATTGTTCAAGATCCTTCTCAGGTCTTTTTGGTGAAAGGCTACAGAATGCATACAATGCAATGTTCCAGGTAGAGAAAGAGGTAATTTACCTTCATCATCTACTATGTATGAGCTGGATGAGAAAAATGCCAGGTCAGCCTTATCTAGTAATGCTGCAATGCTACCATTTGGATGAGAAAGAGGTGGAAGCACAAATGGACAAAAGTTACATGTAATGGCTTGTGCAAGGGACTAGAAATCCTGACATTTAGCTCTTACAAAAATCAGACTTAGCTTCTTTAATAATGGTTTTGCAAGTGTTGCTGGCTTCACTGTAGGCAGTGAATGAAGCTGAAGTTCTTACCTAAAGCCACTCCTGATAAGCTTTTTTTTTTTCTTGGATCACCCTAGCACTTTTCGAAAAGCATGGTTTAGAAATAGGGTGGAAAATGTGAACAGAATAAGGAACAAAACCTCCATTATAACATGCATACTTTCAGTAACAAGATCATAACACATATCCGGATCTGAAGAATGAAAGCAATAGTATGACCATGGAATGGAGAAGTCTTGGAGATCTTCCCGTTTGGCATTGTCGTAATGCCAAACTACAGAAGGTTGTGAATGGCTAAGAGGAAGCTCTTTCATAAGAGACAAAACCTGGATGGGAATGTGATGGGAATTACCAAACACTACAGTTATATGGACTAAATGGAATATTACATAGGAAGTAATTAGTCTACATTTAAATTGTAAGTCAGCAGTTAGAATTTAAGGAAATACAGAAATATGGTTTGATGTAAAATCATGTGTAAGACAGAACTGCACATTGTCTCCACTCTTATTCATCATCTACATGGATCACATTATAAAAGAAAATCATTAAGCCTGATATCAGAACTGCAGATATTGAACTTAGCTCTTTGCTTTATTTATGCAGATGATGATGTACTCCTAAACACATCTAGTAGAAGTTTCCAGGATTATCTAACTAGATTGAATGACAGTTGTAGCAGGTTTGGCATGACAATCAGCAATAAAAAGTAAACTATGAAAACATGCAGACCTGATAATGCAGGAACACAGCAAACATCAGCTGCATTCTGAATGGAGATCAAATAGAGCAAGTAAAATGTTTCAGCTATTTAGGCACAGTTTTTAGTGAAGATAGCAAGTTAAATCTGGAAATAGATAATAGAATAAGCAACGCTGGTATGGTGGGAAGCCAGCTGAATAAATTTATATGGAATAAGAGAGATTAGCTAAAACACTAAACCAGCAGTATACAGGACAGTGTTCAAAACCATTTTTATGTTATGGATCTGAGAGTTGGGCTAGAAATAAAGCACTTGATCAAAGACTAGATATGCAGCTTCTGAGAAAAATTAGGGAAGTGAACAGATGGCACCAGTAGCACAATCATATTAAAAATGAAGAAATTAGGAAGGAACTTGACATTGTTTGCAGTCAAGAATGTGTGAGCAGGGCTAATCTAATGTGGTATGGTCACTTAAATAGAAAGGAAGAAGAAAGATTAGCAAGACAGGCATTATGCCAAGATGGCAGGAAAAGATTTCCAGAAAGAGAGCAAGGTCTAGGTGGATTAATTCTGTCAGAAGTGCCTTAGAAGAAAGAAATGTTAGATATGATAATACTAGAGTGCTGACAAGTAAGAGACTGATTTGGAGGTAAATTATTGATAGGAGATTAATAACAACATAAAGTTAATCATGTTGTGCTGTCATAATAGCCTGAACATCCCTAGATGGTACATATCAGGAAATTGATGATGAACTTGAGTTATAGTATACCAATCTTTAATGGTGATTCTAATGAAAGTAGTGAAGTATTTTTTGAAGCTACAGAAACAGTTAAGAAAATTGGTAGATGGTCTAAGGAATATATGCTTTTCATTTTAAAGTCTGAACTGCAAGGTAAAGCTAAGCATTTTGCTCAGAATTCTAAGGAATTTAGTGTTACCTGAATTTTTATGAACCAGTGTCTTGGTATTTCAGGATGACTTACTGCTGTTTTCTCCAGATTTTAAGTCACATGCAAAACTACTGAAGGCTGTAATCAAGAAGATTCACGAGGCAAAATCAAAACTTAAGACTTCAAAATAAACCGTTTCTTGATAAGGTGAAGTATATTGGTCATATTATAGATGAGGAAGTGTTAGACCTGATAATGAAAATATTAAAGCAATTCTTTCTTTAAATAGTCCTACAAATGCTAGGGAAATTAGAAGATTGGTGGGAATGGTAAACTATTATAAGAGATTTATCCTAAATTGTTTGGCCTATCTCAGTCGTCTTACTGATCTTACAAAAAAGGGAGGAAAGTTTCTATAGGGAAAAGCACAACAGAAAACTTACGATGTTCTTGTTTGTCTATTTTGACAAACTCACGTGTTTTAATTCATCCAAAGTTAGGATCTAAATTTTATATTTCAACTGATTCTTCACAGAATCGTATACCTGCTGCAGTGGAGCAGTTTGTAGAAGATAAGTTGAAGCTGGTAGCATTTCTCAGTAGGAAACTTAAGCAGCTCAGAGAGGAATTATTCCATGCTAGAAAAAGAAATATTAGCCATAATTTATCCTCTTAGTATGTGAAGTAATTGTTATATGGTCAGTAGACAGAACTAAAATCAGACCATAAGTCTCTGACATTCTTAAATAATATCAAGAATAAAAACCAAAAGAATTATCTGATGGGCTTTGAAAGTTCAAGAATATCACTTGAAAGTGTTCTATTTACCTGGTACACTAAATGTAGTTGCTGACATCTCTCTAGAGATAACGTGGATGATGTTGTCACCAAGCATGATGCTGAAAATAATGTAGATCCTATTCAGTTTAAGGCGAGTATGATACCACCGGAACAATCTTCCAAGAGATTGATAAAAAGAAAGAAAATTCAAAAGTGGAATAGTAAATTTACATGTAAGAAGGATAAACTGGCATTAATGCACTTTAGAAGAGAAAGTAAGTTAAAAGTAGGTGACTTGATATTACTTCCTTCTCTGATCACTTCTGTCAAGATGGAAGTGATAAGAGAAGGAGAGGTAAGCTAGGAGTGGGAGAATGCAGACCATATAGGGTTTCAAAAATGATGTCTCCTGTAATATATAAGATTGTGGATGTTAAATATCCAAATAGGTTTATTATAGCACATTTTGACTCAAGAAATATGATAAGAGCAGTTTTCTGTATTAGCAGGAAACAGTTTAAGTAAGCTCTTATGGATGAACAGATGACAGAAAGTTCAAAAATTTCACCAAAATGGAGTGGTCATGAAGGAGATAGTAAAATTACTGATGGGCATTATTATAAATGTAGATCTAAGTAGTACCTATTATTCTCTAAGACTTCTAATCATAAAAGAACTTGTGAATTTTGTTAAATAAATATTATTATTATTATTTAATTCTTAGGGTGGGTCATTGTATATCTGTATTAAAATTCAGATATCCAAGTTTAAAATATAAAAATGAATTAAAGTTAAGATGTTTGTTTGTTTTTGTATGTCGTGAGGAAAACGTTTTTAGGTGTTCTTTTTTTATCTTTGGCTATTGTAGTCTTGCTTAGATGTGAAATAAAATTGTTTAAATTTGATATTTGTGGCTAGTTGTAATTATGTATGAGCTGACAAAAGTTTTGGTGTTGGATGCTTTTTGTGTGTAGACAAATGCTGTTTAGGAAATATGTTGTCAATAGCAAGGGAAGCAAAAGTTAACTGCTGTATTATTGAAAGTGATTAAAAAAGCTTACCTCAGTGCATACAATTGTGGAATGAAAACTTGTTTATAAATGTTGGCCATTCCATAATGAAATTACAGTTCAATAAACTTTTGTGCACTCTGAAGAAAGAACTTCATCATTTCAAGCCTAATGCTGGAAAGTGGTAATGGCAGTGCATGATGGTAGACTCAAACGACAAGTTTCTCAGTTGCATTTCTGAGCATGTGCAAAAGGAATGTTAGCGACCACTGCTAGGCATTCAGGAGAAACCTGTAACATTTCTGAGTCTTCAATATATGAAGACTGGGCAGAAATTAGAAGAAAAGTTAGAAATGGAAGACAGAGAGATAAGTCCTTGTACGGAGATGTGTGCAGTTTTTAGGAGTCACTAACCCATATAGGATTTATTTCAGTTAAGCCTGAAAAGAACTTGATTAATTTCCAGTTCACACAGAATGAGTCCAGTAAAATTTGTTATATTTAGGATACTTGGTGTGATATGTGATTTCTAACAGTCTATATGTTATTTTGTTATTTCTTCAGAAGCTTTCATACAGAAGGCAAGATTGTTCTGAAGTGTTAAAGATGTTAATAAGGTTTTAAAAAGAATTAATTTCAGAATGAATTCACTTTCACATAGAAAGTGAATTCATTCTAAAGTGTAGAGATATGGTTTTTAGTAGTTCATTCAGTGGAACTTGCTATTCCTTTTATATAAAGAGTGAAGTAACAGAAGTGTCTTGGATGAAGACAAGATATGTTTTATTCAGTGTTCTGTGATTTTAAGATGCAATAAGAATTTTCTTGTCTTATGTTGCTATCACATAGAGAGCAATTTTGTGTTAATCTTTCTCCTGTGTGAACTCAAGAATGAATAAGAGTTTCTGTAGGAAACAACAAAACCTAAATTGCAAAAGTCATTATGTCCATATAGGACAATATCTGTTGGCTTATGTGATTGGAAGTTGTGCACATTAAAGCAAATTTTTTTTGTAAATTAAAGATTTTTATTTTGGTTATGAAATGTTTGAAGATTCAATCCCTTAATGGGTTATTAAGGTTACTTAAGATATTAAGTTACATATGAAATATTCCAGGATACGAACCTGGAATAGACACTGTCTCTCTCTCATACACACACACACACACACACACACACACAAAACACTTAATCAAAAATTGGCAATCTTAAAGGAACTTTGTAACAGGCACGTTTACAGTCTGTAGTGATCTGAAATATAAACCTTCATCAAATAAATTATTTTATTTATTTTATTATCCATTAGACAACACAAAATGTTAAATCATACCTGCATTACTCCAACAATTTCTGCTGTGATTTTGCAAAAACCAGGAATTAAAGTCTGAATGAAGTGATATGTTCCATTTGTAGTTGAGTATTTTACTTGGAAATATTCAGAAGGAAATACCACTTGCACTCTAAGGTTCTGAAAAATAGTCCATGAATTTTATTTTAATTATAAAATAAGAATATAATTTTATATAAGAAAATTGAACTAAATCTTTTCATTAAAATGATAACCTCTCGTTTTAATGGTTTCTTTAGTCATAAGATACTGACATGAAATGTTTTTCAATAATATTTGTAAAGTGACCTCTAAACTATTTTTTTTTCATTTATGCAAAACTCATTTATGAGAGTAATTTTAAATTTCAGCAATATCTGCAGCATACTACTTTACTAATTCTCTCCAAAACATCAACCAATAAACTTCTTAAGACAAAAAAAAAAAAAGAAAAGAAATTAATAATTATGTATAAATACATAGGTAAGTGAAACAGTTAATAATTTTGACTGGAATAAATGATTTAAAAGGTGAAAGATATGAAATGTGAGAGGACATGTCTGTTGACAAGATATGATGAGTGAATTAAGCGACACAATAAAAATGGTAAACATCTGTTGGATTTCTGCTCAGAACATGGACTGGTTATTACTAACACCATGTTCCAACACAAATATGTGCACAAATTCACATGGAGAGAAGAGGCAAGGAATAAGAAAAATCTGATTGACTATGTTATTGTTGATAGTGATGTTTTCTCCCTGGTGCAGGACACCAGAGTGTACAGAAGATTTGAAATTGGAAGTGATCACTATTTAGTCTTGAGCAGGATAAAATTGAATTTCATATTGAAAAGAATAAAATGTAAGAAAGTTTTAGAACGAATAAAAGTTGAGCAGCTCTCAGATGTGAACTGTAGACTAAAATACACAAAGATTATTGAAGAAAAAATGAAAGAGTTTGAGAACAGGAATTAAACCTTGGAGATTCAGTGGCAAACTCTGAAGAAAACATTGATTGATTCTGCCAGAGAGGCATGTGGTGAGGTGGTCTGCAAGGATAAAAAAAATCATAACTCCCTAGTGGACACAGGAAGTTAAAGAGGCAGTGAAGGAAAAGAAGAAAGCATATCAAAAGTTTCTGGCAAATAAGTCAGCTTGTGCTCTTAGCGAATACAGAGACAAATGCAAGAATGCTAAACACTGTGTAAAACTAGCTAAACAAAAGCCATGGGAGGACTTTGGCAAGAATATAGAAAATAAATATCAAGAAGGTGGCAAAATATTCTGAAGGTTGTTGAAGAAGCTTAGGAATGGAGGAAACAATGCTGTAAAAGGAGTTAGAGATGATAAAGGTAACATGAAAATGGGAGAAAAAGATATCCTTGAAGTATGGAGTAATTACTTTGAAAAACTGCTAAACGAAACAAGCAGTGATGACAGCACAGTGGTAAAAAACACTAAACAGGCATGCAGTCAGGAATACATATCCATACTTGAAGTAGAAAAAGCCATCAAAGGCTTGAAATGTGGAAAGGCAGCAGGAGATGATATTCGACCAGAAATGCTGAAGTATGGTGATCAGAACTATGGTGGTATAAGAGTCTTACAGTGGCTGCACTGCATAGTTCAGAAAGCCTGGAGAGAGGGACGATTTCCCGATGATTGGAGTAGAGTTCTCATAGTACGCATATATATAAAAAGGGAAATAAAACTGAACGGGTGAATTACAGAGGTATTTCACTACTGAGTGTTCCTGGCAAGATCTATGCAAGTATACTTGAGATATGGTTGCGAAGAATTGTGGAAGAAAAGCTTGGTGAAGAACAAATAGAGGCTGTCAGGATCAGATCTTCACTTTACGAAAAATAGTTTAGAAAGCATGAGAGTATAACCAAGATCTGCATTTAAGTTTTGTTGATCTGGAAAAGGCATATGACAAGGTGCCAAGAGAGAAGCTATTCAATACGCTACAGTTATATGGTGTCATTGGAGCATTATATCAAGCAATACTTAGTCTTTATTTGCGTTGTAAGTCAGCAGTTAGAATTGAAGGAAGAACAGGAAGATGGTTTAATGTTAAATCTGGTGTGAGGCAAGAATGTACATTATTTCCTCTGTTATTCATTATCTATATGGATCATATTACGAAGGAAAGTGGTATTAAACATGATATCAAAATTGGAGATGTTAATGTCAGCTCTTTGCTTTATGCAGATGATGTTATACTTCTAAATAAATCCACTATAAGTCTGCTAGATTCTCTGACTAAATTGAATAGCTGTTGTAATAGATATGGTATGAAGGTCAGCAATAAAAAGACAAAGACAATGAAAATTGGCAGAATCATTGAAAATGTCAACTGTGTTGTGAATGGAGAACCTGTGAAAAAAGTGAAACATTTCAGCTACTTAGTCAAGATTTTTAGTCAAGATGGTAAATTAAATATAGTAATAGACAACAGAATCCGCAAAGCTGGTTTGGTGGGAAGTGAATTGAATAAATTTATATGGAATAAGAGAGAAATTAGTCGGAACACTAAATTAGCTGTATACAAGACAGTGTTCAAACCAGTTTTAACTTATGAATGTGAGAGCTGGGTCAGAAGTAAAACACTTGACCAAAGACTAGAGACCGCAGATATGAGAGTCCTGAGAAAGATTATAGGAGTGAACAGATGGCATCAATAGCAATATCATATTAAAAACGAGGATATTAGGAAAGAACTTGACGTTGTCAGCATCCAGGAATGTTTTAGCAGAGCTAATCTCAGGTGGTATGGTCACTTAAACAGAATGGGCGAAGAAAGATTAGCAAAACAAGTGTTCTCTGCCGGGTTGGCAGCAAAACGACCCAGAGGAAGACCAAGATACAGGTGGATTGATACGGTACAAAGTGCTTTAGATGACAGAAATATAAGATCTGATAATGTTGGAGTCTTGACAAGTAACAGACTGATTTGGAGGAAAATTGTAGATAGGAACGTGTGAACAGACTTATGTGTTTGTCGAACATGTTGTTTATTATTTTAACGGTATAATAGAACACAGAAACTAAGTAAATAATTAATTTATTAACTTGATGCTGATATTTCGCTGGTGTTATAATCAGCATCTTCAGAGCACAAAAACACTGTTTGTCACAATACACGAGACTAAAACTACATAGTGTACTTAAACAAAATTGTAGCAGCAACACAAAGACTAGAGTCCTGATTTTTGCGCCCTCTATCTGAAAAAAAAAAAAAAAAAAAAAAAAAAAAAAAAAAAAAAGCTATCATATATTACTAGAGTCCTAGAAAAGTGCTAGTTTTTTCTTAATATGACTGTCTCCCAGATCTTCGGCAAGTTAATACAGCCATATTTGTTGAGATTTGGAGTGTGTTTTAGGGCTTCTGTCGCCTCTAAGAACAATCTCTCTGATTTATACGGGTTTCTGTGTAGTACTTTTGTGTTTTTCCAGTTGATCCTGTGTGCAGGAGTATCCAGAGCATGGTCTGCTAGGCTCGACTTCCCATAATGATAATTCCAGACGTATCTTTTATGTTCGCTGATGCGGATGTTCACAGTTCTTCCTGTTTGACCGTAGTAGGCTTGATTGCATGAGCAGTGTCTGCCCTTCCTGGATACGCTCATCACACGTCTCCCAGATGGTTCCTTATCATTTTCAGTTTTTAGAAAAGCCACACATACAGGCAGATACTTACACAAACAATCACACCATCATCCTTCTCAACAATATGACATATTAAAAACACTAACCCATAGAACGAGAGCAATCTGTTCCAATGACAAGGCTCTTACTGCTGAACTGACTCACTTACGCCACACCTTCTTGGCCAACGGCTACAATCCACATAAAATAAACAAAATACTAAACACTCCTAAGAAACCCCTCCCACCATCCACCACAGAGAACTACAACAAAACAGTCACCATCCTTTACATTAAAGGCACATCCGAAAAGATCTCAAGAATTCTCAATAAACATAAACTACACTACATTCAGACCATGTAGCAAATTAGCCACTCTCATCCGCTCACCCAAGGACAGCATTCCTCCTTTATCACAGCCAGGAGTCAAACAAGTACCCTGCTCATGCAATCAAGCCTACTACGGTCAAACAGGAAGAACTGTGAACATCCGCATCAGCGAACATAAAAGATACGTCCGGAATTATCATTATGGGAAGTCGGGCCCTAGCAGACCATGCTCTGGATACCCCTGCACACAGGATCAACTGGAAAAACACAAAAGTACTACACAGAAACCCGTATAAATCAGAGAGATTGTTCTTAGAGGCGACAGAAGCCCTAAAACACACTCCAAATCTCAACAAATATGGCTGTATTAACTTGCCGAAGATCTGGGAGACAGTCATATTAAGAAAAAACTAGCACTTTTCTAGGACTCTAGTAATATATGATAGCTCTTTTTTTTTCAGATAGAGGGTGCCAAAATCAGGACTCTAGTCTTTGTGTTGCTGCTACAATTTTGTTTAAGTACACCATGTTGTTTTAGTCTCGCGTATTGTGAAAAACAGTGTTTTTGTGCTCTGAAGATGCTGGTTATAACACCAGCGAAATATCAGCATCAAGTTAATAAATTAATTATTTACTTAGTTTCTGTGTTCTATTATACCGTTAAAATAATAAACAACTTGCAGATAGGAAGTTAGTAATGATGATGTACTTTTTTTCATGTAGTACTATCATATCCTGTACACCCCTTGAGACTACATGGCAGGAATTTGATGATGATGAGTTGTAAAAAGTCGATGCACAGGCTGCATAGAAAATGATGTGCAGGTTTTCAAATATATAATGAATATGATGGACCTAGGCACTTTTTATATCACTGATTGCACTTGAATACTGCAGAATTAGGTACCTAGAAAAAGTTTTCTTGAATGAGAAACAGGAGTCTAATTCTTTCAAATTCATATAGCAGAAGTGTTTTCCTCCAAAAGCCTTAGTTTCTTCAAGGAAACTAAGGAACTATTAGGAAGAATGCAGGTAAATGTATGCAGGCAACTTATAACTGAGGGATTATTGCAATGCACATACTAAGACCAAAAGCACAAGGAACAATGAGGGGATTTTAGCATTGGTTATCTTAACCTATCCAACAATTAAAGGCATTAGCGATACTTGGTTGATGGAGAAAGATATAATTACTGAGACAGCATGTAGGGTTTATTTTATTTTCAGGGAGGACAGAGAGAGCAGGACAGGAGGATAATGATAACAGAAGAACAGCAATCAGCTGAGCAGAATAAAAGTTGAACAGGAGAAAGGGAGGAACTGCATTTGGAGCTATCCTGTGTGGGTTTAAAAGCAAAAAAAAGGGCAAATATATGGTTGGGTGATGATATAGGCTAAAGGGAGTGAGAGGCAGGGGAACAGGTGGCATGCATTGGCAAATTAGCTCAATGGGGGCAGGGTGAATAATCATTATGGGAGACTTCAATTATGGGAACATCGACTGGAAGTAAAAAAGAAATGGAACCACTGCAGCTACAGTGAATGATAATTACCTAAAACAGCTTGTTGTAGAAAGGACTAGAGTTTGAAAATGGGATTTGGTAACAGCATCAGAAAATTTGTCTGTAATTAATCGCTTTGTCTTCACCTCCCATGGCAGGATCACACAGTCCTGCCATGGGAGGTGATTATGCATATGGAATTTTTAATTTAGAAGTATATGAGAAGTATATGATTTGAGTAGTTTTTAAAATACCCATCTCAGAATACTATAGCTACATTAGTTAAACCATATAATTCAGAAGGGCTACTTAGAAGGGATTCCAAAATAACTGAAGCAGTTTCATAGTGCTCATCCTTTAAACAGAAAATTTACAATCGAATATGAGAATAGAGAAAAATTTTCCTATGGAATTTTCCCAGTATCATTTAATGCAAGAGACTAGAGAAAGAATAAGCTGGGTTCTGGCCAAATACTGTCAGGATAAGATTGTTACTTTAAGACAAATAGTCAAGAAATCATTGGAATATAATTTAAATTTAAATTTTGAAATCACATCTTGAAACACATCTATAATAAAGTTACAAGAGAAAAGCTATCCAAAATGATAGAATTTTGTAACGTAAATAGGATATAATACAAAACAGTGTTTTCCCCCCACTCCCAATAGTAATTGTACCAAGAGGTAATTATTCCTACATACTCCATTGCATACAATGTATATATTATATGTAGCTTCCAAATACCGATTAACATTTATATTTCCAATATTCATATGTACATTTATATTTTTACATCTATATGTACATATTCCAACTTTTACATCCATATTTATATTTTTATATATACATATATTTACACTGTATAATTCATACAATATCAGTAATTTATGTTACATTACAATGACTGGGAGTTGATCGTATTGGCAAATTTAATTAATTCTGAGTAATTATTTTCGATTAGACTCTGTTTTGACAATGGCCACTTGTCTCCAGAAGTAATGATGTGTTGTATTAAGGGACATCTGGATGGAGTCCAGTAGCTGTCAGTTGTAAAGTATGTGATCAACAGTCTGCTGAAGATGTGGACTACAAATGCATGGTGATGATTCCAGGATATGGAATCTGTGTAAGCAGTGTCTTATTAGTTTTCCATGTCCCGTTAGTAGCGTGATTAAACCTGGAGAAATGGCATGTTTTTTTCAGCTAGTCTGCTTCTGATGCGTGATAAGAATTCTTTTGTTGTTGATCCATTTTTTGATGTTTACATTCTTCTTCTCACAAGTCTAGGCTTTTTTCTTCTGCAAGTGTTTTTATAGTAGCTCTCTCTCGCTTCCTGCTATCCCTTCTGGGATAGCAGGAAACTCATCCTGATCGAGTGAGATTCCAAATCAGATTTCTTGTCTGTTCTATTAACGCTATATGGATGTTCTGGTTTTCTATGCCATCTATAGTGCTTCTACTATCATGGTAAATTGTTGCTGTCTTGATGAGAGGTGTTGAGTTCTAATTCCCAGAGATATGTAAGTGAATGAACTACAGCAAGTAGTTCTGCTTAGTTGTTGGAACAGAGAAGATGCAGTGTAAAGCAGAGTTCTTGTATAATGGACTGCTTGTTATATGCAATGAAAGAACAACAGACACACCCTTTGGTTTTGCTTCCGTCAGTGTATGTATGAAATTCGTCACTTTCAGAGCTTTCCTTCTCCTTAATATATGTTCTCTTTGCTTGGGGGGGGGGGGGAGGCACCTACTGTAGTGAAGTGGACATTCGTAGCAATCTGGATCAATGTTGTAATTTTTGTTATATCTTCCAGAAGTGACTTCATACATAAGAGAGAATCCTTGTATTTTCAAGCAGATCGGTATTAGAGCTGCAACAATGCAAGCTGCCTTGAAAGATATTGTCCTGTATTCTTTAAAAAATATGTATGGCTATAAGGCGTTTAGCTTTTGTCTTTTTCTTTGATTTTAGTGCATGTTTCCCAGCATGTGGAGCATAAGATATCAATGGCAGTATAGTTCCGGAATATATTATTTTCAGCACTCGTTGGCCTAATCCTCACTTAATCCTTGCTGAATTTGCTAGAAGGTTTACTATTTGTAAGCTTTTTTTTGGCAACATATGAGATGTGCTTGCTGAAGGTAAATTTTTCATCTATTGTAAATCCTAGGTATTTTAACTCACTGGCTACCTCGACAACTTCCCCATTTAAGAAGACCATTAAAAATTGTTTTGATTTTTTCCGTAAAATGTGGAGCACTTTAGACTTGGTGCTGTTGACGGTAACTTTCTTCTCGCATGCCCACTGTGCAATTTTAAAGAGTTCTTTGTTAGCCGTTACTTCCAACTTTAAGCCATTGCATCACCGAATCATTATCATCGTATCATCAGCGAAAGCTATGACTTTTGTTTCAGTGTGTGTGTGTCAGGAATGAAGGAAATTATACATTACAGGTAGGGGATTTAATGCAAAATTGGACATAAGAAAGGATGACATTATCTGCACTATTATCATCTACATGGATATTACACTTTCAAGGAAAATGTATCAAAACTAGAACTATTCAACTCAGCTCTTTATTGTATAAGATGATATCCTACTATTAAATAAATTCAGTTGCACTCTTCAGGACTCAGGATACTGCTGTTATTCACCAGATTTATTAAAGTTTAATTCACTGAATAAATTTAGTGAATTTCTGCAGAATTTTTCTCGAGCATTCTGGCATGAATATCAACAATATAAAAAAAAAAAAATTTCAAAAATAGGCAAGAACATGGAAAATGCCAACAACAATCTCAATGGAGAGCCTATAGAAGTTAAATTTTTCAGCTAATTTTACACAAATTTTAGTGAACATGGTAAATTTAGAAATAGATAATTGAATAAGCAAAGCTGGGTATGACAAGGAACCAGCTCAATAAATTTATATGGAATAAGAAATTATCCCAAAACACTAAAACCAGCAATATCTAAAAACAATGTTTTAATTATTTCAACTTATGGATCTGGGAGGTGGGCTAAAATAAAATTTGATCAGAGACTAGAGACACTACAGAGTTAGAGAAAAATCAGGAGAGTGAACAATTGCCAAAAATGGCACCATCATATAAAATATATTAAGAAAATAATTGGCATTTAGCATTCAATAATATGTAGCAAAACTAATATAAGATGATGCAATCACTAAAACAGAATAGGAGAAGAAAGGTTAGCAAAACATGATTGATGTGGGTCTTTGCTTGCCATTCTGGCAAGCAAAGACCCACAGGAAGACTAACATTTAGATAGATTGATGTTGGTAATAGTGTGCTTAGAAGACTGAAGAAAATTAACAGATAAACTACATAAGCTAACCTTAGAAAAAGATAAAAGTCCCCACCCCTGTTGTATATATAACAACCAATCTGTATATATAACAGGAGTGGCTAAATTTCATGTCATTATAAGCTACATGCAAGAATCTAGAAGATTCAAGAGCCACAATCAGTTTTTTTTTTTTTCATGGTAATCTTAACCAATGATTTCAAAATTATTATGTTATATACAATTATACATTTAATAAATAAATTAATTAAATTAAATTAAATAATTTAATTTATTAATGTTCCATGATATTAGAAAATGGCTTCAGTCGCACTATCAGTTTCTTTGTTAAAAGACGATAGGTATGTCTGTTGATTATGAAGAGCAGATTTTAAAGAATTTCATAATGACATTTTAAGTTACTAAGTTTATAATTTGGAAGAAGATTGTTTTACAAGGAAGACAATGGTTTTTGTTTGTTATCAGCAAATGAAAATCTTGTTCCCATTCACTCATAAAGCTTCTATTTTTCCTCATATCTGTTTTTCATGTTTTGTGGCACTATAACAAAGAATTTCAATTATTAATGAAAATAAAATAGTATTTAAAAGATAGGTAAAATCAATTAAAAAATAGGAAATGAAGTAGTAAATATACTGTAAAATTACTTTATTCTAATTATACAAAATGGAGTAAGAGGCAAAGTAGCTTAGCTGACAACGACATGGATAGAAATAATCAACTGGTATAAATCATGTAACAGACTATGGCGCTAAGCACAGCAAAAAATTCAAGATAGTGTCGTTGAGTGTACTGTGTTTTCATGTAATTATTGATTTGTTTTATATTAAAAAAGGATGTTAACTTCATACCATTGCTGCATGTAGCTAGTGAGCTGCAATTTGGTCATGTGCCTCTTATCTGAAGTGGCTTTCAACCTCTGAATTTGCAATTTGCAGGCAAACTAGTTCTCCAGTAAGGTGGTGACATAACCTTATAGAGAGGAGAATTTGTTGCTATGAGAAATTAAATAGATTTTCCCTATTAAGCGAGATAAATCCCATGCTATCACCTTGTTTCAGTTGCCCAGCTAGTGAACAGCAATCCACAAGTTATTTAATTATAATCTATATTCATGTAAATGGGAAACTTAGGGAAGATGAAATAATATAAATGGCTTCAACATTTAAGTCAATGTAGCTACTGTAGATGTCCACCACTCAGTTCCTGTTCTGTATTATCTCTTTATCTCTTGGATTTTAATATACTTTGTTTATATAGTCCTTCCATCTCAGCTTATGTCTTCCTCTTCTGTGTTTCTCTAGAAACCCCATAATAACTCTACAGTAAGAAGTGTGTGGGTTCTTAGAGTTCACAATAACTATATGAACTTCATACTCTTTGCTCTTCTTCAATATACATCCACACCAGTACAACTTGCCTCTTGGGCATTCTTAGAGGCCTGAAACAGATTCAACATCTTTATTTCTATAGCATTTAACTTAACACTCCATACCTTTTGTTAGTGGCCAAGTCTGCAACATTGTATAACACTGATAGCCTTAAAAACTTTAGTTTTCACTTCACACAATGCAGCAGTTTTGTTGCATTGTGTTGCATCCTGTTCTAGTTTTGTCAAACTGTTACATCTTAATACTGTTTGTTGATCACCTTCTACAGGTAAACTGTACACTCACCTATACAATCATTATTACTGAAAAAAAAATGAACAGTTTGAAAAAAGGACCAAATTTTGGAGTGTCAATGGCAAAATCAGAAGAAGACATTGATTCATCTAAAGAGGCAGGTGGTTAAACCAAACTATCTTTCTTCGCAGATGTTCTAATCTACGAGCACCATGGTGAACACAAGAAGTCACAGAAGCACTTCTGGAAAAGAAAGCATACTGAAAGATCCTAACAAATATCAGCAGATGCCCTAACAGGATACAGAGAAATATGTAAGGGATCAAATCTATGTGAAAACCCAGTAAAACAAAAGTCACAAGAAGGTGGCAAATTTTCTGAAGGCTAGTGAAAAAGCTTAGAAATGGAGGAAAGAATACTATAAAAAGAATTGAAGATCATAAAGGTGATGTGAAAAACTGAAGGTGAGGATATCCTAGACTGGAGTAATTAATTTGAAAGACTGCTGAACAAAACAATTGGTTACAGAACAATAGTAAAAAATTTGCAAGAGGAATGCAAACAGGAGTACACATCAATACTTGAGGTAGAAAAAGCTGGAGTAGTTGATATTCAACCAGAAATGCTCAAATACGAGTTTTGCACTGGCTACACTACATAATTCAGAGGACTTGGTCAGGTGGTTGAATTCCAGATGATTGGAGTAAAGCTCTCATAGCTCCCATCTATTAAAAAAAAAGAAGAAAAAAAAAAGTGGGGGGGGGGGGGGGGGACCAAGCTGAATGTAAAAATCATAGAAGAATTTTTCTACTAAGTGTTCCATGTAAGATTTATACAAACATACTTCAAAAAATGTTGAGAAAAATTGTTGAGAAAAACCCCAGACTAAAGCCCTGGGACTGACAGGGCTTTAGCCTGGGGCCCCGTCTTGTCAGGTCGACCAGTTAAGTGAGCCTAACAAAAGATAAAAAAAAAACTTTATAAAATATGAATGAATGTGTACCGAGAGGGACTACTAGCTTTTGCAATCGTTTCCAATCCATTATCCATTTTTTCAGACTTATGGTTACTCTTCTGAACTTCCCATTCGAAAGGATTTACTTTAGTTTGCAGTTTTCATTCGCCCATCTCGCTTTCTCCTTCAACACCGAACACAATTAAAGGCTTGAAAAATATTTCAGATCTTATAAAGGTATGTTAATGACAATGTTTTGGCACAAAATATTAGCAAATATTGACAATAAGAACATTATTATACAAAATAAAGGAATATCTCTTGAGGTCGAGTCCGCACTTATAAGAGAATTAGTGCAAGAGGTACAACACTTACGTGACTCGTGGGAAAGAGTTATCCAAGAAGCAAAAGTAGTTGCTTAAGCAATCGGTGTGCAACCTCAATTTTGCGAAAATCAAGAAACTACTGTAGAACCTGAAGAAGATTTCAAAATTTTTGTAATTTACCCAGTATTGGATTTCATTATGAATGATTTAAAAACAAGGTTTGAAACAGCAGATAATATATGTGAATTATTCTCACCTATTTCAAATTTCCACAACTTGGATGATGGTCAACTTATTGCAAAAGCAGCAAAACTTGTGAATATATATGAAAAAGATCTTTCAGAAGAGTTATTAAATGAAATTCTTCACCTTAAAAGTATCCATAAGATAGTTTTTGGCACAGAAACAAGTCTGGTGAGACTTCTGAATGCAATTTATCACAAAAACCAGCAAGGTATATTTGCCGATATCTGTCTCGCCATTAAACTATTTTGCACAATACCGATTACTGTTTCTTCAGCAGACTGGCCAATTCATTGAAAACATGGTAAAGAAGCACAAGTAGCCAACAACAACTTAATCACATAGCAATTTTGTGCATCAAAAATGATTTGGCTAAGCGAGTTGATTTTACTGACATTATTGATAAATTTGCATCGACAAAAGCTAGAAAATATACTTTGAAGTAATTTTGAATATTATTATTAGTTTGTATTGTTAAACTGTGAATGAAGATATTTTATATATTATAATAATTCATTAAAATATTTAACATAATCCACCATGTCATAAGCAAGACTTGTAAATATTACTTGTTATTAGTCTCTTGCTTATAATATATTATTCATATAATTGCTTTGAGTTTTGTTTGTTATTAATTAATTATATAATCTTAGGATATGTATTTTTAATAAAAAAGATTCTATATAAAAATGTCATTCATTTTATTTACTTTATTCTGTGAAATTATTATAAAAAACTGTGTGCGTATAAATTTAAATGTACCTTATGTGAACTGCGATTTTTTTTGTTTTGTTTTTTGTTATTTCTGTAAGTGAAAGTAATTTTATGGAATTCTACTCATTGGATTTGATTGGCTGCTGACGGAGAAACAGAGTTATTTTTAGTTAGCTCGTGCTGAGAGCGTGAGCTACTGTGTATAAAGAAAAAAGCCAGTTGATATAAGCTGAACTGGTTAAAACCGGATTTGGCAGGAAAGAGAGAACGTAGTTGATTGGAAAACAAAAAGAGAAGAAGGAAGCCTTAGAGACAGCATAGAGATTGGTAGCGAGTGGCAGAAGGGGAGTTGATATGTGCCGTAAATCAACTAGGAAAGGACAAGGAATTAATAGGCATTTCGAATTACTTCTATGGAAGTTCTGATACTACAATAAATTCCAAATGGTTAGTGGAAGAATAGTGCAGAACTGAAGTTAATACATAGAAGAAAATAAGGAATTAGTAGATAACTGAAACCAAGTGTATCAAGACTTGTGTATTTCTGTGTCTATAATTCAATTATTATAGTGGAAGATTTCTTTAAATCGTGTTGCCATAAAGTAAAAGTCAACCAGAATTTCAAATGTGCCTATGCGAATTCGATGTGTAGAAGCAGTAATCCGGTAAGCGTTGTCCTTTCTATAATCTGTGAAGCTATAACAGTTAACTCCGTTGGATATATTTTGACCTTAGCTGTGATGTTATATCAATCAATGGTTGGATGTTAGATGTACTGAAGTACTTTCCCCTCGAAATAATAAGTTATATTGATCTATTAAGTGTTAGCTGACTAAGAAAGAATATAGTGTAGCCTGTCATAAGATTAGTTATTGTAACATTTAGAAGGTTAAACTTTTAAGAACTATTCTCAACTTGATTGACTGAGCATAAAGAACTGAAAAATGAATGTTTGATAGTTAATGGATTGTAATTATTCTGAATACTTTAAACTGAGCAATTATATTTATGATTTAATTCATCTAATTGAGTAGAGAGAACTATGTGAAAGAATTACTGATGCTTTAAGAATTAAGAAGTGTCAACATTAGCCATAATCCTCGAACCTAAATAAGAAGTTACTAATATCTGAATATGAATTTTTGTAATTGTTCAATTTGATAACCTTTTGCAGATAGTTATACCTGAATGTATACATTGTACTATTCCACATTAAATGTTTTCTTTTGTTGAGTTAAACTTGGTGTTTGCCTGATTCTTCCATAAAATTAATCAGACCTTTGCAGAAGCCTTAAAAGCTATTAATAACCTCGGCCTGAAGATAAAGTGATAATATAAGTATAGTTGATGATTGACTACTCTATATTATTTAGACTAATCTTAATATAGGGTGGTGCAGTATAATATCAATTTCTTTATATTCAGATGAGCATCAATCAACAACTAATGAATAAAAACGGAATTTAAAGAGGTAAAGATAAGATTAACAAACCAACAAAAATGGAACAGTCAGTTAGGTAAGACGTTCCAACAGTATTATGTAGATGTCGGTATTTTTTTAAATAAATATTACTTTTGTGTTATCATTTAAACTAATTGATCCTAAACCATGGAAACTATATAGCAATGTGTTGTCCTTAACTTGAGCGACAGGTGGGGGATCCCACCAAAAATCCTAGCCTGGGTATCCACTTCAGATTATGGAGGCCATGACTTACCAAGATTTGCACTGACAAAAGCTAGAAAATATACTTTGAAATAATTTTGAATATTAT
This sequence comes from Typopeltis vanoorti, assembly GCF_054136105.1. Lineage (NCBI taxonomy): Eukaryota > Metazoa > Arthropoda > Arachnida > Uropygi > Thelyphonidae > Typopeltis > Typopeltis vanoorti. The sequence continues at coordinate 44,883,811 of NC_143551.1, read as the reverse complement.
TATTAGTTTGTATTATGTAGATGTCAGTAGTTTTTTAAATAAATATTACTTTTGTGTTATCATTTAAACTAATTGATCCTAAACCATGGAGACTGTACAGCAATGTATTGTCCTTAACCTGAGCGACAGGTGGGGTGTGTGTGTGGGGGGGGGGGGGGGGGGGGGCGTCCAAAATTCCTGGCCTGGGGGCCCGCTTCAGAATGTGGAGGTCATGACTTACCCACACTACTACATGAGTGAGATTGAGAGGGTATTCATTAGAAACAAAATACTGTGTGATATACAAATGAAACAGTTATGAATTACAATAATGTGACCTGAAGGCAAATATTAAATTAAAACATAAATACATTTTAAACGTTCCTGTTTCAAATAACCATGTACTCATAACGAGAACATGTATCATGTACTGTTAAACACTTAACAGTACATGATACACTTGTCCGAAACAGTTCCAAATGACTTTGCATTAATGCTCTGAAGAGTCGCCAGTAAGTCTAGTGAAATATTCTTAAATAATTTATTGGTGATATTACATCAATGTCTGCCAATTCCATTTTGCTAAATATTCAGAGCACCTGATGTACTGTTCATTAGTTTGTTATTTATAATCTTTATACAGTCAATTCTCATTATAATAAACAATTTATAACAAAATTATTCACTATAATAGATATAAAAAAGTCCCAATCAAAGGTCCATGGTCCATAACTGCACTACATAAAGACAATTTACTATAGCAAACTATTCAATATAACAAACCACTCCAGTGGTAACTACAAGTCTGTTACAGTGAGAGAAAACAGGAATCTATTTTCAACTAAAACCCTGGTCTTTTCAGCTACACCCTCTGTCCAAAAAGAAACCGAACTTTTGATATAAAATAAAAGGCAGGTCAATTATAATTATTCAAATCATTATACTCTCCCTTATCTTCGATACAGAGTTTGGCACGGTCAATTAATTCATTAAATGAGCTTTTTTATATCGGTTTTTGGGATACTGTTGAGGGTCGTGGTTACTGCCACTTGAATGTTTTCAATGGTGTCGTATCGCTTTCCATTCATCGGCAAATGAAGTCGAGGGAAGAGAAAGAAGTCACAGGGTGCTAAATAAGGTGAATATGGTGAGTGATCCAACACACAAACTTGGTTTTTGCTCAAAAACTGTCTCACAATTTAGAATGATGAGATGGTGCATTATTGTGCAAAAGTGACTAGCTGGGAAGAATTCTCGTATGGCATGAATATCGATCGCTTCAAAACTTCGAGATAAAACTCACCGTTGACCATTTGGAACGAATTCTTTGTGGATAATGCCCTTGGAATCGTAGAAACAAATCAGCATTGTCTTTACTTCTGACTTCTCCAAGTGACTTTTTTTTTTTTGGATACCCCTCTTCTGGTGGTTTCCATTCAGCACTCTGGCACTTTGTTTCGGGCTCATACTCAAAACACCACATTTCATCACCAGTAACGATAGTTTCAAGAAAGTTTAAGTCCTTACGAGTGGTTTTAATGAGGTCCTTCAAGTGTTCAATTTGATACATTTTTTCAGTCAACTTGACCGAAAGTTGATCACAAATTCAATTTACGAAGGTCCAAACTCTCGTCAAAATGTTGTGCGGTTGATTTTGGAACCCCCAATTCATCTTGAATCAACCTCATGGACAATTTCGGGTTTTCTTTGATGAAATCATGTACTTTTTGGATGTTAACTTTGCTCAGTCCAGTTTTTGGACGGCCCGGCTTTTGTCATCCTCAAGCATCGCACGACTACTCTAAAATCGCTTAAACCACTCTTAAACTTGAGTATGGGATAAGCATTCATCACCATATGCTTTTTGAAACATTCGATGCATTTAAGTAAACTTTTACCAAGTTTAACACAAAGGTCAATCGAAGCTCTCTGTTTGAAACTCATTTTCCGACTGTTCGGCAAAACACACTGTCACTCTTGGCACTATAACTCGGCTTCTATTGAAACAAATGTCATAAATAGTTGACACGATACTAATGAAGGTTGCCACTTTCAACAACAAAAGGGTACAACAGGTGGCGCCACCTAGTTTCTTCTATTTTCGAAAAGTTCGGTTTCTTTTTGGACAGAGGGTTTACTTTTGTATTGACTATGATGCAGGGGCATCTTAGCTTGATCATATTCTAAATATTAATAGAGCAATATAAGAAAAATAAGTTGCAAAAGATTTAAAAAAAAGAAAAAAATGAAAATTTTGCAAAAAAGTGCACAATGAGAAACATGCAAAAAAAAAGGCATTTGAACATTAATCCTAAATTTTTTTTTTTTTTGAACAAAGGGTCACAAAACTTTAGATAAATTATCATACCTCAGATAAATGAAAAGAATGACTTTCATCATCAAGAATTCTAACTGTAATAATATATTCTCTGTGTTCCTGGAGACTCCATTTCTGTCCAGGTGAAACAGACAGATCTGAAAAGCAAGTTGTAATAAATGTTCTACAATAAATCACTTATGATACTGCATTCGCTGCTTCTCACTAATAGTACATACAATTCACTTTTAAACTGAAGATTTTGTAGCCTCCCTGGAAGTATCAGATAATAATAATTTTTAATATGATTCTGTCATTAATGTCATCTGTTCACCTGCCCAATCTTTCTCAGAATGCTCATGTTTGTGTTCTCTATCTTTGATCAAGTATTTTATTTCTAACCCAGCTCTCACATCCATAAGTTAAAATTGGTTTGACCACTTTCTTGTATACAGCTAGCTGTTTTGATTAATTTCGCTCTTATTCCATATAAATTTATTCAATTGACTTCCACCATACCCAACTTTACTGTTGTTTATTTTCATATTTCATTTGCCATCTTCAATGAAAATGGTGCCTAAAGAGCTGTAATGTTTTACTTGTTCTGCAAGAGTGCTTCATTCAGGATGCAGTTGATGTTTTCTATGTTCCTAATTATTTTCATAGTCTTTTTATTGCTGATTTTCATGCAAAATTTATTATAGCAGTCATTCAATTTAGTGACTCCAGCAGACTTGTAACAGATATATTTAGAGGTATAACTTCATCTGCATAAAGTAAAGATAGAAGATTAACATCTCCAATTTTGATATCATAGGTAGTGCTGCTTTCCTTCATAATGTGATTCATATAGATGATGAATAACAGTGCAGACAATGCACACCTTTGTTTCATACGTGATTTAACATCAACTCACATTATGAAGGAAAGTCCATGCATCGTTCTGCACTTTTTTGAATCCTAACTATTAAATAAATGTTTATTTATGAAATATTTCCATGATTTCATAAATATTTATCAAAAAGGTGAAAATCTGATCCTAACAACCTCTATGTCATGAACGATGCATGGTCTCCCCATGTTTCTCTGTCATAATTTTTTTTAGCCTCTTCTCATGTATGCTTACATAAACTTAAGAGGAACACTCGGTAGGAAAATTCCTCTGCAATGTTTTATCTATCTTACAATCTCAATATCTTACAAGGTTTTATTTATTTATTATGATTTTTTACATAGAATGATATTGTGAGAAATCATCATCATCAAATTCCTGACATGTACCCTCAAGGAGTGCACAGGTCAAGACTCCAACATTATCAGATCTTATATTTCTATCGTCTAAGGCACTTTGTACCGTATCAATCCACTTATACGTTGTTCTTTCGATGGGTCGTTTTCCTGCCAACCTGGCAGAGAACACTTGTTTTGCTAATCTTTCCTCGCCCATTCTGTTTAAGTGACCATACCACCTGAGATTAGCTCTGCTAAAGAATTCCTGGATGCTGAAAATGTCAAGTTCTTTCCTAATATCCTCATTTTTAATATGATATTGTCATTGATGTCATCTGTTAATGCCTCTAATCTTTCTCAGGACTCTCATATCTGTGGAGTCGAGTATTTGGTCAGTAATGAATAACAGAGGGGATAATATACATCCCTATCTGCACAGATTTAACATTAAACCATCTTCCTGTATTTCCCTCAATTCTAACTGCTGACTTATAATCCAAATAAGGACTAAGCATTTCATGATATAATGCCCCACTGACACGATACAACTGTAGTGTTTTCAATAGCTTTTCTATTGGCACCTTGTCATGTGCCTTTTCCAGATCTACAAAACTTAAATAGAGATCTTCGTTATATTCCCATGATTTTTTTCAATTATTTCTCGTAAAGTGAAAATCTGAACCTGACAGCCTCTATCTAGCCTTATTCCAGTTGTTCTTCACCAAGCTTCCCTTCCACAATTTTTCTCAATCATATTTATACTTGCATAAATCTTACCAGGAACAATCAATAGTGAAATGCCTCTGTAATTTTCACATTCAGTTTTATTTCCTTTTTTATATATGCATCCTATGAAAGTGCTACTCCAATCATCTGGAATTCGTCCCTCTATCGAGGCCTTCTGAACTATGCAGTGCAGCTGCTGTAAGACTTTTATACCTCTATACTTTAGCATTTCTCATTGAATATATCTACTCCAGCTGCCTTTCCACATTTCAGGCTTTTTCTACTTCAAGTATGGATATGTATTCTTGACTGCATGCTTGTTGAAGTGCATTTCACCATTGTGCTGTCACTGATTGCTTCATTTAGCAATTTTTCGAAGCAATTACTCCATACATCAAGAATATCTTTTTCTCTGGTTTTCATGACACCTTCATCTCTAATTCCTTTTAGAGATGATAAAGCACTCGTTTAATTCTAACTTCCTTTTACAGCATCTTTCTTCCATTTCTGAGCTTTTCCAACAACTTCCATAATATCTTGCCACCTTATTGATATTTATTATCTATGTTCTTACCAAAGTCTTCCCATCACTTTTACTTTGGTAGTTTTACACAGTGTTTAGCTTTCTTACACTTGTCTCTGTAATTTTTACATTCCGTTTTTTGGTAGTTTTACACAGTGTTTAGCTTTCTTACACTTGTCCCTATTCACTAAGAGCACAAGCTGACTTATTTGCCAGGAACTTTTGATACGCTTTCTTCTTTTCCTTCACTGCCTCTTTAGCTTCCTGTGTCCTCCCATGAAGTTCTGAATTTGCTATCCTTGCAGACAACTTCACCACATTCCCCTCTGGCTGAATCAATCAATGTTTTCTTCAGGGCTTGCAAATGAATCTCCAAGTTTGGTTCCTGTTCTCAAACTTTTTCATTTTTTTCTTGAATAATATTTGTTTATTTTATTCTACTGTTCACATCTAAGAGCTGCTCAAACTTTATTCACTTTAAAACTTTCTTACATGTTCTTTTCAATATGAAATTCAATTTTATCCTGATCAAGACTAAATGGTGATCACTTCCAATTTCAAATCCTCTGTACACTCTAGTGTCCTGCACCAGAGAAAAAACATCACTATCAACAATAACATAGTCAATGAGTCTTTTCTTATTCCTTGCCTCTTCTCTCCTAGTGAATTTGTGCATTTTTTATGTTGGAACATGATGTTAGTAATAACTGGTCCATGTCCTGAGCAAAAATCCAACTGGTATTTGCCAGTATTATTATTGTTTTGCTCTTTTCACCAAATTTTTTAAAAATATTTTTGTATGTCTGACAATCATTTCCTACTCTGCTATTTAGATCCCCGACAAGGACCAATTTTTCATTATGTCAGTTGCTTTCTCTAAAGCCTCAAAAAATTTCTCCACTTCTACTTTAGTAGAAACCTTCTGTGGGACCGTATTCACAAATAAGTCTCATTGTCCAGTTCCCCATTCTGATATTTCCCCATATTTGAGTATTATTATTAAGAGAGACCTCCAGGGAGTCAGGGACTCATCCAGTGAGGACACATCCTATATGAACCAGCTACCATACTTATTCTTGAATTTATTCAACATTGCTTGCTCTCACAACATCCAATGGCAATCCATTCCAATCACACACCACCCTACAAGAGAAAAATATAGCCCTCACCAATCCCCATTGTGGCATTCATTCTTAGGTTCCAAGGATGCCCTCGTCATTTCACCACCTTCTATCAATTGAAATCCTGTATGACTGTTTCAGAAGTTTGTAAGTCTCAATCATATCACCCCTCTTTCTCTTGTTTGCTAGTGTCTGTAGTCTACAGATTCTCAATCTGTCTTCATAATCAGTGAATCACAACAGTAACCAATATATCAGAATCACAACAGTAACCGGGAGACCAGACCTGTGCACCATAGTCCAAGTGAGGTCTTATCAAGGCCTTATAAAGAAGCAAAATGACATCTTTATCTTTACATGTGAACATTCGTTTGAGCATTGCAATTGTCTTTTGAAATGTATTTGCAATCTTTGCTATATGGGCCCTGAACTTTAACTTCCTATCTACTAACACAACAAGATCCCTAGCCTCATCAGTTTCTTCAAGAATAATCCCACCAATATAATATGACATTGGATATTTAATCATGCTGAAGTGAATGACTTTACATTTACTGACACTGAACTGACATCCATTTTCCCATTCCCACAATTCCAGCCCATTCAAATCATTCTGCAAGTACTGCATATCAGCAGCATTCCTGATTACCCTACCTACCTTTGCATCATCACAAATAGCTGTAAATCTCTTGTCAAATCCTTCGCAATATCATTAACGTACAGATTGAATATCAGTGGACCATGCACTGATCCTTGTTGTACACCAACTTGTTACCTTAAACCTTGCGAGTCACATTCCCCCATCTACTACTTTTTCATATCTATCAGAGAGCCATCCTCTTATCCATGCTAATATTCTATAACCCAAACCCATATTCTCCAATTTATGCAACAGTCTACCATGCTGTATTCTGTCAAAAGCGTTAGCAAATTCCAAAAGTATCATGGTGTATCCATTCCCCTTGTCTAGTTCAATGATAACATTGTTTTAGAATGTGAGCAAGTTGCTAAAACATCACCTTCCCTTAGTAAACCCATGTTGTTCATTGCAAAGTAGAGATTCACTGTCAACCCATTTCTGAATGCAGGCCCTACCCAATTTTTCCAAAATCATCACCACCACCACCACCCTTGAGATAATTGGTTGATAGTTGGATACATCAGTCTTGCACCACCCTTGTGCAATGGAATTGCCATACATTCCTTCCATTCCTGCGGAATCTTTCCTGTTCTGAGACTCATATTAAACAGCCTGGTCAAAGGAATTGCCAGTTCAGCTGAACACTCTTTTAGCACATGTGCTGATATCCCATCAGTCCCTATTGCCAAATTCTTATTCAGATTGTGCAAACAACTCTAATACCTCGTCCTCATATACCTGAGTTTCTTCATCCAGTGAAGAGGTGGCAGTGAGCTCAATATCATGTAGGTTGATAGTTTTTAACAAAATAGGCACTTATTAGTTGAACAACCTCTTCTGTGTCTGTAACCCTCATGCCATCTGCATTTAGAAGAGTTTATGTATATATCTATCCATATATATATATATATATATATATATATATATATATATATATATAAATAAATTAGTCGTGTTTTTATATTAAAACCTTTTTACTTAAATCTCGGTTCTAGTCATTCAATTCTTTATAAAAATATATCTATCCATATATATCTATATATATCTCCAGCTGCCTTCCAACAAGGTTTCTGATGGCTTTTCTACATAAAATATTGATCTGTACTCCTGATCACATTCCTCTTGAATGTTTTCTACCACTGTGCTGTCATTGCTTTGTTTCATTTCTCATGCTCTCCACATCTGACATAATTTTGAAAACATCACTCATATTGTGTGCTGCATGAAATTAGAGAAAAAATAGCCACAACAAACTTCAAATAATGGAATTTACTATATTACATTGGGCATTCAAATCATTTAGCTGCTTTAAATATAGGTAATAAGTTGACATACTTAGAAAAATTAAAGATGGAAACTTAACCTTATGTGAAATAAATTTATTAGCTGTAAAATTTCTGCCTATGTATCATAGCCATTCTCAGTACACTGATAATGGAACACAACATAAAATTACAATTAAAACACATTTTCAAAAAGTGCCACTATAGCATTAATAGGACAATGGATGATCAGTAAAATTCCCAATTATTTTTTTAAAAAAATCAGGAATGTTCTGCTAGGCCAGACCATTCAGTTTGTGGTACTGGATGCAAGATTTATGTTCTTCACAACAGATGGCTGTAGATTTCCCAGAAGTAAGACAAACCACAGGAGCATCGGATCTGGTAAACAACTAGATGGTTGAGTGGAGAAAGTTCTCTTTAGATGAAGAAAGGAAAGTAGAAATCTTCCTGATAAGATGAACGGAAACTACAATATTAACAGGTTTTAGAAGTCTAGTTATATGTTCAGAAATCCCTTTAATATAAGGGAGTGGAATTCGAGTGATAGATATCACTTGGATTCATGAGTGATATCAGGAAATTTTGAGAGCGGTTATCTAAAGGCCTTCTTAATAAAAGATTCATTCAAGTCTTTCTTCGTAAAATCAGATTTGATAGAATTTAATTTCTCCTGAGACTGTCAACAAAGTTCATTTTCAATCAGCATGATTCTTCTGAAAGCAAAACTGCCACTTTCTAACCTACCCCCCCCCCATCAGAATTCAAAGCACTTAATTCTATAAAAAAAGAATTATTTTATCATTACTTACGCAGACTAATACTCTGTGATTTCTCTACTACCCCTCTCAATTGATCTGACCTGACCAAGTTAACCCCTTAACATACAAAGACGTCTGTGACACATCTTTTATTTATTGCACCAAAATTGATTTTGAATTTTGGTTTCACATATAAATACAACCGAATATAGACACTAGACAATCTTGTGCCTATTTCCTTTCAGACAAGTTGCCAACAGCGTGTATCAGCTATTTTGTTTGTGTTTGCACAAATTCATCATTATTTTTCAAATAATCAATCCAGCAAATCACCCTCGCCCAAAAAAATGGCAGAAAAACGGTCACTTTCTGATCTTTAATTGGTACATTAAGGGGTTAATAAAGTAAATAAATTGATTGATTGATAATATTTCCAATTTGGATGAAGAATTAAAGAAAGAAAAAACTAAATGTTTTTTCATGTTTATCCACCTAGATTACACAGTCTTCCCAAGATTCATAAACTAAGTATTCCATTAAGACCAGTCAGCTGTCCCACATATAAAGTTTCTAAATACTTGTCTATGTTATCTTCATTTACTGGAAAATTAGTTCTCACATCAAGAACTCCCTAAATGTAGATTTTAAAACAAAAGTTTGTAATCTACATTTAGAATCATCAGATATTTTATTTAGTCTTGATGTAGTATCACTTTTTCGAACCTTCCATTAGAAGATACAGTAGTCTGTTCCCCTTATCTGCAGGGGATATGTTCCAAGCTCCCCCATGGATGCCTGAAACCTTGGATAGTACTGAACCCCCCCCCCCCCCCCACACACACACACATTCATAATTTTATATACTGACCCGAGAGTTAGAACCGAGATATTAGATCCGAGAGTTAGAACATACAATTAAATTTATTCACAACACAACATGTTTCGTCAGAAGACCGACTTCTTCAGGCGTTAAGAAACACATAAAGTAAATAAAAAACACTATAAAGAAACAGTGTTATTGAAATTCGACAAATATAAACTTCAGTTAAATATGAACCGGAGCTACAGTCCGTGATAAAGTTCTCTTGTTAGGCATCTGTACGCATGTGACTTCATGAGTGCGCCAGTATCTCATAGCAGAACTGAATGAGTCCCGTATATTGTAACCAAGGTTACTGTTTATATGATGAGGGTCCATAACAATTTCCTTAGACTCGACTATCGGCGTTCTACCTCGTCGTGGCATATATGAAGGTTTGAAGTTGTTGTCCAGTTTATCTCATGTTGGCAGCCTTCATTATTTGTCTTTACTGAAAACATGACATGGCTTGACAGGGCACTTGCTCTAGTTCTTCTGTAGGCAATGTCTCTCTGGTGTTCTTCGAGACGTAGGAGGATGGATTTCTTAGTCTGGCCATAGTATGGCTTACCACAGTCGCACATAATTTTGTACACTCCTGGGAACTGTAGATGGTGGTGAGCTGGTTTGTGTTTGCTGATAATTGATCTTAATTTGGGAAGAGTAGAGAAGCATGTTTTAATGTTAAACTTTCTTAAAATTCCTCATAGTTTCTTGGAGAGCGAGATGATGTATGGTAAGGAGATATAACCCTTCGGGTTGTCCTGTGTTTCTGAGTTGTTTTGATGGTGGCGATACAGATGCTTGTTAATAGTTTTTGGAGAGCAGCCATTACTCGTGAAGGTTCTTTTTAGATGTTGTAGTTTATTTTTTGGCTCTTCATCATCTGACAGTACAGATCTGGCACGATGTGCTACAGTTGAGATGATACCCACTTTATGTGCTGGATAGTGATGTGAAGATGCATGCAGGTATCTATCAGTGTGAGTAGATTTTCTAAGGATAAAGATTTTTATGAAGTCAGATGTCTTGGTAAGTTTTACGTCCAGAAAAGGAAGAGATCCATTTTCTTCAACCTCCATGGTTAATTTGATGTCTTGGTGGAAGTTGTTTAAGTGATCTAAAAAAGTGTGAAGATTATCAGTACCATGTTCCCAGAAAAGGAATGCCATCTACATATCCGGCAAAGGTTGGTCGATTGGTAGAGCCTCTGCTACTAATGGCTCAGTTAAGTAAGTTTGAGCGCGGTTAGTAGTTGGAAGGGAGCCAATCGTTCGATGCTGTCGGCACACTCTCCCTCGATGAGTCTGTGGACTCCCTGGAGGTGTCAAAATAATAATAATAATAATAATAATAATATCTCAGCCAGACTTTTGGCTTAAGAGTAGATGAGGAGATTGCCTTTTGTTAGTAGTCTTCAAAAAAAGATGTTCATTGCTAATACTTTATTTTGTCTGTAAATTTTTCCCTCAAATTGAAAGTAGCCCGAGTTTACACAATGTGATAACAGGGAAACATCTTTTTAGAAATCTTGTTGCTTAAAATATCGAGAACCTCTTGAGTTGGAATGTTTGTGAAGAGAGCAACTACGTCAAAGCTCACCATGATATCTGAAGACTTGAGTTTTAAATTCTTGATTTTAGAGACGAAGTCAGTTGAGTTTTTGATATATGAAGGAGATATTCCTGCAAAACCTTTTAAGGATGATGCCAGATATTTAGATAACCGGTAGGTAGGTAGGTGCGTCAATACTATCCACAATAGGTCTCATTGGAAAATTTCTTTGTGTATCTTTGGGAGACTGTATAACCTTGGAATGAGTGGACATAAAGAACGAACAGAAAGGCATATGTTTTGTGGAAGCTCCATGGTTTTTTGTAGGAGAATATTCGTTTTGTTATATATCTCTCTCTTGTTGGATCTCTTTCAATTTCCGAGTATGTATCTGACTCTAATAATGCTGAGATTTTGTCACAGTAATCTGTTTTATTTAGAACTACAGTTGCGTTTCCCTTATCAGCTTGTAGGATAATGATGTCCTTGTTATTCTAAAGATTTTTAACCAAACTCAAGACGTTCTCGATATTTCAAGCAACAAGATTTCAAAAAAGATGTTTTCTCTGCTATTACATTGTGTAAACTCTGGCTACTTTCAATTTGAGGGGAAAATTTACAGACAAAATAAAGGATTAGCAATGGGCTAGTATTGGGGATAGCCCCCTATCCCCAATACTAGCCAACATCTTTTTTGAAGACTACGAACAAAAGGCAATCTCCTCATCTACTCTTAAGCCAAAAGTCTGGCTGAGATATGTAGATGACATATTCCTTATCTGGGAACACGGTACTGATAATCTTCATACTTTTTTAGATCACTTAAACAACTTCCACCAAGACATCAAATTAACCATGGAGGTTGAAGAAAATGGATCTCTTCCTTTTCTGGATGTAAAATTTACCAAGACATCTGATTTCATAAAAATCTCCATCTTTAGAAAATCTACTCACACTGATAGACACCTGCATGCATCTTCACATCACTATCCAGCACAGAAAGTGGGTATCATCTCAACTCTAGTGCATCGTGCCAGATCTGTATTGTCAGATGATGAAGAGCTAAAAAATGAACTACAACATCTAAAAAGAACCTTGACGACTAATGGTCACTCTTCAAAAACTATTAACAAGCATCTATACTGCCACCATCAAAACAACTCAGAAACACTGGACAGCCCAAAGGTTATATCTCCTTACCATACATCAGCTCGCTCTACAAGAAACTATGAGGAATTTTAAGAAAGTTTAACATTAAAACATGCTTCTCTACTCTTCCCAAATTAAGATCAATTATAAGCAAACACAAACCAGCTCACCACCATCTACAGTTCCCAGGAGTGTACAAAATTATGTGCGACTGTGGTAAGCCATACAATGGCCAGATGAGAAATCCATCCTCCTACGCCTCGAAGAACACCAGAGAGACATTGCCTACAAAATAACTAGAGCAAGTGCCCTATCAAGCCATATCATGTTTTCAGTAAACACAAATAATGAAGGCCACCAACATGAGATAAACTGGACAACTTCAAACCTTCATATATGCCACGACGAGGTAGAATGCTGCATAGTCGAGTCTAAGGAAATTGTTATGGACTCTCATCATATAAACAGTAACCTTAGTTACAATTTAACGGACTCATTCAGCTCTGCTATCAGATACTGGTGCACTCATGAAGTCACGCACACAGATGCCTAACAATAGAACTTTAATATGGACTGTAGCTCCAGTTCAAAGTTAACTGAAGTTTATATTAGTTGAATTTCAATGACACAATGTTTCTTTATAGTGTTTTTTATTTGCTTTCTGTGTTTCTTAATGCCTGAAGAACTCGGTCTTCTGACAAAACATGTTGTGTTGTGAATAAATTTAATTGCGTGTTCTAACTCTCGGATCTAAGTCAGTATATAAAATTATGAGCATATCCCAATTTCGAGTTAATATAACAGATAGTCACACACACACACACACACACTATGTTTTTTTCTATACATACATACCTATAATAAAAGTTTAATTTATAAATGGTAAGGAATTAACAACAATAATTAAAAATAAAATAGGATAATTATAACAATATACTGTTTTGAATGGAATCTCAGCATACAATTGTTTTCTTTCTTTATGAAATTGAGAACTTTCACCTTTTCAATTAAAGGAAGCGCTTTATGGTCTTCCTTTGACATATCTGAATTGCCAGCATCACTACTGTTGCACTTCGAGGCCATTATTAAGTAAAATAAGGGTTATTACTTGAACACAAGCACTGCAATAGCACGACAGCTGATAACTGAGATGCTACTAATGGCTGCTACTACTAGATGGCTAGCATATGCAGTACAGTGTGGATACACTAGACAAAGAGATGATTCATGTCCCAGGCAGGAAGGAGCAGGACAGTACGAAATTGTACTCCAGTCTGCTACTCAGACTGGAGTATAATTTAAAACTTATGAATAGTTTATTTCTGGAATTTTCCATTTAATATTTTTGGACCCAGGGTTGACTGTGGGTAACTGAAACTGCAGATGGGGGGGGTACTATACTTTTGTTTTCCTTCTGATATCAAACGTTTTGACTTTGTAATCCATTCTGGTTATTTCAGTGTACAAGACAAGACAAATTATACTAACAGTTGAAGGAATAGCCATGGGCAGTCTTATTTCTCCTACCCTTACCAATTACTACATGGAGCAATTTGATGATTGTCTTCTTAAAAATTTTTCTCCTAAACCTACAGTATGGTACAAGATATGCAGATGATATATTTGCAATATGGAAAGGTTCATCTTCAGATTTAAAGCTATTTGTTTCAAAAATAAATTATTCATCTGAGAATTCAGTTTAGTTTAGAACAACAACAACAACAAAACAAAAACAAAAAAATCAACTAGCTTTTTTTAGATATTTTAATTATTCGGCAACCAGATGGTAGTTTACAATTGCTAGCTTTTAGAAAAAGAGACTCATACCGGGTTATATCCATGCTAATTCTCATCATCACAGTCAAAAGATTGGAAAAGCATCGTGCTCATAATATATGTTCCACTGAAGACTTAACAACAAGAATTGAATTATATCAAATTTGCTTTTATGAAAAATGGCTTAACGAATCTGTTATTAAAAAAGTCTTTAACAGCTTCAGACAACTTCTCTCTCTCCTGAAGATATCACTCGGATTCCACTCCCTTATATTAAAGAGATTTCTGAATGTATAACTAAAGTTCTAAAACCTATTAACATTGCAGTATCCTTTGTCCTATCAGGAAGATTTTTATCTTCCTTTCTTCAACTAAAGAGAAACTTTCTCCACTCAATCTTCCAGGTGTCTACCAGATCCCATGCTCCTGTGGTTTGTCTTACTTTGGACAGTCTGGCAGATCTGAAGCCATCCAAACATGAAGAACATAAATCTTACATCCAGTACCATGAATGATTCAATGATATATAAGTGAAAATTTTACAGCTAATAAATTTACTTCATTGAAGTTTTTAATTTTTTTAAGTAATTACCAATTAGTGATGCCAAGTACCAGAGATGCTTGGCATTCCTCTGAGGGTTGTGGATGTTGCACTTCGATCAATACTTACATTAGATCAGTCTTGGACAGTATACTGGTCTAATGGTTGCTAGCTATCAGCACTATGTATCAGCATTATCAGGCCCACCAATATGAAGTTTATGCAAAGGATTTGGTTGCTATTTGATTGCAAGCATGTGGAAGACCTACTGGACTTCAAAGTTTGGCATATCCAGATAAGGCTGGCCAGAACATCAATTCCAGCAGTATCTTAAACTTCTGATGTTTAGCTCTAGAAAAATGTTTCTTAAATTTTATTCAGTGGAATCATATGGTTCCACAAAAACTATAGGAGTTTCCCAGAGCACAGAGACATTTACAATTTGTATTAGATGTAGTTTCAGGAAAAAAACAACTTCAGTGATTGGGGAAAATACAAATTTTTAGTAAACTGACTTATTTCTAAAACAGGAATATTATTTCATTATGTGTAACATTATGTATCATCGTTTTCTTGATTAAAATAGTTTTCAGGTAATTCATTATCATAATTCCGTTCCAATGATTATTTATGAAAATTTTCATAGGGGTTCCATGAAAAAATATTTTTATTTAGGTTCTGCAGCCTCAAAAACTTTAAGAAGCACCTGCTATAAACAAATGTGCTCATGAAGTCTATATGGCTATCCCAGAAGAATGTCTTAAGCCCCTTTTTAGTCTCCAATTGTAAGTAGGATGTACATAAATTGTACATACACTTTGTGGATTGATACATACAGAGATGAATATATACTCCGGGATGTATATAAAATACATATCTATACATGTAAATATATAGTACATGTCACAGTGTTTTGAAATCAAAGTAAACTTCAACTCACAATGGCTTTAAGAGTGCTTTGGTTACTTATTTTTGTGTTCATTTATTTTCAAATCAAAAGATAATATAAAATTTAAGTGAAGAATATCATAAAATAATAATAACATAAAAGAAAGAATGATAACATTAAAAAAAAAATCATAAATTACCTACCTATATATTTTGGAGTTGCCACATGGATGCTAGCTGATGGTAAGTAAGATGGTTCGTGAAATTTGATTGCTATGCATAGCTAAGGTTATTTAACATTCATAAACAAACCATTTTAAATATGACCTAAGTTGAACAAGTTTAATATGAACAGGTTACTAAAAAAAGTTTCTAAAATTTAGTATCTATTTTCATCCTGCAACTTATTTATTATTATTTTATTTTTACTTTTTTGAGCTACAGGTACCCATTTAGCCTTCCAGATCGCAAAGATTTATATGGTAGTATTGTCACTCACTATGACATATCCTATCCCTGTTCATAATACAGTACAACTTGCTCTCCAATCGACAGGTTCTGGCTTTGAATCCCACTGCAGATATTGATGTTTGTGAATGTTTTTATATGACAGATGAATGGTGAATTTCAGTACCCAGCATGAGACCATCACCTGCTTATTAGAGGTCTGAAGTGGCTTGAAAAGTTTCATGTTTGGTTTCTGAATTATCTAACATTAGCAATTAATGGTACTAACACTAAGGTACCATAGGTTTACACAACCTTCCCTGAAAAGGATTCACATTAAAAATAAATAAATAAAATAAAATTAAAAAATTCACTATAATAAACCATCCTAATATAAAATATTCCTACTGTTCCTAAATTAAATCCCCCACCCAAATGGTGTCTCCACTTTGTCATGGGGTGTGCACATTTCAATGATCTTGTGAGCTATACAGATGGTATCATTCCTACCAGTAGGACCTCCCAAGATGGACAGGTTACAGGTGAGTAGAGCCCTGGTCCTCCAGGTTGGGGATTGAGGTCAACTATTCACAGAACATGTACCAAGAAATCTTCACTGAATGGGCTTATATTGATAGCAATTTAGGTCTTGGAATAATGGTTTACAAATAGGATAATGGAATGTGAGAAGCTTGTACAGAGGTGAAGCATTTCAAGAAATCATACATGAATTAAATGGATATAGCAATACAAGAGACATGATAGACACAAGAAGAAAATTTGAAGAAAGAGAACCTTTCGCTACTTTCTTATAGAAACAACTCTGATAAACATGAATTTGGAACAGGTTTCATCATTACGAAAAAATTTTAATCATCTGATTAAATTTGTAGCTTTTAATGAAATAATAAGCAAGCTAAGAGTATACGCAAAGTGGTTCAAGATAACTTTTATTGATGCACATGCACCCACAGAAGAGTCCTCAAAACTGCTGCTGAAAAACTAGGATTATAATCAAGATAAAAAATGAACTGAATATTTAAATATATATAGAAATCACAATCAAGGGGAAAATAACCATTTTACCATTGATAACCTGAAATGTGCCATCTTCTTCAAATATCTTGGAACACTGGAGATAATTAGTACAGAAATAAAAGATAGAACACATGCCTCCAATAGATCTTATCATTCACTACATAATTTATTATCTTCCAAAATTCTACCAAGCAGAATTAAAACAGAAATATACAAGACAATCATTAGACCTATTGTTCTATATGGAGCAGAAACCTGAAGCTTAACAGACAAGCTGCAGAAGTATTGCAGATCTTCGAAAATAAAATCCTCAGAAAAGTCTATGGAAGTGTAAAAGAGATAACAGAACAGGTGAATGGAGAAGACATAATCAAGAACTATATGAACTCTATAGATCCCCATTTCTAGTTGATAAGATTCGAGCATGCAGATTGAGATAGCTTGGAAATGTGAAAAGAATGGGTGAGGAAAGAATGGCTAAACAGCATTAAGATGAAGCCTGATGGAAAGTGACCCAGAGGTAGACTGCAGATACATTGGGAGAATAATATCCAAAAAGACAATTGGGATGGGAATCCAGAACTGGAATGAAAGAAACATGCAGCAAAGAACCGTAGACGTTCAGCTAGCTGAAGAAGAAGATCATCCCAAATTTCATGCTAATGAGTACCGACTGTATGCACCCTGCATCCATAAGTTATAGATCACTGTACAGCAAACAATGTAGCAGTCTGAAATTATGAAGTTTTGAATCCTGTATTTGCTTGTTTGCCTATTATAACTCATAGATTGAACAATTAACAGTTGCATGCTTTGCCATGACCAGTTAATGTGGAAGGAAAAAAAACTTGTATATGAAACTTGCTAACCTCTAATTTCACTTCTCTTTAATGGAGATAACAGGTGACTATGCTGACAATGCTACTGTAATTACTAATTACCAGTAAATGTAAAACAATTACATGTTAATATGCACATCCATGAATTTTTGTATCTGTTTCCCATTCATTAAAAGTTATAAACCTACAGTACTTATTTTTTAATTATTTTTTCAAACCACTCAAATGGGGGTGGGTGGGTGGGTGGTTCTACAATGGGTAATAAGATTCATCTACCATCTAAGGACAATCACAATTGAATATGGCAGAATTCGAATCAGCAGCCTGTTGGTTGGAGAGCAGTTACATTAACAACTCAGTCAACCAAGCAGGAAAAAAACAGAAATTTTGAGCATCGGTGATAAGACTCAAACCTGCAGTCTTCTGATTCATTATTCAGAACATTATATACAAATAGTCCATTACTTGCAACAGACAGTTGTGAAAAACTCTTTGTTCAATATCCCATGTCAGAGAGTTAAGTTCTTCCAAAGTGAACTCTCAAGTAGGTGCAAAGATGCAGAATCTACAGAGAGTTCTCTTATGAAGAATATATGTCTGAAATGGGATTGCTGTCACAGTGAACAGAGGGTTTTTGCTTCCCTAAGGTTTTTTGCCTGGTCTCTAATGAGAACAAAAATAGTTTGAAAGGCTGTCACCTACTCAATGCACTAATAAAAGGCGAATATATGGGCTGGTGGGCAGAGTTGTCCATGTCTTTAGTGAAGCCAATGCAACCACCATGATAAAGTATTATTCTCATAAACTCTGGTAAAATTTGAAACTTTTGTTTCATTCGTTTGGCTTTAGAATGATGATGGATATTTTATATACTCATTATATGCAACATGGCTTCTAATAAAGTTAAACTGTAGGAAGCTAAAGGTTAGCTAAGTATATCTTCATAGCCAGTCATATGTGTGTCATCTAGTCAGCTTGAATATTTTGCATGCATGAAAACCCCACTCACCTCACATGTATTTAATTCTTATATGTGGTTCTTGGATAAATTCCCACCAGATACCAACAGCATTACTCAAGTTATCCACAAATCCAAGTTCCTATTTAATTAATAACATCAGAGGTTCACTTCTTTTTTTTCTTTTTTTTTTGAGATCACTCCTTCCCAAGATTCAAGTGCAGATCTTTGGAATGCACAATGAGTTTCCTATACCTGGTTCACTTTAGATGAACCTACAGTGTTCATTCTTCTGAAACTGCAATATTAATTATCAGTTGTGAAATATAAGTTAACTATAATCAAATTCCTGATATGTACCCTCACAGGATGTACAGAATAATTATGATAGTACTACATGAAAAAGTTACACTGTAATTATTTATATATATATATATATATATATATGATTTGTAACGTTTTTATATATGTATTGTTATTCATTGTCTTTAACATTACTTCCTCCCCTCTCTTCAATGTCGTAAAGTATAGTCTTACATGTGCTAGTAACATAGGCTGAGGAAAATCCTCTGGTGGGGCAAAATCCTTAATCTAGGTTGCTGTAATTCTAGTGTATTAATCCTTAAATTTTATTTTTTGTTAACGACTGCACCATTAAGGATTGTGTAAAAGAATTTTCTATCTTTACATACAAGAGAATAATTTAGCTAAGTATGTATAATAACCCTTACATCAATTTTATCTGAAGCAACTCTGAATTACTCAGTTGTGATTACTTCACTTAGGTCACACAGGTTCAATTTGTTTTTGTGAGATAGTGCTTTGGCTAACAAAGATCAGGCAAGCTATTAACAAAACCAAACATATTTATTATAGCTAAGACAATTAATATACAAAAGTAATGGAATATATCACGTGCCTGAATCTCCACACATTTAGTAAGACATTTCACTTAAGGTACTAAACAAAGAAACGTATTACACCTAACTTAGTAGACACATGGATGGATTTTTACCAAACATATCCCTGTTCTCTATCCTATTAATATTAGCCAAAAATATATCATACACATTTTAAGGATTATGTAACACAAGCACCATACAAGTTTACAGTATTCTTTTAAGCACATTCAAACTCACATTTGGCCTTCTTGCCTCTTCAACACATTATGCCATTAGTTAAACTGAATCAACATCTATCATCTGTACACACAATCTAGGCTATTAATATAAAGCAATTTACTTACAAGTTCACAATATCATGTACAGTCCTGGAATCAAAAGGGTTAAGGATGAATTCCTTTCTTTCACTTTTTTGCACGACGGCTGTGATCGAACGCTATCCAACAGTTGTCGTCTTGCAAATTCCTTCCTTGTAACAGTAATGTATTTCTTCGGCGATGTCAGGAACTGGTTCGACAAATCAGCACACAAGTGAATCGTTGAAGAATTTCACACAAGGCTACCTTGAAATTCTGCCAGCGAATTTCCCATGATCTCTAGAACTACTGCTCGTGGGACCTTGACTCTTTTCCTCCTCGAAAAACTTGCCACAGGAACAAAAAAAAAAATAAGAGAGTGAGCTTTTCGCCCCTCAATCTCTGCCTTTTATATCACTGGCCATCTCTTGGCCTTCCTTCCAAAACTTCCCTGATTTACTGGAGGCACTTTTATGTCAGGTTTTGGTGGCAAAACTCATATAATCCAGTGATCTTTGAGACTGTTATTAACCTTCAGTTTATTAACCTAATCCTGTCTGATCTTTTTAGTTACAATTGCTTGTGCTTCTACATTCAATTATGCTAACATTATATTACAAATTTTATTACATTACATAATTAAGAGTGTATATAATTATAAGTATTTTATGGCTATATAAAAACGATATAGGTGAAAAATAATTTTTCACTGCAAGAGATTTTATAACACCATTACTAACTTCTGATAAACAATTTTCCTCCAAATTAATCTGTTATCTGTCAAGATTACAATATTATCAGATCCAATATTTCTGTCTTTTAAGGTATACTTATTCCTGTTATCAATCCATTTACTGGTCTTCCTCTGGTTCTTTTCCCTACAAACCTGACAAAGAAGACTTAAGTGAACATACCACCTGCAATTAGATCTACTAACACATTGCCGAATGCTACCAATAGCAAGATAGACCCGTTCATCTGTTCACTCCAAAACCAACTTATATACAGCTAATTTAATGTTTTGACATCAGGGAATCTTACAGACTTGTACTGGATTTATTCAGAAGTATAACATCATCTGCATAAAGTAAACAGCTAATATTTTCATCACCAACTTGATATCAGATTTAATATCACTTTGCTTCATAATGTGATCCATACAGATAATGAATAACAGTGGAGATAATGTGCCTCCTTGTCGCACACCTGGTTTTACATTAAACCATCTTCCTGTATAGCCTTCAATTCTAAGTGCTGACTACTAGCTTAAACAGTGACTATGTACTGCTAGATATTATGTCTGATTGACACCATATAACTAGTGTTTTGAAGAACTTTCCTCTTGGCATTTGTCATATGCTTTCTCCAGAACAAAACTAAAATACAAATCCTTGTTATATTTCCAAGGTTTCCCAACTATTTATCTTAAAGTGAAAATCTGATCCTGACTATTTGACATGAATACAGCTTATTCTTCACCAAGCTCCCTTACACAATTTTTCTTAACTGTTTCTCAAGTATACTTACATAAATCTTCCCAGGAACACTCAGTAGGAAAATATCTCTGCAATTCTCACATTCAGTTTTATGTTCCTTTTTATAGATAGGTACTGAGAGCTTTACTCCAATCATCTGGAATTCGACCCTCTGACCAGGGCTTCTGAATTATGCAACACTGCCATTGTAAAACTTTTATACCTCCATAATTGAGCATTTCTAGCCGAATTTCATCTACTCCAGCTGCCTTTTCACGTTTCAGGTTGTTGTTAACTTTTTCTACTTAAAGTATGGATGACTTCATTCCTGTTGGGAGTTTTCTACCATCATGCTGACACTGCTTGTTTCATTCAGCAATCTTTCAAAGTTTGTTCAATATCCTGGTAGATACTTAATAGGGGACACGACGAGAAGGTGAGGAATGGACATTAGGTCAGAAGCCCACAGTTGGTTTTATGCTTTCATTAAAAGGCTATGTGGAGGTCCTCCCAGTTATACAGCTTTGTCCCTTTAGCACAGCATTAAATCTTGTTTATGGATGACATTTTACATTCATATCCTAAATGATGGACTGACTTCAAAAGTAGTATGAATGTGTAAACTACAATAGCCAGACACAACTGAGATCAACAGTATAATGGTATGATGGACAGACCATAATAAATTATGGAAAAATCCAGACATTAAGTCCCATAAAACCTGAACTCATTATTACAATTACTATTATATGGGAATCTCCATTATAGTCTAAAGACTCATCAAGAGAAAAAGTCAAAGCATCTCTGGCCTAACCTCTACTGAAGGGTGGGGGGAAGACATTAAAGCTATATTCTATTTTTTTTTTGTTACATGGTCAGAGAACAAATGCATATTATCTTTTAATACAGCAATAGATGGGACTAATAACTAATTTAACGTACAACATATTTGTTAGGGGTGCTTAAGGGTCAAAGCTGTATAACTGAGAGGAGACCTCCACATAGCCTTGAAAGGAATGCGGAGAACCGACCAGAGCTTCTGACTTAATGTTCAAGATTGACATAATAGGGGTGACTGAAACAAAAAGAGGCAAAAACTGGTGAGATCTTTCTGAGCAATAAATACAAAATGTTATATTCAGGCAATGACAATCAAGGAAAAGAAGGAGTAGCCATAGTATTCAACACAAAATACGAGGCTAATCTTCTTGAATGGCAGTCACTCTCAAGTAGAGTAATGTGGGCAAATATGAGAATGGGGAACTGGACAATGAGACTTATTTGTGCCTATGGTCCCACAGAAGGTTCTACTAAGGTAGAATTGGAGGAATTTTTTGAGGCTTTAGAAAAAGCAACTGACACAATGAAAAAGGAAAAGTTGGTCCTTGTTGGGGATCTAAATAGCAGAATAGGAAATGATTGTCAGACATACAAAAATATTTTGGGAAAATTTGGAGAAAAGAGCAAAGCTAATAATAATGGCAAATATCTGTTGGATTTCTGCCCAGGACATGGACTGGTTATTACTAACACCATGTTCCAACATACAAATGTGCACAAATTCACACAGAGAGAAGAGACAAGGAATAAGAAAAGTCTCATTGACTATGTTATTGTTGATAGTGATGTTTTCTCCCTGGTACAGGACACCAGAGTGTACAGAGGATTTGAAATTGGAAGTGATCACTATTTAGTCTTGAGCAGGATAAAAATGAATTTCATATTGAAAAGAATAACATGTAAGAAAGTTTTAAAGTGAATAAAAGTTGAGCAGCTCTGAGATGTGAACTGTAGACTAAAATACACAAATATTATTGAAGAAAAAATTAAAGAGTTTGAGAACAGGAATCAAACCTTGGAGATTCAGTGGCAATCCTTGAAGAAAGCTCTGATTGATTCAGCTAGAGAGGCATGTGGTGAAGTTGTCTGCAAGGATAGAAAAATTAGAACTCTATGGTGGACACAGGAAGTTATAAAGAGGCAGTGAAGGAAAAGAAGAAAGCATATCAAAAGTTCCTGGAAAATAAGTCAGCTTGTGCTCTTAGAGAATACAGAGACAAATGCAAGAATGCTAAACACTGTAAAACAAGCTAAACAAAAGTCATGGGAGGACTTTGGCAAGAATATAGAAAATAAATATCAAGAAGGTAGCAAAATATTCTGGAGGTTGTTGAAGAAGCTTAGGAATGGAGGAAAGAGTGCTGTAAAAGGAGTTAGAGATGATAAAGATGACATGAAAATGGAAGAAAAGATATCCTTGAAGTATGGAGTAATTACTTTGAAAAATTGCTAAATGAAACAAGCAGTGATGATAACACAGTGGTAAAAAACACTGACCAGGCATGCAGTCAGGAATACATATCCATACAAGAAGTAGAAAAAGCCATCAAAAGCTTAAAATATGGAAAGACAGCAGGAGTAGATGATATTCGACCAGAAATGCTGAAGTATGGTGGTATAAAAGTCTTGCAGTGGCTCCACTGCATACTTCAGAAAGCCTGGACAGAGGGACAAATTCCTGATGATTGGAGTAGAGCTCTCATAGTACCCATATATAAAAAGGGAAATAAAACTGAATGTGAGAATTACAGAAGTATTTCCCTACTGAGTGTTCCTGGCAAGATGCAAATATACTTGAGAAATGATTGAGAAGAATTGTGGAAGAAAAGCTGGGTGAAGAACAAGATGGTAAATTAAATATAGAAATAGACAACAGAATCAGCAAAGCTGATATGGTAGGAAGTCAATTGAATAAATTCATATGGAATAAGAGAGAAATTAGTCGGAACACTAAATTAGCTGTATACAAGACAGTGTTCAAACTAGTTTTAACTTATGAATCTGAGAGCTGGGACAGAAGTAAAACACTTGACCAAAGACTAGAGACCGCAGATATGAGAGTCCTGAGAAAGATTATAGGCGTGAACAGATGGCATCAATGGCGATATCATATTAAAAACGAGGATATTAGGAAAGAACTTGACATTGTCAGCATCCAGGAATGCATTAGCAGAGCTAATCTCAGGTGGTATGGTCACTTAAACAGAATGAGCAAAGAAAGATTAGCAAAACAATTGTTCTCTGCCAGGTTGGCAGCAAAACGACCCGAGAAAGACAAGATATAGGTTTATTGATATGGTACAAAGTGCCTTGGACGATATCAATAAAAGATCTGTAATGTTGGAGTCTTGACAAGTAACAGACTGATTTGGAGGAAAATTGTGGATAGGAAGTTAGTAATGATGTAATTTTTTTTCATGTAGTACTATCATATCCTGTACACCTCTTGAGGGTACATAGCAGGAATTTGATGATGATGATATATTTGTTATATTATGTATGTTTGCTATATTAAGGCTAAGATTCTGAAGTACTATAGTCCTATAATTTATAATAAACTCTCAGAACAAAAGGTTATGTGAATAGAATATGTGTCATCCACATCAGACTATCGTTATGGTTCAAATTATTGCAGTTGATTTGAATTTCACAGGCCTCCTTAAATTAGTGCTCGTACTACGTTTCGGTATGATATAATAGAAAGGGTGCCTTTCCAGTTAATCCTAATCAGAAAGGCTAGATTTACTGGAGTTATTAAACTTAATGTTGGTGCCTTTTTTCCAGGTAGGAATCATGCATCCAGTTTCACCTATACAAGGCAAGTTACAGGTGCATTGAATACAGTATACTCGTGAGCAAGAGGAGGAAGGGGATTCTTGGAGGAGATAAGTTCTTTAATTTTGCAGGAGGTTTAAAGGAAGCATTAAAGTTGAATTTGTGTAGTGTGCTGTTTATTTCATGTGAGCATGTTGCTTTATTGTATGGAATGGCTAGTTTAACTACAGCAAAGTTCATTTTCTTTACCAGGTGCAATCTTGTGAAGAATGTTGTTGATAGGATTTTTTCTGTACACATTTTTAGAAAGGTAATGTTGATAATTTTTAATTCCCGCTTAAGTGACTGCTCACTGAAGCAAATCTTTAAAGCCCTGTTTTCAGTGCGTTAATGTCACCTAGGTTTTTCTGTTGGGTGGTGGTAAGACTTTGTGTATATATTGGTCAGTATGTGCAGGCCTAGGATAAAGATTGAAGGAAAGACTGCCATAAAGAAGATGTGTAACAAGCGTATCGAGAAATGGAAGTGTGCTCTCACTTTTAAATTTCAATTGTGAATAGTATACATTTGGGTTGTTTGTTCATGTAGCTGAGAACGGTGTCTAACATCTAGCCATCATAGAGTCAGAAAACAAAAACATCATTAACATACTTAAGCCAGACTTTG
Source organism: Typopeltis vanoorti (assembly GCF_054136105.1). Lineage (NCBI taxonomy): Eukaryota > Metazoa > Arthropoda > Arachnida > Uropygi > Thelyphonidae > Typopeltis > Typopeltis vanoorti. Next base: position 44,858,228 of record NC_143551.1, on the reverse strand, counting down.
AGTTTTAAAGTAAAAGTATCTAGAGCAAGTTACTCAAAAGCTTCCATATAAGCAACTGGGAGGGATGATGGTGAGCCCATAGAACTGCCTTCTTTTGTTCCTGATAAAAAACATTTTGCCACACAAAATAACCACAACGTAGCACATGGCAAAGGGCACAATGATATTGAGTTAGAATTTGTGCTGTAAAATAATAATTGTGTTACTGATTAGGACATTTGTGAAAAATATAGATACATCAAAATTGACTAGTAAATCACTTTTATCAATTGTGATGTTTTTAATTTTATTTACAAAATGTTGGCTGTTTTTATAAAGAGGCCTATCAACAAATGACCTATCAACTCCTTGAGTGTCTACACTAGTTTATTGGATAGATCAATGAGGCTGTCAATTCCTTTAACTATCAGCCAAAGCAGTATGTTCTGCTAATGAATCTTAGACAAACTGTAAATTCTTGGGGAGAAAAAGCATACCCTGGAAATAGTTGAACTGTGTCTACAGACCAGGAAACGAGTGATTTAGGTAATTCTAAAGCTTTCTTTTTAATCCGATTAAGTTGGGTTATACTTCACAAGCTGATAGGTGCTGCTGTCTAAACGTGATTGATTAAATTTTTGAAGGTAAGTTGTTTTAAAATAAACATAGCATTCCCTTTATCGGCTGTAGTGAATACAATATCCTGATTTGCTTTTAAAGATTTCACATCTGCTAATTCCGTTATGGTAATATAGCTAGTTTTATTTAAAATGTTAGAAGTTTCTAATCATATTTTATAATCTTATGATACATGGGAGAAATCTTCATACTTTTATCAATATGATATATGAAATCCAATTTGTCAATTTGGATGTCTAATTTGTAGTGAGAGTTCATCACTGATCAGGGCATGGTTTGAAAGGTTAATCATCACATGGCTGTTCACTGAAGGCAGTTGGTTACTTCTGTTATCATTGAATTGAGATTGGCTGTTTTAAAAGATAATGATTTTTTATTTAAAAAAATGTTTTTTTTTATAACATATGGCTTTGATGGTGGCGTTTTTTTCCACTGTGTGCATGTGAGAGAGAGAGAGAGAATTCCAAATGATGGCCTAAATATGAATGTAAGGAAATTAAAGTAATTGTTCATAACAGTGGCAATCTTCATCATCAAATTCCTGAATGTATCCACTAGGGATGTACAGGATATGATAGTACTACATGAAAAACTTACATCATTGCTAACTTCCTATCTACAATTTTCCTCCAAATCAATCTGTAACTGTCAAGACTCCAACATTATCAGATCTTACATTTCTGTCTTCCAAGGCACTGTATCAGTCCACCTATACCTTGGTTTTAATCTTAACAGAGAACATTTCTTTTGCTAATTGTTCCTATCCTATTCTGTTTAAGTGACCATACCACCTAAATGTATTAGCATAACTGAGATTAGATGTCTTAACACATTCCTGGATGCTAATGTGAAGTTCTTTCTTAAATATCCTCGTTTGTAATATGATATTGCCATTGATGCCATCTGTTCACACTCCTAATCTTTCTCAGGAATCTCATATCTGTGGTCTCTAGTCTTTGGTCAAGTGTTTTATTTCTAACCCAGCTCTCAGATCCATAAGTTAAAATTGGCTTGAAAACTGTCTTGTATACAGCTATTAGTGTTTTGACTAATTTCTCTCTTATTCCATATAAATTTATTCAGTTGACTTCCTACATATCATCTTTGTTGATTCTGTTTTCTATTTCGATATTTAATTTACCATCTTCACTAAAATCATGCCAAAGTAGCAGAAATGTTTTACTGTTTTATCAGGTTCTCCATTTACAATGCAGTTGATATTTTCAATACTTCTGCCTATTTTCATTCTTTGTCTTGCTATTGCAGATTTTCATACTAAATTTATTACAACAGTTAATCAATTTAGTCAGGGAATCTTGCAGACTTGCACTTGATTTATTTAGAAGTCAAACATTGTCTGCATAAAGTAAAGAGCTGAGGTTAACATCTCCAATTTTGATATCAGGTTTATTACCAGTTTCCTTCATAATGTGATCCATATAGATAATGAATAACAGAGGGAATAATGTACATCCTTGTCTGACACCAGATTTAATATTAAACCATCTTCCTGTACTTCCTTCAATTCGAATTGATGACTTACAACTCAAATAAAGACTAAGTATTGTTTGATATAATGCCCCATTGACACCATATAACTGTAGCATTTTGAATAGCTTTTCTCTTGGCACCTTGTCATATGCCTTTTCCAGATCTACAAAACTTAAATACAGATCGTTGTTATATTCCCATTCTCAACTATTTTTCATAAAGTGAAAAGTGCAAAGCACATCTCCTTGCCGACACGTATAATGTTATGCATTATGAAAAAGATCACTACCCAAACCAGTTTCGACCTTTATTGAGGTCTCATCAGCAAGACCAGATCCAGAGGTGATACTAAGGTTGAAGTAATGCAGAAGTCATATTTTAATATTCAAGTAGCCAAAAGATGTTCAACCTTATTAAAATACTCTGGATTAGAAAAAGTTGTTGAAAGTTTTACATTATGGAATACTAAGTCAAGTGATGTGAAGTCTTAGCTTTTTAAATGAGTTAAAAGCCCCAGTCCTGAAAATAGTTCAAGCACAAACCTGTTTGCTTACTCTTGGATAAAGGATTAAACCAAGTACAGTAAAACCCCGTTTTTATGTTCCCGCAATTTACGTTTTCTTGCCATTTATGTCATTTTCCGTTGGTCCCGTCTTAAGTCCTATTCTTACGATATATTGTTTTCCCACCATTAACAACTTGATGTGGATGTTATTTCCTGTGATTTTGCGTTTTTTTCTCGGGTGGCAATACTGATTTTAGAATCGATTTCTGCGGAAATCTATGCATTTCTGTTCCCAGGATGTCATGCTTTCGGCTGTAGTTTTGTTTCTGCCATCATGGTGACTTGCACACTTGCAGCAGTAATGTAGTGATACCGTGATATTTCAAACACAGTATGAATTGATATTGCAAAATTTCTGCTACATAATTTAGCGTGTGAAAGCTGTTTTCAAGTTGCGGTGGTGGATTATCCATGTTAGTAGCATGGAGAAAAAAGACAGAAAATGTATTTCAGTAGAAGAAAAGATAGCATTTCTGTGACGTGTAGATTGGCATGCCGGAACACGTGTGCATTTAGCAAAAGATCTTGGACTCTCCGTGTCCACTTTGAACACATAGTAAAAAACAGGTCACGCACTGAACTCAATGCAAAGTAATCTGGCGCTATGTCAAAAAAAAAAAGAAAAAAGAAAAGCAAAAACAATCAACAATTAAAGATTTTTTTAAATAGATAAATGTAAGTAATTGTAAATTCATTTATTTTCAGTTATTAAATTTTGTAATCTAGTATGTAGACTCACATACTAGCAGTAAGTCATCTTTTTGCCTTTTTTTAATGTTTTTTTTTTTACATTTCCCTCACTTTTTTTCCATCAGTCCCCCAAAAAGTGTAAAAAAGGGGTTTTACTGTATATAATTTCTTGGTATCTTTAACGTATAGCATAACTAAGTAGAAAAATTTCCAACGAGAACTTTCTCTAATCTACAGTATTTTAATAATAAGTTGTGACACCTTTTGGCTACTCGTATATGAAAAATATGACTTATGCATTACTTCAACCTTAGCATCACCTCTGGATCTGGCTCCCACTGACGAGATCTCGGCTTTCGGCAAGATAAGTACTTTGGTTTTCCCTAATTTGTTTTTCACTTTGATTTTATTTTACTGGTGATTTCACCCCCACTAGCACTGATCTTTATTAAAATAAATATTAAAATTGCTGGAAGTGCAGTTAATATCTGCATTATGGGATTACTTTTGGTGATATCATGGCTGCCATTTTACAGTAGCTCAAATAAAGCATTTGCTGGTGGTGTAGAATTATTTCTGTATCATGGGATTATTTGATTCTCATTCTTGTAACTGAAAGTTTTTTTTCCTCTCTTACAAATGCAGAGGTTATAGTCTTTTTCCCCACCTGAGATCATGGTACCAATTCCTCCAAGGACAATTCTTTCAGGTCTCCTGTTTTTTGCCACTGCACTTTTAGTATTATCATCAATATTTACATTTTTCAGTCTACTATTATCACATAATTTATTTTATCACTCTCAAAGCATTTCTCTCACACACATGCTCGCCCACCAGTTTTCCTCTCCTTCCATAATTGTGATGATTCCTCGATGATGCAACTCCTTCCAACTTTCACGGGTACATCTCACAAATTTTATACTGCAATCATGCAAATTTAGTTCACCCAACAAAGACATCTTGGCAGCCATTGTTCTGCTATGTATAGGTGAACAATTATAGATTAAGGAAGACTCGGTCTATCTTGATACATAGAAAACAGATAAATACAATAAATTAACTCAGTATTATTAACAAAAATCCAAATAAATTAAATAGGTACTCTAAAATTTAATAATTAATTTACATTTTCCAAAAAAAAAAATAATAATAATAATTAAATATACTGAAGTGCTCAACAAAAAGTAAAACAAAAAAATGCATGTATTAAATAAAGGATACAATGATCTTTCACAACAATATTAGTATGACCAAGCTTTAAAGCAGTTACAATAGATGTTGTCATGTCCAGCTTTGCAACTGATGAATCTGCTATTTCTAAGAAATATTCATCTGAAGGTAGAGATATAGCTGAAAGCATAAAAGGTGAAAAATATACTACTAATATTATAATTGCCTTAAAAAAATGCTTAAATATATGTTAAGAACAATTTAAAAAAAAGTCGACGTGTTTGGGCCAAATCATGTTATGTTTAAACATTAGAGTCAAAAGAATTCTTGAATCCAACCTATTTCATCAAACAATCAAACAACCGGCAAAAACGGGAGGGGGGGGGGGGGAATACTAGAATCTCAGTAACAGCTTCATATCCTCCTGAATTTTTAATATTGAAAGAATGACGTGAGAAACAGTACCTAAACTTTTCTACAAATAGGTTGTTCATTAAGGATGAACTAAAAAAAAAAGCACTAATACTTTCTAATGTCAGTGCATCAGGACCTGATGACATCCATCATGAGATGATAAAACATCTTCCATCATCTACTATGGAACTCCTTCTCTTAACAGCAAACTTACAGAGAAAGAGTTTCCAGATAACTGACATAAGTCAATTGTCATTGTCATCCCAACACCAGTAATGGATCCAACAAAAGCAAATAAATCTGATCTACTACTCTGACTAGCTGTCTTTGTAAGATGCTGGACTATTCAGCATTGGGCTATTTTGGCCTGCTTATAAACATGTATAAGAGAGGCATTCCTAAAATGAGAACTTGTTTCTGTGTTCTTTGACATGGAAAAAGCTTAAGACAGAGCCTAGAGATGTGGCAAATTAAAAGACATGTATAACCTAGGTCTCGGAGAGCATCTTCTAATATTTAATAAAAACTTTGTCGAGTTGAGTCTTCTAAGTCTGAGTAGGAAGTATGTTATCTCTGCCATCAAGAGGAGGGTGTCAAGACAGGTGTGGCACTCTTGCTGTCAAAGTTAACTTAATCACTGAATAGCTTCCTCCCACTGTACCCAATACTCTATATGTTCTTAACTTCAATTTCTTGTCACTTTTGTAAATGAGAGTAATTGAAAGAAAACTTCAACAAGCAAGTGATCTTGTCTTTTCATGAGCTCTTAGTAACAGGATGAGGTTTTCAGCAGAAAAAAGTGTATATATTTCTACCAGAAATGCACTCTTCACTCAGATTCTGAATTAAGAATCAGACAAAGAATTTTTTCAATAGCAATCTGGTTAATCAATGATCCCTCTCTCTCTCTCACATACATTCAGTTTCTGCCTCTTCTATAGATAAGTTCATGAACAGTGTGCTCTGCTGAATTGACCATTATTATTATTATTATTGTTATTATCATTGCACGGGCACCACCATGGAGTCCTATGATTCATTGTAGGAGACCCAAACTATCAACACAATATCTATCCTACCTCTCCTTGAAACCATTAACAGACAATGCACTCACAACTGACTCAGGAAACCTATTCCATTCATTCACCACTCTCCAAGCAAAAATTCCATTCCTCACACCCTTGCTAACCACACTTTTACCCAACTTCTTGGAATAACCTCTGGTTCTGTCCCCTTTAGCCAAGTATAGTTCGCCCACAGATTAGAGACCCTTCGACACACTTCTGCGCATGTCACAAAAAGGAGAATCCATTCCGATAATAGGGTAATCAATCCGTCTTCTGGGATGAGTTTGTTTATTATTACAGGTCAGAAAATTTAGCTTTTCTTTTACGAACATCGTAGTTTTTAAAGTGTAACTATTTTGCTTGTATAACAGTTGGAAAAATGTACGTAGAGTATTAACAAAATTAAAAAAAGGTATAGCATAAAACAAAAATTTTATGAAATTTATTTTTAAGAAAGTTTTCTATAAAATAAAAATAATTATACAGAAAAACAAATTTTTTTCAAATGAACTGAGATATTCTAAACTTACAGTTGAGAGAATTGAGACACTTTAATGTCTTAAACCGATTAATTATTTATGACTTGTTGTGACTCTTTTAACAAAAGTAGAGTATTAACAAAATTAAAAAAAGGTATAGCATAAAACAAAAATTTTATGAAATTTATTTTTAAGAAAGTTTTCTATAAAATAAAAATAATTATACAGAAAAACAAATTTTTTTCGAATGAACTTAGATATTCTAAACTTACAGTTGAGAGAACTGAGACACTTTAATGTTTTAAACTGATTAATTATTTATGACTTGTTGTGACTCTTTTAACAAACCCATGCAAAAAAAAGTTGAAAAAAAAATACTATTATCAAATCCTTTTAATCTTCATAGTCATCTGAATCGGTGTCCAAATCACTATCACTTTCACTTAAACTGATCACCAAAGGTTTGCATAATTCTTCGATAATTCCATCTCTGTCCCAATACATATTTTCCAATGAGGTGACATGAGAGCAATATTTTCCCCAGTTTTGAACTGTAATACTTTCACTCTTTCTTTTAAGGTTACATGGTGATCAGCATTCATATTAATTAAATTAGGGAAACAAAACACACGTGTTAAAAAGATTATTTTACTGATTACAAATAAAATAATAACTTTACGTTTCGACCCCTGTATTGAGGTCATCTTCAGAAGGATACATTCAGAAGTATAAGAACAAGCTACATGCTGTTGCACACTACACAAGTAAATTACATCTACGTTGTTAACTAATCTTTTTTCTTAGCCTGCCCTCTAGTGGAAAAAATAAATAAATAAATAAAAAACACTTCACTGGGTCTTGTATTGAGATTTTTCTTTGTGGTTGCTATGAAGGCTGTAGATGGGTCCTCCACATTCTTGGGATTGTTAGACCATCATTTTTATTCAGATTCGGATCATGTTTGAGCATTTCACATGCTTCCTTGAATTTACGCTCAAACCAGGTTTTGGTGCGGTGTAGGAACTTGGTACCTTTCCAGTCAATTCTGTGGTATGTTTGGAGTGCATGGTCGGAAAGGCAGGTTTTTCCAAAATGGAGGTATTTTATGTGACATTTGTGTTCATCCTTTCTGATTGGGATGGTTCGTCCTGTTTCCCCTATGTACGGTATGTTACAAGTGCAATCTATTTTGTAAACCCCTGGGTGGGCTAAGTGTGGCAGGGGATCCTTGGAAGAATTGAGTAGGTGCCTTAATTTTGTTGGGGGTTTGAAGGTGGTTTTGATGTTGTATTTGTGTAGTGTTCTGTCTATTTTTTTCTGAAATGCCTCTAACATATGGTATAGCAATAGCATTCTTGAAATCTTTTTTGTTATTAGTGGTATCCTTGTGGAGGATCTTGTGAATGGTTTTTATACTGTATCCATTTTTTATAAAGGTATGTTTGATGGTCTCATATTCATGGTTAAGAGCTTGTTCAGTTGAACAAATGGTTTGAGCTCTGTGTTTAAGGGTGCTTATAACCCGTAGTTTTTGTGTTGGGTGGTGATAGGAAGTTTTGTGTATGTATTGGCCTGTGTGTGTAGGTTTGCGGTAAACTGAGAAGGAGAGACAGCCTGTAGGAAGACGTGTGACAAGTGTGTCTAGGAACGGAAGAGAGTTGTTTTTTTCTATTTCAATGGTGAATTGGATGCATTCGTGTTGTTTGTTCAGGTGGCTAAGGAATGTATCTAGTGCTTGGCGGCCGTGGGGCCAAATGGCGAAAATATCGTCGACGTATCTGAGCCAAATTTTGGGCTTTAGGCATGCCGATTCTAGAGCTCGTTGCTAAAAATCTTCCGTATAAAAGTTCGCTATTGGGGGGGAGAGTGGAGAGCCCATGGCGGTATCTTCTTTTTGAAGGTAAAAATTGTTTTGCCACACGAAATATCCGGAGCAGAGTACGTGGGCAAAGCGGGCCGTGATGTCGTGTGGAAATATGTTCTGTAAGAGTAGGATAGTATCATTGATTGGGACATTGGTGAAAAGGGAAGTTATGTCAAAGCTGACTAATAGATCTTGGTCGTTGAGTGTAATATTTTTAATTTTGTTTATGAATTGTTGTGTATATTTTATGTAGGAAGGGGAATGACCAACCAATTCCTTGAGTGTGGCAGCTAATTTTTTGGCTAAGTAGTAATTGACAGTCCAAATTACTGAAAGTTCCTGAAGCCTCCAGGGAAGGTGTGCAGGGCAGTTGCCAATGTGTACTCTTCACAGCAACACACACACACAAAACAGTCACTGTGAAATTCCCCAAAGATGTACTAAGTGGGCACATTGGCCTTGTCCAGTCCTAAATCTTTTTAGGTGACTGCAGAGGTGTTAAGGTTGATTGAATCCTGATGGTTCGATGGCTGGATCTGTTTCCCTTGGCAAATTGTTTAGCCAATGCAGAGATGTTAAGGTAGATTGAATCCTGGTGGTTCGATGGTTGGATCTGTTTCCCTTGGCAAACTGATCAGGTACTTGTCTGTAGTTTATTCCAGTCTTCTCCACCAGTCCTAGGGACCATCATCTGGTAATTCCACAAGCCGTACGGGAGATCTGGAGGCAAGGAGATGTGCTGGAGGTGAAGAGATATCTTGATGAATAGAAAGATACATGTTATTTCTGATTTTCTTTATTTCTTTAATAATAGCTTCTTCTTTACTTCCGAAGTATGGAGAAGTGATGTGGGAAAGAATGGGTAACCATGGGAGAGAAGTAGATCATAAGCTACAAGAATAGGTTCTCATTGTTATGTTATGTGTCCACAAGAGTTGTGTAGCGACTTCAGCTCCAAACTGGCAAACAATACTCTGCAACAGGAAGACTAGAGCCAGGGCTGCTGGTTGAAGCATTACAACCAAGTTGTGCCTGTCAAACATCTAAACTTTCCAAATGTTTTTAGTAAGGTAGACTACAGTCAAGTGTGACACCAAGGTAACAACGGTTATTTTCATGGATTAGAGTCCTCTTGCAGAGTTTATTTTTAGTTTTCTATGAGTCTTGTGGTTGTTTAGGTGAAAACAGAAACAGTTTTGCTGATATTCGGAGATACTCTCATTCCCCAAGGTAAGCTTTTTTTTTTCATTTAATAAAAAATGTTTTGGCAATGAGCTCGTGAGAGTTCAGATGCATTTAAATTTCCTTGGGATGAAACCATTCTGTAGTAAGATGAATTGTATGGTGCTCAGTTCTTCTTGGAGAGCTTGGGAATTGGAGCAGATATGATATAGGTTCCAAAAGTTTCCTGTCTGACATACAAAATTCTTGCCAATTTTAAAACACTGTGAATGACAGATAGCACCATCTATGGAAAGGTTAGTATACCGGTTTCAACTCTCTATCTGCATCATTCAGTTGGAGACACTCGTTTGGAGATATTAACATGTGGAATGCTAAGAGGCTGTAATGTTAAAAATTAAGTACATGCTGTGATAAAGTTTTTCACCAAAGGACTTTCTCCAAGTGCTATCAAACAGTGATTAGATGGTGATTATGGAGAAGTGTCTTCATATTCTACCATGAAGGAATGGGCTAAACAGTTTCACCTAAGAAGAGAGCATTGAAGATGATCCTCATAATGGTCAGCCTGTGGAGGTGATGAATGAGAAAAATGTCTCTCTTGTTGAGGAGGAACTGCTCAATAACAGATGGCTGAAGCTCAAAGATATCTCAACAAGGTTGGGCTTTCTATAACAACTGTTTTTTTTTTTTTTTTTGCATCATTCACGAGAACCTTAGCATGACAATGGTCAGTGTCAAAGTGGGTGCCCTGCCCAGACTTCTCTAGTCAATTCAGAAGAAGCATTGTGTGACCTGCTCCCACAAGTTTTTAGAGCTTTGCCAAGGGAATCAGAGAAAAGTGCTGGAATCCATCACTGTGGATGAAACCATGGTTCTTTATTATGATCCTCTTTCCAAAAGGAAATCCATGGAGTGGTGCAAACCAGGCAAAGCACCGCCGAGAAAAGCCAAGGTCACTCAGTCTGCCAAGAAGATCATGGCAATAATCTTTATTGTTGCCATGATTGAGTGACTTCAAGGAAAGGAATACCACAATGAATGCAGAATATTATGCTTTGTTCCTGCACAAACTACATGACGCTGTAAAGGAGAAGAGACAAAAAGTACTGAGTCACGGCGTTCATCTGCTTCATGACAATACTCCAGTTCATATGGCTATTGTTGTAAAGACTGAAGTGAGGGACTGTGGCTTCCAGGAGATTGAACACCCACCCTACAGCACAGATCTAGCACCCAGTGACTACTACCTCTTCTCAAAACTCAAGAAAAACCCTCGAGGAAGAAAATTTGCATATGAAAATGAGGTGAAAGATGCAGTTTTAGGCTATTTTTTCAAGGGCATAGAAATGCTAATTGAAAGATGTGAAAAGATGAAGTAAAGCTGTTGAAGTAAAGGGAGATTATGTTGAAAAAGTGACAAAGTTGTTTTCTTTCTATCACCTCTAAAAGTTAGTCAGGAGGGAAACTTATGGAACCATCCATGTAACATTTGCACTGTTGAGCAAAGATTTGAAGATGCTTATTTTCTGAGATTAACAATGTCCTGAAATCTGTTTGTAGAATTGGTTCCTGCAGATGAAACAGTCTGAGTGCATAACAAAGTTGAACAATTCAACTATATCTGGAGGAATTAATTTGATAATAGTTGGAGTGTCAGCCAGAGGTACACTAGTAAATAAAGACTGGACATCAAAGATAATCATAAGGTCTGTAGGGTGAAGTTTTTTATTTTGTCAAAAAAAAAAAAAAAACTCAACCCTTCACCCTACAGACCTTAAGATTAAGTTTTTTATTTTTGTCAAAAATAAAAAACTTAACTCTTCACCCTACAGACCTTAAGATTAAGTTTTTTATTTTTGTCAAAAAATCTGATGAATTTTTCACAGAGGTCTGTTGTGGCCAGTGTGGGAGCTTAAAAGACAAGCTAGGAATTTGGATAAGCGATAGGTGAGGAATCTATGTAGTCCACTATGGGTATGAGTGGAATCCCTTCCTTATGTATTTTTAAAAGGCCATAAAAACATGGATTTCTACCAAAATGGTACTGAGGAGACTTCAAAGTTGAAGTTTATTAGCATCATCACTAATAGGAGAGTCTCTGCAGCTCAGTTGGCATAGACAAAGTCCTTTATTCGGAAAGACCTGGGTTCGATTCCTGTCCATGATGTGCCTTTATCTAGTCTCTTTTGAATAAAGTTGAATTACCTGGTCTCATACAAAGGTAAAGGATTTTTTCACCTGGAAACTCTGGTTTTTCATCCCTCAGAACAGGAAAACCAGCCACATGAACACACTTGGATTTACAGTCATAAAATGTATATATTTAATCCCTATTAAGAGATCTCAACACCCCCAAAGGGGATGGAGAGAACCCCTATATGAATGAATAAATAAATCACTGAGAGGGTGGTTAGTGTCTTCTCAATGTTATGTAGGAAATCCAAATATAGAATTCTTTTAGGTACTATAGCAAAATCACATCCTTTCACGAGAACTGAAGTTTTTCAGGAGTGGGGGAATGTCTGGATATGTTGAAAACCCATCTGTTTACTGCCAGGTTTACCTTGATAGCTTTTGATGTTGAGCAAGTGAGCCAAACTTGCAGTCAAGAATAAGATTTTTTTTTGTAAGAACAGAAAGACTGACTAGATAAGTCTAAAACCAAGGTGAAAAGATCGGTGTTTAAGATACAAGATATTGTCTCTTGAAGAGAGATGTTGTGAATATTCAAGGTGAGATCACATTTGGCGGCTTGTAGTTGAGTGCATACAAGCACCTGGCTAGCATTGCCATAAGTGCAATGAGCATCTGGTGATTTGATGGTCTTTGAATTTGGAGAAGTTAGGAATTATCTTCAAGTTGCAGCATTATTTTAAAAACAAAGTTTATCAGTCTTCTTGGTAATTTCTTCGACATGAAAAATAATTAGAGTAATTTTTAATGGAAATTGTCAAAGCTGTATAACTGAGAGGAGACCTCTTCATAGCCTTTAAAGGAATGTGGAGAATTGACCAGGGCTTCCGACCTAATGTCCAGTCCTCATCTTCTCGTGGTGCACCCTGTTAGGTATCTACCTGGATATTGAACGAATAAGGATGGGCTAGCAATTTAGGATTTAGCTGACCAAATTGTATTCTTATTGGCTTAAACCACAAGATAAGATACGATTTTCATGTTACTATCATATCCTGTAATATATCTTATAATGGCATTATAAAATATATACACGTTAACACAAGAATATTATTTAATTTGCCAAATATTTCAGTCTGAATATTACAGACCATCTTCAGTGGCTACTTAAGGAATAGTTTTAAAAAACAAGGTGGAATACGAACAATTGATCATTCACAAATAGAACGAGCCACGTGATGATGGCACAATCATCATCTACATGTCAGGAATTTGATGATGATGATGATGATTGTGCCATCATCACGTGGCTCGTTCTATTTGTGAATGATCAATTGTTCGTATTCCACCTTGTTTTTTAAAACTATTCCTAAGTAGCCACTGAAGATGGTCTGTAATATTCAGACTGAAATATTTGGCAAATTAAATAATATTCTTGTGTTAACGTGTATATATTTTATAATGCCATTATAAGATTTATTACACACATACATTCACAAGAATATATTTAATTACTGCAAATATTTTGACGAGAAACTAACTGGTCATCATTAGTGCATCAGCATAATCACAAGGTGAAGCCACAACAAAGGATGTTGATCCTATTCACAGAGTTACCTTGGCCAAATGCCACCTGGTGTGTGGTTAAGTATTATTAGGTTACAATTTAGGCTCAAATTTAAAATTAATAAATATATAATTTGACAATAAATAATTTTATAATAAAAAATATTTTTTTTTAAATTTAATGTAATATAATGCTGTGTCATTTCATTATCTAATTAATTTAATTTTATTTGAAATCATTTAATTTTAAATTTTGGCCTAAGCATAATCTTATGTATTGTAACCATTACTAGGTGGCATCCAGTATGTGGCTTAGCTCTGCAAACAGAATGTTAGAAAGAATGTTAATCCTATCTACGGAGTTAAGCCACATGCTGGATGCCAACTAATAGTGGTTACAATACATAAGATTACACTTAGGCCAAAATTTAAAATTAACCCATTAACATACAAAGATGTCTGTGACAAGTCTTTTGTTTATTGCACCGAAATTGATTATGATGTATTGCAGATATTATGAAGTTCATGTCAATTTCAAACGAATTTAGAGTTAACATACAAAGACGTCTGTGACACGTATTTTGTTTATTGTACCAAAATTGATTTTGACGTATTGCAGACATTACAAAGTTCGCATCGATTTCAAATGAATTTAGAGTTAACATACAAAGACGTCCGTGACACGTATTTTGTTTATTGTGCCAAAATTGATTTTGAAGTATCACAGATGTTATGAAGTTTGCATCAATTTCAAACGAATTTAGGGTGTTAGGCAGTGAATATATATGCATATAAACTATATTCACTATTTAGTTTGTGTTGCAATTTATTATCGTCCCTAATATAACAGTTTGGATACAAACAGCGAAACAAATTTATATCATCAAAGTGTTGGCATTTTTGACTTGTCAAGTGACAATAGCGACAGTACCAGTGGAAGTTCGGTTCGAGGCAATGCTCATAAACGTTTGAGACCGATATCGTCTAGTAGCGATGATTCCGATGTAACAGAAAATGAATGGAATTGGCAAAAAAAGGAAAATATTCTTATTAAAAAACCATTTATGGAAATTCCCGGCATCAATGCAATTGCTTTGATAAGATTTGGTGCATATCCAACACCTCTTTCTGTTTTGAAACAAATACTTTATGATTTCTTTGACATGATAGTTACAGAAAGTAATAAATATGTGGCTCAAGCAATAAATGAGGAAATTACTAAAGACTGAAGAATGGTATCCAATAACAAGTGGCGAAATGCAAACATATTTTGCATTGTGTATAATTATGTCACAGGTAAAAAAATCTGTCAAGGAGGGCTGTGGTCAAGACACCCATATATTCAAAAATTATGCCTCGTAAACGCTTCTTGGCTAAATCTCATTTTCTCCATTTCGTGGATAATGAAACAATAAAGAAAGACGACAAAATATGTAAAGTGCGAAATATAGTCGACTACCTGAATAATAAGTTTCAGCAATTATATACACCAGGTAAAAATGTGGTAATTGACGAATCCCTTATGAAACATAGAGGTCGACTAAATTATGTACAGTTTATTGCTAGCAAACAAGCATGATTTGGGATAAAATTTTACAAGCTATGTGAATCAGACTCTGGATATTGTTCAAAGTTCAAAATTTATACAGGATAGGATAAAATTCTGGGAAGCAATACACCTGCATCTCAAAATGTCATCATGGAGTTGGCCGAACCTATTTTAGGAAAAGGATATACGTTATTCTTAGATAATTGGTATTCGTCACCAGAATTATTTTATTTCTTGAGAAAAAAGAGTACAAATGTTGTGGGGAACAGTTAGAAAAAATCGCAAAAATATGCCTAAGAAATTGACGACATATAAAAGGCAAATCAAAAACTTTATCTTGCTAGGAATTTTGTCATTACGTTGGCGCAATAAGAAGGATGTTTGCATGATAAGCACAAAGAAATGGTAGAATACATTCAAAAGAAATGGTAGAATACAGGAAAAGTAAGGAGAAGTAAGAGGGGCGATGAAGAAAAAGTAATAAAACCTAACCTAAATGTGTTCTTGAATACAATTGTGGAATGGGCGGTGTCGCAGTTATGCGAAAATGCGTCAAAGGTTACAAGAAAATATGTTTCTATTTGATGGATATCGCTATTTACAATGCTTATGTTTTATATTCCAAACTACCCGATATATCAAAACTAACAATAGTCAATTTCCGTTTGAACGTAGCAGAAGATATGTTGTCAAATATATCTTTACCTAATTATAGTGCCCATAGACGTCCATTGCAAAAGGACTGCCCAATTAGACTGCAGGCTAAAAATTGGGCACATTTCCCTGAACATATACCCCTTACTGATAAAAAGCAACATCCAGCAAAGAGATGCCAAGTATGTGCCAAGCATAATGTAAGAAGTGAGACTACATGGCAATGTAAAAAATGTCTGATACTGTTACATTTACCTAAGTGCTTCGAAAAGTATCATACCTTGCAAAATTATTAATATTCTTTATAATAAGTTAACAATTAACAAAATAAATCACATTAATTAAATAAATAGTAGTTTTATCTGTTCCAACTTTAAAAATAATTTATATGTCAAAGGGTTAAATGATTTGAAATAAAATTAAATTTAATTGTATAATGAAATGACAGCATTATATTAAATTAAATTTTTAAAAAATTATTTTTTTATTATAAAATTATTTATTATATTATATACAGTATATAAATATATAGTTATATTATTTATTATTATCTGCATATTATTTTGATATTACTGCAAATATTTTGATATTTGCAGTAATTAAATTACTATATTCTGTGAATATGTGTGTCTAATAAATGTTATAATGGCACAAGATCCATTAAAAATAAGGAGATAATGCTTAAGAGGTTAGTTACAGAAGCTTTTGAAGCATGAATCGTTTGAGCAGACAAGGTTTCTTAAATGAAGAAGAGAAATGGAAAGTCCTGTCATTAGCAAAAGCATAAATAGTTGAAGATAGAGTGAAAGTCACTGATGAATAGGAGGAAGAGTGTGAGAAAGAGTACAGAACCAGGGGGGACACTATTGATGAATTCTGACAGGAGGAAGCTATCCATCACAACATGCAGTGAAACAAACAGAGAGGAAACAGGCAATTTAATCAAAGGATAGGAGTGAAACCATAAGATGGTAGCTTGCTTAGAAGACCTCAATGCCAAATGTGATCAAATCTATTAGAAATATCAAGAAAAACTACATGGGTTTCTCTAAATCTTAAAGACTGGTTGTTTAGATTAGAGTAAAGCAGCTGAGAAAGTGAGGCAGTATAATGCCTAAAATTTCATTTTCTTTCTAGCTCAGTGGGATGAAAAACCTGAGATTACAGAAGGGGAACAAAACATAATCTCAGTACAAGACCTAAACCTTCAGCTAAAAAGACATTATAAACGAACCTCTTGTATTATGATGAGAACATAATCTAGGTCTTTCCAATTCAAGGGCATGTCGTTTCATCATTGCTGAGTGTACTACTTAAATGGAAAAAAATTCCCATTCCATCCCATTTACCTTTTCATGTTACATTCAATGGTCTCTGTCATAGCCAAGTAACTAGGCTTCTTATAATAGGATAGTTTACAGGCATAGCAATTTACAGACAAGCATTCATTACACTGTCATTGCATATCTTCAGATTCTCCAAGTCTGTAAATTACATGTATTCTTTATCCATTTTTCCAAGATGAATAATCCTATTTTCTGAGAGGAAAATCTTGATGCATCTGTATGAAACTAGTTAACTCAAACTCCTGATAAAAGTTCTGGGTGTACTAGATGAGATTCAAAAGCCAAGTCTTTTCACCCGAAAGGAATTGTCAATACCAACTGTGCTACCAGTTCA
Source organism: Typopeltis vanoorti (assembly GCF_054136105.1). Taxonomy (NCBI): domain Eukaryota; kingdom Metazoa; phylum Arthropoda; class Arachnida; order Uropygi; family Thelyphonidae; genus Typopeltis; species Typopeltis vanoorti. The sequence goes on along the minus strand of NC_143551.1, from coordinate 44,841,103 downwards.
ACTGAAAAAATTCTCTTAAAAATAAATTAAGCAATAACTAGTAAGAAAATATTTTATACAGTAGCGAACAAATTAATCTGAACATTCACATTTTAAAGGAAAATTTTAGTTTTGCAAGAAAAAAGTACAAAAAATAAACTTCTTTATGAACAATTTATATGTGCTCCTTTGTTCCTAATAAGTTTCTTAATTCAGATTAGGCATGTACTTTACCAATGTAGAACACATTTTTCTTATTTCAGGCATCTCAAAATCATACTTTTATAATGGATTGCATTAAGTTATCTTGAAGTGTGGCATGGAGCGAAATTCTGTTGGAAGATGAGCTCTTTGTCTTTCTGAATTTGTAGATCAATTCAGATTAGGCTTGGACTTTACTAATATAGAACACATTTTTCTTATTTCTGGCATCTCAAAATCACACTTTTATAATGGATTGTAATAAGTTATCCTTTGTATCACAATTTAATTTTCCAAGTCTCATTTTCACTATGGCCCACAAATTTTCTATTGGATTCTGGGACATTGAAGCAATTGGATGTTGTGATTCTTGAAGAACCTTTCACTTTTTTTTTTTTTTTGAAGTGTGGCATGGAACAAAATCCTGTTGGAAGATGAGCTCTTTGTCTTTCTGAATCTGTAGGACCACTTTTCTCCAATATTTTTATGTATTGGTCACTTTTCATCAAACTGTCAACAAGCACAAGTGATCCTGGACCGTCATGCGTAAAATAACCCCAGAACATCTTTTTAGCTGGGTGTTTAGAAGATTGTTGAAGGTGGATGAGAGAAGTCTTCTCAGCTGCTCATTTGCAAACATAGAGTACTCACTCTCCTTGGACAAAGAAATTACTCATCTGAGAATATGATCTTCCACTTGTCAATAGTCCACTCTTTGTACACTTTTGCCCACTGAAGTCTCTTTTTCTGCATAGTCTTCATCAACAGCTGTTTCTTTTTTACTCAGTTCTCCCTGCTTCCAACAATCTCCGATGGACTGTCATGTCAGAAACATTACTCCCACTAGCTGCCAAGTCTCTATTTAAGTCTACAGCAGACAATCATGGATTAATTTTGCTTTTCCTAACTAGTAAATGATCTTGAGTAAGTGTAGTCTCCCTTTTTCACCCACATTTTCCTTTTCTGTCAGGAGAAAAGAAATCTTTTTCCTTAAATCTCTTTAAAATCACATTAACAGTACACAAACCAACACCACACTCATTGGCAATTTGTCTTTGAGTTATGGATGTGTGCTGAGAAAGAGTACATATTTCTGAATGCTTTCTTGGAGATGTATCCATTTTATAGCTACACAACATGAATAAAACACTATGGATGTGAACTTGTTTACACTATTAAAAATGCACAACACTATAAATAAACATTGTAGAGACAGTTAAACCACATGGCATTCAACCAAAATAGTGAACTAAAATCAAAATTATTGTGAACTGAAACAAAAACCAAACCAAAAACTTAATAAAAATGTGGCTTTTTCAGATTAATTTGTTCACTACTGTAGTGCAGTGCTTCCCAAACTTCTGGATGTCAGGGTCCCCTTTGGAAAAATTAAAATATTTTACGGCTCCCCTCGAAAAAAAAATCTTAATATAGACATATATTATTATAATATTTATTGTATTTATATTCAATACAAAACATACACAGCGAATATTGCAAAAATCAAATGCAAATATTACATTTTTAGCATCTTGCATACACATTTGACATGGCACATTATCTCTATAATAAATTTAGTTTAATCCTTTATCCAAGTGTAAGCAAACAAAGTTTGCACCTGAAAATATCTTCAGGACTGAGGTAAGGTGGTACATCCCTTGGCAACTCATAGCAAAGGTGGACCAAGCTCTCATCACTCCTGTCTCAGTATCTCCCATAATGCAAAGCACATCTCCTTGAAGACATGTATACTGCTATGTATTAAGGGAAGGGCCACTATCCAGACCGGTTTTGACCTTTATTGAGGTCTTGTCAGTGGGAGGCAGATCCAGAGTGGTGATACTAAAGCAAAAACAATGGGGAGGTCATATTTACCTATACGAGTTGCCAACCAGTGTACCACCTATTATTAAATTACTCTGGATTTAGAGAACTTCCAACACATTATCTCATATTTTTATATAGATAGATATATTGTTATTGTACATTTGCAGTACAAGCACATGAAACGTAAAACGATTAATAATAAGGAAAGAATTAAAAACATAAAAGAAATTTAATAACAATTTAATGTGATGGATGTGTTTCAATACTGCTACACAAAAAGTCAATATCAGGTGAAATATTTGAAACTGAAATTCTTAGATTTCTACTTTGAAATGAAACTTATATGAATACACATATATTTACTAATATTCATTAAACGCCGAAATACGCAGGAAGCAAAATTTCTGAACCCGCACCAATGTGGGATTTTTTTTCCATTAAAATATAAAAATTAACAAAAAAGAAATAATAAATAATAAAAATTAAATATGTTTCTTTTAAGATAAAAAAAAACTACTTAGTCTTAAAACATTTTCAATTTATTTTCATTATTTCATGGTCCCCAAGGGGGCCGTGGCCCACAGTTTGGGAAGTGCTGCTGCAGTGGCACAAAAATTATTACCAAATTGTTATGTTATCATCCATATTACTACTTCTAATTCAATCTCATACTTTATATTAAATTATAAGAGCTTACTGTCTGCTTTGCCTTGCTTTATAAGATCCACACGATAATGAACTTCAGAACCAGGTAAAAGGTATGCATAACTTGGATGTAAAATCAAATTTGCAACAACTACAAGTCCAACTTCACATGGTTTCACATGCTGTTCAAAATCAAAATAAAGTCACTTCATAATCAAGATTACTGAACCACCTAAATTTAATAATCATGCTAGTTAAAAATCTAACAGAAATTCAGGCTTTAGTAGTGTCAAATTTCATCAAAACATTTGAAACTTACTACTTTTAATGTGAAATGAAAAATATAAAATTTTAATAAATTTTAATTAGATCTATTCTGTACACAACTGTTAGTTTCTACATAATTTATAACATACTCTGTCTCAGTAAACTATCATAACATTCTGGCTGCGAAATGAATTGAAAATGAATGCAAAAAGAAACCAGAATTTTTTGTAAAATTTTATTTTTCCATAATGTAAAGCACATTATACATCTCCTAGAGGAGATGCATGATAAATATTGAATACAATATTATTTCATAGCCAAATATAGAAACTACAAGAGTTTGATGCCGAATATATAGAAACTACAAGAGTTTGATGCCGAATATATAGAAACTAAAAGTTTCAGCAGATGCAAGCATAAGCAACCTTATGGGCAACTCGTAGTAAAGGTGGAATAAGCTCCAGATCACTTTCCTTAGTATTTTCCATAATGTAAAGCACATCACCTACAGGATATGTATGATAAATAAGCCTTTGGCTCTCTATTTCAGTAATACATGGTTTATTTATTTTCAGTTACAATCTAGAAATTATTGAACAAAGAATAAATTAAAAAAAAACTAAACCATGCTATACTGACATCGGAGGTATCTCTCAGATAGAATTTACTGTCAAATATCACAAACCTTTACATAACATGTGTTAAACCAAGCTAACAGCAAAAAGCAGTACGGAATATCACTCGTAACATGAATGCACAGCTACTCATGACCTCCAAGCTATACACTGAATTGTGTAAGAATATTTATATTACACATTTTGCATGTATCTGTCAGATCAGGTGCGAGCTCTGCAGAGTTAAAGGAGCATTAATCAAAACTCTTGCCATGTATATCAAAGGATTGATGCAATTAATTTCACGGAGTTAATCAAATCCCGCGATAAGCAAGGGATACCTGTATATGGAGTTTAACACTTTATGGCAACAAAACATGGACAATGGGAACAGGAGATATTTTTTGAAGACTGGAGGCATTTGAAATCTGGTGTTGGAAATGAATGCAAAAGATAAAATGGACAGACAAAAAATCTAATGAAGAAGTGCTTAATGAAGTAAATGAACACTGATAAAGACATTAATAACAAGAAGAGACAGATGGATTGGACATATCTTGCAACATGAAAGTCTGATGAGAAGAATAATAGAATCAACAGAAAAAGAGAAAGACCAAAGAAAAGATACTTTGATCAAATAAACAAAGCATTGGACTAAAAACATACTATGAAATAAACAGAAAAGCAAACAGAAGAGAAGAATGGAAGGAAATGCTGCTGAGCTACCAGTCATAAGTCTGATGCAATAGATAGATAGAAAGATACTGTGAAAAGGCTGCAAAAAAGAGTCATAAAGATGATATTAGAATTATGGAATGTAGATTACATGGATAGACTGAAAGTGTATGGACTGCAGACACTGGTAGACAGGAGAAAGACAGGGGTGATATGATAAAAGTCTAAAAACTTCTCAGAGGTTGTTGTAGGGTATTGTATGATGAGCTTTTTCATTATACAGAAGATGAGGGATAGGACAAGGGAGCATTCATTGAAGATACAGTTGTGTGCAATTAAGAAAGGGGTGAGAGCTATTCAATGATTTGCTGTTCAGTTAGTGAGTGCATCCAGTGTCAATACGTTTAACAGAAGGTATGACAGCAGGTGTGATATGTGGCCTCTCTTGATGAGTTCTTGACTCCTGTAGGTCTGATAATGACTAATAATAACACCCCAATCCAGCAATATTATCAAGAAGGCATTCATTCCCTCATCCAATTCAATTGTCACTATTATAAAAAATTAATAAATCAATAAGCCATGTAGTTTTTCCACAGAGTATCATGCTTATCCACCTCATGAATTTTGTTTATCAACTTCTCCAATACCAGCAAAAAATACAGGCAAGAACTAGCATATCAGATTATAAGAGAAAATTCCAGAGTTCTTTTGCTATGTGACGAATAAAGGATGAATGATTATAGAAGGATAACTTGCCAAGTGCATGATTGATGAAAAAATGAAAGAGTTTCAGAACAGAAACCAAATCTTGGAGATTCGGTGGCAAGCCTTGAAAAAAACTGACTGATTCAGCCAGAGAGGCATGTGATGAGGTTGTCTGCAAGGATAGAAAAATCAGAACTCCATGATGGACACAAGAAGTTAAAGAGGCAGTGAAGGAAAAGAAGAAAGTAAAGGTAACCCTCGTATAACGCAGTACTTATACAACGCGGTTTCGATATAACGTGGCCTACAAATTGTAGTATCCCTTGTTCAACGTGGTTTCGATATAACGTGGCCTACAATTTCTAGTAACCCGTTATTTTATTTTATTCATATTTTTCACTGCGGGAGATTTAAAAATCAAATTTTATCTTCGTTAAATTTGCGTCTACCCGTATCATGCAAGTAGTCATAAGTATCGAATTTAGTTTTATTGTAATCACTGAATAAGGTACTTTACAGAGGGCTTTTGTAGTCTGTGTCATTCTCAACAAATAGTGCAATTAGAGACAGATGGAATAAAAACGGCGCTAACTAATAAATCACATGTCCCCTCTCACAGAAACTATGCTGTATAGACTTAAACAAAACCATATGTTGCACCAAAACACAGTATCTAACTCAAAACTATTGTCCAATTTTTCAATTATAAAATAAGTGTTTTTTTATTGCATTTGAAATTCTTGATGTCATTATGACAGATCACAAAGGCTAACTTAAAATAAAAGACGACCAAGAATTGAAACATGCCATATAATGAATATGGGAGTTCGCCTGCCACGTCAAACACAAACAAGAAGCCATAAAATTCAACCAAGGGTTGAAACGTTTGTGTGAGTTGAGCCAGTCAGTAATGAGAAGTTCCATCGGAACGATTAATGACACCCTGTTGTGAATGTGTTAAAACTAATAGTGAATGTTGTTATGACAGTTTCAGATGTTATGGAATTCGATTGAAGAGAATTAGCATTTCAACTTAACAGTTGTTGGTTGCTTTTGTCTTTGGGTCACGCGATCTTTTGTTAATACCACACCAATCATATCATAGCTACCTGTCTTGTGTAAACCAAAATTCACCTTGTACGTATTGTAACAATTAAAAAAAAAACTTGAATAATTTATAGGCATATAAAAGGATATCACCCGTAAATCGTCGACGTGCAAACAAAATTCTCAGATGTGCCACCTCTGGCATGAGTGCCATAGGTTCGCCATCTAGGGTTTACTGTATAAATTGTTTATTGCTGAAAACTGTCTTCGTTTCTTCCAGGAAAGCGCATTTAAAATCATAAGTGTGTTATTCTCAAGCAGAGCAGTTTATTTTCTGGTGAGTTACATACATATGTAATGCTATTTTTTTAATGTAAAAGTTTATTTTTATTGTAATGGCCACTAAAACTGCAACGAAATGGAAAAAACCTACATCGAATACTAAATTCATTTCTCTCGAAGAAAAAATTTAAATCTTGGATCAGTTGAACACTGGAGAAAAACCAGGAGTTGTTGCAAGGACTCTGAATTTAAATGAATCAACAATTCGAACAATCAAACAAAATGAACATAAAATCCGACAAAGTGTTATTGCTGGATCAACGGTAAGTGCAAAGTGCGTTGCTTGTGTTCGCGATATTCTAATAGAAAAAATGGAGAAATCTCTAATGATTTGGATAGAAGATTGCACTGAAAAAAAAATCCTTTGGATAGACACCTTATTAAACAAAAAGCTCTCAAAGTTTATAAACATTTAAAAGAACTTGATCAAGATTCTTCAGAAGAAATCTCTCAGCATGGATTTTCTGCCAGTAAGGGTTGGTTCGAAAACTTTAAAAAGCGGTTTTCTTTGTATAATCTTAAAATCCAGGGAGAATCAGCATCAGCAGATGTTGAAGCTGCCTGGAAATACCCAGCAGAACTTTTAAAAATCATTAAAGAAAGTGGTTACAGTGCAGACCAGGTGTTCAATGTGGATAAATCTGGGTTATATTGGAAAAAAATGCCAAAATGCACCTATATTTCGAAAAATGAAACATCAGCTCCTGGATTCAAAGTTTCCAAAGATAGAATTATTCTACTATTTTGTAGTAATCCATCAGGTGATTACATGACAAAACCGATGTTTATTAACCGATCTGCAAATCCTCGTGCAATAAAAGGGCTCGACAAGTCCATCCTACCTGTTTATTGGTGGGCCAACAAAAAGGCATGGGTTACAGCTAGCATGTTTGAAAATTGGTTTTTCAAGTGTTTTGTACCTGATGTAGAAAGTTACACAAAGAAAAAGAATTTGGACTTCAAAATTCTACTAATTTTTAGATAACGCACCAGGCCACCCAACAAATATTAAAATAACTTTTTTGCCGCCTAATACTACTTCACTTATTCAACCACTCGACAAGGAATAATATCAACATTTAAGTCATATTATATTCGGCGAACATTTCAATTAATTTTGGAAAAAATGGAATCTAATCCAAACATGACACTGCCTCAAGCATGGAAAGAGTATTTAATATTGATTGTGTAAAAATTATTTCTCTGTCCATTAAGGAATTACAACCCTCTATGCTTGCTGGAAAAAAATATGCCCTGAAGCAGTACTGGAACAAAATTCTGTTCCTCCAGTGGATGCCGAGCTACGTCATATAATAAACGTCGCACGCATTTTTGGTGGAGAGGGCTTCTGCGATATGGTTGAAAATGAAATTAGTGAATTAACTGATGGAAAAACAGATTTAAATGAGAAGGAACTGGTACAATTAATAGATGGCATCGAACCAAATGGCAGGGAAAGTTCTGCCGAAGATTCTGATTGTGATAAACCTGTTAAAAGAATTCAGTTTAAAGAAATTAGTAAAAGGATTGGAATTGGCAAGAAAGTTAGGAAGTTATTTTACGGATAATGATCCCTCAATGGAGCGCTCGGGAAAATTCACGAGACAATTGGATATTCGTTTAGCGCCATATTATAAACTTAATAAAAATTTGCAACATAGTGGAAAGCAAAGTCTTATTACTGACTTCTTGATGACAAAACCAGCCGAAGTATGCAATGAGAATTATACAAATGATGTCTAAGAGATTTCAAGTGGTGACGACATCCGGCCACTTAAAGAACATCTACGAAAAGTTATTTCTGAAGACAGTGATGACGATTAAAATATGTGCTTTATTTTATTGTCTAAAACATTTATGCATTATGTACAATGAAATTTATGCACAATTTGTAATTTTTATAATTTTATACTATGTATTTGTCATAGCTAATGTTTTCTTAATTTACATGAATTACCTGAATTAAATAAAAATATTGTTTTTGTTGGATATGTCATTGTTGTTTATATAATTAAAAAAAAAAAAAAAAACGATATCGGAACCTAACCCTACTTTTTCTATGTGATCTATGGCTTATAACGCGGGATTTCTATGGAACCTAACATCTGCGTTATACAAGGGTCACCTGTATATCAAAAGTTCTCGGTTAATGAGTCAGCTTGAGCTCTTAGAGAATACAGAGACAAATGTAAGAAAGTTAAACAATGTGTAAAACTAGCTAAACAGTAGTTAGAGGTCGTTGAAGAAGCTTAGAAATGGAGGAAACAGTACTGTAAAAGGAATTAGAGATGATAAATGTGACATGAAAACAGGAGAAAGAGATATTCTTGAAGTATGGAGTAATTACTTCAAAAAATTGCTAAATGAAACAAGCAGTGATAGCACAGTGGTAAAAAACACTGAACAGGCATGCAGTCAGGAATACATATCCATACTTGAAGTAGAAAAAGCCATCAAAAGCCTGAAATGTGGAAAGGCAGCAGGAGTAGATGATATTCGACCAGAAATACTGAAGTATGAAGGTATAAAAAGTCTCATAGTGGCTGCACTGCATAGTTCAAAAGGCTTGGGCCGAGGGATGAATTCCTGATTACTGCAGTAGAGCTCTAATAGTACCCATATATAAAAAGGGAAATAAAACTGAATGTGAGAATTACAGAGCTATTTCCCCTATTGAGTGTTCCTGATATGATTTATGCAAGTATACTTGAGAAACATTGAAAAGAATTGTGGAAGAAAAGGTTGGTGAAGAACAAGCTGGATTCAGGCCAAATAGAGGATCAAATCTTCACTTTACAACAAATAGTGGAGAAATCATTAGACTATAACAAAGATCTGTATTAAAGTTTTGTAGATCTGGAAAAGGCATATGACAAGGTGCCAAGAGGGAAGCTATTCAATATGCTGCAGGTATATGGTATCAATGGGCATTATATCAAGCAATACTTAGTCTTTGTTTGAGTTGTAAGTCAGCAGTTAGAATTGAAGGAAGTACAAGAAGTTGCGTTAAATCTGCTGTCAGACAAGGATGGACATTATCCCCTCTGCTATTCATTATCTATATGGATCACATTATGAAGGAAAGTGGTATTAAACCTGATATCAAAATTGGAGATGTTAATCTCAGATCTTTGTTTTATGCCGTCGATGTTATACTTCTAAATAAATCTGCTACAAGTCTGCAAGATTCCCTGACTAAATTGAATAACTGTTGTAATAGATATGGCATGAAGGTCAGCAATAACAAGACAAAGACAATGAAAAAATAGGCAGAAGTATTGAAAATGTCAACTGCATTATGAATGGAGAACCTGTGGAACAAGTAAAACATTTCAGCTACTTAGGCGTGATTTTTAGTGAAGATGGTAAATGAAATATGGAAATAGACAACAGAATCAACAAAGCTGGGATGGTAGGAAGTCAGTTGAATAAAGTCATATGGAATGAGAGAGAAATTAGCAAGAATACTAAATTAACTGTATGCAAGACCGTGTTCAAACCAGTTTTAACTTATGGATCTGAGAGCTGGGTCAAAAGTAAAACACTTGACCAAAGACTAGAGACTGCAGATATTTGATTCAGAGGGCATACTGAAAAGGTGGTCAAGGTAGTTCATAGGCTTACATGGTTAATGAAGAAGACCAACAAGCAGAGATAAGGAAATTATCATTTCTTTATAAGTTCTTGAATATGACAACTGGAATATCTCAAGCTCTAGTCACCTGGGTTTCTTAAAGATGAAGAAATGATAGATAGAATCTAGAACGAGTGACTACGATAATGAGTGGTCTGTGGAACTCTATGACAATACTGAGTTTTTGATGATTGCAAAAGTTGGTTGATAAGAAAAAAAGAGGGGATATAAAACCTCACCATTTTTAGTCAGGCGATAAGCTAGTAGATTTCAATGCTAGCAAAACACAATCCTGTCTTATTCCTCAAGAGAAAAATCTCACTTCATACTTCCTTACTTTTAAAATTTCGATCTCAGTTAGGATCAATTTTCTCTTCTTCAGTTGGCTCTCAAATGTAACCCTTCCTGGTAGAAATATGTCACATGCAAAGTTTCCTCCAGCCTCTAAAAAAAAAGTGGTATCCTCTTTTGTTCACACACTTCTTTCCTACCCAACTCCTAACTACATAACAGAAAAAGAGGAGATTTGGTAGAGCCCTTGAAGTTAGTTAAGGGATTCTATCTGATTAATACAGAAGGAATTATAAAAAGAGTGGATGTTAAGATGGGAAGAATGAGAGGCCATTCCTGGAAGTTGTATAAATATGTGGTGAAGAAGGGAGTGAGGATTACATTTTTATGTGGAGAGTTATTAGTGAGTGGAATGCATTGTAATTGCAGGTAGTATAAAGAACTTCAAAGTTCATTATGATAGGCATGTTGCTGGGTTGAGTGGGTCTATTGACTCCATGAAGGTTACCAAAATAATAATAACAACATAAATCCTAACTCCACCCAATTCTTGCATTTAGTACACAAAAATCTGTATAAGAATATCTGATGTTTTGAAGATAAAATCTACCTGCTTAATAGACTACTCTTCCTTCACAAAGTCCCTCCAATTGCTTTCTCATATACTCCAATCATATCTTTTTTTAAAAAGATATTTTCATGGTCACTGCTCCAGTAAATTAGTCACTATTCCTCCGCTTCCTATAAACATGTAAGAACATAAGTAGATGGTCAGCATCCATACACTGTTCAGGCTTAAAATTAAATCAACTTTTCATCCTTTGATTTTATTCTGCCATTGCATTCGAGAATGACAGAAGGTTGTGTTTTGGTAGTATTGAAATCTATTAGCTTATCTTCATAATATTTTCATGATTACAATCTCCAGCTATTCAAAAATCATATTAACAAATTCCATCTTTTTTTTTAATTGCTTGCCCACAGCACACACAGCAATGCTGTGTTATAAGTATTGGATGTGTGTGCGTGTGTGGGGGGGGTATCATAAAAAAACTTGAGTTCATAAAAAAGGTTCTTTATGTTCCTGAATCAATCTAAAGGTCCTATGCCCATGACAGGAACAAGATAATTACAATGAAAACAACTGCTATGCTTCTCAATGAGCAATGAAATACACATAAGTTCAGGCAGGCTGCTATGCATGATAGATAATAATACAACACAAAAAAATACAGGTGGCAAAAATTAGATATCTTTATAATGACTAATAAATTATAATATAAATTCTATATTAATATAAATATAGATATACAAATCTATAAATGAATTTAAATTGAAGGGCATAAACTGAAATATAGCAAATATTAAGAAATAAAGTTTTTTTTATTATTAATATCAAAATTTGACATTTTAAAGGTCTATTAAAAATGAGCAATTTATCAATATTGTTAACTTTACAATTACTGCAATTTCTCAAAGAATACCTCATATTCTTTATCCTTTGGTTTCACTATAACTTTAGAAGAACCAGTTTTGGATCCTTCCAGTAATGCCATTGAACCATACAGTCCTTGTTTCTCCCAGAAATCAACTGCTGGAGGAGTTTCATAAGATGAGTCAGAAAATTTCAAAAATCTGCAAAAAAGATATTTTGGGTAAATTAAGTTAAAATTGCCATGAAATTATATTATTGTTTAATCCTTAATCTAAAAGCAAATTAAAAACATAAATAAATAAATAAAACTTGCATATGAAGTATCTTTACAACTAGGCTACTTGTATATATAGAGGCAATTGACTTCTTTCCTTAGTATTCCATAATAATGTAAAGCACACACCCTTTTAGGTATGTATAATGTATGTGTGTGTGTGTGTGTGTGTATATATATATGTATATATATAAAATAATAATATAATAATGTATAATAATGCTATGAATTATGGAAAGGACAACTACCCAGACTGGTTTTGCCCTTTAGTGAGGCCTCATCAATGGGAACTAGATCTAAAGAGATACCAAGTTTGAAGTAATGCAGAAATCATCATCAAATTCTTGACATATACTCTAAGCAGGATGTACAGTATTTTGCGAAAGCACCACATGAATTCTATTTATTGTAACTAATAGTTTATTCAAGAGTATTTAATAATTTTGTTCTATTTTAAAACAAATTTTCATACAAACATGCTTTAAAATTGAAGACATAAAAATCATCTCACAAAATATTGGGTTGGCAAATAAGTTCATTCGATTTTTCAGAGTGGAATGAAACATATTTTATTTAATATATATAATACATACTAGTAAGTTATATATTGACCCTCTTTATCAATGACCTCTTGCCATCTGTCCACCAACTTCATTATGCTACGTTCATAAAACTCCTGAGGTTTACTAGCAAAAAACTGATCCAGGTGTCTTTGGACAGCCTCCTCATTAGCAAAGGTTATCCTGTTCAGAGAATTCTCCAATGATCAGAATAAGTGGTAAATGCAGGTCCGGTGAATGCAGAGGATGCGCAAAACATCCCAGCCAAGGCGTAACAATTTACTCTGGGTTGTTAACGATGTGTGGGGTCTGGCATTGTCATGGTGAAAGACAACTCCTTTCCGATTTGCCAATTCAGGAGGTTTTGTGCTAATTGCACTGGCCAGTCGCATTAACTGTGAGCAATAGACAGTTGAATCAATTGTTCTGCCTGATGGTAACATCTCGTAGTGGACAACACCTTTATAATCCCATAATACACAGAGCATGATCTTGTTTGGGTGCAATTCTGCTTTCGAGGTTGTTCACGATGGTTCGCTCTTGTGCCCCATAATCTTTTACGTACCACGTTTTCGTACACGACCCATTTTTCATCTCCCGTAATCATCTGCTTCAAAAATGGGTAGTTTTCTTGGCGACATCACAGCGAATCACAGATGGATATGCAAGCAGTCATATTGGCCTCAGTCAATTCATGCTGCACCCAAACACTGAGTTTTGAAACATATCCCAGCTTGTATAAATGGTTTTCTTGTCTGGGATATGTTCAGTACTGCAGCAATCTGCCGCACTGTTTGTGACTGATTTTTGTCGACGATATCCTTCACAACACTCGAATCAACCTCGGTCGGGCAACAGACGCATCACTGACTTCGAAATCTCCTGAACAGAATTTGGCATACGCGTTCTGTTAAGGCACCATCCCCACATATGCTGCATATTTTTTTTTATGGGCCTCCGCAGCTCATTTGCCTTTTTTGAAATAAAAAAGTAAAATATGCTAGTAATGTATGTTATTTCCTTCCATTTCTAAACATATGTTAAACACACACACGCAACTGAAGTAGGTCGAACGAAAATTCACTGAAAGGTTATGTGAAATGTCGCCTTTCAACTGCACAATAGCGTTTGAGTGGCAGCGCAACAATAGCGACAGGCAAAGTGACATAAACTTGTACTAACTCATACACCAAACGAACTTATTTGCGAACCCAGTAGAAAGTAGCTTCGTTAACTACATATGTTAAACAAGCAAAGGAGTTGGTAGCGGTAGTAGGGACAAATTCCTTGACTTGGAACAAGGAGAATGTAACAAAACTTCCTATCAACAATTTTTCTCTGAAGTAACTTTTATCTGTTAACATTCCAATGTTATCAGATCATATATTTCTATTTTAAGGCACTTTTTACTGTATCAATCCACCTAAATCTTAGTCTTCCTCTAGGTCTTTTTCCTGCCATCCTGGCAAAGAACACTTGTTTTGCTAACACATTCCTGAATGCTAGCAATGTCAATTTCTTTCCTAATATCCTCATTATTAATATGACACTGTGAACGCCATCTGCTCAACCTCCTTATCTTCCTCGGAATTCTCATATTTGTCATCTCCACTCTCTGATCATGTTTTATATCTAACCTAGCTAGCAGATCCATACGTTAAAATTGGTTTGAGCACTGTCTTGTATACAGCTAGTGCAGTGTTTTGACTAATTTCCCTCTTACTCCACATATATTTCTTCAGTTGACTTTCTACCATATCAGTTTTGCTAATTCTGTTGTCTATTTCCAAATTTAATTTGCCGTCTTCACTAAACATTGTGCCTAAATAGCTGAAACTGCTTAACTTGTTCTATAGGTTTTCAATTCAGGATGCAGTTGTTTCTGCTCATTAGCACTGCTCATCAATTTAGGTAGGGAATCCTGCAAACTTGTACAGGATTTATTCAGAAGTATAACATTATCTGCATAAAGTAAAGAGCTGAGATTAACATTTCCAATTTTCATATCAGGTTCAAAAACTGCTTTCCTTCACAATGCAATCCATATAGATGATGAATAAGTGTGGAGATAATGTACATCCTGTCTCACAGCTAATTTAACATCAAACCATCTTTTCTGTATCTTTTGCAATTCTAACTGCTGATTTACAACTGAAATACAGATAACTATTGCTTGATATATGTCCCATTTACACCATATAACTGGTGTAAATGGGACATCATATCAAGTATTTTAAACAACTTTTCTCTTGGCACTTTGTCATATGCCTTTTCCAGATATATATCTTAAATACAGATCCTTGTTATATTTCCATGCATTTTCCACTATTTATCTTAAAGTGAAAATTTGATCCTTGACAACTTTTATTTGGCCTGAATCCAGCTTGTTCTTCACCATGCTTCCCTTCCAATCCTTCCCAGGTATACTTGAATAAATCTTAGCAGAAACATTGAACAGGAAAATTTCTCTGTAATTTTCACATTTTCCTTTTTATAGATGGGTACTATAAGTGCTGCTCTACTACAATCACCTGAAATTCGAGACTCTGACCAGGCCTTCTGAATTATAGCTGCTGTAAAACTTGTATGCCTCCATATTTATATTTGAGCATTTATTTTTGTATATCATCTGTTCCAGCTAACTTTCCACATTTTAGGTGAAGTCATTTGTCTCTACATACAAATAGCCTAGTCATGAAGATACTTCACATACAACCTCTTTTTGCTTGCATTTGGATAAAGAATTAAACAAGAATAAAAATTTCTTAGGGTGCTAAAGGGTCAAAGCTGTATAACTGAGAGGAGACCTCCACATAGCCTTTAAAGGAATGCAGAGAACCTACTAGGGCTTCTGACCTAATGTCCAATCCTCACCTTCTCGTGGTGCATCCTGTTGGGTATCTACTTGGATACTAAACGACCAAGGATGGGCTGGCAATTTGGGATTTAGCCGACCAAATTGTAATCTTATTGGTTAAACCAAAATAAAAAAAATGATGGTACAACATGACAAAATTTCATGCCGGCTGGGGGCGTCACCTGGTTAAACAAAGCCCCGTTGTTTTCGCTAGGGAACCAGGGCGAACAGCGAACAGTCAGCTACTGGAATAAATCTGAAAACAAACCCTCAAACTCAACATCACCAGAGTTAAAGATCGGTACTATCAACATAAGAAGCCTGAATGGCAAAGAAATGGAGCTAGCTGAGGAATTAGATAAGTACCAGATCGACATAATGGGATGACTGAAACAAAAAAGACAAAAACTGGTGAGATCTTTCTGAGCAATAAATACAAAATGTTATATTCAGGCAATGACAATCAAGGAAAAGAAGGAGTAGCCATAGTATTCAACACAAAATACGAGGCTAATCTTCTTGAATGGTAGTCACTCTCAAGTAGAGTAATGTGGGCAAATATGAGAATGGTGAACTGGATGATGAGACTTATTTGTGCCTATGGTCCCACAGAAGGTTCTATTAAGGTAGAAGTGGAAGAATTTTTTGAGGCTTTAGAAAAAGCAACTGACACAATGAAAAAGGAAAAGTTGGTCCTTGTTGGGGATCTAAATAGCAGAGTAGGAAATGATTGTGAGACATACAAAAATATTTTGGGAAAATTTGGAGAAAAGAGTAAAGCTAATAATAATGGCAAATATCTGTTGGATTTCTGCTCAGGACATGGACTGGTTATTACTAACACCGTGTTCCAACATAAAAATGTGCACAAATTCACATGGAGAGAAGAGGCAAGGAATAAGAAAAGTCTCATTGACTATGTTATTGTTGATAGTGATGTTTTCTCCCTGGAGCAGGACACCAGAATGTACAAAGGATTTGAAATTGGAAGTGATAACTATTTAGTCTTGAGCAGGATAAAATTGAATTTCATATTGAAAAGAATAACATGTAAGAAAGTTTTAAAGCAAATAAAAGTTGAGCAGCTCTCAGATATGAACTGTAGACTAAAATACACAATTATTTGAAGAAAAAATGAAAGAGTTTGAGAACTCTTTCAATTTTTTCATTTTTCATTTTTTGAGGAATCAAACCTTGGAGATTCAGTGGCAAGCGTTGAAGAAAGCCCTGATTGATTCAGCTAGAGAAGCATGTGGTGAAGCTGTCTGCAAGGATAGAAACATTAGAACTCCATGGTGGACACAGGAAGTTAAAGAGGCAGTGAAGGAAAAGAAGAAAGCATATCAAATGTTCCTGGCAAATAAGTCAGCTTGTGCTCTTAGAGAATATAGAGACAAATGCAAGAATGCTAAACACTGTGTAAAAGTAGCTAAACAAAAGTCATGGGAGGACTTTGGCAAGATATAGAAAATAAATATCAAGAAGGTGGGAAAATATTCTGGAGGTTGTTGAAGAAGCTTAGGAATGGAGGAAAGAGTGCTGTAGAAGGAGTTAGAGATGATAAAGGTGACATGAAAACGGGAGAAAAAGATATCCTTGAAGTATGGAGTAATTACTTTGAAAAACTGCTAAATGAAACAAGCAGTGATGACAGCACAGTAGTAAAAAACACTCAACTGGCATGCAGTCAGGAATACATATCCATACTTGAAGTAGAAAAAGCCATCAAAGGCTTGAAATGTGGAAAGGCAGCAGGAGTAGATGATATTCGACACCAGAAATGCTGAAGTATGGTGGTAGGAGTCTTACAGTGGCTGCACTGCATAATTCAGAAAGCCTGGACAGAGGGACGATTTCCCGATGATTGGAGTAGAGCTCTCATAGTACCCATATATAAAAAGGGAAATAAAACTGAATGTGAGAATTACAGAGGTATTGTTGTGTCCTGAATAAACTAAGAAATGTTTTTACATGAATTATTCAGGACACAACTTTATTTAAAAATGGGCAGAGAATGTGGCATGTTGGCAATAGATTAGAAAGATAACTTTATGTTTATAAATCAAAATTAAGAGCGAGAAATTGTACAAAAATGTATAAAAATGTTTGTAAGACCTAACCTGTAATGCATGTGAGTCAGATATTGAAATTAATTAAAGCTGTTAATTCTATTAAAGACACCCATTTCATGTATTATAAAGTAGCAAAGCCTGTGAGCCAGAGTTCAAGGGTCACCTTCAACCATCCTGTGTTACGCATACCAAAAGGGGGGAAGGTAGTTATAGGAAAGAGAAACTAAAGCACCTTCCAAGAAGAACACAACATGTGCACGTGCAAGTTAATAGACGGAGCTGGACGCCATGACATAAACCCACGTGACTGTGTTGCATGGTATCGCGATAGCCGAGAAACACCGAGAATGCGGAGAGCTGATAAAACATCCTATTCCCTAATTCTAGTGGAAATAAGTAAAGACCAAAAACATATATACAATCTCCAAACCATCTGTGATCTAGTCATAAAAGTTCAATCATTAAAACATAAGTCAACTACAACGCAGTATCATAGATGCCAAAGGGTTGGGCATGCACAACGATGCTGTAAGGCTGAATTTCATTGAGTGAAATGTGGTGGCAAACACGCCACAAATGAATGCCCAAAACCCGGCACACATCCACCAAAGTGTGCAAATTGCAGAGGCCCACACCTAGTGAATATAAATGTTCCTGTATAAATGTATAGCATTTCCCGAAAACCAAAAGAACTCAAACCCATTAAACCTGTACAAGAACGAACATCCTCCATCAAACCGTAGTTTACACAACGGATGGAAGATTGTATGCTGAAGTTACAAGATAAACCTTCCAAAAAGACCCAAAACCAAATCAGTCACAGCAAACCAACAAACTTATCCTACTGAACATAACAAGTCACACAGGTGAAATGCTTGCTGAACTCTGACAAACCAACCCAACTCAAGAAGCCAAGGATATCATCTTAAGGTACACACAGTCACTCCTTGTTCAAATTCTTAATGGATAAGGCTAAAAAAAACCCGAAATCGCTACAAATTGTTTCCTGGAATGCAAACGGCCTAACTAACAAATTACTCTAGCTGCAGGAGTTTGCAGCAGAAACTCAAGCAGACATCATCCTTATAAATGAGTCGCATCTTCGTCCAAGTGACAAGATCAGAATTAACAGTTATAGCACTTACCATACAGATAGATGCTATGCCAGAGGTGGAGGCACCGCCATCTTTGTGAAAAGAAACATAAAACATAATTCAACAGCCGAACCCCAAACAGAACACATGGAAACTACAGGAATAGAAATACATATGGAAAACACAAACAGCATCAGCATATATGCAGCTACAACCTCCAAAATAAAAAACTCCTTGAATCTGACTTAGATATGATACCAAACACAGACAGAGCAGTTATCATAGCTACAGATTTTAATGAAAAACATTCAGTCTGAAGCAGAACCTCAAATATTAACAGAAGAATACTCAAGTCTTATACCACTTCACGAAATATAAAAGTGATTATTATTATTCAGGCCTCCATGGAGTCAAAAGACTCATCGTGGAAGGTCCTTCCTAATAAACACAAAGTTTATCAAGACTCATCGAGGGGAGGTCCCCCTAAAAAACACAAAGTCTATCATACCACTCCTTAAATTCATTGAACCGATCTCACCACCCCATCAGGTAATGCACTCCATGGTTCAACCACCCTCCATGCAAATAAACCACTCCTCACCCTCTTGCTCACGGTTTCCTTTCATAACTTGCAGGAATGGCCTCCTGTCGTGACTCCTTCTCGCTGTTTAACCAAGAGAAAGAACTCCCCAGCGTCAACCCTGTAACCACCTCTCAACATTTCAAAAGTTTCAATCATATCACCTCTCCTTCTTCTATCCACCAACCTCTGCAGTCCACATTCCCTCAGCCGATCCTCATAACTATCATTGTACAGTCCTGAAACCATCTTTGTAATCCACCTTTGTACCCTTTCCACAGTTAATTTTTCCCCTTCTAATCCTGGGAACCAAATCTCAGAACAATATTTCAAGTATGGTCAGATCAGGGTCTTATACAATGGAATGATAACTGTTTTATCTCTTCAGGTCAGCGTCCTTCTCATAATTGCAGCAATCCTCTGTGTTACCTTCACCACCTTTGCAATAAGTCCTCTAAATTTTAGGTTTCTATCGATCATCAACCCCAGATCTCTTGTCTCCCTTACTTCGACCAGTATAACTCCTCCCATAGAGTATGCTGTGTCCATCAATATTTCCCAAACCTCAAGACCTTACATTTTGCTGCATTAAACCGAGAACCCCATTTATTTGTCCATCTGTCTAGCTTATTCAAATCCTCTTGCAGAGCTGCTGCATCTGCACTATTACTAATAATCCTTCCCAGCTTCACATCATCAGCAAACAAATGAATATCCCCTTGCAATTCACTGACAATGTCAGTGATATAAACGTTAAACAATATAGGTCCCAGTTGAGCCCTGTGGACCCCACTTGTAACCCTCTACCTCCTTGAAACTGCCCCACCATACACAACTCTCTGATACCTATCAGACAGCAAATCCTGAATCCAGCTGACCAATATGACATCTGTGCTGCAACTTAAATATCAGCTTATCATGTGGCACCCTGTCAAATGCCTTCGCTGTCTACGAAAATAGCAGTATTATGCCTTTTCCTAATCTAATGCTCTTGTAACTTTATCATAAAAGGCTAGCATATTGCTAAAACAAGAGAGTCCCTTCACAAATCCATGTTGACTCTCAGATAACATTACCCTCATCTGCCCAATACTGTATACGGTCCTTCACTACTTTCTCCAAGATCTTACTAACTACTGGTGACACACAAACTGGCCTATAATTAGACACTTCAAGTCTGCTACCACCCTTATGCAATGGCACTATCTTACCTTCCTTCCATTCCATGGGCACCTTTCCCACAGCCAGACTTTCATTGAAAATCCAGGTCAAAGGTACTGTCAGTTCCCCAGCACATTCTCTCAAAACTCTAGGTGAAATACCATCCAGTCCCACAGCTTTACCAACACCCAGAGTTCTCAGTATGTGGAACACACTCTCCTCCTGTACCTCTAAACCTCAATCCTGCCCAATCCCTCTAGAATTAAAACTGACTCCTCCAAAATGAAATACTCCAATAAAGTGTTCATTGAACAATTCCACTATGTCCTCTGCATCAGTCACTCTATTCCCATTTTTATCCCACAATATCATTCTTCCACAGTCATTTCTCCTCCTACTGGCCACATATCTAAAAAATTCCCTAGGATTTTCTTTGGATCTTAGGGCCAATCTCCTCTCATATTCCAGTTTCGTCTTCCTTACCATACTAGTCACTCTTCTGGCCTGTGTCTTATACTCTTCCTGCATCTTCTCTTCACCTGTCTCCTTATATCTCATCCATAGCCTCTTTTTCACATGCAATTAATGTTTAATATTGCTTGTAATCCACTTTACTCCAAACTGCATCCTCTTCTTCACTCGTGGTATACAACTTACCATTGCTGCTAACAAATATTCTTTCATAATTTCCCACGCACAAATGATATCCCGGCCTTCCAATTCCTCCCTCCATGAAACTTCCCCAAGTTGACGTCTTAGACTATTATAATCACCTGCCCTATAATTCCAGATATGTTCCCTTCTCATTGATACTCCTGCATGTCAATTCATTTTCCAAGTCAAAACCATATGGTCACTCTCTCCAACTGGTGGGAGAGATGTCATCTCAGTTATTATCAACTCTTCTGATGCTATAACCAAATCCAAAACTCTTGAACCTCTTGTTTCCACTATTACATGTTGCCTAAGACATTTGTCTCTCAAGAATTCTAGAAATTCCATTCCCTTATTGCTACATGCATCTTCCTCTCGGCAATTTATACTACTGCAGTTAAAATCTCCCATAACAATCATTCTTCTTGCACTTGCCAAACTCAACTGTCCAAACATTTCCTGGTCCCCACCCTCTGTGCTCCTGGGTCTGTAGCAATACCCCACTAAGTATCCTGTCTTGCCCACCTCTACCTCACACCATATGCTTTCAAAATCATTAGTGCTACTGCCTTCCAAAGTATCCACTATTAGAGGACATAGGTCGTCACTTATCATAAGCAGTACTCCACCACCACGCTTTCCCTTCCTATCCTGCCGAAAAATGCTGTACCCAGCGACTTCTATTCCTGTTATTGTATCCTCTTCCGTCAACCACATCTCAGTGATCCGAATAATTTTTGGCCAGGCTGATGCTATCTGCGCCACCAATTCCTCTCCCTTATTCCAGATACTCCTGGCATTAGTATAAAACATATAAATGCTGTTGTTTCTATACCCAGCATTATACCCTCTAGATTCCACTGGGCTCAGTGTTAGCTGATGTCGTACCTCCTTCTCCCAAGTACCCATTCCCACAAGAGGCCACGACTGCTACCATCCTCCCTAGGACACATTGGCTTGTTCAGAACAGCAATCTCTCTACATGCCTACGTCCTTCCTCATTCAAATGTAAGCAGTCTCTCGCATACAATTCCTCACTGTCCTCTATTCACTCCAAGCATCCACATATTCCAGTCCTCTCTTGTCACACATTCTATCTATTATGTCATTCAATATTACTGCTCTTCTGCCCAGCTCGTCATTATCATACCTAAGCAACACACACACACACACACACACACAGTCTTTCCTCTCTGTGTCTTCTTTCGTACCACCTCAAGCAAGAATCTCATATCTGTCACTGCCCTATTTACACCACCACTTAAGTCAATTGTTCACACCATCACAATCATCTCATCCACCCTTTCACCTCTCTTAACTGCCAAATCCACACTTTCTATCGTTCTTCCTGGCAAACACTTCTCACGCATCCTATCTTAAACACCACGGATCATTGAGTCCCCATACATTATACCTCTCACCATTCCCTCTCTCCTATTGTTTCCATTTTCTCCTCTTCTTTCATTCCTAGACCTATCTCTCATTCCTTCTCTCCTACTCTTTCCATTCTCTCCTCTTCTAGCATTCCCATACATCTCTCTCATTCCCTCTCTTCTACTGTTTCCATTCTCTCCTCTTCTAGCACTCCCATACCTCTCACTCCTACTGTTTCCATTCTCTCCTCTTCTAGCACTCCCATACCTCTCTCTCTCCTACTGTTTCCATTCTCTCCTCTTCTAGCACTCCCATACCTCTCTCTCCTACTGTTTCCATTCTCTCCTCTTCTAGTACTCCCATACCTCTCTGTCCCTCTCTCCTACTGTTTCCATTCTTTCCATTTCCTCATGCAATTCCATTCTCTCCTCTCCTATCATTCCCAAAATTCTCTCTCTCCCCTATTCCAATTTGCCTTGCATTTATCTCTTCCATTCTCCTAATCTCATCTTTCATACTTCTCCCAAGACATTCCACCTCCTCTTTCAACTCCTGTATCTCCCTCTGCAGGTCAGTCACTCTTAATCAAAATTTACTCCCCCAAACAAAACCATCTCCTAAACTTTCACAGTCACTCACGCCTTCTACACTATCAACTATTATTTTCTCATTCACATTCTCTCCTATCACACTACTCGTCTTCCGGTCTTCATTTTTCGTTCCTGGAGCAATGAGGTTGGTTATTGAGATATCTACTGCATTTATTTCCTCCCACTGCCTGCACTTTATGCACATGTGCAATCCCCCTCCCCCTCTCACAAGCCAGATTTGGGAATTGGATATTCCAGATATCCAATTCCCGAGAGGCATACATGCTGCAAGTACTGCATGCCACAAACTCCTTTATTATATTGCTTATAATAGAGTTCTTAAATGGCGGAGGGCTTGGCGACATACCATTTGTGACCACAGCTGAATCCGCCATCATTCATTACTGCCAAGGGACTACTAGCGTAATCGTTAATCATTCAAAACAGTGTCAAAAATAAACGCTAAATAAGTATTAGGGACTATAAGAAAAGTGCAAACAATTACAAGCAAAACAAAACATTAAGTACACTAAATAAAACGAAATAAAACTAAATACAGTAATGAAAACTTAGCTTCGTCTTGTCTTCCACTGTTATGCATCCGACCCCCGTCTCCCTGGTAACCAAAATACACAATATCACGACAAAAACTAACTTCAAAAAACAACCACTTAAGTACACTTGTATTCCAGAGAAACAATTTAGCACTCAAAAACGTAGAAAAACAGACTATTCACCAATTAAAAATCACTTTCTTCAGCACAGCTCAAATTCACAGCCACATGCTACGGCGAAACATTACGGAGCAACCGGATGTCCTGATATACTAGATGTAGCTATATTAAAAAACATAGCGCACAGCTGTCAAATACAAGCAATCGACGACTTAAGTTCTGATAATAACCCCATCATATTACAACTAGGCACCATATAAGATTTAACAGAAAACACCACCACATTTATAAATTGGAAACAACTTCCCTCAGCCTTCCAGGAAAATCTTGATCCAATACCGCACATACCATCCACCGAAGATATAGAAAAAGCAGTGAAAAACTCTTGAAAAACAACTACTGACAGCGATAACACAGGTAACAAATATAACCAAACGTGCACCATCAAATAACTCCCAGAGGATATAAAACGTCTTATCCAAGAGAAAAACAAATTAAGAAGAAAATATCAGAGAACAATGAACCCAGAGGATAAACAAGCAGTTAATAGAGCAACAAACCAGGTTCGGTATGCCCTAAAGGATCACCATAACCAACTCTGGAATAACAAAATTCACCAATTAAACACAGAGGATCAATCAATATGGAAAATGATGAGATCACTCCATTCAAAGCGTTTTACACTTCCACCAATACAAGGTGAATGTAGCATTGTCTACAACGATGAGGAAAAAGCTGAAGCATTTGCCGACAGCCTAGAAAAACAATTCAGCCCCTATTACATCAATACAGATATAAATTTCATAAGAAAAATCCATACCCAAGTGCGTAAAATAACTCAAAATGCCTCATTCCAATTCAACAACAAATCCGTGTCACCAACCAAAATATATGAGATCTTAAGAAAACTAAATAACAAAAAGACTCTGGGTCCAGATGGAATAACAAACAAGATGCTCAAGTTACTTCCCTGCAAAGGGGTTATGCATCTGGTAGCCATCATTAATGCCATCCTTCGGCTAAATTATTTCCCAGAGCGATGTAAACTTACTGACGTTTTCCTAATTCTCAAAACCTGGAAAAAATACACAGTTTCCTAAAAATTACAGACCGATCAGCCTTCTTTCATGCGTAGGTAAGATAGCTGAACAGGCTATCCTCACACGGGTTCAAGAGGCAGCAGATATCAACCATGTCACTCAAGACGAGCAATTCAGCTTTAGGAAATATCACTCCACAATGCTACAAATTTACAGAGTTGTCAAATATATAACCCAAGGGTATGAATGGCACCAACACTCTTGCGCAGTTTTCCTGGACATCACTCAGGCATTTGATAGAGTGTGGCATCACAGACTAATTTTTAAGCTACACGAAGTTGGAATTCCATTACCACTAGTTCTACTTATCAAATCGTATCTGAGTAACAGAAAATTTAAAATAAAACTCAACGGGATCAGATCCACAGAGAAAAGAATCACGGCTGGAGTCCCCTCAAGGTTCTCTGCTATCTCCACTACTCTTCTCCATATATATGGCAGATCTCCCCAAATTGTCCCCATCTATCACTGCTCTATATGCCGATGACACAATCATTATAGCTAGATCCCTCCATCCACATCTGGCCGCATTCAAGCTGCAGAGAGCAGTCAATGAACTGGAGGATTGGCACACCAAATGGCATATCGCAATAAAAAGCTCTACAGTACTTTTCACCAGATGTAAAGCAGAACTGAATACAAGCATATACAAATGTTTGGTAAAATCATCCTTTGGTACAATTCTACCAAATATCTAGGAGTTCATTTTGATAGATGTCTAAATTTCAACATATAGAGAGTGTCTCCACTAAAGCAGTCAGACCACAGCACAGCTATATTCACTTTTAAATAGGAACAGCTTCCTAAGCATAAGAGCAACAAAATTCTCCTCTACAAATCAGTGATCAGACCATAACTAACTTACGTCTCTCCAACCTGGGGTCACACAGCTAAAAGCAACATCAACAGATTACAGACAATCCAGAATAAATGCCTAAGAATGGCATTTAATGCCCCATGGTTCAGCAGAAACATCCAGTTACACCAAGAAGCCAATCTTCCAGATATCAAGACCTACATGATAGGCATTACAGAGAAATTCTTCCAATCACAGATAATCACCCAAATCAGCTAGTTCGACAGGCAGCACACTACAAACCCTCAGATCATTTCAAACATAAAAAAAACAAAATCCTCCATTGCAAGAGAAAGCTGATATAGCTGCAATGCTCACAATGAGTGGGTTAATTACCCACAATAATTCCATCACCCACAAACTAAAATCCAGATGAAGAGTCAAGGACTCAGTCCCTCGACCAATTAAGTTCAAAGTTCAACCTTGGCATCTCTTCTTCATCTGGCCTCCACTGGTTGAGATCTGAATGAAGTTTGAAACCAGTCTAGATAACAGCCCTTCCTATAATGCATGGTATTACACACACACACAAAGGGATGTGTGCTTCGCATTATGGGATACGAAGGCAATAATGTGAAATCATTTGCTACTATATACAAGTAGCTTACTCGTGAAGATACTTCATGGGTAAATTTTGTTTGTTTACACTTGGACAAAGAATTAAACAAGAATATAATTTCTTGATAACTTTAATTTAATTTATAACCAAGTGAAAAAAACCTTCTACATTTTGGGTGGCAAACTCAAATTAAAAGGATATCTTTAAGGCTAGAAATATTTTGAACAAGCGAAACATCACAACTACTGTTTGCGGAGGTTCACTAAACCTAACAGAATACATACCAGATCTTAAAAAATTGTTACACCAAAAACTCTGATAAAATTTCCAGTTGAAATTTCACAAAATTCAAAGATACTGGAATAGGTTTATTAATTATTAAATTTTGTAGCAGTTATGAATAATAAATTAAAAGAAATGCAAAAATCAATTTATGAGAAACCTTTTCAAAAGACTAAAGATTTTAGAGAATAATACAAAATATTCAATCAGACAGAGAAAACATGCGTTGCACTAACCTTCTCCACACAACATCCAAGCGACAGTCTATTGGTTACAAACAATATAATTTTATCATGACAACAGACAAGGGGATTGCACTCTCCACTCTTTTGACATGATTTGTAGACAAGCCAGATGATTCAATACAGAATCAGCTGTATCAGGCTCAGTTCAAGTTACAGGTCTAAATCTTAAATTTATTGTGAACACCACCACATTCCTGATATGTACTATGCACCCTCAATGGGTGCACCAGATACTATGAGAATATTACATGATTAGGTCTGCATTATTTTCGGCTTCCTATTAACAAATTTTCTTTCAAATTAATGTATTTTTTGTCAGGAATCCAACATTGTTTAGATCTACATTTTGATCTTCTAAAGAACTGTATAGGGGTGCTTAAGGGTCAAAGCTGTATAACTGAGAGGAGACCTCCACATAGCCTTTAAAGAAATGCAGAGAACCGACCAGGACTTCTGACCTAATGCCCAATCCTCACCTTCTCTGTTGGGTATCTACCTGGATACTGAATGAACGAGGATGGGCTGGCAATTTGGGATTTAGCCAACCAAATTGTATTCTTATTGGCTTAAACCAATACATAAAATGATGGTACAACATGACAAAATTCCATGCCGGCTGGGGCGTTGCCCAGTTAAACAAGGCCCCTGTTGTTTTCGCCAGGGAACCAGGGCGAACAGCAAAAAGTCAGCTACTAGAACAAATCTGAAAGCACACCCAACTCAACATCGCCAGAGTTAAAGATCGGTACTATCAACATAAGAGTTTATTTTTCACTTGGTTAGACTATAATAAGTTTAGTTTAATCCTTTATCCAAGTGTGAGCAAACAAAGTTTGCGCCTGAAAGTATCTTCAGGACTGGGGTAAGGTAGTGCAACACCAGGTACCTCGTTGCAAAGGTGGAGAAAGCTCTCATCACTCCTATCTCAGTAATTCCCATAATGCAAAGCACATCTCCTTGCAGATATATGTAATGCTATGCATTAAGGCAAGGGGCACTACCCATACCGGTTTCGACCTTTATTGAGGTCTCGTCAGTGGGAGCCAGGCCCAGTAGTGGAGATACAAAGTGTTGCACTACCTTACCTGGTGTTGCACTACCTTACCCCAGTCCTGAAGATACTTTCAGGCACAAACTTTGTTTGCTCACACTTGGATAAAGGATTAAACTAAACTTATTATAGTCTAACCAAGTGAAAAATAAACTCTCAACATCTTTCTCTGAATCCGGCGTAATTTAATAATAAGGTTGCACACCCTTTGGCAATTCCTATAGGCTAGGATGACCTCTCATTGTTTCTGCCTTTGTGTCTCCACTACTGGGCTTGGCTCCCACTGACGAGACCTCAATAAAGGTCGAAACCGGTATGGGTAGTGGCCCTTGCCTTAATGCATAGCATTACACATTCTGCAAAGAGATGTGCTTTGCATTATCGGAGATACTGAGATAGGAGTGATGAGAGCTTTCTCCACCTTTGCAATGAGTTGCCTGGTGTTGCACTACCTTACCCCACTCCTGAAGATACTTTCATGCGCAAACTTTGTTTGCTTACACTTGGATAAAGGATTAAACTAAACTTGTTATCAACACAAGAAGCCAGAATGGCAAAGAAATGGAGTTAAGTACCAGATCGACATATTAGGGGTGACGGAAACAATAAAAACAAAAACTGGTGAGATCTTTCTGAGCAATAAATACAAAATGTTATATTCAGGAAATGACAATCAAGGAAAAGAAGAAGCCATAGTATTCAACACAAAAGACGAGGCTAATCTTCTTGAATGGCAGGCAGTCTCAAGTAGGGTGATGTGGGCTATTATCAGAATGGGGAATTGGACAACAAGACTTATTTGTGCCTATGGTCCCACAGAAGGTTCTACTAAGGTAGATGTGGAGGAATTTTTTGATGCTTTAGAAAAAGCAACTGACAAAATGAAAAAGGAAAAGTTGGTCTTTGTTGGGGATCTAAATAGCAGAGTAGGAAATATTTGTCAGACACAAAAATATTTTGGGAAAATTTGGAGAAAAGAGCAAAGCTAATAATAATGGCAAATACCTGTTGGTATTCTGCTCAGGACATGGACTGGTTATTACTAACACCATGTTTCAACATAAAAATATGCACAAATTCACATGGAGAGAAGAAGCAAGGAGTAAGAAAAGTCTCATTGACTATGTTATTGTTGATAGTGATGTTTTCTCCTTGGTGGAGGACATCAGACCAAAGACTAGAAACTACAGATATGAGAGTGCTGAGAAAGATTAGGGGCACGAACAGATGGCATCAATGACAATATGATATTAAAAATGAGGATATATTAGGAAAGAACTTGACATTGTCAGCATCCAGGAATGCTTTAGCAGAGCTAATCTCAGGTGGTATGGCCACTTAAACAGAATGGGACAGGAAAGATTAGCAAAACAAGTGTTCTATGCCAGGTAGGTAGGAAAAAGACCCAGAGGTAGGCCAAGATATAGGTGGATTGATACACTAAAAAGTGCCTTAGAAGAGAGAAATATAAGATCTGATAATGTTCGAGTCTTGACAGGTAATAGATTGATTTGGAGTAAAATTATAGATAGGAAGTTAGTAATGATGTAAATTTTTCATGTAGCACTATCATATCCTGTTTTTATGTTGGAGGTTTAATGGATTTTTTACAACACTCAGAAAGAATTAAATTAGAATTTAATACTCCTATATTTCGTCCTAGTCACTAGAACATCTACAGGGATTACAAAAACAATTAATGTAACATGCACACAAAAACTTACAATACTAAGCCCAACCACGTGGGTGACACTAAAGTCCTATCTAGGTGGAGCGCCCTCTATGGGCGGTAGTAGGTGGCCTGGAATGTAAGGTGGGACCTCTGGTGATGAGTGTTTCCCAAATCTTCGGAAGCTTAATGCAACCATATTTGTTAAGATTTGGTTGGTTTCTGAGAGCTGCTGCTGCTTCTAAGAAAAGTCTCTCTTTCTTGAATTTGCTGTGGTGGAGCATGGTGGTTTTCTTCCATGATACTCTGTGGGTGGTGTCCAAAACATGGTCAGCCAAGCCTGAATGGCCATAGTTGTGTTTAACGATGTACGACTTGTGTTCCTCCAGGTGGATGGATGCTGATCTGCCTGTCTGTCCAAAGTACGCAAGCTTACAGGAACAGGGTACTTTGTAAACTCCAGGCAGAGAGAGAGGGGGGAGCTGATCTTTCGTAGAACGGATAAGGGTAGTAAGTTTGCGGTAGGGCTTATATGCTGTGTGTAGGCTATACTTTTTTAGTATCTTGGCTATTTTTTCCGAAGTGCCTCGTACGTAGAGTATGGTGATGGCATTTTTAAATTCTTGTTGATGAGAGGGACGGGGAATGGGGGAGGAATTAATTATTTTTTTGATACTGTGTTCACTGTAGCTATTGGAGAGGAAAGTTCTGTGTATGTGGTTAAGCTCAGTAGTGAGGGCAGTTCCACTGGAACAAAGATTGTGGGCTCTCTTGGTAAGGGTTTTAATGATGCCATATTGTTGTGAGGGGTGGTGGTGGGAGAGTTTGTGAATGTATCTGCCTGTGTGTGTGGGTTTTCTGTATACAGTGAAGGCAAGTGTATCATTGGGCAGGCGCGTGACTAAGGTGTCTAGGAAGGGTAAACAATTGTTGTTTTCCTTTTCCATAGTAAACTGGATTCTTGGATGTAGGCTATTGAGATGACAGAGGAAGGAGTCTAAAGTGTCTGGGCCATGAGGCCAAATGGAGAACACATCATCTACATATCTTAGCCAGATAGAAGGTTTGAGTCGGGCTGAGTCTATGGCTCGTTTTTCGAAATCTTCCATATAGAAATTGGTGAGGGGGGGAACCCCTCTCACCCCCCCTTGCCAAAAAAAAAAAAAACCACCATGCTCCACCACAGCAAATTCAAGAAAGAGAGACTTTTCTTAGAAGCAGCAGCAGCTCTCAGAAACCAACCAAATCTTAACAAATACGGTTGCATTAAGCTTCCGAAGATTTGGGAAACACTCATCACCAGAGGTCCCACCTTACATTCCAGGCCACCTACTACCGCACATAGAGGGCATTCCACCTAGATAGGACTTTAGTGTCACCCACGTGGTTGGGCTTAGTATTGTAAGTTTTTGTGTGCATGTTACATTAATTGTTTTTGTAATCCCCGTAGATGTCCTAGTGACTAGGACGAAATATAGGAGTATTAAATTCTAATTTAATTCTTTCTGAGTGTTGTAAAAAATCCATTAAACCTCCAACATAATGTCCTCACAGCACTTAAGCCTCTACACAAGAATTCTAATCATCCGTGGAGAAGATTTAGCACGTAAATGCAAGCAATACGGTAAGTCAAAACTACGGCTATCTAGACAACTAAATAGGCTGGCCTTTTTAAAAAGATGTCGGGATACAAGAGTGATACCGAAATGCGTTAAAATGAAGACCAATTTCCATTCCAAAAAAGCACTTTGTATATATAAACGTGCCAGCCTAGCATTACTACGCGAGCAAATCGCCTCTACTCTTGCCGCCTTCGCAGTGACGAACGCCGCCATTGGCTCCCTACATACAGAGCTCTCCACCGTTCTTAACCCTGAACTTTGGTCGATTCTCTCTGACATTTCGGAAACTTCAGCACAGAGAGAATTTCAAAAAATAAAAAACAAACACGTCAAGAAATACAGCAACCTGGTTAAAGACAAACCACAACCACAAATTCAACCGTTCCAGACAGTAATTAATCTCTCTTCCAAAAGGCTCAACGAGGATGCCGTCAGTGCCCTTAGCCTCGGCCGTAATTTTGCCGTCCCCGAAAGAAGTGCTGGTGCTCGATGTAATGGTTAACGTTGAACGGGGGATCGGTCGCTTACCGTCGGAGGTAGCCAACAACATCAGACTCGACGTAGCCAACATCCTCGCTCACTCTTCACCTCCAAAAAGTAACTTATCTTAGGCCCAACGCATGGCTCTCCAGAAACTACGCAAAGAAAAAAGTATCGTCATCACCAGAGCGGATAAGGGTAATGCCACATTTGTGCTTAATACCAGCGAATACAATCGTAAAATGAACACTATCCTCCGCGATCGCGCTACCTACATCCCGCTAGAACACGACCCCACAAAAATACAAGTTAAGAAATTAAAAATCTTACTTAAAAAAGTAACCTCCTGGCCCCCTGACGTCACGAAAAAACTTAAACCTTTCCGCTCCCGTCCCCCCCGAATATACGGTTTACCAAAAATCCACAAACCCAATTCCCCACTCAGACCTATAGTAGATGCCACCAATGCACCTTGTTACAGACTGTCTAAACAGCTGGCCAACTCTCTGTCCCCCCTCACCGGAAATTCAGCTTCCTTTATAAAAAACTCGACCCACTTTAAAGCCCTCACAGAAAATTTAACCTTGAACAATACAGACATATTGGTAAGCTTTGATATCTCCTCTTTGTTTACCAATATTCCCTTAACTGACACTTTATCTCTCTTAGAAAACGTTTTCCCCTCTGACATCTTAGATCTCTTTTCCTTTGCCATCAACTCTGGGTATTTCTCTTGGAATAACAAAATCTACAAGCAGATAGAAAGAACCGCCATAGGTTCCCCCCCTCTCACCCCCCCTTGCCAATTTCTATATGGAAGATTTCGAAAAACGAGCCATAGACTCAGCCCCACTCAAACCTTCTATCTGGCTAAGATATGTAGATGATGTGTTCTCCATTTGGCCTCATGGCCCAGACACTTTAGACTCCTTCCTCTGTCATCTCAATGGCCTACATCCAAGAATCCAGTTTACTATGGAAAAGGAAAAGAACAATTGTTTACCCTTCCTAGACACCTTAGTCACGTGCCTGCCCAATGATACACTTGCCTTCACTGTATACAGAAAACCCACACACAAAGGCAGATACATTCACAAACTCTCCCACCACCACCCCTCACAACAATATGGCATCATTAAAACCCTTACCAAGAGAGCCCACAATCTTTGTTCCAGTGGAACTGCCCTCACTACTGAGCTTAACCACATACACAGAACTTTCCTCTCCAATGGCTACAGTGAACACAGTATCAAAAAAATAATTAATTCCTCCCCCATTCCCCGTCCCTCTCATCAACAAGAATTTAAAAATGCCATCACCATACTCTACGTACGAGGCACTTCGGAAAAAATAGCCAAGATACTAAAAAAGTATAGCCTACACACAGCATATAAGCCCTACCGCAAACTTACTACCCTTATCCGTTCTACGAAAGATCAGCTCCCCCCTCTCTCTCTGCCTGGAGTTTACAAAGTACCCTGTTCCTGTAAGCTTGCGTACTTTGGACAGACAGGCAGATCAGCATCCATCCGCCTGGAGGAACACAAGTCGTACATCGTTAAACACAACTATGGCCATTCAGGCTTGGCTGACCATGTTTTGGACACCACCCACAGAGTATCATGGAAGAAAACCACCATGCTCCACCACAGCAAATTCAAGAAAGAGAGACTTTTCTTAGAAGCAGCAGCAGCTCTCAGAAACCAACCAAATCTTAACAAATACGGTTGCATTAAGCTTCCGAAGATTTGGGAAACACTCATCACCAGAGGTCCCACCTTACATTCCAGGCCACCTACTTCCGCCAATAGAGGGCGCTCCACCTAGATAGGACTTTAGTGTCACCCACGTGGTTGGGCTTAGTATTGTAAGTTTTTGTGTGCATGTTACATTAATTGTTTTTGTAATCCCCGTAGATGTCCTAGTGACTAGGACGAAATATAGGAGTATTAAATTCTAATTTAATTCTTTCTGAGTGTTGTAAAAAATCCATTAAACCTCCAACATAATGTCCTCACAGCACTTAAGCCTCTACACAAGTATCATATCCTGTACACCCCTTGAGGGTACATGTCAGGAATTTGAAGATGATGAACTGTATAATTCCGCTTAGTTCCTCTTGGTCTTCCTCTGGTCTTTTCCTGACCTTAGAATCAGGAAGAGGAGTTACTTTTAAGTAACTCCTCTTCCTGATTCCTGACAATATCATCTTAGATTAGCCCTGCTCACACACACTGCTGAATGGTAGTAATGTCATGGCTTCATTTTTAATATAGTTCTGCCAATCAACATAATTAGCACTTATTTGCCAAATAAGTATTAGTAGATTAATTGCCCATCATAAAATAGCCATTATTCTACTTATCAGAAGTCTAAATTGGTAAAAAGTTCCCAATCTACTAAAAATATTAATGTGCTATAGGTTTATGGCCTTTCGTGGATTGGATTGTCGTAATGCACAAAGCATATTTTTTTTTACTATATTTTAATTAAATTGCAGTAGTTCTGAAAAGAGTCATCCTATAGGTAGTAAACCATTAATGTGTATAATTTCATTAATACATGTTCAGTCTACTGGATGGATACAAATCAAAGAAGCCCACAATATCTTATAGAAATAAAGAGAGCTAACAGGTCTAAGAAAATCTAATATTTAAATAAAAACAACAACAAAAAAAATCATTTGAAAGAACTTACCTTAGTACACCATAATCTCTTTGTGAATGTTCACTAATCAGACTCCACTCAAATGGTACACCTGCAAGGCTAGAAAAGGTATCCTCTGCAAAGAAATAATAATTTAAGTAACTTTTAAGATTTATCCATAATACATAATGGATTTCTTTGTTGCCAAAAAGATAGTTAAAAAAAAAAAACACTCGAGGTTCATATTCAGTTAGATTTAGTTTGAGTATTTTTTATATTTAATCGTAGAATTAGTTTAATGGATATAGTTATATAAGAATGAATGTGCCAAGAGAGAAGCTATTTCAAACACTACAGTTACATGGTGTCAATGGAGCATTATATCAAGCAATACTTAGTCTGTATTTATTATTATTATTACCACCCTAAGACCTCATGGAGTCAAAGACTCATCTGGGAGGTCCTCTTATCACATACACAGCTCATCATACAGTGTTTTAAATACATTCAAACTCTTTGCAGATACCACATTCTCAGGCAAGGCATTCCAATCATTCACAACTCTGCACGAAAAAAACCTGCTTCTAACTCCCCTACTCACACTCTCTTTACACAGTTTCCAAGGATGACCTCTGGTTCTCCCCCGATCCCCCACTATTTTCTGTAGAACCTCTCCAGCATTGATCCTATAACAACCCCTTAATAACTTGTAGGTCTCTATCATATCTCCCCTCTTCCTCCTGTCCACCAGATTCTGCAAGTTGCATCTTCTCAATCTTTCATCATACTCAACATTCCAGAGGTCAGAAACTACCTTAGTCAGTCTCCTTTGGACCCTTTCCATTATCTCTTCATCCTTCTGAAAACCCGGTGAACAAATCTGGGCACAATAGTCCATGTGTGGCCTAATCAAAGCCTTATACAACGGAACAAGAATCTCCCTACTTCTGCACGTCAGTGTCCTCAGCATCATTCCCAGAAGCATTTGTATTGTCTTCACAATTTTGGCAATGGGTCCCCTAAATTTTAGATCCTTATCCACTATCACCACCAGATCTCTTATTTCCTCTACCTCCAACAATATATTCTCACCAAGCATAAATTCTGCATCCCATCCTTGTTTTCCAAATTTTAAAACCTTACATTTTTCAACATTGAACTCACATCCCAAATTCCGTGCCCAATCACTCAATCTATTCAAGTCTTCCTGTAAGGCCACAACATCTTCACTACACTTAATGGTTCGTCCCAACTTTGCATCATCTGCAAACAACTGAATATCTCCATCCAGCTTCACCATTTGAGTTCTAAGTCAGCAGTTAGAATTGAAGGAAGTACAGGAAGGTGGTTTAATGTTAAATCTGGTGTCAGACAAGGATGTACATTATCCCCTCTGTTATTCATTATATATATATGGATCGCATTATGAGGAAAAGTGGTATTAAACCTGATATCAAAATTGAGATGTTAATCTCAGTACTTTCCTTTATGCGAATGATGTTATACTTCTAAATAAATCCACTACAAGTCTGCAAGATTCACTGACTAAGGTGAATAACTGTTGTAATAGATATGGTATGAAGGTCATCATTAAAAAGACAAAGACAATGAAAATAGGCAGAAATATTGAAAATACCAACTGCATTGTGAATGGAGAACCTATAGAACAAGTGAAACATTTCAGCTACTTAGGCTCGATTTTTAGTGAAGATGGTAAATTAAATATGGAAATAGACAACAGAATCAGTA
This sequence comes from Typopeltis vanoorti, assembly GCF_054136105.1. Taxonomy (NCBI): domain Eukaryota; kingdom Metazoa; phylum Arthropoda; class Arachnida; order Uropygi; family Thelyphonidae; genus Typopeltis; species Typopeltis vanoorti. The sequence goes on along the minus strand of NC_143551.1, from coordinate 44,805,289 downwards.
AAGCTGGTATGGTAGGAAGTCAATTGAATAAATTTATATGGAATAAAAGAGAAATTGGCCAAAATACTAAATTAGTTGTATACAAGAGTATTCAAGCCAATTTCAACTTATGGATCTGAGAGCTCAGTCAGAAGTAAAAAGCTTGACCAAAGACTAGAGACCGCAGATATGAGTCCTGAGAAAGATTAGGGGTCATGAACAGATGGCATCAATGGCAATATCATATTAAAAACATATTAGAAAAAAAGAACTTGACATTGTCAGCATCCAGGAATGCTTTAGCAGAGCTAATCTCAGGTGGTATGGCCACTTAAACAGAATGGGAGAGGAAAGATTAGCAAATTCTATGTCAGGTAGGTAGGAAAAAGACCCAGAGGTAGGCCAAGATATAGGTGGGTTGATACACTAAAAGGTGCCTTAGAAGATAGAAATATAAGATCTGATAATGTTCGAGTCTTGACAGGTAACAGACTGATTTGGAGGAAAATTGTAGATAGGAAGTTAGTAATTATGTAATTTTTCATATAGTACTATCATATCCTCTACACCCCTTGAGGATATATATCAGGAAGTTGATGATGATTAGTGAGAGTAATCATGCTGTACTTTCTTGGGAAATATCTAAATGTATTGATGCTCCAATTAAAACAGGTTATATGCTGAAATACAAAGGTGGAAATTATGCTCAACTTATTTTCTTTTACGCTTACATGGTGATCACAATAAATTTTGGAAAATTATGGAGACAACTATCGTTATTTGAGTAAAACTTTAGTTTAATATAAACCAAAATCAACATTCGACATTTTAACCAAGGTCATATAAAGGTCATCTTCTGGAGCATATACACTATATATACAAAGAAACAAGCTGCACTACAATCTATGAGTTTGCTAAAGTTACTGACCAGCCATTACAATTATTGGCCTGACCCCTTGTGGAAAAAAAAAAAAAAAAAAAAAAAAAAAAACACCTCGTACATCTCCTCAAGGAGATGGGCTGTGCATTAAGGGTAAATATTAAGAATAGTGATCAGAGCTTAATCTACCTTTACCATGAGTTGCCTGGACTTGCACTACTTTGAGGGTCAGATAGACTCGCAATACATGCAGGTGCAAACTTGACTTGTTTCGTCTCTTTGCTTACTTGGGAAATTGGAGTAAAACCAGGTTTAAAATAGCTTGGTATCTTTAACATTTATTATACCCAAGGTAAAATACTTTCCACATTTATATCTCATCCTGAGATTTTTATTTAATAAGGTTAAAACACCTTATGGTAACTTGTTCTGGTAAAATACTTATAAGCTCTGTATTACTAAAATCTTGGTATTTCTAGCCTGGCTCCAACTGATGAGACCTCGATAGGGGTCAGAACTGGTGGGGGCTGGCTTTGAGAGGCTCTGCTTGGAGATAGGTTTTTGCCTGTCTCTGAGTAGGGCCACCGCTGAGATTATGGCTTTGGCTTGTGGTGGGGTGAGCCTGCCACTGAGTAGAGCCAACGCTGAGAAGTTCCTCTCGGTGATGGGGTGAGCCTGTCACTGAGTGGAATAACACTCAGTTGGACAGTCTTTCGGCCACTATGGAGTGGTCTAGGGATCGTCCTAATTTTTAGAGAAGTTTTTAGCCCTGGACCTCTGTTTGTAGTGCCACAAACATTGAACTCTGAGAGGTATCCAAACATTGTGGACAATGCAATGCTGCCTGCTTTGTGGTGTTTCTATGTAACTGATCATTATCTTTTTTGGCAAGACAATGCACCATGTCATAATGCTGCAGTAACTGCATGGTTTGTGGACATGAACGTCACCACACTTGACTGGCCTCCAGAGCTCTGGTCTCAACCCTGTTCTGTGGGATGAACTGGTCCCTCTGGTGAGATCACTGGATGTCCGTCCCACAATAGTCCAGGACTTCATTACATGCCTATAGGAAGAATGGTCCAAAATTTCTGTTGATCACTATCGCATGCTGCATAGGATTTCTGCAGTCATCACAGTGAAAAGAGGTCCTACATCTTGTTAAGGTGGGTGCCATGACTGTTTGTTCTTCATGGCACCCACATGTTTCTTGACTTCTTTTGAAGCAGTGTATGATCTTGCTATGGGTTTACCTCTATCACCAACTTATCCATGGAAAAATTAGCTATAGTTCAAAGATTGTTAGAACCATCTGTATGGTGGATAACATTATCTGGAAACAAACCCCCAAAATCCTTGAAGATGTACATTTTACATTTTCTGAATAATCGACATTCAAAAATAAAATTTGCATTTTAAGTAGAAAAGAATTGAAAATTAGACATCCTTGTCAACTAAAACATCTGGAGGATTATCATTACAAGCAGATATCTACAAGCAAATTTGTTCCATCACCCTCAACAAAAATTAGGTATAATCAAAACCTTGAAAAGTAGAGGTATTAAAGAAGCTTGTATTTCTTGAAAAACCATCCCATGATAATGAATTACAAAGGCATGGTATATGTGCTGTAAGTTAACAATGCATCAAGAAAAATAGTCAAAATAATCAAGGCAGTCAACATCAGAATAGCCTTTAAAGCAGTAACACCTTACAATACTTTCTACAATCTCCTAAAGACAAACTTCCATTTTGATGGAAGTTTTTTCACTTGGCTATGCTACCAATTTTATATTTGGTTTAAACCTTCATCCAAGTGTAAGCAAACAAGATTTGCGCATGGAGTATTTTCAAGACTGAGGAAACTGCGCTAAAGGTGGTATAAGTTCTGATCACTTGCCTTAGTATCCCATAATGGAAGTGTTTTCACTTGGCTATGCTGCCAATTTTATATTTGGTTTAATCCTTTATCCAAGTGTAAGCAAACAAAGTTTGCTCATGAAGTATTTTCAGGACTGGAGAAACTCACAGTAAAGGTGGTATAAGTTCTGACCACTTGCCTTAGTATCCATAATGCAGGACACATATCCTTGTGGTTATGTGTAGTGCTATGCATTATGGAAAGGGTCACTACTCAGAACGGTTTCCACCTTTATTGAGCTCTCGTCAGTGGGAGCCACACCAGAGTAGTGACCCTTTTCATAATGCATAGCATTGTGCATACCCATGGGGATATATGCTTTGCTTATGGGATACTTCTGGGATATGCTAAGGCCAGTGATCAGAACTTATACCACCTTTGAGACAAGTCGCTCCAGTCCCGAAAGTACTTAGGGTGCAAACTTTGTTTGCTTACACTTGGATAAAGGATTAAACCAAATATAAAAAAAAAACAAAGGGGTGCTTAAGGGTCAAAGCTGTATAACTGAGAGGAGACTGCCACATAGCCTTTAAAGGAATGCGGAGAACCGACCAGGGCTTCTGACCTAATGTCCAATCCTCACTTTCTCGTGGTGCACCCAGTTGGGTATCTACTTGGATATTGAACGAACGAGGATGGGCTGACAATTTGGGATTTAGCCGACCAAATTGTATACTTATTGGTTAAAACAAAATAAAAAATGATGGTACAGCATGACAAAATTTCATGCCGGTTGGGGCGTCACCAGGCTAAACAAGGCCCCCCGTTGTTTTCGCCAGGGAACCAAGGGGAACAGCGAAAAGTCAGCTACTGGAACAAATCTGAAAACACACACCCAAACTCAACATCACCAGAGTTAAAGATCGGTACTTTCAACATAAGAAACCTGAATGGCAAGGAAATGGAGCTAGCTGAGGAATTAGATAAGTACCAGATCGACATAATAGGGGTGACCGAAACAAAAAAGACAAAAACTGGTGAGATCTTTCTGAGCAATAAATACAAAATGTTATATTCAGGCAATGACAAAAGGAAAAGAAGGAGTAGCCATAGTATTCAACACAAAATACGAGGCTAATCTTCTTGAATGACAGTCAGTCTCAAGTAGAGTAATGTAGGCAAATATGAGAACTGGGAACTAAACAATGAGACTTATTTGTGCCTATGGTCCCACAGAAGGTTCTACTAAGGTAGAAGTGGAGGAATTTTTTGAGGCTTTAGAAAAAGCAACTGACACAATGAAAAAGGAAAAGTTGGTCCTTGTTGGAGATCTAAATAGCAGAGTAGGAAATGATTGTGAGACATACAAAAATATTTTGGGACAATTTGGTGAAAAGAACAAAGCTAATAATAATGGCAAATATCTGTTGGATTTCTGCTCAGGACATGGACTGGTTATTACTAACACCATGTTCCAACATAAAAATGTGCACAAATTCACATGGAGAGAAGAGACTAGGAATAAGAAAAGTCTCATTGACTATGTTATTGTTGATAGTGATGTTATCTCCCTGGTGCAGGACACCAGAGTGTACAGAGGATTTGAAATTGGAAGTGATCACTATTTAGTCTTGAGCAGGATAAAATTGAATTTCATATTGAAAATAATAACATGTAAGAAAGTTTTAAAGCAAATAAAAGTTGAGCAGCTCTCAGATGTGAACTGTAGACTAAATTACACAAAGATTATTGAAGAAAAAATGAAAGAGTTTGAGAACAGGAATCAAACCTTGGAGATTCAGTGGCAAGCCTTGAAGAAAGCCCTGATTGATTCAGCTAGAGAGGCATGTGGTGAAGTTGTCTGCAAGGATAGAAAAATTAGAACTCCATGGTAGACACAGAAAGTTATAAAGAGGCAGTGAAGGAAAAGAAGAAAGCATATCAAAAGTTCCTGGCAAATAAGTCAGCTTGTGCTCATAGAGAATATAGAGACAAATGCAAGAATGCTAAACACTGTGTAAAACTAGCTAAACAAAAGTCATGGGAGGACTTTGGCAAGAATATAGAAAATAAATATCAAGAAGGCGGGAAAATATTCTGGAGGTTGTTGAAGAAGCTTAGGAATAGAGGAAAGAATGCTGTAAAAGGAGTTAGAGATGATAAAGGAGATATGAAAACGGAAGAAAAAGATATCCTTGAAGTATGGAGTAATTACTTTGAAAAACTGCTAAATGAAACAAGCAGTGATGACAGCACAGTGGTAAAAAACACTGACCAGTCATATACTTGAAGTAGAAAAAGCCATCAAAGGCTTAAAATGTGGAAAGACAGCAGGAGTAGATGATATTCGACCAGAAATGCTGAAGTATGGTAGTATAAAAGTCTTGCAGTGGCTCCACTGCATAGTTCAGAAAGCCTGGAGAGAGGGACGAATTCCCGATGATTGGAGTAGAGCTCTCATAGTATCCATATACAGGGTGTTCGGGATAAATTTGACATATTTATAATTAATTATATTTTTCCGTAAGTTACATGTATTAACACACACTTCTCTTCATTTAAAAGTTTGGACCCTTCTTCATTCATATACAAGATGTCAGAAAGGATGGATAGCTGGAACCCACCTGAATCATGGAAGAGAATAACTTGTATCATGATGATTCGTGCCCGCCATCAAAATAAGAATATTACGACTGCTGCCCAATGCTCCCTGAATACAATAAAAACAATCAGGCATGAACTAGAGACTTGCAATGGTGACTACGAGGATGTAGCAAGAAGAAAGATCCCTAGCAGACGATCTGATTGCGTTCGTACAGCAGAATTCCTCGCAAATCTGCAGGAACAGGTGTTGAAGAACCCTGGCATTGGAATTCGGGCTTTGTTCGTGGAGTTGCTAACTGTAGTCAAGCCCTGGATAACAAGGGTAGCCAATGGTAGGCCGTATGTATGGCAGCAGGATTCGGCCCCTTGCCACACCTCTGGGAAAAGTCAAAAATGGTTGTCTGAAAATTTCTACGACTTCACCAGTCCAAATGTTTGGCCTCCAAACTCCCCAGACCTTAACCCCATGGATTATTTTGTATGGGGCGCAGTTGAAAAAGACACCAATCGCACTTCCAGTAATACAAAAGCCCAGTTAATGGATAAAATTAAAACAGTTTTTGCGGCCCTTCCCAGGGAGACTGTAGCATCAGCTTGTTCGAGGTTCCGAAGCAGAATTGAAGCTGTGATCGATGCTAATGGTGGTTATTTTGAGTAAATCTTGTTGATAGTATTTTAATTAACTCTGCATGTAATGTTTTTTTGTCAATTCATTAAATTTAATAGATACAAAGAAGATTTTCTTTTTCCTTACGAAACTGTCAAATTTATCCCGAACACCCTGTATAAAAAGGGAAATAAAACTGAATATGAGAATTCAGATGTATTTTCCTACTGAGTGTTCCTGGCAAGATCTATGCAAGTATACTTGAGAACGATTGAGAAGAATTGTGGAAGAAAAGCTGGGTGAAGAACAAGCTGGATTCAGGCCAAATAGAGGCTGTCAGGATCAGATTTTCACTTTACGACAGATCGTCGAGAAAGCATGGGAATATAACAAAGATCTGTATTTAAGTTTTGTCGATTTGGAAAACCAAGAGAGAAGCTATTCAATACGCTGCAGTTATATGGTGTCAATGGGGCATTATATCAAGCAATACTAAGTCTTTATTTGATTTGTAAGTCAGCAGTTAGAATTGAAGGAAGTACAGGAAGATGGTTTAATGTTAAATCTGGTGTGAGACAAGGATGTACATTATCCCCTATGTTATTCATTATCTATATGGATCACATTATGAACGAAAGTGGTATTAAACATATCAAAATTGGAGATGTTAATGTCAGCTCTTTGCTTTATGCGGATGATGTTATACTTCTAAATAAATCCACTACAAGTCTGCAAGATTCTCTGACTAAATTGAATAACTGTTTTAACAGATATGGTATGAAGGTTAGCAATAAAAAGACAAGGACAATTAAAATAGGCAGAATCATTGAAAATGTCAACTGTGTTGTGAATGGAGAACCTGTGAAAAAAGTAAAACATTTCAGCTACTTAGTCAAGATGGTAAATTAAATATAGTAATAGACAACAGAATCAGCAAAGCTGGTTTGGTGGGAAGTGAACTGAATAAATTTATATGGAATAAGAGAGAAATTAGTCGGAACACTAAATTAGCTGTATACAAGACAGTGTTCAAACCAGTTTTAACTTATGGATCTGAGAGCTGGGTCAGAAGTAAAACACTTGACCAAAGACTAGAGACCGCAGATATGAGAGTCCTGAGAAAGATTATAGGAGTGAACAGATATCATTAATGACAATATCATATTAAAAACGAGGATATTAGGAAAGAATTGTCATTGTCTGCATCCAGGAATGCATTAACAGAGCTAACCTCAATTGGTATGGTCACTTAAACAGAATGGGCAAAGAAAGATTAACAAACCAAGTGTTCTCTGCCAGGTTGGAAGCAAAACGACCCAGAGGAAGACCAAGATATAGGTGGATTGATATGGTAAGATGTGCCTTAGATGATTGAAATATAAGATCTGATAATATTGGAGTCTTGACAAGTAACAGACTGATTTGGAGGAAAATTGTATATAGGAAGTTAGTAATGATGTAATTTTTTTCATGTAATACTATCATATCCTGTACACCCCTTGAGGGTACATGACAGGAATTTGATGATGATGATTTACTTAAATACACCTCAATAAAGGTCGAAACTGGTTCTGGGTAGTGGCCCCCTTGCCTTTAATACATGGCATCATACATCTCCTCAAGGAGATGGGCTGTGCATTAAGGGTAAATATTAAGAATAGTGATCAGAGCTTATTCTACCTTTACCATGAGTTGCCTGTACTTGCACTACTTTGAGGGTCAGATAGACTCGCAATACGTGCAGGTGCAAACTTGACTTGTTTGATGTTTGCTTACTTGGGAAATTGGAGTAAAACTAGGTTTAAAATAGCTTAGTATCTTTAACATTTATTACACCCAAGGTAAAATACTTTCTACATTTATATCTCATCCTGAGATTTTTATTTAATAAGGTTAAAACACCTAATGATAACTTGTTCTGGTAAAATACTTATAAGCTCTGTATAACTAAAATTTTGGTATTTCTAGCTTGGGTCCCACTGATGAGACCTCAATAAAGGTCGAAACCGGTCTGGGTAGTGGCCCCCTTGCCTCTAATACATAGCATCATACATCTCCTCCAGGAGATGTGCTGTGCATTAAGGGTAAATATTAAGAATAGTGATCAGAGCTTATTCTACCTTTACCATGAGTTGCCTGGACTTGCACTACTTTGAGGGTCAGCTAGACTCGCAATACGCGCAGGGCAAACTTGACCTGTTTGTCTGTTTGCTTACTTGGGAAATTGGAGTAAAACCAGGTTTAAAATAGCTTAGTATCTTTAACACACACATAAATACTTTATATAATTTATATTTTATATAAATACAGGGTTAGATGAGGATGACATCCTGACAGGAATAGAGATGGATGGATATGATATTTTTCATGAAGACAGACAGAGGAAAAGGAAAGAGGAGTACTGTTGATGGTTGTAGATCAGTTGTGCCCTTCTAAGGTAGATTTGAAAGGTGTAAATATTGACAGTAGATCTGAGACAGTATGGTGTGATTATAGATGAACAGAATGAAATATTTAGTGGACTGTTTCTATAGACTTGGTAATGGGAGGGTAATGAGAAGGATATGTACAGGCAAATTAGCCTGGTTAGGAAGAAATGAGATCATTGTAAAATATCACGAGAAATAAATTTTTTTTAGAGAATTTTCACTAAATATTTTACAATATTTTTTGTCTGACATTATAAGAAAAAAAAATACTTAGTTAGTCGTAATAATATAAAATTGTAAAAGTATAAATTGCTGTTAAAATGCATCTGCACTTTAGACTTGTTGTTAAGAGCTTAATAAGAATTAAGTCGGATTAGACCGAATGCCACCAAAATTGTAAGGTCAAGCAGCCAGCAATGACGTCAATTATTTCATTGCTTCTGGCTAATCCTGGAATACTCATAAGTACAAACAAAGGACTGAAAATGGAATAAAAGGCAATACAGCATGTGGTCCAGGGCATTTTTTTTTTGGTCCTTGGCGCTTCACCTACTATTCTACGTGATTCCTACCCGAAATCCAGGAGGTTCGTTTTCCCGCCGTCGTCGCCCGATGTTCACCGCTGCCAGCTCGCTCTTGGCTCCAGTAGCTACGACAGAACCCCAGCACGATCGGACGAAGGACATTCCAGTTCCAATGTGTATAACAGAATGTATGTCGGACTTTCCTCTCGAGATTGTTAGCAAGTAAGCCATAAATTTGTTGTAGTATGTTATGTGTATATAATCGAAATCGTCAAGGATTGAGAGAGGTTACTTGTTAACTAGCAGGAAAAGTGAATGCAAAATAACAGAAAATTATGTATTGTTGAGTATGTCTAATTCACAGGTTGATTGTGTCTGAATTAGTGTCATTTAAGTTTTGAATATATTGGAAGAAAGTTGAATGTAATCCCTCCTGGAATACTTTTGCATACTTGTAAGCCAGGATGTGTCATAGAAGACACTTTTATATCAAGGGAAAGTAGGTTTTTCTGCTAGTGAAAGCACTATAGTTTCTGTTGCTTTTAGTTTGATAAAAAAATGTTTTTATTTTGTAACTACCTGGTTCTCATTCCTTAGCCAATGCACTATCCTGAAAATAATAACGAGCCTGCGGGAAATAGAATAAAGTTACGAGCCACGACTTGCATATAAAGAATTTGTATAGAAGTGTTAAATTAATTTTGTCATCTTCTCTCCCTGACTTTCAAACATAAAAAGGTCAATTAAGTGGCGCAGTCATTAAGATAAATTTCTTAATTGACATTGTGCGATTGCTCAGGGACTGTTACATTAGATAGACCTACAACACGAGGTCTAACTAACAGCAGAAAAAGGAGAGAGCAAGAAAAAGTTTAAGTTCGCAGCTAATAAACTGATAAACGAAAAGGCAAAGAAAGTAAATATTTTGTAAAGGAGCAACTGACAAAGAAAAAAAATAATAATATGATAGAAAGATAAATAAAGATAAAGTAAAAATAAAGAAAAGATATAAAATTTATATCATTATGGGTGACTTTAATTATGGTGATATAGACTGCAGTGAAGCGGTTGCATCTAGGGGCAAAGGGAATGAATTTCTGGAGTTTTTGAGAGACAATTACCTTAGGAGTACATAACAGACGGTAAATGAGGATCAAGGGTATTGAATTTGATCATGTCATCATATGATATTATAAATGGGGTGTTCAAATCTAACACCAGTTGGCAAGTGACCATGGAGTGATCACTTAGAGGGTGGCCAGTCATATGACGACTTCTGTTAGAAAGGGATATACGTGGAATTATAAGGCTGGTAATTAAGAAAAGCTCAGGAGACAGTTTGCAGCAATAACTTGGAATGAGGAACTGGAATGTATATCAATGCTGCTTGGGCCCTAGTCAAGAACTATCTGGTAGAGGCAATATCAGAATATATTCCAAAGGTCACGAGATTAATTAGAGCAAGTTTGAAATAGATGAATCAAGAGCTAAGGTATGCAATGTAGAATGTATTAAGGAAGAAGCACAAGATGAGTGGTAATAACAACCAGTTGAATGAGTAGTACTAATAACAGGCGAGGAAGGTGACTTGCTTGATAAGGGTAGCCTGGGGTGCAGTATGAGCAGCAGTTAGCTAATGAGACTAAAAAAAATGCTAGGGAGTTTTTTCAATATATGGCAAGTAGAAGAAAGAATGAGTGCAGAAGGATGATATTGATTGGGGAAATGGTGGAATGGTAACCACTGCAGAGGATATTGTCGAGGTATTTAATGAGCAATTCATAAAGGCATTTCATTCTTGTGAATGTGACATCATGCAGAACTTTAATGAGGAACTGTAAGTAAGTGAGCAGGAGGTATATATATATGAGGAATTGAATAAACCTGAAGTTAATAAGACTGTAGGTCTTGCTATTTCATGACGTTTTGAGGGAATGTTCCAGGGAGTTAAGAGCATTTACATATCCTTTTAACATTTGGGCCAAGTTCCAAAGGAGTGGAAAAAGGGCAAAATTTTTCAGATTCAAAGGGAGGTTATTAGACTAAGGCTTTGAATTTACAGGTCAGTCTGTGTGCAGGAGTAGAGGTTAAAGTGTTAGAAAGGTTAGTTAGGACCAAGATATGATCAGAATTGGGTTGACAATAGAAAAATACTCTTTGATGGTCAGCATAGGTTTGTTAAAGAAAGATCATGTTTTAGCAGTCTGCTTACTTATTATAACAAGGTGACTAAGGCACTGGATAAGGGTGATGCATACACAGTAGTATATTCAGATTATGCAAAAGCCTTTGAAAAGTTGCCACATGATTTTCAAAAAGATGAAGCTGGTAATTAAACTGAAATGAATGGAGCTAGACAGTCTGACAATAAGTTGTGTATGGAGGAACAATAACAAGGGTCTTTTTTTGGCCCACTACTGTTTAATTTGTATGTAAATGATATTTTGAGAGGTGTGAATATGGTGATATGTAGTTGTTTGAAGATGATGCAAAGTTGGGGACTTTGCATCATCTGCAAACAACTACATATCACCATATTCACACCAATGTCACTTACATAGCTGTGGCTTTGCAAGAGGACTTGAATGCAGTGGCTGAATGGCCAAAGTGTAAGGTTTTGAAATTTTGGAAGCAAAAATGGAATGTAGAGTACACAATTGGTATAAATATCTTGGAAGAGGTAGAGAGATTTGGGAGTGACTGGGCAAGGACCTAAAATTTTGGGTACATATTGCTAAAATTGTGAGGACAGCACAGCAAATAATGGGAATGATATAGAGGGCTCTGACTTGTAGAAGAAAGGATGTTATGGTTCCATTGTATTATTGTGCACAGATTTGGTCACCTGGTTTTCAAAAAAATGAAGATGTCTTGAAAAGGGTCCAGAGACAATTGACTAAATTGGTTTCTTGTCTCTGGAATGTTGAGTATGTAAACATACTCAAAAACATACAGATTGATTAAATGCAACTTGCAGAAACTGGTGGATAAGAGGAGAGGGGGGGATATGATTGAGACATAAGTTGTAAGGAGTTATTACCAGATTAATGTGAAGAAGGTTTTGCATAGAATGAGTGACAGGGAGAGAACAAGAGGTCATTCCTGGAAGCTATATAATGAGAATGTGAAGAAGGGGGTTGAGGAGCAGGATTTTTAAATGGAGAGTGGTGAGTGATTGGAATACACTGCCCAAGAGTGTAGCGAGCACAGAGATGGTGAACATATTTAAGGAGTGGTATGAGAAACTGTGTATATGTGTGTGAGAGAGAGAGAGAGAGGGGGGGGACGACCTCCTGCAATGAGCCTTTTTTTTTAATTCTATGGAGGTTTGATAATAATAAAGCATGACAGAAATATATTGCATGTTTCAATTTATTTTATGTCAATTTCACCTTTTTCAGGTGAGATTCACATAACAAAAATTCATGTCTATCCTTAGCTCACCAAGAGTACTCATATACTATAGGTTTAGGGATACTGTTAATGAGCTAAGGGTCAGGTAATCTGGAAGTAATGCTCTATATGTGATGTGCCACACCAATCTTCACCAGGTAGTCCTGTTGTATGCTTTACTGGAAACTTCGACTCTCTGAAGATCAGTCACTCCAGACATACCATCAATCTCATTGACAGTCCACCTCTTCCTCTTTCTCCAGAACTTTATCTTCTATTACTGTTTTGAGAAGTCCTCCCTCTGTGTCCAAAGTATTTCAATTTTCTTCTGTTAATATCCTTAAGAGGCCTTAAAATTCTACCGATTCTTTTTAGCACCTATCTGTTTGTCCACCTTTCAGTATATATCCTCAACAGCCTTTTGTAACACCACATCTCAAAAACAGCTATCCTTTTCTTATCAGACTTCTTTAGGTTCCAAGTCATCATCCATAAGTCACTGTTGGAAAAACAACTACATCCAGAATGAATCCTCAACTTTGTTCCTGTGGAGATAGATCTATCCTTCCAGATTTTAGACAAATCTGGAAGGACAGATCAAGAATCATATTAAAAATGAGTATGTTAGGAAGGAACTTGACATTGTTAGCATTCTGGAATGTGTGAGCAGAGCTAGTGGTGGTAGCTTGTTTAGGTGACAACAGAATGGGAGAGGAATAGTTAGCAGAAATATTTTTGTCAAGATGGAAGAGCATAATCTCAGTGGACTGATACAGTAAAAGGGTGCCTTAGAAGAATGAAATATAAGATCTGATATTGGAGTCCCGTCAGATAACAGATTAATTTAGAGGAAAACAATTGATAGGAAGATGGTAATGATGTAAATTTTTTATGTAGTACTATCATAATATTCTGCACATTTACTGAGGATACATATTGGGAATTTAATGAAGATAATCAAGAGAACCTCATAAAAATTCCAAATTTTTATTTGTTCTCCACATCTTTTTTTTGGAGCTTTGAGGTGAGCTGTTTTAGTTTTCTCAAAAATGAATCAATGATTTGGGGCATATCTATTCACAGAGGTGTGTGTGTGTGCGTGCGAACAATAGGTGCCAGTACTCATTCTTTACTAGTAGGAAACATTAAATTGAATATTAAAAGGGATATGGAAAAAATATATACATATATATATTTACTAATATTTTTACTTATTATACTCAGTGGATACCCGAAACCGTGGACAGTAACGAACCCTATATATACTATGTTTTTTTCCTATATCAGGCACAGTAAGAGATTAACAACAATAATAAAATAGTACAATTATAACAATATACTGCCATAAAAGATATATGAACATGAATGGAATCTTAGCAACCTCAGCATAAATTTTTTTTATTATTATTTATTTATTATTTTATGAAATCGAGAACATTCATCTTTTCACTTAAAAGGAAACACTTTGCAGCTTCCCTTTGGCATACTCCAACTCTTGCGATTTGGGGCCATTATTAGTATTTTACAGGTTTATCTAGTATTTGCATACTAGATAAACCTGTAAAAAAATTTGTGAATGCTAAAAAATTCTAAATGTGCTCCATACCTATGTCACATCACTGTTAATAAAGGTGCCAATATGCAATGCTGTTGTGTACCATCCCTATTCCACTACATGTATAAATGGAATATGCAAAAAAAAAGCAGGCCCGTATAATCAACATAGGACCTGCAGCATAAAGTACAAAATGGGAAAAAGAGCACTCTCTGAATACCTGAATTTTTAATAAACATTTCATATAGCAAATATATAAAAGTTTCATATACAACACATGTAATAAAAATGCAATTTCATTAAATATTTTACAGGTTTAACTAGTTTTTATTAGGTTTATTTACCCCCCCCTCCCATCTAACACCTAGAATAACCAAATAACTCAATTTCATTGAAATACAAACTCATGCAGTTTCAATTTTGATAGGGAAGAGGAATATATGGCATTATAAGGCAAGTGACTATAATAAACTAAGAAAGCAGCTGATTCTTCTAACATGAAAAACTTCATATCAGAAGAATCAACAGTGCAAAGAATTAATCAAGCAGTGCCTGAAAGGGCTAAATCTGACTGCATCCTCAGCACACAGGCTTTATTTTATTTTATATTTATTTTATTTTTTTTTTTGAAATCCCCACTGTCTGAACTGAAATGATTAATTGCAATAGGCATAAAAAAAACAAAAAGATTTATTTTAATATAATTTACAATTTACTGCATTACCCTGGTCATTTTTTGCTTGGACTTCAAACACTTCAGGTGCATCTTCCAAAAACAAGATTCGAGTAGTGGTGACAATTTCAATGGAATGAATAGCATCAACAATGACATCACACCTTATGATCTGCCCAGATGCTAAATGGAATTTGGGAACAAATAAATATATTAAAATATACCTCTACCTCTTTTTCTCACATACACACATGCACACTTAAATTAAAATTTTGTTAACAGCCAATAATAGATAACCGTTTTACCTCATATATGTTTCTTATTTATACTAGATGTATTTCCTCAACATGTTTCGCTGTCTATATGACTGACAGCATCTTCAGGAGATTGCTTAACACAAGTAAAAAAAAAAAAAAAAACATTTTCCAACAGCTGCTAATATCTATAAATCAAAAAGACTGGAAATGATAGTTCAATCACAAGTATCATTAGTCACGTTGCATTCAGTCTCCACACTGTTGTGTAAACTTTGATTATTGGCATAGGATGATAATATCTATCCTTTATTTTAATGATGATATTAATTTAATTATTTATTATGTCATTATTTATTGCATCAGACTGCGCCTTTGTAATGGCTTTTTCTTATCAGTCATAATACCAAGTTTATCGTCATTGCTTGAGCTAGTTCTTCATGCACAAAACTTGTAATTTTTCTTAATCCTTTAGTGTACTGTTTTACTCTCCCCGCCCCTTCCTCTGAAGGTCTTACATATGCTATTTCATGTGCTCAAAGTGTAGGCAGAAGATAAGCTTCTGGTTGGAACCAATTCCTTAATCATCTACCTTGCTGTATTTTTACTGCATTGATCCTTAAAAATTAATTTTTTATTTCCACTGCGCCATTAAGGATCGTGTAAAAGAATTGCTTTTCTTTTCCTTACGTGCAAGAGAAACATTCAGCTAAGCATGAAAAATATATCTTAAATATTTTTCAATATTTGATAGTTTATCAAAGTTTAATTCAAGCAACTCCTAAATCTTATCAGTCAGTTGTGACTATTACTATTTTCAGGACACACGGGTTCTATATTTTTATGAGACAGTGCATTGGTAAGACAAGATCAGGCAAGCTATTAACAAAACAAAGATTCTAAGACAAAATAAATTACAAAGTTTAAACTGCACATATCAAGTGTCTGGTTCTGACTAATTCAACTAGATAACAATGGAGACAATACAAATCATGTGTCTAATTCTTCACATGATCATATAAGCATTTTCACTTAAGCTTTAAGACAAAGACAATACATATTCACATAACTCTTCAGACACGTGGATAGAAGAGGCATAACTTAATCTACATTCAATTTTTTTACATTACACAACATTAGCAATTTCCTTAGAACTCTATATACTGCTTATTCACATTCAATTAGAAGTATGGCTTTCTGACTTCACTAATACTTTCTATGTTAATAGAAAATAGAACGAACATTCGTCGCTTAAATTTCACATTCTATGAATTTTTACATAAATCATCTTACTTACAATCTTGCCTGCTTATTACATATAGTCCTAGATCCTAAGGTATATGGGCACATTCTGCTTCTTCCAAAAATTTCTGATCAGGTACTAGTTTATGACAGCAATTACACAGCACACACATAGATCATCGAAGGATCATA
Source organism: Typopeltis vanoorti (assembly GCF_054136105.1). Classification (NCBI taxonomy): domain Eukaryota; kingdom Metazoa; phylum Arthropoda; class Arachnida; order Uropygi; family Thelyphonidae; genus Typopeltis; species Typopeltis vanoorti. The sequence goes on along the minus strand of NC_143551.1, from coordinate 44,789,096 downwards.
CAGTAGTACATTTCAAAAGGACCATCTCCGCTGATATCTGACTTCCCATCATCGGAACTGACTGATCACGAAATGCGACTCTCCCTGTCCTCAGAAAAGACTTGGCACACAAATAAAACTTCGAAACGAGAGCACCCTTTGGCCCCTCAATCTCTCCTTTTATCTGACTCTCCCGATCTTGGCCCTTCTTCGAATTAAGTCTCCAGGATTTAATGGATTTACTGGAAGGTTTTTCTCCACCACCCACACTATAGCTGGGTTATGGCAGGAAAAATCGTAATCCAGTGATCTTCGCGACTGTCGCTAGCATTAGGTCTATTTGTCTAATCCTGTCTGGGCTTATTCTTTTGTTACAATTTTATTGATTCTTATTTAAGCATTTCTAACAATTTGTTACCAGATTCAATACAATAAAGTGAGTTGTTACATTAATTTAATTACAAGTATTTTATGTCAATTTTAATTCCTATGTAAAATCGATATAGAAAAAAATTATTTCTAATATAGAACCTATGTGTCCTGAGAATAGTGATAGCCACGACTGACTGACAATAAGATTTAGGAGTTGCTTGAACTACTTGCTTTAAGAGATTTTTAGTGCTTAGTTGAATGTTTATCTTGCATGTAAGGGAAAGAAAGACAATTGTTTTAAGCAATCCTTAATGGCACAGTCGAAAAAAAAAAAAATTTTTAAGGATCAATGCAAGAAAAATACAGCAAGGTAGATTAAGGAATTGGTTTCAACCAGAAGCTTTTCTTGTGTCTACACTAACAGCACATGAAATAGCATACTTACAACCTTGAGAAAGGGGGGGGAGAAAAACAATAGATTAAAAGGATTAACAATAATCACAAGTTTTGTGCATGAAGAACTAGCTCAAGTAATGACAATGAACTCAGTATTACGACTGATAAGACCGATGTAATAATAAATAATAATATTAATAATCATAAAATTAAAAGATATAGATATTATTATAATGGTGCAGCCCACAGGATTTAAATCCCCTTAATAACACAGAAAATATTGTGGATTTTTGAGACAGTTTTGGTAACAGGTCAGGCAGTTACAATTGTTAACTTTGAGAAAATTTTTTGATAAATAATTATGGATTGTGAAGTTACAAGTGTTGACCAATCAAATAACTTTCTATTGCATCCTCAGCTTCCAAAAAACTAGGCTTTCTCTTTTGCTCAAGACGTTACTTCACTTCAAGACAGCTGTTAACCTTATACAAATTGCAAATCCGCCCAGGTTTCAAATACTGTTCTCACATTTGGAGTGGGGCTCCTAAAAGCTCCCTCAAAATGCTTGACTCAATACAGAGGAGAGCAATTAGACTGATAAATGATCCATCTCTTACTGACTCACTCCCCCACTTTCACATAGACATTTAGTCTATGCAATTTGTATATTCTACAAATATTTTCATGAAAAATGCTCATCTGAAACAACATCAATAATTCCCCCACTCTGTACTAAACCCATTGGAACATGTACAGCCACCTCCCAACATCCCTTCACAGTACACCTCGAAACCCACAGAACAAGTTTCTTTTCCTCCTCCATTCCTGCTACTGCTGTACTCTGGAACAGTCTTCCCCCTGATGTATTTCCCAAGGAATACAATATACAGGTTTTTAAATCGAATGTTAACAAGTTCCTCCTTTCCCATCCCACTACCCATATACGGTACTAAAGTACTATAGGTTGATCAGCCAACCACTCGTACATGGGCCCAACATAAAAAAAATATATAAATAAAAATAAAAAATAATGCAAAAATGGATGACGTAGAATTTTTCCGTACAGTTATCCCTCAACTTGTCATCCCGCAATTTTCTGGTGATGAAAATGAAGATGTGTTAGCATTCTTTAGCTTCGTAAAAGAGCTAAGAAAGGTTGGAAGGTGGTCAGACTTCCAACTGTTAATTCTACTTAGGAGCAAACTTGAAGGCCAAGAACTTCCTGTATTCATCCCCAATACTTAGGGACACCTTGAAATACACAAAGTTTAAGGAAACCTTGATTTCCCAGTTCTCCAAAGTAAGAAGCTTGAGCCCTAACCTTTGGAAATTGCAGAGGTGTGCTCAGGATAAGAAAGAATGATAGATTTTTACAACAGACTACTGACAACTGCAGTCTAAGCATCTCCAAGGAAGATAAACCTCACCTTGACTGGGTGGTATTCCACCAATTTAGATTAGGAGTCAAGGAAGAAATGAAGGAGACTGCTTACAAAAAGAGGATCACAAATCTTGATGAATGTTATCTCGCTGTGAAGGAGAGAGAGAGAAGCTTGGAGACATTTGTCCCGCTTCTATTAACAACCAAATTAATGTAATTAAAAAGGCAAATGATCCTCTTGTGAAAGTAGGTGTGAAAAGGACTCGAGCAAGGGTAAGTGAAAGCAAATTAAAGATCGTAAAGAAAAAGAGGGGAAACAAGAAAATTCGTTCAACATTAAACAAATAACTGACAGTGAGATAACTCTCCCGAAGGAAATAAGACCTACTAACATGGAGGAATACAATCAATAATCAGACAAGAAGTAGAAAGGCTTACATAAGTCTATGATGGAGCGACTTGATGCAGTTATTAAGCAGTTGGAGGAACTAACAGTAAAGACCTCTGAATTAACTCCACCTCAAAAAGAGGGCAATAACGAGGCAAAGAATAGAAAAGAACCTCCCAAATGTTTTGTGTGACAAATATGGGTACATGGCTTGCAACTGTCTTAGAAATAAGAGACCCTCCAACAGAAATGCTAGTACATGTCTAATCTTGTGCATACTCGTCAGGGTAATGCAAACAGACTATGGAAAAGAGAACAAGATAAGAGAATACCCAAGGAAGTCAAAAATGACATTACGGGGAAAGGTTCAAGGAATACCTTGTGACATTTTATGAGATACTGGTTCCCAGGTCTCTGTCATAACTGGAAGTTTTTTTCAAAGAATAAAATCCCATGTATGGAGGGGTATAACTGAACTGAAGAGACCAATTAAACTATCGGGAATTTCAATATCCTAGATATGTGCAACAAAGAGTAAAAAGTAGATTATACTTGCCCAAATTCAATTTGTGTGTCTCGCAAGAGTTATTGGTCCTCCCTAGGACATCTTGCCTGAGCGTACAAATAATTTTAGGAACTGACTTTCTAGAGAAATACAAGTTCTCTTGCAATTTTCTAGAAATGAGATTTTCCTGATGGATAACAAACGTTCAGGAAAGGAGAACAATGTTTTAAAGAATCGAGTAGAGAGAACACGTGACGAGAGAGAACCAAAGAGTGACAATAAGGTCAAGCTTACTGAACAGACTGAGAGAAATAACGAGGAATGTCTTATTGACCACACTGACTTTTCATTAAGTCAATCATCTGAAGGGAACAGTCACTCGGAGGAACTAAATGAAGCCTACTATATCTCGAACATCGAGCTGGTAAATGATCAAAAAGAAATGGAAGAAACCTTTAGAGGAAAGAAAGCAGAGTACAATCGAGATAAACATGATTGAGAGACCTAGAAGATTCAAAAATTCTTATAACCAACCGAAGTGGAACAGGCAGAGTAAATAGGGTTGATAAACAAGCCCAACCGAGGTGTAATTTTGCCAGTATCCTCTATTTTCTTTTTACGATAAGAGAAGCAGTGGGAGGATTGTTAGCTCGGTGTTTATCTATTGCTACAGATGCTGCACACTTACTAACAGATTTTGCAAGCTTTATGTTTAGTTTAATGGCTCTTAATTTAGGCCTTCAGCAAAGAGAAATAAGTTTAATGATGAAAATAGAGAATATGTTCAAATGCGGTACTACTTAGGGCAAAGGAAGGAAACAAAAAAGGTGAAATTAGTCATGTCTTCTGCAGAAAATGTGCAGGCAAGAGGTTAAGAAAAATTTCTTTGTGAAAAAAATTTTTTGAGGCAGAGTAGGCCTTTGAAAATCTTGTATAGAAAAAAAAATGAATTTTTTTTCTGAGTCTATTTTACTTGGGAAATAAAATTTACATAAAATACTTGTAATTAAAATAAGGAATAACTCACTTCACTGTATTAAATCTGGTGACATTCTAACAAATTATTAGAATGTTTAAATAAGAACCACCAGAATTGTAACAAAAAAGAAGCTCAGACAGGATTAGGCAAACAGACCTAGGGCTAGCGACAATCGTGAAGGTCACGGGGATTATGAGTTTTCCTGCCAAAACCCAGTGATGGCATGGGTGGCGGAGAAAACCCTCCAGTATTTCTGGACAGAATTCGTCCCTCTGTCCAGGCTTTCTGAACTATGCAGTGGAGCCACTGCAAGACTTTTATACCACCATACTTCAGCATTTCTGGTCGAATATCATCTACTCCTGGAAGACCTAATTTGAAGAAGCACCAAGGTCAGGAGAGTGAGATAAAAGGCAGAAATTGACGGGCCAAAAAGGGGGCTCTCATTTCAAACTTTTATTTGTGTGCCAAGTTTTTTCTGAGGATGGGGAGTTGCATTCTGCGATCAAGAGTTCCGACGATGAAGGGAAGTTAGATATCAGCGGAGATGATCCTTTTGAAATGTACTACCGTATGATTCTTTGATGATCTATGTGTGTGCTGTATAATTGCTGTTGTAAACTAGTACCCGATCGGAAATTTTTCAGAAGCAGAATGTGCCCGTATACCTTAGAATTTAGGCCTATATGTAATAACCTGGCAAGATTGTAAGTAAGATGATTTATATAAAAGTTCCTAGATTGTGAAATTTAAGCGATGAATGTTGGTTCTATTGTCTATTCACAAAGAAAGTATTAGTGAAGTCGGAAAGCTGTCCTTCTGTTTAAATTGAATAAGCAATATATAGAGTTCTAAGGAAATTGCTAATGTTGTGTAATGTAAAAATTGAATGTAGATTAAGTTATGCCTCTTCTATCCACGTGTCTGAAGAGTTATGTGAATATATATTGCCTTTGTCTTAAAGCTTAAGCAAAAATGCTTATATGATTGTGTGGAGAATTAGACAAGTGATTTGTACTGTCTCCATTGTTATCTATTTGAATTAGTCAGAACCAGACACTTGATATGTGCAGTTTAAACTTTGTAATTTATTTTGTCTTAGAATCTTTTTGTTTTGTTAATAGCTTGCCTGATCTTGTCTTACCAATGCACTGTCTCATAAAAATATAGAACCCTTGTGTCCTGAAAATAGTAACACACACAACTGACTGATAATAAGATTTAGGAGTTGCTTGAATAAGATATATTTTTCGGACTTAGCTGAATGTTTCTCTTGCATGTAAGGGAAAGAAAAGCAATTCTTTTACGTGATCCTTAATAGCGAAGTCGAAATAAAAAAAATAATTTTTAAGGATCAATGCAGGAAAAATACATCAAGGTAAATTAAGGAATTGGTTCCAACAAGAAACTTTCTTGTGGCGACACTTTGAGCACGTGAAATAGCATAATTAAGACCTCCAGAGGGAGGGGGGATGGGAGTAAAACAATAGACTAAAGGATTAAGAAAAATTACAAGTTTTGTGCATGAAGAACTAGCTCAAGCAACGATGATAAACTCGATATATCGACTGATAAGAAAAAGACATTACAACAGCGCAGTCCGACGTAATAACAAATAATTTAAAAAATATCAATAATCATAAAATTAAAAGATAGAGATATTATTACACTGTTAAGGATCACTTCTTGGTTACTATTTCATGTACTTTTGAGTGAATCACCTCAGAGGACTCCTTGAACAGTAATTTGCCAAATTAATTCTCTTCTAAGTAAATCATGGAGAATGTCTGCTAATTTCCTCATGTTCTTTGAGGATGAGCGCGAGTCTGCTTTCTTCTTCCAATTTTTTCTTTTGTTTTCAACATTGCTATATTTTTTATGTACCAGATTTCGAAACTTCTGCCAGTCTGACATACACGCACATCTATTCACCAAAACAAGGTATCATGTATATACACCAAGATATTTATAAAACGGAACTTTTTTGTTTTTTTTTTTCATCATCATCAAATTCCTGTCATGTACCCTCAAGGGGTATACAGGATATGATAGTACTATATGAAAAAAATTACATTACTAACTTCCAATATACAATTTTCCTCCAAATCAGTCTGTTACTTGTCAAGACTACAATATTATCAGATCTTATATTTCAATCATCTAAGGCACATCGTACCATATCAATCCACCTATATCTTGGTCTTCCTCTGGGTCGTTTTGCTTCCAACCTGGCAGAGAACACTTGGTTTGTTAATCTTTCTTTGCCCATTCTGTTTAAGTGACCATACCAATTGAGGTTAGCTCTGTTAATGCATTCCTGGATGCAGACAATGACAAGTTCTTTCCTAATATCCTCGTTTTTAATATGATATTGTCATTAATGACATCTGTTCACGCCTATAATCTTTCTCAGGACTCTCATATCTGCGGTCTCTAGTGTCTTTGGTCAAGTGTTTTACTTCTGACCCAGCTCTCAGATCCATAAGTTAAAACTGGTTTGAACACTGTTTTGTATACAGCTAATTTAATGTTCCGACTAATTTCTCTCTTATTCCATATAAATTTATTCAATTCACTTCCCACCAAACCAGCTTTGCTGATTCTGTTGTCTATTACTATATTTAATTTACCATCTTGACTAAAAATCTTGACTAAGTAGCTGAAATGTTTCACTTTTTTCACAGGTTCTCCATTCACAACACAGTTGACATTTTCAATGATTCTGCCTATTTTCATTGTCTTTGTCTTTTTATTGCTAATCTTCATACCATATCTATTAAAACAGTTATTCAATTTAGTCAGAGAATCTTGCAGACTTGTAGTGGAATTATTTAGAAGTATAACATCATCCGCATAAAGCAAAGAGCTGACATTAACATCTCCAATTTTGATATCATGTTTAATACCACTTTCGTTCATAATGTGATCCATATAGATAATGAATAACATAGGGGATAATGTACATCCTTGTCTCACACCAGATTTAACATTAAACCATCTTCCTGTACTTCCTTCAATTCTAAATGCTGACCTACAACTCAAATAAAGACTAAGTATTGCTTGATATAATGCCCCATTGACACCATATAACTGCAACGTATTGAATAGCTTCTCTCTTGACACCTTGTCATATGCCTTTTCCAAATCGACAAAACTTAAATATAGATCTTTGATATATTCCCATGCTTTCTCGACGATCTGTCATAAAGTGAAAATCTGATCCTGACAGCCTCTATTTGGCGTGAATCCAGCTTGTTCTTCACCCAGCTTTTCTTCCACAATTCTTCTCAATCGTTTCTCAAGTATACTTGCATAGATCTTGCCAGGAACACTCAGTAGGGAAATACCTCTGTAATTCTCACATTCAGTTTTATTTCCCTTTTTATATATGGATACTATGAGAGCTCTACTCCAATCATCGGGAATTCGTCCCTCTGTCCAGGCTTTCTGAACTATGCAGTGGAGCCACTGCAAGACTTTTATACCACCATACTTCAGCATTTCTGGTCGAATATCATCTACTCCTGCTGTCTTTCCACATTTTAAGCCTTTGATGGCTTTTTCTACTTCAAGTATATTCCTGACTGCATGACTGGTCAGTGTTTTTTACCACTGTGCTGTCATCACTGCTTGTTTCATTTAGCAGTTTTTCAAAGTAATTACTCCATACTTCAAGGATATCTTTTTCTTCCGTTTTCATGTCACCTTTATCATCTCTAACTCCTTTTACAGCATTCTTTCCTCTATTCCTAAGCTTCTTCAACAACCTCCAGAATATTTTCCCACCTTCTTGATATTTATTTTCTATAGTCTTGCCAAAGTCCTCCCATGACTTTTGTTTAGCTAGTTTTACACAGTGTTTAGCATTCTTGCATTTGTCTCTATATTCTCTAAGAGCACAAGCTGACTTATTTGCCAGGAACTTTTGATATGCTTTCTTCTTTTCCTTCACTGCCTCTTTAACTTCCTGTGTCTACCATGGAGTTCTAATTTTTCTATCCTTGCAGACAACTTCACCTCATGCCTCTCTAGCTGAATCAATCAGGGCTTTCTTCAAGGCTTGCCATTGAATCTCCAAGGTTTGATTCCTGTTCTCAAACTCTTTCATTTTTTCTTCAATAATATTTGTGTATTTTAGTCTACAGTTCACATCTGAGAGCTGCTCAACTTTTATTCACTTTAAAACTTTCTTACATGTTATTCTTTTCAATATGAAATTCAATTTTATCCTGCTCAAGACTAAATAGTGATCACTTCCAATTTCAAATCCTCTGTACACTCTGGTGTCCTGCACCAGGGAGAAAACATCACTATCAACAATAACATAGTCAATGAGACTTTTCTTATTCCTAGTCTCTTCTCTCCATGTGAATTTGTGCACATTTTTATGTTGGAACATGGTGTTAGTAATAACCAGTCCATGTCCTGAGCAGAAATCCAACAGATATTTGCCATTATTATTAGCTTTGTTCTTTTCACCAAATTTTCCCAAAATATTTTTGTATGTCTCACAATCATTTCCTACTCTGCTATTTAGATCCCCAACAAGGACCAACTTTTCCTTTTTCATTGTGTCAGTTGCTTTTTCTAAAGCGTCAAAAAATTCTCCACTTCTACCTTAGTAGAACCTTCTGTGGGACCATAGGCACAAATAAGTCTCATCGTCCAGTTCACCATTCTCATATTTGCCCACATTACTCTACTTGAGAGTGACTACCATTCAAGAAGATTAGCCTCGTATTTTGTGTTGAATACTATGGCTACTCCTTCTTTTCCTTGATTGTCATTGCCTGAATATAACATTTTGTATTTATTGCTCAGAAAGATCTCACCAGTTTTGGTCTTTTTTGTTTCAGTCACCCCTATTATGTCGATCTGGTACTTATCTAATTCCTTAGCTAGCTCCAATTCTTTGCCATTCAGGCTTCTTACGTTGATAGTACCGATCTTTAACTCTGGTGATGTTGAGTTGGGGTTTGTTTTCAGATTTGTTCCAGTAGCTGACTTTTCGCTGTTCGCCCTGGTTCCCGTGCGAAAACAACGGGGGCCTTGTTTAACCGGGCGACGCCCCAGCCGGCATGAAATTTTGTCATGTTGTACCATAATTTATATTTTGGTTTAACCAATAAGAATACAATTTGGTTGGCTAAATCCCAAATTGCCAGCCCATCCTCGTTCGTTCAGTATCAAAGTAGATACCCAACTGGGTGCACCACGAGAAAGTGAGGATTGGACATTAGGTCAGAAGCCCTGGTCGGTTCTCCGCATTCCTTTAAAGGCTATGTGGCAGTCTCCTCTCAGTTATACAGCTTTGACCCTTAAGCACCCCAATTTTTTTGAAATTTTTTTTAAAAGTCTCTAAATCTTTGTAAACTCATGGATACAATTAGATTCTTTACACTGTATTCTGTATTCTCAAGTTCACGGTTCCTCTTTCTGGATGTTTATGAGGGCATATATATGCACATAGCATTGTAATGATTTTAAATTACACTGATAATAAATAAAGTGTGAAGCAAACTGATTGGCTGAATAGTTAGCATATCTGCTCTCCAACCAATAGGCTGTAGGTACGAATACCAGTATGGGCATGGATGTATGCGATTGGTCTTAGTTGGGAGATGAATTTCATCGTCACGTGCAAGATCACTGTCCCCCCCTTCTTTGAAAGCCAGAAAAAATTCAATGTTTGGTCTCTAGAGCAGAGTTTCTGGACGACATAAAAAATGAATAAAAAAATAAAAATACAAAAAAAAATCCTTGGCCCACCATGGTTCTTACGTACTATAGGTTTGTGACCTTTCATGGATGGAAGACACACAAAAAAATGCTTCTCTGCACATGTTCCGTGATCTAGACACAACTCAAACCTTTTTTTTTAATGGAAATACACATTGTCTCTACAGCAGGATTTCCAGACCATGTTAAAAAAAAAAAAAATTACAAAAAGATAAAATTAATTTAAAAATGTAAAAAAAAGTCATTACTGGGAGGAGACCTCCATCTAGCCTTTAAGAAATGTAGACAATAACCAGAGCTTCTGATCTAATGTTCAATCCTCATGGTTCACCTCGAACAATAGAGATGGAAATTGAATTGATGGAGGAGGGCATAGATATTTCCAGCCAAGGAAAATGAGACTGAAGAAAATCAACATAAAAGTTTGAAATAGTTAATGGCATTAGGAGAATTACAGAGTAGGGTAGAGATATTTTCAGTCAAAGATAGTCAAAATCAGGAGATTCTAAGTTGCATACCCATTGGCATGGTATATCACTATATACAGGCAACCCTCGTATAATGCGGATGTTAGGTTCCATAGAAATGCCACATTATATAAATCATGTTATATGAGACTCAGATCACATAGAAAAAGTAGGATTATGTTCCGAAATTGTGTTTTTTAATTATATAAACAACAATGACATATCCAACAAAAAAAAAAGACTTTTATTTAATTCAGGTAATTCATGTAAGTTAAGAAAACAAACTATGAAACAAATACATAGTACAGTATAAACTTTTAAAAATTACAAATTGTACATAATGCATAAATGTTTTAGGCAAAATAAAAAAAATGCATATTTTAATTGTCATCACTGTCTTCAAAATTAACATTTCGTAGATGTTCTTTATTTATGAGTAGTCGGACGTCGTCATCACTTGAAATCTCTTTGACATCATTTGTATAATTCTCATTGCATACTTCGGCTGGTTTAGTTATGAAGAAGTCAGTAATAAGACCTTGCTTACCACTATCTGCAATTTATTATTAAGCTCATAATATGGAACTAAACAAATATCCAATTGTCTCGTGAATTTTCTGGAGCACTCCATTGCAGGATTATTATGCGTAAAATAACTTCCTAACTTTCTTGCCAAGTCCAATCCGTCTGCTAATTTCTTTAAACTGAATTCTTTAATGTATTCATCACAATCAGAATCTTCGGCAGAACTTTCCCCGCCATTTGGCTCGACGTCATCTATTAATTGTACCAGTTCCTTCTCATTTAAATGTTTTTCCATTAATTAATTCACTAATTTCATTTTGAACCATATTGCAAAAGCCATATAAATGACCATTACTATAAAAATAAATTTTACATAAAAAAAAAGCTTTAATCTCTGGTGAGGTACATATTGTATGTAACTCACCAGAAAATAGTGCTCAGCTTGAGATTAACACACATGATTTTTAATGTGCTTTCCTGTCAAAAAACGAAGGCAATTTTCAACAATAAACACTTTATATGGTAAACAATTGATGTACATGTATGCTAAAGGGTATTTTCCCCTAATATAAATTCGCTACTTATAACTACATACGCAATACGGGCAGATGCAAATTTAACGAAGATAAAGTTTGATTTTTAAGTCACAGAGTGAAAAATATATAAAAAGATAAAGGGTTACTACAACTTGTAGATGGTGTTATATTGAAACCGCGTTGTATAAGTACTGCGTTATACAAGGATTACCTGTATATATATGTATGTATGTAAAATGTTTTTTTACCTTGGGTGTAATATACGTTAAAGATACAAAGAAATTTTACATACTTGGTTTTAATCCTTTTTCCCAAATATTCACATCTAAGCTATTTGTATATAGAGGCTGTGAATATATTTCAGTTGCAAAACTTTGTTTTGCTTACTTGGGAAAAAGAATTAAAACCAAGTATATAAAATTTCTTGGTATCTTTAACGTTGTTACACTCAAGGTAAAAAACTTTCTACATCTTTCTCTCATCCAGAGATTTTTATTAAAAAGGTCAAGCACCTTTTTGTCTACTTGAATATGAGATATATATGACTTCTGCATTACTTCAACCTTGGTATTGGTAGAACGTTGAGACCCTTGGAGGGTAATTGATGGCAATGCTGTAGCCAATGAAGTTCTGAGGCTCGGCTATTGCTGTTACCCTCCAGCCATGATCAGAGCTTTAATAGCTCAATAACAACATCCCTACACTGTCCTCTACAGATAACGGGGAAGATGAAAAGCATTCTTGCTTCGCTCCTTTAAGCCAGTCCTTATAAGGACCTTGGTATTAACTCCATCCTTCACTACAAACATTTCCCTTCATACTGGAAACTGGTGGACATAATACCGATCCATAAACCTGGAAAAGATCTCAGATTGCTTCAAAATTACAGACCAATCAGCCTCATCTCAAATCTCGGCAAAATTGCCAAGAAAGTAATTTTTACCAGATTCCAAGATTCAGTACTCCGACTAAATATCCTGCCTGAGGAGCAGTTTGGCTTCCGACAATCGCATAGCACCATGCAACAAATACACAGATTAGTGAAACACATCATCACGGGTTTTAACTGGTGTCAATGCACTGGGGCTGTTTTCCTTGACATGGCCAGTGCATATGACAAGGTTTGGCATTATGGTTTGCTATACAAACTGATATCATCTGGTGTACCAATCAAAATCATTCATCTTATAAAGGCATACCTCTACGATAGGCAAATGCAAGTCAGGATGTGTGGGGGTAGTCTCGACACAAAAACGTATCTTGGCTGGAGTTCCACAAGGATCCTTACTAGCACCAATCCTGTTCTCCTTATACTTGTATACAGCACAACCCATTATCTTCAATTAAAGCTCTATATGCTGATGATATTAGATATTGGCCAGATTTTTAAAGCCTCACCTAGCCATCAAGAAACTGCAAGAAAACCTACTGCTAATCGAACAATATTTCTCCAAATGGTGACTCCAAGTGAATTGCCCTGAAGAGCATAGCCATCCTATTCTCTAGAAAAGTGTTTCTCAAAGTGTGGTATGCGGACCCCCCCGGGGTTCAGCGAAAGGTCTTCAGGGGGTCCGTGACAATTTTCGGCTATGCATCATTAATGCATGGAATAAAATTTAAGTTTGAGATCGTACACTGTTCCTATTGTATCACTGAATAAGGTACAGAGACATCTGCAGGCTGTGTAATATGTTTCTCAACAAACAGTGCAATTAGTGACAACTGGGATAAAAACGGCACTACTAACTAATGAATCGCATGACCCCTCCCATATGAAATGCTGTATAGTAGACAATCAAAACCATCTGGTGCACCGGCAACATATGGTTTTGTTTGAGTGAACGTATTAAAACTAAGAAATATATAGTGAATGTGTTTCAGATATTATATAAGGAATTCGGTTGAAGAGAATTAGCATTTCAACTGAACTGTGGGCCTGCCTTTGTCAATTAGTAGCACGATCTTTTGTTAATACCACACCAATCATATGAACGTCGTCACAGCTGCTTTATCTCTACTTGCATACCCTTGCTGTCTGTTTCAAGTTCTGCTTTCACTAGCCATTTTTTGGAGGACTGTTCGTTAAATACGGTAATTTTTTTTAGCTTTCAAATTCTTAAGTATGGATCACTGGTTAAAAACTGGATTTTTAAAATGCGCAAAAGAGAGGAACATAGTAGATACAAGTAGCTGTCAGCAACAAGAAAATGTTGATATTGCATCTGGATCAACTGAAATTGATAAGTGTGTGTCGTCTGACATCTCTAAAGAACCAACTAGGAAGAAAATGAGAAAACTTCGTAAGTACGATATAAATTACTTGAAAGGTGGATTTTCATGCACGGGAAATGAAGAGGAACCTATTCCGTTAGGTGTAATTTGCGGTGAAACTTTAAAAAATAAAAGCATGAAACCATGTAATTTAAATCGCCATTTTGAATAGAAACATAATGAATGCAAGGACAAACCTGTCGAATTTTTTCAAAATAAACTAAAAAATTTAAAAGAATCTCAAAAAGTGATGTCGATCATGTCAGGAGGTGAAAATATGAAGGCTTCATATTGTGTGTTGCTATTAATAGCAAAAAGTGGTGCAGCAGAAACAATTGGTGAAACTTTTTCCAAGCCTGCAGCAAAAATAACAGCGGAAATTATGATCGAAGATAATGCAAAAAGATCTTTTGATCGGATTTGCCTTTCAAATAGCACTGTTCGTCGAAGAATCACTGAAATGGCTGAAAATATAAAACAAACATTGTTATCCGATATACGTAAGAGTCATTATTATGCGTTGCAGGTAGATGAATCCACCGACATTACAAATCTTCT